>NC_059104.1:136924302-138124302 GCF_020740685.1 Jaculus jaculus
TCGGCCTCAGCTTCAGTTTTTTAATTCTATGTTTCAACAAAGAACCTTGCCCCCAATTTTCTGAGAATGTGGTGTATGTTGTGAACATAAAGAGATTTGGACATTATTTCCACTTAGTGAGGCATCTTGTAAAGTTCTGTAGCACACCTCTCTCCACACATGGGGACATTTTCTTTCTTCATCTTCAACTTTGTCTTTACTCTTTTCATTTTTCTTTTAATTACAGCTTGTTTCTTAGCCAGTTATTTTTCACAAATTACCAGAAAAAGCTTTCTTAATGTTCTCCCTGTTAACATAATTATGATCCTAATGAGGGATTAGAAATGGATCTTAGAGTTATGTTTTCAGAAGCATTTCTAAGTCAAGATCACATGCCACACATTTTTGTGTTCTTCTTGTAACAGAATTAGACAAATTAAATGCATTTATTTTTTCTCTTGCCAGTTTTTGATTGGATATTTCCTTTCTTCCAGATGCACTCTACTTTTCTTGTCTGGGTTTTCCCTCTGAACCTTTTGGTATTGCAAGTCAAAAAATATAACCCCTATGCCGACATGACATCATCAGTGTTTTTAGACTAGCTAATTCTTTTTAAAGTCTGAACTTCATGTAGCTTCCACTGTCTGAGATAGAATGAGTGGTGGCTTCTCAATGCACAGCTGGCTAGATTTTCACAATTTTTTCCTCCTCTAATAGGTGACTCCAGATAAAAATGAGATATCTTACATTAAAGACCAATTAATATATTTTTTGACACTGAAATGTTATGCTGCATGCTGGCGGCAACAAGTTGCATTGTTATTTTTAATATTTAGCATTTGAAAAATGACACTTTTTAGATCTAGAAAAGACCACGTGGGTTATCTTCTCCCTTGGTCTGTGGGAGTAAGAGGCTCAAAACATGAATAAATGGCTCAGGTATTCCAGCAAATGCAGATAGAGATCCCATAACTAAATATGATGGTGATGGTGTCAAGAATATAAAATATAAAAAATATATATAGATATTTATATAAAATATAAATATCTAATCAAGCACTGACGGTTGTAGTGAATGCTTTGTTCCCAGAGTAAAGTTGTAATGGATGAGGATACAGACAGGGATGCACCACAGATTAGGCTTGAACAGGCATGCTGTTCTGGATTACAGGAGCCCTCGGGTGTTACTTGAGCAGGTGTGTTGTTGTGGGACACAGGAGCCCTTGGGTGTTACTTGGGCAGATGTGCAGTTCTGGGATGCAGGAGCCCTCGGGTGTTACTTGGGCAGGTGTGAAGTTCTGGGACGCAGGAGCCCTTGGGTGTTACTTGGGCAGGTGTGAAGTTCTGGGATGCAGGAGCCCTCGGGCGTTACTTGGGCAGGTGTGCAGTTCTGGGACGCAGGAGCCCTCGGGCATTACTTGGGCAGGTGTGCAGTTCTGGGACGCAGGAGCCCTCGGGCGTTACTTGGGCAGGTGTGAAGTTCTGGGACGCAGGAGCCCTCGGTGTTCCTTGAGCAGGTGTGAA
The DNA here is from genome assembly GCF_020740685.1 of Jaculus jaculus. Taxonomy (NCBI): domain Eukaryota; kingdom Metazoa; phylum Chordata; class Mammalia; order Rodentia; family Dipodidae; genus Jaculus; species Jaculus jaculus. The sequence continues at coordinate 136,925,806 of NC_059104.1, forward strand.
GTTCTGGGATTCAAGAACTCTCAGTTGGTTTTCCAGCCTTTTCTTTAAAGCCTTATTTGATAACCTATACACACATATCAAGTACCCTAGTCATATTCCATCTCACTACCTTCCCCTCTTTTGTCTTCCACTCCACAGAACATTTTTTTTTTCTTACTAGTACCTCTTCAATATATAAAAAACCTTATTTTTTAATTTGGAAGCTAAGGAGAATACAAAGAATGGTCATGCCAAGTCTTCCAGCCCCTGCAATTCAACTCCAGATGCATGCTTTACTTGTGAATCTGGCTTTACCTGGGACCTGGGCTATTGAATCCCAGTTGTTAGGCCCGCAGCCAAGCACCTTTGCTACTGAGCTATCTTTCCAGCCCAGTACCTCTTCTATTTTGATGTCATCACTTTTTTTTGTTTTTAGCTCTCATATTATATAGATCTTCGATAGGTAGTGACAGCCACTGTGAAGTCATGAATGCAGCACCCACTTGGTGTCTGGAAGACAGTATTCCAAAGCACTTCTCCTCATCCTTTGGCTCTTACGTTCTGTTCCACCTCTTCCCTAAAGGTCCTTGAGCCTTAGGGTGTGATACACATGTCTCTCAGCTCTGACCACTCAGCTGTCACTTCTCAGGACTTTGGTTTGAATCTCCCAATAGTCACTGCCATCTGAAATGAGAAGTATCTCTAATCAAAAGTGCAAATAGTACTACTGTATGAGCTTAGTCATGAATATTTAGAGAGTTATTTGTTTGGCATAATGTATCCATCTAGCTAAATAGCAGTAGGGAAGCTATTACTAGGTCCCTCCTGCTCTTGATGGATCCCTGGTCAAGTTTTCTCAAGATCTCTTTGGAATGAGGCAGGGAAACTGATGAATGTAATCTCCTTTTTTTAAAAGAATATTTTTTTATTTTAGTTAATTTTTTGACAGAGAGGAAGATGGAGAGAGAGAGATTGAGAGAGAGAATGGGCATGCCAGGGCCTCCAGCTACCACAAAGAACTCCAGACACATGTGCCACCTTGTGTGTTTGGTTAATGTGGGTCCTGGGGAATTGAACCTGGGTTCTTTGGCTTTGCAGGCGAACACATTAACCACTAAGCCATCCCTCCAGCCCTGATGTAATCACCTTTGACCTTTAGTTTAGTTTCTGTACCTGTAAACCAGGACCTCCGGAGTGGGTGGTGAGAACCCAGTGACAACATGTGGGTATAAGACACAACTCAGTGCTTGGTGGATGTGGTTACATGTGGACATGCATAACACACACACACACACACACACACACACACACACACACACACACACACACAGCACGTCGGCTGTCACTTAGCGTGGTTGTCGGAGGAAAATACAGTGGCACAATACAATGTGCACGATAGCTAGTCAGTTTCATCTTCTCTGCCACATTTCATCAGTTGCTCGTGTCTGGAAGGCTGTGTGTGGGGGATTCAGAGGACAGGTCCAGACTTATCCAGGGAGCTGCCTACTATTGTTCAGAGGCGGGAGGCCCTGAGGTCCGGCCCCCATTTGCCCTTATGGGCCACACACACACGCAGAGAATCTTTACAGACAGGAGCATGCCGTCACTTTGACTTGTGCATGAGAGAGCTTCCAACTCTGTGGGCCTGACTTTGACCACAAGATGGTTTCCTTACTTGGGATGACTTTGCCATGGGTGCAATGTTCTCTTTTATAGTTGAATACAGGGCGGGCCTTGAGGGGTTGGAACTCTCCTGTATGTGTTCAAAATCTGTCACAAGTTATTGAAATGCAGCTGCTTTTGATGTGGCAATTGATATCTGCAATTATTTCTCCTTCTCCCAGAGCCAGGATTTTGGGGCCAGGATCCTGCTGCTGCTAAAATGGCAGACTGGGTTTATGTCAGGACAAACGCAGCCAGTGTGTCTGTTGGGATGGACTTGAACTGGCTGCCTTGGAGGCGACTTCCTGTTTCTTTACTCTGTGACTGTGCAGTCTATGGCTGCGGCTCTGCATACTCAGGAACCCCCTGCCCCCCTTCCCTGCCAGTGTTGACACTCCCGGAGGTTGCATTGTGGTGCTGGGTCCGTGTGTTGAGACGCACAGAAAGAATTCTGCCGCAGAAGATGCAGCCCGACCCCTGTCTGCAGGCCAACCCCCCCCCCCAACAGCATTCCTTACAGATCTTGCTCTCACGTGGTTCTTTGTTTTTAAATCGAAGGTTCGGTCCTTTGGCGAAAGGATTGTGCTTTTCATTCTCAACGTCATTATTTTTGGAAGATTAGAGAGAAGTTTGGATGATGAGGGCATGTTTTTTTTACCTCACTCTGCGAAGGAACAGGCCAAGATCCTGTGGAGAAATGGAGCAGCAGTTGGATTTTACTCAACCAAAATGAAAGGTGAGGGCAGGTGGTGGGGACTCTGGGTGTCTGTCTTCTTCTGGGGCCTCCCCTCAGCAGGAGTGCTCTGTGGAATCATCTCTCGCAGGAAGTGGCTAATTAAACTGTTGTGTAAATAAACCCAAGGCGTGGATTTCATTTCACCTTTCTAGTCTCAGGGGATAGGCTATAAAGCCTGGCCTTTGACCTCCCCCCCCCCCCCCCCAGGCAGAGCTGTATGCCTCCTTAAATACGTGTGACTTAATGGTGTACAGTGACTGCAAAGGACAATGGTCTGACTTTTTTTTTTAATGTTACCAATTATGTGTCAGGAAAAATACCATTGCTAATAGCTGACATGTGTGGCAGGAAGCACCCTGGATGCCAAGATTTATAGACATTACCTCAGAAGACAGGGAGTTGGCCACCAAAAACAAGGTTAGATTGGACAACGGGACTTCTTTTGAGGGACAGTGACGAGGGTAAGTGTGGGAGTAACATCTTACTGTTGGGGTTGGCTTCTCTTTCAAAGTAGCTTTAATAGTTTAACTTTCAAAGGCTGGCAACATCTCTGACCCACCTGCTTCTAGCACCACCATTTGCTTATTGTCAAATTCTCAATATTAGTAACAAATTTCCCTAGGAAACTCCCATACGTGTTCTGTCGTTGGAGTTAGAGGGCGATTTTGGTTTTGAGGTGTGTTCTGGGTTTGTATGTATGTGCTGTCTGTCTTGGATGGAAGAACTCCCGCCACCTCCCCCGACTCTCCTCAGTGTCATGTGATCAGGTTTCTGTGCTTTTCATTAGGTATATGTCTGTCAAGGTCAAGTCGGAGGGTTTTGGGCATGAGGGACTTTCAGCAGCTTTCCCCACGACAGCCACTGGGCATTAGGCGGAAACAGCAGATCCCAGCTCCCAGTCAGCTACACCCTCATTGAGGGCATTGGCTGACCCTCGACAGTCTGGGCTAGAGTGAGACTTAACTGGAAAAAACAAAGCAGACAAACAAACAAAAACCAAACTGTATTTTTGACTTGTGTTTTGTTTTTAGGGGAACATAACCCCATTGTATGTCAAGGAACATCATTTTACATCGTTTCTAAGCAAATGCTCAGCATATTTCTTTGAGTGTGTGTGTGTGTGTGTACGTGAACTTTAAATGACATTTTTGAAAGTTATTATAGAGTAAAACTGACCTTTTGTGTTCTGTTAAATATTTTATTTGCAAGGGGGAAAGAGAGAGAGGAGAGAGAGAGAATGAGAATAGGCACTCTAAGCTGTCCTGCAAACAACTTCTAGATGCATGTGCCACTTTGTACATCTGGCTTTATGTGGGTACTGGGGAGTAAATCCTGTGTCCTTAGGCTTCCCAGGCAAGTGCCTTAACCATTAAGCCATCTCTGCAGTCTCAGTTGTTTGTTTTTTAATTTAAAAAATACTTTGAGTGTGTGTGTGTGCGCGTGTGTGTGCGCGTGCGTGCGTGCGTGTGCCTGTGCACCAAAGCCTTTTGCCGCTCCAAATGAATGCCAGACGTTTACATCGCTTTTGCATCCAGCTTACATGGTGGCTTGAGAATTGAACCCCGTTTTGCAAGCAAGTGCCTTTAACTGCTGAGCCAACTTCCCAGCTCCTGTTTTTGTTTGTTTGTTTGTTTGCTTTTATGTGTGTATGTATATTTGATGCATGTATGTATGTATGTTCATGTGTGTGTGTTCATATGCAAGTGCATGCTTGTGCATGTGCATGCCAAAGGACAGCCTTGGGTATTACCTTCTGTTGGAGCCAGTGTATCCACTGGCCTGGAGATCACTGGTTAGGCTAGACTGGCAAGCCTGGATAATCTGCCTCACCAGCATTGGGACAGTAGGGTTGTGCTCCCACCTCTGATATTTTCTGTGGGTACTGCGGAATCAAGCTAAGGTCCTCATACTTAGAAACAAGCACTTTACCACCAGAGTGATCTCTCTAGTCTCTAAAATTGACTTCTTTGGCCTTCAGATCTACCAATTTTAACATATATAGGTTTACATAACTACAATCAAACTGAAAATTAATCATGATTTCATCTCCTGACCCCAACCTTCATGGTTTTGCTTAGGAATCAGCCCTGACCGCCCCCCCCCCATACCCATTACCCTTGGTGACTAATGGTTACTGCACCGTCACTGTAGTTTTGTCTTCTCTAGACTGTCACACACATGGGCCTGTGCATCACTTAGCTTTTGCAAATCCAGTTCTCAGCACAGTCTGTTGAGATCCCCCAAGTCAGCCCACGCATCGCAGGGTTGTGCCTCTTTATTGCTGAAGATCACATTCCGTTTTCATATAAGTGGGCAACTTGTGTAAAATGAATAGATATTTTCAGGTAGACTTCTCTTTGGGAATATTTTGCTAATAGGCTGGTTTGAATTTCTACCTCAGTTTGATGGTTCTATAATTGCCTATTGTAGAAAATATTGATACTTTAGTCATTTTGTTATTTTAGTCATTTTCAGCTGAAATTCTCTCTAGATAATAAAAATTAATAAAGTTTAACTTTGTTCTTAAACCATCAGTACACCAGACTGCTAACATTCAAGGGAATCAAATACTGAATTGGGAAGTGGATTGTAGACTGATTTAAGACAGAGCTTATAAATATTCTGCTTGTGTATAAAAGTCCAAAAAGAACAACTTCACAATCCAGATTTCTAAAAACCCAACTAGGATGAAAGGCATAAGAAAAAGAATGGCAATTGAAAACAGTAAATGCAGTGATAAAGAGCCTAGACAAGTAAGTGACCACGGGTATTGCACTGATGTCAAGAAGTTGGTCTCACCTGCGCTTGTCTGTACACCTTCTCAGGACATGCAGGACCACAGTCACTACGCACACTGTTTTCCCCATGAAGGAGTCTCTTGTGTCATGGTCTGGATTTTAAGGGAAACATGGAGTGATAAGAATGTAATGTTTGGTGCCCTGGCCCCGCTGCCCAGAGATGAGTGTGTAAAGAACAGAAGCACACTCTGGACTTGCAGGATTGGAAGACATTGGAAGGGTGCAGGGGAAGCTGGCAGGATACTGCCTTGCTCCTTAACTGGAAGGATGTGTGCCCATCCAGTCTCATCACTGCAGACCAGCTTTGTTTTCAAGTGCTGATTTTCTCAATCAAGCTAATGAGTATCCCTTACCTTACATACTGTTGTACTTACCTTCTTGTTGCTGGAAGCAAACACCTGGCCAGAAGCAGCTTACGAGAGGAAAGGGTTATAATAGCCTATAGGTCCAAGAGGAAGTTTCATCAGGGCAGGGAAAGCAGGACAGGCCTGAGCAGGAAGCCTGGGTCACGTCTCCACATCAGTGGAAGGGAGGTAGTCTGGGCGAGGTAGCTCAACCCAGTGGACTGGACTAACAAGTGTTAAGGCTTGTCCCTAGTGACATGCCTCCTCTAAGGTTCCATCTCCCAAAGGCCTCACAGTTTGCCCAAATTGCCACCAGCTGAGGATCAAGTATTCAAAACATGTGAGCCTGTGGGGGACACTTCACATTTCACGCACTGTACATGCTTACCAGTTATTTGTGGTGATGGCATTTAAAATTTGCCCTGTCAGCAATTTCAAACATACAATGGTGATTAACTATAGTTGCCATGTTGTACAGGGAATTTCTTGATTTTATTCCTCCTGAAATTTTGTGTCCTTTGGCTAATATCTCTCTAATCAATCCTTCCTTGCAACTAGCCATTGGTAACTACCAGTCTGTCTGTTTCTGAGTACTTTTAAGATTCCCTATCTAAGTGAAAGCATCTGGTATTTGTCTTTCTGTGCTTGGATTTTTAGAAAAGTATTTTATTTATTATTTGAGAGAGAAAGAAAGAGGGAGAGAGAGAGACATAAAGGATGGGCATGCCAGGGCCTCTAGCTACCACAAACAAACGTGCCACCTTGTGCATCTGGCTTATGTGGGTCCTGGGGAATTGAACCTAGGTCTTTTGGTTTTGCAGGCAAACTCCTTAATTGCTAAGCCATTTCTCCAGCCCTGGATTTTTTTCTTTTATTACAACATCCTGCGTATTCAACCATTATCTCAAGAGAAACTATTGCTTTGGTGTGCATGTGTGCGTGTGTGTGTGTGTGTGTGTGTGTGTGTATGCGCCACAGCATGCATGTTGTGGAGGTCAGAGGACATCCTCAGGAGTCCTCTTCTTCCATTGACACATGGTCTCTTGTTTCACTGTTGGGAAGGACAGTCTAGCTTTGGTATTCTCCTGGCTCCGCCTCCTATCACTGTGGATGCATTGAGTTTATAGATGTGTACATGCTTTGCATGAATTCTGGTTATGGAACTTGCGTCAGCAGACTTTTGGAGTGAGCACCTTCAACTGCTGAACTGTTTACCCAGCCCAGTTCTTACCTTTTTAAGGCTGACAAATATTCCATTGGGTATTTATTTTACATTTCTTTTTACTTTATTGAGAGTATTCATGGTCCTAACCTCCCCCCTCTCCCCATCACCATTGATTGTCCCTCCTTCATTCCATGAACACTTAGCTTGATTTCATATATTTCTGGCTCTGAGATGATGGCATGCAGCTATATCGACTGATGGAGACACATATTGTATCTTCACATGGCAATGAGATGAGAGAATGCTTCCAGAAGCTGTCTTATCTATGTATGTATGTATGTATGTATGTATGTATGTATGTATGTATCTATCAATCAGTCAATCATCTATCTATCTGGCTATCTATCATCTGTCAAGGAAGGGTCTCATTCTAGCCCAGGTTGACCTGGCACTTGATGGTCTTGAACACACAGTGATCCATGTACCTCTCCCTTCTGAGTGCTGGTATTAAAGGTGTGTACTACCCATACCCAGCTGAAGCTGTTTTAAATAAAAAGGCTCTACCTTTAACAGTATCACTTTAAAGAAGTGAATTAGGGCAGGGCTACACTCATATCATAGTCATTCCTTTATCAGACAGATGATTTTCAAATGATTTCTCTCATTCTCTGAATTATATTTTTATATTACTGATATTGTCTTTTTTTTGTAATTTTTTTTTTTTTTTTTTAATGAGAGAGAGAGAATCGGCCAAGTCTCCAGCCACTGTAATTGAACTCCAGACGTGTGCACCATCTTGTGCACCTGTGTGACCTTGCATCAACTTGCATGTTGGCTTATGTGGGAACTGGAGAGTAGAACATGGGTCCTTAGGCTTCTCAGGCAAGTGTCTTAACTACTGAGCCATCTCTCCAGTCCAGATATTATCTTTTGATGTACCAAATTTAATTTTTTAAAAAATAATTTAATTTATTTACTTGGGAGGGAGACAAAGAGAATGGATGTACCTGGGCCTATAGCCACTGCAAACAAACTCCAGATGCATGTGTCACCATGTACATGTGGCTTGCATGGGTACTGGGGAATCGACCTGCGTCCTTAGGCTTCACAGGCAAGCTCCTTAACTGTGAAGCCGTCTCTTCCACCCCAAATTCAAAACTTTTTAGGAAGTCCAGTTTGTCTCTTGTTTCTGCTGTGTCTGCGCCTTTGCTGCCATATTCAAGTGGCACTGGCAATTGCAAAACCTTGATGCTTTTGTCCTTTATTTTTTCCTAAGATTTTTATCTTATTTTTGGGTCTTTCATCCACTTTGAATTAATTTTTTTCTCTGTAGTGTGAGGTAAGCATTCACTTTCATTCTTTTGAATATTTTTCCATTTTTCAGTTACAAAGGATCTTACACATAAATTTCTTTATACATAAATTTCAGAGAAGACAATGTAACTAAAGTTTATCTCCCTGTGTGTCTTGTTTTGGGTTGGCTCATATCAGTGTGTTAATTCTTATTATTTTTGAGTTTTGTTTGGGTGTCTGTCTGAGGAATGTTCCAAATACCTTCGTCTTCTGCCCTCATTCTCCTTGACTGGCAGAAGTAATGGTGTGACCTGCGTTTGGGCTTTTAGAGTTGTTGCTGTTGCTATTCTTTTTCTCCTCCTTTTGTAATGGGGTGCTCGGGGTCCAGGAAAGCCCTTGGACCCTAAACACTAGGTTTGTTTCTAATTTTAATCAAAGAATTGAATAAAAAAAGACTGAGAAGGATAATTATTAAAGTATTATATTTATTGAGGGAAGTACAGAGCCAAGGAAAGGCACCCATGTGGTTAGAGGTCCCACGTGGAGGACCTGAAAAAATCGTGGGGAAAAAAAAGAAAGGAATGAAAATTTAAGGAGCTCCTGCCATGCGGGAGTGGGAGGGGATCAATAAAGATCCCATGTGGAGAGTAAGGGGTAGGGGCCCCTCCCCTCCGTTCAACCTGGCTGAGCCTGGGCTGAGCCAGTCCCGACCCAGCAGATGGGAAAAGTTCACCCACAGCTGAAGGTCCCAAGTGGTCAGAGGGCCTGCCCTCCCCTTGCAAATGTATCTGTAACCTTGGGGGCTGTCTTCCGGCTCAGGTGAACCAGAAAGACAGCTGCTTGGTTAGGGCGAGGGACTGTCTCAGGGCGAGGCTAGTCCTGACACCAAGTTCCAGGGGCTGAACTTGGCCCAGCACAATGTTTAAATCCTATGAAAGATCTCCCTCTCAGGAGGGGTCCTGATTGTGGAAAAATTGGTCTAGGGAACTAGGATAAGAAGTCAGATCATCTTTGATTTCTAGCAAGTGAAGGTTTTCCTGCCCTTTTATTTTCAGGGCTCCAGTCACCCTAACTGTACTCCCTCCTCTTCTTTCCTCCCCCTTCCTTCTCTTCCCTCCTCCCTCCCTCCCCTTCTCTTTCTCTTTCCTTTTCCTTCTCTTCCTTTGTTCTTCCTCCTCACTCACCTTTTGCATGTGGTTGCGTGTACATGTGTGTGCATATGTGAGGAGCCCAGTGGTTGATGTCTGTGTCTTTCTTAGTCACTGACTTTTTTTTTTTGTTGTTGTTTGTTTGTCTTCTGACTTATTTTCTGAGACAGGATCTCCCTGAACCTGGAGCTCACTAATTCCGCTTGACAAGCTAGCCAGGAGGCCCTGGGGATCCTTTTGTTTCCACCTTCCCAGCACGGGATATCATATCGCATGCCACCACATCTGGCATTTTATGTGGTTGCCGGGATCTGTGGCCCTTTTGCTTGTGTGGCAAATGCTTTACCTACCGAGCCATCTCCCAGCTCCTGGAGTCGTACTTCTTCACATACCACAGAGACCCTTATAGCTGTAGCAGCCAGTATCTTCCCTCTCGGGATTTCTCAGGACAAGACCCATGCGAGTGCCGCCCAGCCCCATGGTGAGAACGGGACTCCCGCTGGCACTTGGCTGTTTTGTACGGCTGTTGGTCCACACCGGAACTCTTCTGGTATCCCGTTTTGATTTTCACAAACAGCTGGGCAGGGAGTGTATTATGGCATTCGTCTCGCCACTTATCTTTCTTAATCTTCTTCCTTCCTGACAAACCTCTTTTTCAAGCAGATTCAGTTTCTTCGGTTACTTTTTGGCTGCCTGCCCCCGTCCCCCCCCCTTCGTTTCCTGGTGGGCCATCTGTGAATTCTATCTTAGGTATTCCAAGAAGTCACTCACGCTGTTAAAGCAAGCCTTCTTTTTTATTGTGTTTGGGATGCATCATTGTTAGGGGGCAGCCTGTTGGGCTGTAAGTTGTTTACTCTTTGTAAGAATTTTCCCTTTTCCCCTCAGAGTTCCTTCTTCTGGTTGGCCCAGGCTGTTGGCTGAGAAGCCTCTAGAGTGTGCTGTGTTAGCCCATGTCCCCAGTCATTCCATGACAGGTTCCCAACTGATCATGCATTTCCTCCAGCAGAACCAGGCCCTTACACTGTCCAGCCCCTCCCTCCACCCCACAGTGACTTACGTTAACTTGGTATATTTTGTTGAGTCTAACTTGCTAGTATTCATGTGTGTGTTTTTGTCTTTAATATGAAAATGACTGGTATTTACCTATTCATTTTCTTGCCCTTGGCTATCCTTTTCTTGTTCCATAAAATATTTCACCCTATCATCCATAGACTAAAAGAAGGGAATGTTCTATCATTTTCTGTTCCCTGGGAGGTGTTCCTTATAAGTTTAGTAGAAATTATTGTAAAAACTACCTGAGCCTCATGTGTTCAGTGCAGGAGGGTTTTTAGCTACTGATTTAATGTTCTTTTTTTTGAGGTAGGGTCTCACTCTAGCTAAGGAGTTCTAGCTGAACTGGAATTTACTATATAGTCTCAAGGTGGCCTTGAACTCACAGTGGTCCTCCTATCTCTGCCTCCCAAGTGCTGGGATTAAAGGTGTGCTGATTTAATGTTTTAATGCACATAGTGTAATAAGGTTTGGGGGTTCAAGAAAGGTTCTTAAACTCCAAACTCTGAGTTCGTGTTTATTTTAAACAAACGAATAGAGGTAAACCAGGCTGAGAAGGATAATTTATACACCATTATGTTTTTATTGAGAATTATCAGGGATCCCAGGGAGTGGGAGGGCTTGAAAACCGAGGAAAGGAGAATGGATACACCCACATGGTCTGAGAATCACTCCCCCCCCCTCATGGGGGCCTGGACACAAAATTATGAAAAGAGTTTTTGTCTACAGAGGTGTGTGCTTTCAAAGAAATCAAAAGGACTGGGTGGAGAGATGGCATAGCTGTTAATGAAGCCTAAGGACCCAGGTTCAGTCCGCAGATCATGTGTGAGCAAGATGCACATGGTGGCACATGCGTCTGGAGTTTGTTTGCAGTGGTTAGAGGCCCTGCATGCCCATTCTCTCTCTCTCTCTTTCTCAAATAAATAGATAAAAATAAAATATCTTTTTTAGAAATGACATAAAAATAGTAACAGAAAAAGAATGGGAAAGACCTAGGTGACCAGGGAACCAGGTGTGGAGACAGCTGTAGAGCTGGAAAGGGTATCCTCTTCCATGAGCTCAGGTAACATATTTGGAGTCAGGGCTCTGGAAGAGGTTGGCATACCTGTGTGAAAGACAGTTGACCTGGGCTCAGGGAAGGGGCCCACCCCCACCTGGGTGGAGTGTTAGCTCAAGAGAGAGATCTGAATTCCAGTCCTGTAGCTGAGGTGTCTGTGTGTGGAGGGGGGTAATGCAGGAAAGATTTCTCCCTTGGGAGCCTTTCCCCTGTCTAACTGCCTATCAGCCAAAGCTACCTGACTCAGCCTTGCAATAGGACAGTTTACTCTTTTTCTTTTTCCCTTGAGTCAGTTTTGGTGGGTTGTGTTGTTATGGAAATGTTTTTTAAATTTTTTTAAAAATAGATTAAGGGTTGGAGAGATTGTTTAGTGGTTAAGGAACTTGCCTGCAAAGCCAAAGGACCCAGGTTTATTCCCCAGGGCCCACATAAGCCAATGCACAAGGTGGCCCATATGTCTGGAGTTCGTTTGTAGTGGCTGGAGGCCTTGGCATGCTCATTCATTCTCTCTCTCTCTCAAATAAACACAAATAAATGAAACTTAAAAAGTGAGTAGATTAAAATATTCTCTTATCTTTTAAATTTCTGTCACATCATTAGTAGCATATCTATTTTAATTTTTTTTTTTTTTTTGTTTTTCGAGGTAGAGTCTCCTTCTAGCCCATATTACCTGGAACTCACTATGTAGTCTCAGGGTGGCTTCAAACTTGTGGCGATCCTCCTACCTCTGCCTCCCAAGTGCTGGGATTAAAGTTTTGAGTCACTACACCAGGCTTCTATATTAATTTTTAATATATTTTCTGTATTTCATCTCTACTTTTTGTTTTTACTTTTGCAACTCAAATTAAAAAAAAAATCCTTTCTGTTGTATCTTTGATTTTTTTGTCTCATTAATTTTATTCAATCTTCTTTCCTTTATTTTTTAAAAATTTATTTATTTGTTGTGTGTGCATGAGATCTGTGTGGGTGTGGGTATCTGTGTTTGGGCATGCCAGGATTTCTTGCCTCTGCAAATGAATGCCTGTCTGGCTTTCCATGGGTAGTTGAACCTGGGCTACCAGGCTTTGCAGGCAAGTGCCTTTAACTACTGAACCATCTCCCCAGGCCCCTTTCCATTTCTTTTCTTCTGTTCTTGGCCGGTATTTTAAGCCCTGATGCTCAGTGTATTGATTTCCAGCCTTTATTTTCTGCCTTCAGCATCAATGGTTAAAATCACCTCACAGTATGGTAGCTTGGCCAGTTCATCTTGCCATGGCCTTGGGGTGAATGTTGAGATGAGCTCCTGCTTCGCCTACCCTGACCCAGCACGGCTTGCTGTGAGCTGTGGTCTCTGTTTATGTGTTCCTATGGCCTTTTCCCCAAAACTGATCATCCTCATATAACAGAGCCTTCCTTTTGGACTTTGGATACTTTGCATGTGAAATGTGCTTTAAATTTGCAAGAGTAAAGGTGACTTTGGACAGAATGCAGTCAGAAAGAAAAGGCATTAGGGAACCATGGTTCTTGACTCTGTTTGGTCACAGCTGCCTGGTGGTGTGTGTTGATCTACATTTGCTCTGGGATTGACAGAAACCCCATAAACTGCAGACAGGTGTCCTTGAGTAGTTGGATTGAAATTGATATCTGCTATATGTTTTTGTATGTTTGTCTGTGTGTGTGTGTGTGGTGTGCATGTGTGTGTGTTCATATGTGTATGGGTGTGTGTATTTCTGCAGGTGCTCATGTATGCATGTGTGTGTGTGCATGCACATGTGTGTGCATGTGGAGGCCAGAGGTAGACATTGTGTCTTCCTTAATTGCTGTGCACTATGTATTTTTAACTAATATTTTATTAATTTATTTGCAAGCAGAGACAGAGAGAAGAGAGACAGACAGAATGAGCAACCAGGGCTCTAACTACTGTGAATAACCTCTAAACCATGGTCCACTGTGCATCTGGCTTTATGTGGGTACTGTGGAATTGAACCCAGGTCATTAGGCTTTGCAAGTGTCTTAAAATTTTTTTGTTTATTTTTCATTTATTTATTTGAGAGCTACAGAAAGAGGGAGGGAGGGAGGGAGAGAGAAAGGGAGGGGGAGAGAGAGGGGGGGGGTGGGGAATGGGTGCACCAGGGCCTCCAGCCACAGCAAACGAACTCCAGATGTGTGCGCCCCCTTGTGCATCTGGCTAACATGGGTCCTGGGGAATCCAGTCTCAAACCATGGTCCTTAGGCTTCACAGGCAAGTGCTTAACTGCTAAGCCATCTTTCTAGCCCCAACCAAGTGTCTTCACTGCTGAGCCATCTCTCCACCCCCCCCCCAGCTTTTTTTTTAGCTTTTTGAAGCAAAATCTCACAATAGTTTAAGCTGACCTGGAACTCACTCTGTATCCCATACTGGCTTTGAACTCATGGCAATCCTCCTATCTCAGCCTTCTGAGGTCTGAGATGAAAGACATGTCTCACCATGCCTGACAACGCCATGTTGTTTGAGATAGGGCCTCTTGCTGAGCCTGTAGTTCACTGATTTGGCCACATAAGCTAATCAGCAAGCCCTGGGGATTGCCTGTCTCTGCTACCATGCCCAGCTTTCCCATGCGTGTTGACTGAGCCATCGCCCCAGATCCATCTTCTACATTTTTCAAACCTTTCAAAAATGGGTAGAATGTATGAGATTATTGCTAGGGTTACTCACAATGATTTCCTTGGACGTTTTGATTATGAGCAGTTAATTTAGTGCAGTCCTATTACTGCCTCAGCTCTTGTTCATAATTAGGTTGTGATAAGAATGACTTAGGGGAATTGATGTTATATGATGGATTTTATTTGACAAACCTGGAGGTATGATTAGCCTTTAGAAAAGACTGCTGGAGTAATTTTGTTCTTTTATTCTCGAAAAAATGTTCATTTTGAGAGAATTTTAGGTGTATTGAAAAGTTGTAAAGATAGCTCAAAAGGCCCTGTATACCCTTCATCCGTCTTTCCCTAAGGGCCTACAGCTTGTGCAATTGTGGCACAGTGTGCAAAACAAGGAAATTGAGATCAGTCAGTTTTCCACCTTCTTTTCTGGGAAGAGGGCCAAGAGACCTGCAGCGCTCACTCCTCAGTCCCCGACTCCTCTCATGTGGCACCTGTTTCTTGCTTTCTCCTTGTCACCTGGGCACTGTGAGGAGTGTGGATCAAGTGATATGTGGAATGTTCATTGGTTGTCATTTCCCCATGTTTCTTCCTGATTGGATTAGATATGGAACACCCTTCTCCTTACATGTTGAGGGGCCATGGTACATGGCATCAACTTTAAGATTGGTGATCACACTGACCCCTGAGTTAATGGGAGAGAAGGGGACATTGGCCACTTTCTGTTTGCTGTGACACAATACCACCAGTGAAAACAAGGTGAGAGAAGCTAAGATTTATTTTGGCTTACAGTTTCAGAGGCTTTAGTTGATGGTTGGTTGACTCAGTTGCTTATGGACTGAGATGAGATGAAGTATCACGCTGGAGAGGCCATCGTGGAGGGCAGAGTGTGCCAGAGCTGCCCACTTCATGAGAGTCAGGAAGCAGAAGAAAAGAGACCAGGGCTGCCAGGAACAAGATCGACCTGTCAGGTCACCCTCCTCATGGCCTGCTTTATCTAGCCAAGTCCATCCTCATTTCTACATCTTCCTGACAATGCTATCAGGTTATGAAGCCGTAAGTGGACTGATCCACTGAATATTTTTGAGACTTTGTGATACAGTCACTTGTCTGTGACTGTCCACATCAACACATGAGCCTTTTGGGGGACACTTCATGCAAAACAATAATAGGGGCTCGAGCGATGGCTTAGTGGCTAAGGCACTTGCCTGTGAAGTTTAAAGACTCATGTTCAATTCCCTGGTACTCATGTAAGCGAAATGCACAAGATGACACATGTGTCTGGAGTTTGCACTGGCTGGAGAACTTGACTCACCCATTCTCTCTTTATCTCTTTCTTTCTCTCTCTCTCTTTCAAATAATAAATGAAATATTTTAAAAAGCAGTAGCAGGGAATCTGCACATTTTCTCCACTTTATGGTTACCCTGTCTTCCTTCTTATACTTTTGTTAAGAACTTTTAAAAATTATTAATTCATTTTTATAATGACATGTAATAATTACATATACTTATGAGGTGCAGTGTAATTATCTGATATGTGTACATAATATGTAATGATGAAATCTGTATAATTTGGATGCCCATCTCCTTAGAATTTATCATTTCATTGTGTTGGGAACCTTTGAATTCTTTTAGTTTTTTACAAAATATATAGTAACTTTTATAAACTATTATCTCCTAATTGCACATACTTTCATTGTGTCATTAGAATAATTTTTATTGAAGTGCAAGTTTACATCCCATAAAATTTGTCTAATGTCATTATCTAATTCAGTGATGTTGGTGAACTGTATTAAGTATCACCAAAAGCCATGTTGGGATATTTCTGTTGCCTCAGTGAATGATATCTGCTGTTATCTGTTTCCATCCCAGCCCTAGGCAAGTGCTGCTGGGCCTTCTTCCTCTACCAGTTAGCATTTCCCAGACATTTCATCTAAATGGAATGAGATGTTGTATTATCTTTTTAAAAAAATATTTTATTTTTATGAGACAGAGAGAGAGAGAGAGAGAGAGAGAGAGAGAGAGAGAGCGAGCGAGCGAGCAAGCACGGGCATACCAGGGCCCATAGCCACTGCAAACGAACATCAGACGCATGCGTCCTCTTGTGCATCTGGCTTATGTAGGTTCTGAGGAGATGAACCTGGGTCCTTAGGCTTCACAGGCAAATGCCTTAACCACTAATCCATCTCTCCAGCCTGATGTATTATCTTTTTTCTGTTTGTTTGTTTTGTTTTTTTGAAGTAGGGTCTTGCTTTAGCCTAGGCTGACCTGGAATTCACTATTGAGGGTGGCCTCAAACTCACAGCAATTCTCCTACCTCTGCTTCCCACGTACTGGGATTAAAGGTGTGTGCTACCACACCAGATCTGATGTATTGTCCTTCAACATCTGGCTTCTTTCAGGTAATTCAGTGTTTTTGAAGTTCATAAGATTGAAGCATGTTAGTGTTCAGTTTCTTTTAATTGTTGAGTGATATTCCCTTGTGTGAAGAGGTTGTATTTTGCTTGTGTAGGTATCAGTTGGTGGATTGACTCTGGGTTTTGGCTACCATGAATAATGTGGCTCTAAACATTTGTTTACATGTCTTTGTATGGAAATGCATTTTCCTTTCTCTTGGGTAGATTCCTAGGAATAGAATTGCCGAGTCATTTGGAAAGCTTGTGTCTAATTTTTTAAGGAATTGCCAAATGGTTTCACAAACTGCCTATTACACATTTCCGTCAGCAGTATAGGAGGGTTCCAATTTTGGGATGTCCTTGTCAACGCTGATTATTGCTGCTTCTCTAGCCTAGCTGTTCCAGTAGCCTAGCAGAGTCATTTCACTGGGCCTTTACTTGCAGTTCCTAATTATGAATGATGTTAGATAATTTTCATTGATAGTCATGTGAATGTCTTCTTTGAAGAAATGTTCAAATATTCTGTTCAATTTTAATAAGGTTATTTGCTTTATTTTTATTGAATTTTAAGAGTTGTTTATTCTGGTTAGAAGCCTTTTATCAGAAATGTGATTTGCAAACATTTTGTTGGAAGTCTGTGGCTTGGCTTTTTGCTTTTGTTAATGATGTCTTTTGAAGCAAAAAAGTTTTAAAATTCTGATGCAGTTGGATTTGCCAATTGAGTGTGTTTTTGATATTGAATAAGAACTCTTTGTCTAACCCAAGTTTCTGAAGATTTTTTTTTTATTCTTTTGCCAAAAATATTATAGGTTTAGCTTCTCAACTTATATCTGTGACCCATCTTGAATTAGTTTCTATATATGATGTTAGAGGCTAATTTTACTCATTAAAAAATACCCCGTACACTTTTTTTTTTGAGGCAGGGTCTCACTCTAGCCCAGAATGACCTGGAACTTACTTTCTAGCCCACACTGACCTTGGACTCCTGGTGATCCTCCTTCCTCTGCCTCCATATATGCTACCGCGCCTAGCCCAACCCACTTCCTTTTTCTTTTTTTTTTTTTTTTGTTTTGTTTGGTTTTTCAAGGTAGGGTCTCACTCTAGCTCAGGCTGACCTGGAATTCACTATGGAGTCTCAGGGTGGCCTCGAACTCACGGTGATCCTCCTACCTCTGCCTCCCGGGTGCTGGGCCAACCCACTTTTAAAACAAACTTTTTTTTTTTTTTTTTTGGTGGTGATGATCTTTTTGCGGTAGGGTCTCCCTCTAGCCTAGGCTGACCTGGAACTCATTCTGTAGTCCCAGGGTGGCTTCAAACTCACAATAGTCCTCCTCCCTCTACCTCCCTGGTGCTGGGATTAAAGGCATGTGCCACCAAGCCTGGTATCCAATATACTTTTAAAGTAAACTCTTTCTGGTGATGGTGGTGGAGATCAAACCCAGGGCTTCACTCTTCATAGGCAAGTGCTTTACCTCTAAGCTATGTCCTCAGCTCCTAATACATTAAAGGTAACATTTAAAACTGTACCAAAAAGTTGAGGCATACAAGTGCAGAGAGTTTTCCTTATGAATTATTACTATTATGTATGTGTTTGCTCCGTGAGCCAACACGGATGCACGGCTCCGTTTGTTTGACACACCACTCCTGCCCTGTCTCGTTATGCTGCCCCACAACACAATATACAGACAGGCCAGTGGTAGGTAACACAAAATTTCTTTCTTCCTTGTTCTGGGGCTGGAAGTCTAAGGTCAAAATATGGTCAGGTTTGGTTTCTCTTGAGACCCCTGTCCTTGGTTTGCACATGGGGCACCTTCACTGTGGCCCCTTCATACTCATCCCTGGAGTCTTCCTCTGGGTCTCAATGTCCTCTTTGTACGCAGACTCTGGCCATATGGGAAGGGGCCGATCAACATGGCCTCATTTTAACTTGGGTCTCTCTTTTAAAAACATCGTGTTTAGATAAAGTCTTGTTCTGAAGCACTGGGGGTCTGAATGGCAGCATGCGGATGTTGGGGAAGCAGCAGTCTACCACACTATGCTACTCCCTAGCTAAGCAGGGCTTGTGTGTAGTGTTGGACATCCAGTGGCTTTGGCCAAACATGTCGTGACCTATATCATAGAGAGTAGTTCCTCTGTCCCCCAAATCCTCTGTGCTCCACCTGTGCATCCCTCACCTTCATCCTTGACCATCATTGTTCAGAGATTGGCCTTTTCCAGAATGTCAAGAGTTGGAAACAGATGGGATGACAGCATGCTCACATAAGCCCCTTTCACTAGTGATCGGAGTGATGAGCCCCCACCCCTAGATTTTTGTGGTGCCATGTCATATGGCAAGGATGTTTTAGTCTTGGGGCGCTTCCTGTACATCCATGGTAATCTGCCTGTTGAATAAGTGGTTCTGCTTCTTGGGGCTGGCTAGAAGTTAGCTTGGGGCCACCAGGGTGCGTGGGCCATGTTTCTGTCATGATATCAGGCTGGCCTGTGTTTGTGTAATGGGTGGTAGGGGTCTGAAAGCAAATTAGAGACACACTGTACCCCGTGAGGCCCAGGTTGCACGTTGACATACTGTCAGTGCTCTGCCTCATTATGCTATTGAAGTAAGTGACAGGCTAGCTTAGCTAGAAGAGGAAGGGACCAGACCCCATCTCTTGATGGGTCAAGTTTCACAATCCCATGCAAAGGGCTGTGGCTATACATACGTAAAGGGATAATTGTGGCTATTTCTTGCAAACAATTCCCCCTAGTTGTAAGTAATATGTGCCTTGTGGTTTAGTGCTTCAGATTAGAATCTGAGTGCTACCCGCGCCCCTTGATCTGTTTGGGCAATTGACCACTTTCTGAACTTGACAGGGACAAACACCGCCTCTTCTGACAGAAGCTGAATGTGCTGCAAGTGCGTTTTCTTCCTCATTGCATGCGCAGCATGGGCACCTATGCAGTTGTGCAGAAGGGGCCGGGCGTGGTGGCGCACGCCTTTAACCCCAGCACTCAGGAGGCAGAGGTAGGAGGATCACTGTGAGTTTGAGGCTGCCCGAAGACTGCACAGTGAATTCCAGGTCAGCTTGGGCTAGAGAAAGATCCTACTTTGCAAAAGAAAAAGAAAGAGAAAAAGAAAAAGAAAGAAGTAGGGGTGGTGGCACTGGAGAGATAGTGTTAAAGTGTCTGTACAAAGCCTAACAACCCGGGTTCATTTTCTAGTACCCATATACGGCCAGATGCACAAAATGGCACATGCATCTGGAGTTTGTTTGCAGCAGCTGGAGGCCCTGGCATTCCCATTCTCTCTCACTGCCTCTCTTTTCAGTATTGCTTTCTACTTTCAAACAAACAAGTAAATAAATGACTTAAGAGAATAAAAAAGGAGACAAAAAAAGTGACCACAAGGCCAAGTTCTTGTTGGAGCAGTGGTGACCGTGTTGGTGACAATAGTGGTCGCAGTGGAGGAGTGGGGATGCTCGTGTCTCTGCCTCTTTTGCTCTGCTGCAGCGCAGTGTTGATGTGCCATAGGAAGCAGGGCCTGGTGAGGTACGTGTGATTTGGGGTACCTGCATTTTTCCACAGTTAGACTCTGTGAGTCCTTGTTGGAGCTTACTGAAACAAACCTCCATCTTAGCGGTGGGTCTGGCTGGTCTTCGAGCCACACGCTCCGGCTTCATTTCTGCAGGGAGACCTCTGATGTTGCTCACATAATCCTCGTTGCCTCCAAGGGTCTCAGTGAGGGGAGGGGAGAGGTCTGAGGAGGCTGGGTCTGCAAGCTCCTTGCTTTGTTCAGTCTCCTAGGCTTGCTTTTCATTTCAGTGAGTGCATTTGTTGCCCATGGAGCAATTAATAGTACAGATCTATTAAGAAAAACAGATGGGTCAACTGGGAAGCTGGTGTTTTGGAGTGAACTGCTATCTTAGCATGGGCTATTTAGCTTGTGAAGCTAATCCTGCTCCCAGGTGGTACCAGTGGCCCTGGCTAGGAGAGGGGACCTTTAGGGACCTGTGGCTCAGCACCCAGCCCAGAGGACAGCGTGTGTCTTTTGCTTTTCTGCAGGCAGCCTGTGTGGCAGTGGCACCAGTGCATGTTACCTGCTGCCTGTCTTTGATACCGTGTTTGTCAGGAGGACACACCGATGTCAGGGCCTGGGGATAGCCATGCTGCGGGACTTCTGTGACTCATTTCGAGAAGAGGAGGCCCTAGGGGTCAGTCGCCCGATATCTCCTGCCATGTATCAAGGTAACCCCACCTGGCATTGTTGTATGTGAGCTTTTGGGTAATGGTGAGCATTAACACGCATGCATTCCAAGTGATCCTGGGGCAGGAGGGTCCCCGAAGCCCTTCTGGGTAGATGCAGATGTGGCCTTGGCTTCTCTTCCCTTCTACAGCTCCAGCTCAACCAGAGACTTTATGTTTGAGGTCAAGACTGGAAGCTTTCCCAGCCTGAGAAATAGTTGTGTTTGACGATGCAAAGGGGCCATGACTCACTTCACTTCCACTTACCACTTTTCAAATTTTATAATGGTGTGAAAGCAACACACATTAGTAGACACTGTGTTTCAAATTTAGAACTGTGCTCTTCTCCTAGCCTCATGATATTTGGTCCTATAAGTCTCATAAATGTGAGCTCCGAGCCAGCCAGGTGATCCTGAGGACAGCAATCCAAGATTCCACAGCATTGCTTGGGTCTTTTGGATACAGACATTCAGTACATTGCACGAGATATGCTTCACATGATCAGGCTTTGAGTTGGATGAGTTTGCCTCTCTGCAGACTGATGTCAGTGTCGTGAGCATGTTCAAGAGGTGAGGCTGAGCCGTGGTGTTTCGTATGCTAGGTATTTTACATGCCGTTTCAAATAATCAACCCGATGAATTTATTGGGGTACAACCTCATCATAAGCCAGGGAACATCTGTAATTATAAATCGATGATCTCAGGGAGAAGTTGAATTTCGAGAATTGCCATGAGAGCCTCACAGGGACCCTGCTATTTCATTTGAAGCTTGTAGGGTATAGCTCAGTGGTAGAGGGCTAGCCTAGTATGCACAAGGCCTTGGAATCCACCCCCAGAACCCCCTCAAAAAAAATGAAAACACAGTTTATATATAGTGTTCTATATAAAAAGCTTATAGTATATGTAACTTATAGTCACTTTGTCCTTTGAAATGAAAACTGTAGGAGAGCCCATGATCTGTGGGAAGGCAGGAGCATATAGAAAGGTACACTTTGGATGTCCTGAGCTTCCAGGACTTCCAGTAATCTCACTATAGGAGATCATACCCTCCCTGTGCTGCCATCATCCTGCTGTGTCCCTTCCCAGGTTCTCTATAGTCCTTGAACAGGGGCAGCGCAAAAGGCTCAGCTGCTGAACCTCACATTCCAGGTCAATGCCGGTCCAGATCAGAAGAGCATCTCTTAGGGCCTGGCTCTTCCATGAAGCATACGCAACCCACTTGTGGCCTAGTTTCTCTCTCTCTTTTAAAAAATTGTTTGAAACAGAGAGAAAGAGGCACACACACAGAGAGTAAGTATGGGCACACCAGGGCCTCTGGCCACTGCAAACAACTTTGTGCCACTTTGTGTATCTGGCTTTACCTGGATCCTGGGGAATTGAGTCTTGCCCTGCACCCTACACTTTTAAGTCCTCTTTCTGCTGTGTCCCCTCCATGGAACAATGTGAGGTTCCTAGCTGGGCCCACTTCTCCTTCTAAACATACTCAGAGTACCAGGACCTCAGGATTGCTGTCAGGCCCACCAAGAGACTGAAGGATTTCTCCTTGGGTCTGTGCTTATTAAAAGGGTGGACCTTGGCATTTGTTTGCACAGCCTTGAGAAATAGGGACATCTATGGAATGAGAGTGTGGATGTGCTCATGTGTGCACAGGTCCCTTTAGGTTTGAGGGAGGGAACAAGGGCAATAGGAAAAGCAGGTGGGCCAGCTGAGGGATCAGCTCTCCTGGTATTCCCATATTCTGATCCAAAATTACTGGGAGTTGCAAGAACTGAAAATTAGAAACTGTCTTTCTCTGCAGTTAGGAAGTTGTATTATTTGGGCCTGTAAGATGACTCAGTTGGTAAAGCACTTGCTGTGCATGCAGGACAACTTGGGTTTTGATCCCTGGCACCATGTCAAAGCTTATCTGGGTACAGAGAGTGCCTTTAATCCCAGCGCTTGGAAGGCAGTGGCAAAAAGCTTTGGCATGCCTATTCTCTCTCTCTCCTAAAAAAAAAAAAAAAAAAAAAAAAAAGAGGTTAAAAAACACAAAAATTAAGTGCATGAGTAACCTTTGGCCTTCACATGCATGTGTACCTGCACATACATGCCCGTGCACACATATGAACATGGCTATACATATGCACACATACCACATACATACATACACATAGCAAATAAACTAAGAGGTTATATCATCAACCTCTAGAGGAGAACACGCTCTGCCAGGCCCTCAGCGGCGCACGGCCACCTTTGGACAGTCCACCTCGTGTCCCATGTGTTTCCACTTGTGTTACTGCGTGGGGCCCTGCAGGAGATAGGACGGGGCTTGGGGATTTTGTCTCCACAGTCACCTGCAGGACAGTAAGAACTTCTTGCTCATCTGGAGTTGGGGCGGGGCTGTGTGAAAATCATCAACACAGGATCAGAGGTGTGAAAGTGTGTCACCTTTCAGGAGCTGCTGGGCCCCAGCCTCCCAGGATAAACTGAAATCTTCCATGGCAGGGGAAGACTGAGGACCCTCGGGAGGGAGGAGGGATGGCTTGTGAGAGGAGCAGCTAGAGAAGCAGCGTGTTAAGGACTGAACTGAGTCCTCCCTCACTCAGGGGTTGAAACCTGCAGTGTGCTTATTTGGAGAAATGATACCTTTGAGGGTCATTCAGGTCAAATGAGGTCAGGAGGGCAGGGTTTTCACCTCAGAACGCTGGTGTCCTTGTCAAAAGGGCAACACGAGCGACGCTGGCATGCAGAAACGGCCATGGAATGGAGAGAAGACACACAGGAGGCTGCGGGGAGAGGCCTGAGGAGCACCCCGACCCGAGGCACCTGGACCTCCAGCTTCCAGAACGGCAAGAAGTGAACTGTTGTTTCAGCCAGTTTGCCACACGCACCCCATATTTGAGGGTTCTGAAATTCCCCATTCAACCAGCTGCGGACTAAAAACATTTACAGAGTTTGATTCATACGACACATGTACAGACTCTTTGCTCTGTGTCATTGTTCTCTAGACGCTATTGTCTAACAGCTATTTACACTGCCCTTGCATTGTATTAGGTACTGACAGTCATCTGAAGATGATTTAATGCATGGGCGGATGTACGTAGGTTCTATGCAGACACTACTGCCACCATTTTACGTAAGTGTAGCCTTCTTGGGTGTTGCAGTCGGGTTCGCATTGCTGGTAGAAATCACCCAACCAAGAGCAGCTTGTGGGAAAGAGAAGTTCATTTTGGCTTACAGGGGAAGCTCCACGATGGCAGGGGAAAACGATGGCATGAGCAGAGGGTGGACATCACCCCTTGGCCCCATAAGGTGGGCAACAGGAACAGGAGAGTGTGCCAAACACTGGCATGGGGAAACTGGCTCTAACACCCGTAAGCCTGCCTCCAACAATCCACTGCCTGTAGGAGGTGTTAATTCCCAAATCTCCATCAGCTGGGAACCTAGCATTCAGAACACCTAAGTTTATGGGGGACACCTGAATCAAACCACCATGTTGGGTTTTGGTACCTTCAGGAGTCCTGAAAAAATGTTCCTTGGATACTAAAGGTGGCTGTTTTGTAATTGCAGACCTAAAACCCAATTCAGGATGGATAGAAGAGGGGGCGCCATATGAACAGGGAAGGGTACTGGGCAAAGGGGGCTCAAGTGAAGCAGTGCGCAGAGCAGTGAGCAGGGTAAAGGGTAGCTGCCGAGGAGCCACAAGGGACTGTGTCAAAGACACAAGACAGACAGCTCCTCGGTGAGCCAGGTTGGGCAGATGACTCCGTGAAGCTCATGGGTTCCCTCCTTCAGTTCTCAGGAGCTTCTTGTCGGCCTGTCCAGCAGAGCGAGACCGCTTGTGGGAGGTGGAGGCCCCAGGGGCCTGGGACCAGCGCGCCAACATTTGGCTCCAGCTTTGTCTTCAGGAGGCGAGACATGCAGACAGTGAGTAGGACAGAACGAATGTTCTTGGGTCCAGTTATTCTAGCATGCATAACTGGTGTAGTCTCATTTCCTCGGACTGAAGCACAGTCATATGGAGGTTATTTCTATTGAGTTTGTAGCAAGAGGATAGCAGGGACTGAGACCCAGCTTGGGAGCATTTGCCCTTTTTCTCTGTTTGCTCCCTGACTGAAGCACACCTTTTCATCGCTCTTGTTCAAAATTATCTCCCTCAGCTTAGCAGTTGGAAACTTTCTGGAGACAAGGAGACTCCCCTTTTGCAGTTAGACTTGATCACTGAAACATCCACAATCAAGCTTTTGCATTCCTTAGTAAGGCTGAGGATCAGTTGCAAATGCCGAGTGGGTAATGCATGTACTTGGTTGAAAATTCAAAAGATACCTAAAGGTTTGCTATAATAAACGAGTCCTCATCCTTGTCTCTTTTTTGGGGGTGGGGGTGACCACACTCATTAAGCAGTAATATTGCATGGTGTTCTACAAATCATCATTTTGCCTATCTTCTGTCTTTTAAAATTTTTTTTGCCTGTGCCTGTAGATAGTATGTGTGGAGTGTGTGGTATGTGCATGTGTGTGCAGATGCGTGCACGCCTTGCAGCCATGTGGAAGCTGATGGAGAACATCAGGCCTCCTCCTTTATCATGCATCTGTGTTTTCTTGAGTCAGAGTCTCTTTCTGAATGTGGGAGCTGTTGTTTTTAGCCAGACTGGCTGACCAGTGAGCCCCCACCATTCTCTTGTCTGTGCTCCCCCAAGACTGGGGTTATCAGCATGTGTGGTCACACTCAGCTGTTGATGTTAGGAATGGGGATCGAACTCAGGATGAGTCAGGCCCTTCCAGGCCCTCATGCTTATGTGGCAAGTGCTGTTACCCATTGAGCCATTTTCCCAGTACCTATCCTCTCTCTCTCTTCTTTCTTTCTTCCCTCCTTCCTTCCCTCCTTCCTTCCCTCTTTCCTTCCCTCCTCCCTCCCTCTCTCTCTCTTTCTTTCTTTGTTCCAGGTAGAGTCTCACTCTAGCTCAGGCTGACCTGGAATTCACTATGTAGTCTCAGACTGGCCTTGAACTCACAGCAATCCTCTTACCTCCGCTTCCCAAGTGCTGGGTTAAAGGTGTGTGCCACCATGCCTGGCTCCCTCTTCTCCTTTATAATGGCAGCTTTGCATGATGTCTTGTGGGTGTGCTGCTGGTTCTTTCACTGCTGACAGATCTGTGCACTGGCTTCAGTTCTGGTTCTGGACAGTGTCAGGGAGTTGAATGGAGGTGCCTGGAAGGAGCATGACGGCTTGGATGGTGAATCCCCAGGGGAGGCAGGGTGTGAGATCCCCTTCACATGGCTGGTAGGGAATGCAGACACACTTGTCCCTGGATTTCTGGGTTGCTTTCTGATGGTGTTCTTTCTGACTCTCAAAGCCACTGTGGGAAGATTGTCAGGGCAGGCCTTTTAGCCTCTGACTCAGTCTTCTATCTAGGTGAGGGGATTGATGGAATTGGGGCTATAGACATTTGAGGCTATGGGTGCTGCTTGTGGGTAGGAGATGAGGAACGTTCTAGGGCTGAGGAGATAACTCAATTGGTAAATTGCTTGTCTTGCCATTATGAAGACCTGAGTTCAATCTGCAGAACTGATGGAAGGCAGTGCTGGGGAGGCAGAGGCAGAAGGATCCCTGGAGTTCAGTGGCCAGCCGGGATAGATTAACTGCCAAGTTTCAGGCCTTTGAGAGATCCAGTCTCTGAAAGGGCATATGACACCTGAGGAACAACACCCAGGGTTGTCCTCAGCCTCCACATGCATGCACATACATGTGCACCTGCACACATGAACATGTGCACAGGGAAGGGTCTCGAAGTTTAGCTGCCCTAAGCCAAAGCATTAGCTTTTCTTCCTTTCTGGGATGCAGGAACTCATCAGGTCTGATCTGGAAGCTTCTGCAGCTGCACGTGGCTCATTAGAGGCCAGTGGGCCCAAGCTGCCAGGCTGTCTGTCCACATGGGTGACTGACTTAGCTCAGGTGGTGACAGGCAAGTGCCTGGGAGTTTATTGATGATAACAGGGAGAAAGTTTGCTTTTTCGGTACCTTTCAGCTGGAAAGCTTAATGGATCTTTACAGATATTCATGGGGTGACCTGGTGCCAGGGAAGGAGGCTGTGGCAGCACTGTGACTGTGATCCTAATGAGGCAGTTAAGTGACTTGCCCTGTGGCATTGAGTTAGGAGTGAGGGAGCCAGTCCGCATGACTTGCCAGCCGTGTGGGTTTATGGACAAGCTTTACAAATTAGGCTGCCGCGTTTGTGCTTGGACACTGCCTTTCCTTGGCCGGGAGTGGAGAAAGAACACGGATTGCATCTTGGAATGTGGAAACCGCATTAGCTAGAGGGGGTAGGCAGGGAGGTGGATGTTTTGGCCTAATTGGGGAGATGGTTTCCTCCCTAAGAATTCCACTGGGGGGTTATTTCAAGAATTGGGAGTCCGTGTGGCCTGATTGGAGGAAACTAAGCTGGGAATGAGATGCCAAACCTGTCAGTTTAATCCACTCTGAGAGTCATCACCTCCTACTTCCAAACAGCAAATGAGAGGACTTTCACAGAGAATGTACCAGAAGCCTACTCAAGTCCATGGAAGAAAGAAGGGCCATCATTATAATTAGGCTATAATTAGATTATTAAAGCTGAAATTTTTGGAAAAAAAAATGATTCTAAGGGTCTTTCCACTCTGCATTAAGTCCTGGCAAGTTTCCAGTGTCACCCACACCTTCTGTCTTCCCCCAGGGCTCCTAGGCAGTTCAGTGCACTGGGTGAGGTTTCAGCCAGCCAGCCTTATCTTATAACTGTTATGTCAGTTAGAACTGACACCTCAGGGTTTTCCAAACTGATGAGCAGGGGCTGAGAATGCAGATGTAGATCTACGTAAATGTATAGAATAGTGTCTCCCTTCTCATGGAGATCAGTGACTAGAATTTCTCATAGGCCCTGAACATTCCAGAATGTTCTCTACCCTGGACATCTCATCACGCCACTTAATTTTAGTCTTAAATTAGCCAGTGATTCTTGGTCCTTTATTTCTTCTTCTTTTAAAGACTTATTTTTAAAAACTTATTTATTCATTAGAGACACAGAGAGAGAAAGAATGGGCATGTCAAGGCCTCTGACCGCTGCATATGAACTCCGGAAGCATGTACCACCATGTGTATCTGGCTTACAAGGGACCTGGAGAATCAAACCTGGGTCCTTAGGCTTCATAGGCATGCACCCTTAACAGCCATCTCTCCAGCCCTTGTTCCTTTATTTCTGATTGCTAGTTTGGAGAGCTCTTACCATTTTATATGTGCTAGAAATAAATGGTAAGCAACAATCCCAGTGGATCCAGTTGCTTCTGAGTTTAAAAAAGGCACAGGCATTTACCACATCTCAAAGGGACGCTCACTGGGACTCCTTGAGAATACTTTAAAATCTACTTTTGAAGCACTCTCGTTGTGGCCCAGGCCCCTTTAAAGTTTGCACAGTCTTGGCTGATGATAACATCTGTGGCTTATAATGACCTTGAAAATCTTTACAGATTTTTTTAGACCTTTGGAGAGAAGGAGTTTGTGGGAAATTTCTTTTTTCCTATACTCAGTTACATATGAAGCCTTTGAAATTTGACCAATAGGATCATAATTCCATCTGATGTGATTTCTCGGTCAGTCTGTACATGCCTTAGGTTCCTTTACTGGAAGGAATGAAATTGAATATGCCAACAATAAAATGTTCTCTTGCAAAAATGTTGCTGGAGGTAGGAACTAATTGTTCACTACTTTAAAATTTTATTTTTTCCTTTTAAAGTGTGTTCACAGTTTAGCTTTCTTTTTCCAGATGAATTTATCAATAATTCACATGTCATCTACAGGAGCTTTTCTTCTACTTTTATTTTTTATTGAACTAGAGGGATTGTGTATAGAGATGGGAACACAATGCGATGTGGAGGTAGGCCCGCTTTCCTAAGTCATGCCTTGCAAACTGAAGCTCTAAGCTGTTTCAGATTGTTCTCATGAGTGTATATTATATAAGCAGCGATAGCCATTTTAAAATGATTTGCATGCTTGGACGTGTTGAGAGCCAACGCATACTGGATGACTTTTGTCTGATGATGCACTTTGACAGGTTTTGTGGCGCCCTCGTGTGTCAATTGTTGCGCACTGCAGCACTGAAATGCAGAGGATGCTTACCATTGAGGTAGTCCATGGCTTGTTCTCAAGATCCTTACTTCTAGTTAGTGTTTAAAACATTATTGAGCATTAATTGTCCAGGAATACAAGTAAATACTTGATTGTTGCTAGCATACTTTATTGCACACAACATAAAAGGTCAGGAAGGGTAGAAAACAATACTTCACCCATCCATCCACCTACCCATCCATCCATCCACCCCCCCACCCATCATATTTTCATGTAGTATTTCACTATTCCTTTGGTAACTGTTAATGAAACACTTCTTAGGCATTATTAGACAATAAGTGAATAAGGATGCTGAAGTTTCTAAACTCATTTATAAACTAATAAGTCCATGGGCATGTGTCCCTGAATGATATAAAAACTCTGTACTACAGAGAACTAAAGTGTGCCATTGTTTTACGTGCCTAGAATTTTGCCAAATCAAATGTTAATTTATATAGTTCTGTAAACAAATTAAATATTTACTTATAGATAACAACTGTGTGATACATTTGCTATTTACTAAAAAAAATACATTAAATGGGCTGGGGAGATGGCTCTTTGGTCAAAAGGTACTTGTTTGCAAAGCCTGGACACCTAGGTTCAATTCCCCATCACCCACATAAAACCAGTCAAAGTGATGCATGTATCTGGAGTTCATCTACAGTGACAAGAGATCCTGGTGTGTGTGTACACACACACACACACATACACAAATAAATAATAATATATATATTTAACTGTGTTAAATGTATTTTTTGTGTGTTCTTTCAAGGTAGGGTCTCGCTCTACCCCAGGCTGGCCTGGAATTTACTATGTAGTCTCCGGATAGCCTCAAACTCATGGCAATCCTCCCACCTCTGCCTCCCAAGTGCTGGGATTAAAGGCATGAGCCACCACACCTGGTTTAAATTTGTATTTAAAAATTTTAAAAATATTTTATTATTTTTTTATTGGGGGGGTGAAGAGGCAGATAGAGAGAAAGAGAGAATGGGCATTCCAGGGCCTCCAGCCACTGCAAAGGAACTCCAGACGCATGTGCCCCTTTGTGCATCTGGTTTACTTGGA
This sequence comes from Jaculus jaculus, assembly GCF_020740685.1. Classification (NCBI taxonomy): domain Eukaryota; kingdom Metazoa; phylum Chordata; class Mammalia; order Rodentia; family Dipodidae; genus Jaculus; species Jaculus jaculus. The sequence goes on from NC_059104.1 coordinate 136,955,447, forward strand.
TCCTGGGAAATCAAACCGGGGTCCTTAGGCTTTTCAGGCAAATGCCTTAACTGCTAAGCCATTTCCTCAGCCCTGAATATTTTTTGGTTTTTCAAGGTAGGGTCTCACTTTAGCCCAGGCTGACCTGGAATTCACTATGGAGTCTCAGGGTGGCCTCGAATTCACGGCAATCCTCCTGACTCTGCCTCCCGAGTGCTGGGATTAAAGGTGTGTGCCACCATGCCCGGCCTGAATTTGTATTTTTAACTCAAGTTAAAAATTTCATCTTTGCTCCCATAGGGAGATAACCCCCCACGGATCAACACAGATTTAGTGGGTGCAGGGTGTGGAGGGCCACAGTAGCCCAAGAAGGTCGTCCCTTTCTAAGTTGTCACCAATGCCGGGTTTATGGGCATTGAACCCAGGGCTTCTTGTGTGCTGAGCAAGCACTCTACTAACTGAGCCACAGCCCCAGCTCCAAGCCACCGCTTTGTGTCTCCTTTGTGTCGCCTGGCAGTTCTTTCTATCCTCAGGGGACCACTGTGTTAAGCAAGGGTCAGAGTGGCCATCCAGAGGATGAAAAGGGACGGGGACTGTCAGTGCATTGGGAAGGGACCCGAAAGTTGTTACTTATCTTTCAGATGAGACCTTGCAACCACGCTGCTTGTTCACCCTGTTCTCTTGCTTAGGTGCAACACACCCTGGAGATTCAAAAGAGGACACAAGCAGTCCTGGGCAGATGTGGCCGGATGGTGGACCTGCACAGTTTGATCAAGGAGAAAGCCGCAAGGTAGAGTGGTGATGTGTTGTACACGGGCTTCTGGTCTCTTTAGGCTATTCCCTTGTGACTGTTCAGTGATGCTGGGAGACAGCTCCCGGGTCAGGTCCCTAGACCACCTGCTGTAGACTACTTCCTGGCAGTGGGCCACAATGATGTTGGTTTATGCTCTGTGTTATGGGGACAGAGGGACTTGGGGTGTAAGGGGAGGCCTTAAACTTCTCATGGTCCTTTCCCAAAGCACTAATAAAGCCAAAATGAAACAAAGAACACATGGGCTCGGGAGTAGCCTGACGTTGTTAAGGAAATACTGAAAACTCTGAAATTCAAATTCCGTCTTGGGCCAGCATCTTTCAGGCAGAACCAAAGCAACGCAAATTTGCCTTGCTTTCTTACCCCCTCTCAAGTCCAGTTGCTAGAAGTTAGAGGATGGTGTGCATTAAGTTTTTGCATATTCCAGAGTGATTGGACAGCATACTGAAGTCTTGGGGAAGACAGGTTACTGAGTATCTCTGAAAGTTATTGAGTACAGGCTTGTGGCCCAGTGTAAGATGTGGGGTTTTCCAGAGGCCGGCCTGTCTATGTGCCTACTCAAGGTAGCCTGGTACTGAAGGGTCTTTGCTTTCAAACCCCAAACGTCAGTCAGTAAACTTACACTCTAAAACCTCACTTGTACATTGTGGGGCGGTGCTGTTCACTTGGGTAAGTTGACTATTTTGGGATACATGATATTCCAAGAAGTTGTATAATATTCTGGTAAGTCTCAGATCATGTTTGAAAGCTGCACAGTGGTAGATGTTAGCTCTAGCCATCTAGCAGAAAGGGATTTCATTTTCTTTGCTTCCCAGTGGAAAATGGGCTCACTTAGGTCCCATCCACGTGTCTGAGTGGTGTGTTGAATTTGACGTCTTTCTCTGGTCGCCGAGTTTGAAATCTTGAAAGCAGCAGGGGTGAGTGTGTGTGTGTGTGTGTGTGTGTGTGCACATGCGTGTTTGTGGAGTTTTGCAGTGCCCATGTGTGTTTGCGGAAGTCTGCACACTAAAGGATGGAGCGCCAATTTTTCATGCATTGTTGTGCCTTTGTATTTGTAGCAGTTGGTTCCAGACCGGCTCTCTCTGGATAACAAAAGCTGGATGCCCAAGCCCCGTGTGTAGAATGGTGTCCCCCATTTTGCCCATCATCTCTAGCTGACCTAGGTACTTGACAGTGTAAGTTCTGTCCAGGCAGCTGTTCTGTATGGCCTAGAGAATAATGACAAGAAGTAAAGTGTGTATGCGTTCAGTGAAGACATGGCTGTTTTGGAATATTGGATTCACATATGACCTGGATCTCATGGACGCAAAGTCTTGACTGCACGGCTTCTTTGCTCCGTCTTGTCCTTTCTCAGGCCTACCAGGCTAGGCTGTCCTTCAGCTCCATTCGGTTAACATGTGCCATAGCTGGCCAGTGTGCTCTTGAACACAGCTTATCACTGTTAGGATCAGCATGAAGTAAGAGGACAAACCAGGTTGGGCCACCTCCAGGACCCATGTGTTCAGCCCTGGACTGTCCAGGATGATCTCATTCCAGTGCTTAATGGTATGCCTCTGGGTTCCTTTCTGATTTCAGGAACAGATCCCTGGAGAAAAACTGGAAAATGAAGAGAAGGATCAAGGCTGTGAGGAAAGACAGGAGGAGGCTGGGCTGCCTGAGAGACCCTGCGATGCTGAGCTGGAGGGGAAGAGAGCCGAGCAGACAGAGGCAGTCAGCCGGCTGATGGGAGAGCCCTGGCCGGCTGGCCTCCAGACTCTGGGCCTGATGACTCCAGGTGGCCCTGATTAGCCTTGGGTCTTGGAGGAGATGGTGTCCATGGGCTCTGCTCCCACTTGGACTCCAAGACAAGGGAACCTAAGGGCCATATTCCCAAGCCAACCATTGGCAAGTCCAAAAGACTTCAGAAGTTCATTCATTAGACCTCATGTTTTCTCCTACTGGGCATGAAGGTGAGAAGCTGCCGGGGACCAAGTGAAGGGCTCACTGAACACACACCTTAGAGGGGATGAGGTGCCCATCTGCTCTGCAGAAATCTTTGGCAGGTTTAGCCCCGCTGTTGACCTGAGAACGTGGACCTTAGAAGTTTCCAGGGAGGCAAGTTCTTTTTCTAGGGACAAGCTGACCACTGTAGAGCCCCCTGAGGGCAGCATGCCAGGGCTGAATGGTGTCTACTGTGAGCTCATGTCAGGTCCTGTGTGCAGTTAGGTTTGAAGTGGTCCCCAGGTGGGTTCCCCAGCCCCACCCCACTTGGTCCCAAATAGATGAAAGGCCACCGAGCCTTGAATGGAAAGGCTGTGGTTATAAAAATGACAGCCCCCAGTATGACCTTGCTTTTTACTGTCTTAAGCCCCCCACTGCCCCCTGCCAGCCTGGGCCTGGACCTGCTTCTGAGGCAAATCCAAGCCAAGACCAGTCTCCAGGTCCACCAAGGACAGGCCTTGCAGAAGGGTGTCTGACATTCCTGCCTTTTACACGTTCTGACTGCTTCATGGAGTCTCAGAGCTACGTGCTCTCCGGGGACCTGGATGCTGCTTTCAGTGCTGTTGGGCCCAGCCTCAGTGCTGGCATGTTGGATGTGTGGTGGGATTCCCCCCTCCCCCCGAGAAAGCTGGTCAGCCACTTGTTTTCTGTTTGTTTCTTCAGTTGTCAGATGACTCATGCAGCAGGACCTTGGCTACTTATTTGTCAAAACATTTGGCTGCCAGCTCTTCTACCTCCCTCCCTCTCACCCTCCTACTTTCTCTCCTCCCTGCCTCCCTTTCTATGGTCATCTCTCCATGTTTATCACTGGATATATGTATCTCCTCATTGACTCATCTCTCCTCCCACTCACCCATCCTCCATTTATCTGTCCTCCTTCAGTCCTTCCTTACATCTTTCATCCACCCACCCATCCATATAGCCAATATTCACTGTGCTTTCTCAGGGACAAGCTCTGTGCTGGGCTTGGGCCATATACCTATAACCCGAGGCTTGATCCTCGCCTCAGGAAACTGTTCTCCAGAAGGGTTTCTTCCAGAGTGTCCAATGGTGGTTTTTTTTTTTTTTTTGTTTGCTTTTTGAAGTAAGGTCTCACTGTAGCCCAGGCTGACCTGGAATTCACTGCGTAGTCTCTGAGTGGCCCCGAGTTTGTAATGATCCTCCACCTCTGCCTCCTAAGTGCTGGGATTAAAGGCGTGTGCCACCACACCCAGGGCCACTGGAGTTTTGACCCCTCCCTCTCACACCCACTGTACAGACGGAGGGGCCCAATGTGGAGGAAGCAGAGTTTGCAGAGGCACACAGAGGCTTCATGGAGCTCATTTTGCATGCGGGTCATCTGTGAAGGAGGCCTAGGCTGGGAGAGGGACGGAACATCCGAGAGGAACTCTGGCATGTGACCGCAGACATGTCCTCTCCCACGGGGCTCCTGTGCTGTGAACTCTGAGTATGCTGTGAAGGCTGATGGCTTCTGTTTATGTGACCATGAGCCATAAAGGTGTCTCAGGGTTTTGATGGAAGTATTGTTCAATAAAAGAAATATCTCAGGGAGGAAAACCTGATGCATCGGTGTCTTCATTTAAAGACGTGAGGTGACCGCAGAGCAAGAGAGCTCAGAGCCGCGCCTGTCCTGGCAGTGATACCGTGGGTACCAGCGCTGAGGCTGGTGCAGGGAGCATGGCATGTCCCTTGCTTGTGTTTTGTGTATGGCATGCCAGTTTATGAAACTGGCTATTTAATTTCTTTGTGTTCATGCCTCTTTTTTTATTTTGTGCTAAGCACTCTGTCGTCTCTTCTTCTCAGCGCTTTGGTGAGTTTTGAGTCTCCCCACTTGGTCTCTGAAAAGAGAAGCTTCTCCAACCAAAAGTAAGAGTAGCATTAGTATATGGGCACAAATATAAGTATTTAGAAGACAATTTGGTGGGTCTAATATGTCTATTTAGCCAGACAGTAGTAGTAATTTTCCCTCCCCCCTGGGGCTTGTGACCTTGTTAGCTTAGGCTTTTGACTAGGTTTTCAGTACCAGGCATGAATTCGTTCCCACAGAGCCAGCCTCAAATCCAATCAGAGAGCAGTTGTTTTCCCCCATAAAAGATATGACACCATTGTATCAGTTAATACATTTGGCCTGACTAGTCGGCCATAAGGTTTGCAGGGTCTACTACTGGCTTAGACCATTGCTTTTTCTCCTCCACCAGGCTGCAAAGCCCTTCCCAGCATTGTGACAGCTAGTCAGCAGGAAGCAGGCTTCCAGCTCAACTCTAGCTTGATTTCTCCATCCTACAGCCCAAGCAAGTGGTGTCTTCAGCAATAGGGTCATATTATCTAGCTTTAGTGAGTAACTATGGGGCAATAGCTTGAATTATTTTTTTTTTTGGGGGGGTGTATCTCTAACAAATAACTCACTGGAAAGTATCTGGCACTGAAATATTCTTGTAACAATCTATGGCTTCTGGGTACAGCACCATCCACCCCACAGAGTACTTCTGCTGAAGTTCTTTCTTTTTTTTTTCAATTTTATTTTTCCTTTTTATTAGGTATTACATATTATACTGCATAGCCTTTCAGCAGGAGTAGATGACCACTGTTTTCATCAATTAGGGAAACATTTCCCTAATAAATGTTATCCAAGCCCTTGGACACATAGTAATGATTGATTCCAGAGATATGCCTGTCTTATTCTATCAACCCCCACTGATAGCTAACATGGACAACTCTGTTTTCCTGCCTATACCACCAATCTTCTTTATTTATTTGAAAGCAGAGAGATATAAACAGAGAGAGAGAGAGAGGGAAGTGGGGGTGAGAATAGGTGCACCAGGGCCTCCAGCCACCACAAATGAACTCCAGATGTGTGTACCACTTTGTGCATCTGCCTTATGTGGGTCCTGGGGAATCAAACCTGGGTTGCCAGGCTCTGGAAGCATCAGCACTTTAACCACTGAGCCATCTCTCCAGCTCCTGTCTTCATTTTCTTGATGCTATTTGGAACCACGGACATTTTTAAGTTTTTAAGTCTTCCATACTCTGGCAACTTCAGCAATTAGCGTAGCAGTGATAATGACAGCGTTTTCTAGATGTGTGTTCTCCACACCCTTCTCCTCAGAGGAAGTTACTGGGGCAGGAGATTTCACTGTACCATGAATACAGAACATTCCATGAAGGTGGGCTGGGGAGATGGCTCACCAGTGCTCACTTGCAAAGCCTGCCAGCCCAGGTTGAATTCCCTAGCAACCCACATAGAACATTCATTTGCAGTGGCAAGAGAACCTGGTGCACATGACACACACACACACATACACACACGCACACACCAATAAATAAACTTTTTAAAAAGAAAATTCCATAAACAAGTCATTGCCTGGGAGAAGGTTGTCCTTGGAGCCCGTGTCCTTCGCTGGCTTGGCACAGCCTGTGAGTCCGGTGTACACTATCTCCAGGGCTGCTCTACCCTCCACTCACGAACTGGCTCAGGAGGGGCTGGGAATGTGGGGTACTGAAGCTTGCCTCCAGGGCTCCAACTGGCCATGGTGAGGGACTGGGAAGCCATGGTACACTGGGTCCTCAGCCAGATTTAGGCTGAGCTAGTGCTGACTTCAGTCACCCCATGGCTTCCTCTGGGGATCAGTTCTAGGCTCCCAGGAGACACCAAAATCGTCCAGTGCTCAGTTCCTTATTTCAACTAGTGTGGCATTGCATAGAACTTACACATCCCTCTCCTTATATACTTTAAGTCCTCTCTAGATGATTTGTAATATTTAACTTAAGACGAATGCTGTGCAAATAGCTGAGATGTTATCTTGCTGGGGGAATGACAGTAAGAAACAACGTTCTTTAGATGTTCAGCAGAGACTCAAGCATTGTCGGTCTAACTACAAAGCACAGGGATTTGGAGGCTGCCTGCATTTTTGTTCCAGGAAATCTTTGAAGGGAGAGGAAGGAATGAATGCAACTGGCTGGCTGCTAGCAGAAATCCAGAGGGTCAGTGCTGACAACATGATTGTGTAAATCCCCATTTTCTCCTGGAGGCAGTCAAGATGTTTGCATTTGATGTAGTCTGTCTGACTTCCTCTTCCCTCCCTCCATCCCCTCTCTGTCTTTCCTTTCTTCCTCCATCCTTTCCTCCCTTCTCTCTCTCTCTCTCTTTCTGCATGTGTGTGGGTGGACATGCATGTGTGGGTGCATGTGGAGGCCAGACATTGACATATTGTGTCTTTCTTGATCCCTTTCCACCATATTTACTGAAGCAGTCTCTCACTTGAACCCGGGACTGGCTGATTCTGCCAGTCCAGCTGGTGAGCTTGTCCTGGGGATCCCATCTCCACCTCCCCAGTGCTGGGATTACAGGTGCGTGCCACTGCGCCTGACAGCTCTGCATGAGTTCTGGGGATGTGATGCGGGTCCTCACACTTGTATGGCAAGCACTGCCCACGGCGCCATCGCCCAGCTCTGATGTAGCTCTCTTTCTAGAGAGTGCTTCATCTGCAGCTGGGAGGTTTTGTTTTTTAAATAGAATTTATTTATTTGTCAGAGACAGAGACGGGGGGGGGGGGGGGAGGGAGGGAGGGAGAGAGAGGGAGAGAGAGGGAGAGAGAGAGGGGATGAGACAGACACACACATACAGGGAGGGAGCAGGGGCAGAAAGAGAAAATACAGGGGCATGCTAGGGCTTTCTCCCACTGCAAATGAATCCCAAAAGCATGTGCCACTTATACACCTGGCTTTACATGGGTACTGGGGAATAGAACCTAGAACATCAGGCATAGCAATCCAGTACCTTTAACCACTGAGACGTCTCTCCAGCTTCTAGAAAGTTTGATTTCTTTTTGCTGAGGATGGAATCCAGGACCTCGCCTATGTCTAGCAAGGACTCTACCACTGAGCTACACCTCAACCCTAAAGATGGATGTTTTAAAGTTAAATGCCAGACTTTCCATCTCGAGAAGCTATGAGATGCATGTTTTGGCTGTCATCCTTTGCCCTTTGGCTTTCTATTTCATACAGGACACAGACTCATGCTGTGGAAGAGGGAGACACCATGACATGGTCACAGGATCTGGCTGGAGCCCAGGACCACGGAGCCGAGCCTCTGGCTTGAGGGAAGCCTCACGTCATTTTCAGCTTCAGAGGAGATGTTAGGAAAAGGCGATTTCCTTCCCAGTCAGAACAACCTGCAACTGCTGTGCTTCCATGAAGGTGTTATAATACCTGCTCAATGGCTGCTTAGTGGACTGGGTCACCACCTGGGGGCTTCTGTTTCACCCATCAATCCCCCTTCATGTTTTCTAGAGCGTTCCTGACCAAGTGCAGACAGGGCTTGCAGAGCCCATGAGGCTGAGGCAGTTGTCAGAAGGGCAACACGTGTGCGTGTGCAAAGGTGCTCAGTGCAGATCGTGACCAGGGCAGTGTGAACCCAGCGCCCAGCCTGCTACCTCACAGCCAGGAGGACAGGGCCTCCCGGACCGTGCTCATGCGTGTTCTGGGGTGCGAGGTCGGAGCAAGGACACCCAAGAAGAATATAATAATATAATGCTACGTTGTGAAAATTCAAGTCAACGATACAATGGTTTTTTCTTTCTTCTGAGACAGGGTCTTGCTGGGTAGCCCCGGCTGGCCTCATACTTGCAGTCCTCCTGCCTCAACTTCCTGATGGTTGGGGTTTTGTGGTTTCTGTATTAGAAAATGGTATAACTCTACTTTAAGCCAGTTGGTGGCTTAAAAAAAATTGCAGTTTACTTTTCAGAAGTTTTTCTTCCTTCCTGCTTCCCCACCCCCTCTGGCGTGGTGTATGGGTGACAGTGGCAGGGGGAGGGGAGAAAGTGCCATTTTACAGTCTCTCCTATTGGCTTGGGTTTCACAGGGGCTTTGAATCCAAAGATTTGGCCCAGTGCTTTTCGACAGATAATATTGGGTCAGTCGCTGCAAATAGCTTGAGCTCCATAGGCCTTGCTGGACGTGGGTGGGACACTAGCCCAGCAGGTCTCCGGGAGCTCCAGGGTAGAGAGATGGCCTCACAGCAGCCTTCAGTTGATAACTGTATCACTCTCATTTGTTACTGTCGTTGGTCCTGCTCTTGTGATCTCGCATTTTTAAATTCAGCCAAGCCTGCATGGAAGATATTGTCTAAAAGTTGCCTCTAACTGAATAGTTTAACCTGTTTCTCGCATGCAATTACTCCCTCCACAGTACAGTTTAACAACTAGTCACATGACATTTATGGTGCACCAGGTGTTGCATGTCGTCTAGGGGTTGTTTAAGCCTTCATTTTTGCAGGTGTGCATGCATATTGGCGCTTGCTTGTGTGTGGGTTCACGTACACATGTGAGTGGAGGCCAGAGGATGGTATCAGTTATCGTGTCTCCTTCATCACTCCCCGTCTTACTTCTTTTATGACAGAGAGAGAGAGAGAGAGAGAGAGAGAGAGAGAGAGGGAGGGGGTGGGGGGAATGAATTGGCGAATTGGCATGCTGGGGCCACCAGCCAGTGCAGTTGAACTCCAGAAGCATGCACCACTTTGTGCACAGGTGTGACTTTGCACTTGTGTCATCTCGTGCGGCTGGCTTCCATGGGACCTGGGGAGTCAAACATGGGTCCTTAGTCTTCGGAGGCAAGTGCCTTAACTATTAAGCCATCTCTCCAGCCCCACCTTACTTTTTTGAGTTAGGGTCTCTCATTGATTTGGCTGGACAAGCTGGCCAGCAAGCTCAGGAATCCTCCTATCTTCACCTCCTTAGTACTGGGATTATAAGTGTGCACTGCCACACTTGGCTTTTACTTGGATTCTGGGGATCTGAACTCGGGCTCTCATGCTTGTGTGGCAAGCACTTCACCCACTGAGCTGTCTCTACAGCCCGTGGTTTAATGTCTGGGGAGGGCATGTTCCATGTAAACAGTATGTCATTGCGTATGAGGCACTTGAGCATCCTCAGATAGGATGAGAGAGGTTGTCCTAGGATCAAGTCCCACAAGATACCATATGACGTGCTCTGGCAAATGGCAGATAATTTAATGTAGTTGATTCCACAGACATCCCAATGTTCCCTCATTCCAAACAGGTTTTTCTTGGGGACCCCACTGTTCCTGGGGTCCATTCTAAGGACCAAATCTTGGTGATATGGGGACACCTGATCTTGGCTTGCTGTGGCACCACCTAGCATGTATGACCATGCCGTGTGCTCTGGCTTCACTCCCATCGCGTTGGCCACAGTAGATGAGCTGCTGGCCTTTCCCACCTGGGCCCTGCCTGTGGTTTTTCCAGCACCTGATCCCAACCCAGCAATGACAATGTGGCTTCTAAGTTTATGTTTCCTTCTTTGTCCTTTTGGCTCCTGGCCACATGGAGATCATTTGTTCTTTTTCCCAAGATGTTTTGGCATTGCTGATCCCCTAAGTCCTCTCCTGAGCTTGGGTATCCAGGCCTTTTAGGGTGTACTCTGAAAACTACAAGCTGAACTTGGGCACCCTTCTTTTCTCACCTGGAGTCCCCAGATCTGTTTGTTCTTTCTGTCAGGTCCTTCTTACATGGGCCAGAGTGAGCCTGGCTTTTCAGATTTCAAAACCAGTAACAGCGGCTGGGGACATGGCTCAGCAGTTAAAGACACTCCCTTGCAAAACCCGATGGCCTGTGTTGGATTCCCCAGTACCCACATAAAGTCAGATGCACAAAGCAGGACATGTATCTGGAGTCCATTGCAGTGGCAAAAGTCCTTCCATGCCCATTTCCTCTCTCTCTCCTTGCAAATAAATAAAAATATATATTTAAAAAACTCACCCACAGTAAAACTAGTAACAGCATTTAGATTTCTCTGAAGACACTGCTTTCTCTTACTTAGTGCAGATTAACCTCAAATCTCATTGCCTTTCCCAAGTGTGCCCCAGGGCTGAGCTCATCCTGGCAGCCCACATGGCATAGGTTGAAGTGTCTACCCACAGGCTCACGTACTGAAGGCTTGGTTCCATACTGGAGGATCCAGTCATTGAGCAGTAACTGGGTCATGAGGGTTCTGACCTAACTCATGGACTAGGCAGAGAGGGATTCATAATTTTATGCGCGATTGAAAGTTGTTGGAAACTTCTTGAGGCGGGGCCTAGTGGGAGGAAGTAGTTCACTGGGGTGTGTCTTCATAGGATGCATCAGGCCCTTGACCCCTTCCCATAGTCCTCTGTTTCCTGGCTGTCATGGGGTCAATAGCTTTGTTCTGCCACAAGCTTCTCCATGGTGCTGTCCTCACCACAGGCACACAGAGGTGGGTCCAAGTAACCAGGCATTGAGACTATGAACCCAAATCAATCTGTCCTCCTGTAAAACTGTTTTGGACATTTGCCACAGCTATGAGAAACTGACTTAGCCCACCTCGGAAGTGTTCCCGTGCTGTCCTCACATCCAGTGCGTCAGGCAGGCTTCCTGGTGGTTCTCATAGGCTCAAGCCCCCTTTGGAGTGAGTCATGGGGTATAGACAGAGGGGTTTAGACCTCTGCTTTTGTCTCCATGACCTAATGCACAGCTTAGAACCCTCTCTTAGAACTTGCCCTTTAGGGGTGATGAGGGCTGGCACCTCAGGTTTGGGAAGAGCCTGGAGTGGAGTTTTAGTGGCACCAGGGACAGCCACTTCCCTTTCAGTTACTGGAAGGTTCTTAGTGACGAAATGAGGAAGGTGAGTGCTGGAGTTTGATTGTGTACCCCACAGCGTTTTTGTTGAAATTTAACTGCTATTGTGAGGTATTAAGGAATGTGGTTTGGGGCTGGGGAGATGGCTTAGCACTTACCTGCGAAGCCCAAGGACCCATGTTTGACTCTCCAGATCCCACGTAAGCCAGACACACAAAGCTGAGGCAAGTGCAAGGTCACACATGCCCAGTAGGTGATGCAAGCATCTGGAATTCGATTTCAGTGGCTGAGACCCTGGCGTGCCAGTTCTCTTTCTCTCTAAAAAGAAAAAAAAAAAAACAACTCACATATATATGTGTGTGTGTGTGTGTGTGTGTGTGTGTGTGTATGTATGTATGTATATGGTTTGGGAGGTATTAAGAGTGTTTAGAGGTGGGGCCTCTAGGAGTTTTAGCACCAAATAAGGTCATTAAGGTAGAGTTACCATGATGGAGTCTTGGTGGCTTTGTATAAGAAAGAAGTCCAAAGCTAGGCGTGGTGGTCCACACCTTTAATCCCAGCACTTGGGAGGCAGAGGTAGTGGATCATGGTGAGTTCAAGGCCACCCTGAGACTACAGAGTGAATTCCAGGTCAGCCAGAGCTAGAGCGAGACCCTACCTTGAAAACAAACAAACAACAGCAACAACTACTAAGCCCTAGAGTCTAGCCAATGCCAATGCCACACCCTTGAACCTCTAAAACTACGGGGTAAGTAAGTTGCTGGATAAGTCAGCCTGCCTGTATTTCGTTACAGTAGCATATAGACTTAATGCAGTGAGTCAGGATATGCACACTTGCAGTTTGAAAGTTCAGACCGGTCTACAGGTGAGGTTTGTTTGGACCACAGGGGCTTTCAGGGTCTAGAAGCTGCTGTCATACTCAACAGCAGCGTGTCCTCAGCCTTCACTAACTATGTCACTCGCCTGCACAGTCTCAGGCTTTCCAGCACTTCTCCTTGAATCTTCTGACAGCAGACAGGTATCACAAAGATATCCACGTCACAATCCCCAGACCCTGTGGATTTGACCCGATGTGATTCAAAGGACCTTAGAGGTGATGAAGTACAAGAGATGGGCAGGCTGTCATTAAGGGAGGAAGACAGCGATTTGGCCACAGAAGAGGCCTGAGAGGGTGATACGGCGCGAGATAGATGCAGCCCTTGCTGGCTTTGAACATGGAGGGTGCCGGGAGCGGGGCTGGGGGAGGATGCAGGAGTCTAGAAGGAAGCTGGGCAAGGCCAGACTCCATCGCCCGGTCCTCCACAGAGAACCAGTCCTGCTGGCATCATGGTTTTCGCTCAGCACGATCTGACTGGGGCACCAGCCCTCTGCCACTCTAGGGTGGTAAATCCCGCTGGTTCCAGCAAACTTGTGGCTATTGTTACAGCAGTGGTAGGAAACCAGCAGTGTGCTTGCATCTATGTACTCGCCGGGGATTTCACTAGGAATGTGGTTATATCTAGTGAATTTTTGCTGGTCACACCTGGGTGAGGAGTCACTGCTACTGTGGTTGAGTGGGGGGTGGGTTGTAGGGGGCAGGGATGCTGCTTACAGCCTGCCACAATGCCAGGGCTGTCCCCCAAAACAAAAGTGGTCTTCAGTGTGATGCCTGGAGTCAGAGCCCTGAACGCTCACATTTTGACATGATAGCTTGGTTGCTCATGGCTCACACCAACCTGGGGGTCCAGGCCCCCCCCCCCCCCCCCGAGGCAACCAGGAACTCAATCTGCTGTGCTGGGTTGGGCTCCTCTGCCCAGAGGGTCCAGGGAACACCAGCTCCGAGCTGGAGAGCCTTCCGCCTGGAAGAATCCATAGAGACATTGCCTGCCTAGTGTAGACTCACAGTACGACCCTGCAGATGCTCGGAGAAGACTCATACCTGGACGCAGCATTAGAACCTGATTTTTTCCTCCAGCTAAATGGTTCCGTTCTTGAGATCTTTCCACTTCGCTGGCTGTTTTCTGAGCACAATACCAGAAGCAGCCACGCGATGGCAGTCTTGCACAAACCAAAGCCTTTGGGGCACGCCAAGGTGGTCCTGTCGGGCTTCCTGCAGAACCCCAGGCTGGGCATCCTTAGTAGCACGTAGACAAACAGCCCTTCGCAAGGGAAAGGAATAGAGAAATCACAGACTAGTCACTCCTGCCTGCATGTCTGCCCTGATAGAAATAGCAGATTTATTGTAAGATGGGAATAAGTTCTGTCATTCTCTAAATTTTAGTGAAGTGTGGAGGATGGGCCCTTTAGTGGAAACATCTTAAGAAGGTCCCCCCTCCCTCCTCCTCCTCTCCATTCCTACCTCAATTTCGCCCTCCCCTCCCCCCACCTCCAGCCCCACTTTTGAGCCATAGTCTCGTGTAGTCCTGATTTGCCTTGAATTCATTATGTAGCAGAGGCTGGCCTTGAACTCCTGATGCTCTTACCTCCACTTCTCAAGTTCCGGGATTACTGCCATGTACCATCACGCCTAGAACTCCCCATTTTTTTTTTTCCTGAAGAGCAAAAAAGGTTTAATTTTTATCATGAGACCAGGAGTGCAGGTTCTCCATTTCTCCACCTTTGCCATTAACCCCACAGACCTAGCAATTCACCAACAATCCCTTGAAATGCACTTAGTGGGGTTCATCTTCCACCGTTTCAAATGTGGGAGCCTGTGTCTGCCTCTTTCCCCCAGCCCCCGTCTCTTGGACATGAGCACACCGGGAGCCCCCTCTGCTTCCCTGCCCAGCCCCCACCTGCCCCTCCCACCATCTTAGCATCTTTAACTTCTCTGCCCAGCTCCTGGGCTCACTGTGTCCTCTCAGGGCAGCCTTGAAATCAAGGCAATGTGCCTACCTTTGCCTCCCAAGTGCTGGGATTAAAGGCGTGTGCCACCACGCCCAGCAGAAGTGGATTCCTGTTTAAGACTAGTGACACTGGTCTTGATTGACAATTGCCATAGGAAGTTGTTTTAAATAATACTAAAGCTTTTGGTTTTGTAAGTGTATTAGCAAGCTGATTTAAGGAAAAGAAGTCAGCCATTATCCAGCTCAGGCGGCACCAGCACCACCATGACTTGGAAACGACCGCGTGGAGAAAATGCCTGCAAAACCTTAAGCCGCCGGAAAGCCCAGAAATGTCCCTGAGGGCGCGTCCAGTCCTTTCCCCCCCTCCTCTCAGGATCTCTCCTCACATTCAGGCTCTGCATTTGCCTTTGGGTTCTGCCTCTGCTGTTTCAAGGCCAGCAAGGTGATCTTGAAAGGCTTGAAATTTTACCACCCTCAGAGCCTCCAGCATAGTTTTCGTCTGTGAATCCGAGACAATGGTGTCCTGGGTTGTCAAGTAAATCCATGAACTGATGATGAGGCTTGTCAGCTGGAAAACAGTGGCGGCTGTTGCACTGTGCGACTCAAGATACTGTCAGTGTTTTTTTTTTTTTTTTTTTTTTTTGCCTCCAGCACCTGTTTTTTTTTCTGCCTTTCCAGAAACGGTCTGTAATGTTGGCCTGCCTCTTCCCCTGTCTCTTACCTCATGTGGGTTGGGGGAGGGCGGGTGACCCAGGTCTAGGCAGTCAGAATGTGGCATTCCCCCACACAAAAGCAGCTCAGGGTGTACAGTTGCCAGTCTCTCTCAAATGCCTGAGAAGAGGCTTGTGGGAAGTGAGTGTGGAAGGTGTGTGCCATCTTGCAGCTCCTGGGGAGGGCCAGAGACTGGAACGGGAACCAAATCCTGGGTTTGAGAGCCGAGATGCAGCTGCGCCTCGGCCAGAGCTGCCAGTAGAGTTTTCACCTCTAGTTGAAATTCTCCCCCTGGCCGTTTTGAGTTGGGTTTCTCTCCCTTGGAACCAAGAGCCCAGAATGAGATATTATTTTCCTCTAGTTAAGTGTCTACTGTAGTCATGGGTGGAAAAGAGTGGTTACCTGGAACCACAAAAGATTAAATCTACCCGGGTCTGGAGGATAACCTCATGCTGTCCTCTTCTTCAAGTGTGACCATTGAGGGCCCCAGAGACTTTTTTCCCATCATGAACCATTTCCCACACAAAAACGTCAAAAGATTACAATTTGGTATTGTGCTGGTTATAAAGATGAGTACGTACCAGGGCATATTTGTATTCATTTATTTTTCCTCATATTTAAAAATCAGTCATTTCCATAGGCTTTAGGCTCTATTGTTTTACACACACACACACACACACACACACACGTTATGGGCATGCCCATAGTTAGCAACCCATAGTTTCTCATTACAGAGAAATTATTTCTCACTTGATCTACCATTCATATTTAGAGCCACATCTCAGGCTAACAGAACGGGTATGAGAAATGTCCTGTGTCCGGGTGGGCGGGGGATCAGAACATCAATCACTTCTGATTGGTCGGATACTTCGAGAGACTTTTGGGCCAGATGTCATGTGAGCTCCATGCTGGAGACTGTGGACCAAGGAACCAACGCTCCCAAGAAATCACAGTGATGGACCAGAGCAGGGACTTCCCCGTGTGTGTGTGAATCTGGAGCACACGATGCCTCCGGGAGGAGTGCTCGGTGAAGGTGGTCGCACGCAACAGTCATTCAGAGCTGGGGGCTGGGATTGAGTCCAAGGGCTTGTGCTGGCCAAGGGGCTGGTGGTCAGCCTTTATCTTCCGATGGTCTTGTGTGCTGTGCCAGGGTGGGAAAGGCAGTTTTCCGTGCTGATCTCTTAGTCTCTCCCGCGTGTCTGGGCTTTTCCTCGAGTTGTAAGGCTGAGGCTTTTCGAACTCTGCCAGGGCAGAGAGCAAGATCAGAGCCGACCCTGAGAACTTTCCAGAGCTCCAACCTAGGGAGGCTGGAGGCATCGGGCTTCCCAGACACTCAGAAGCCCAGGGGACCCTACTTCTGGGCGCCCCTCTAGGACCCCCAGTAACACCGAAGTCTAAGAGAGCGATCGCTCCTCTGTTTGGGACTGCGAGGGCCCCACGCCTGAGCGGCGCCCGCGTGCACGGAGCGAAACGGCCTTCCTTAGCACGGAGCGCTGCACTCACCCAGAGCGAACACTAGATGGCGCTGCTGCACTTTCCTGCCGACCCAGCGGGGCGCACAGCCGCCACTCTTCCCTGGGTCCCACTGAGTCCCCAAAGTGTAATAACAACGTGTCACTGTGAGTTCAGGACCATTTTACTAAGATGTCCAGGAAATGATATGCGGCCAGGAGGCTTTGACTAAAGGGAACACTGTGGGATTGTAGCAGGAAAGCCCTTTAGGATTTTACAAGTCTCCTTGTGAGCGTGCCACAGCTCTGCCCACTCCACCCCCCACCCCCGACTCCCAGCCCCTGGCAGGAGCCCGGCGGGCGTTCAGCGGAGGAGCGCTCCTTCAAAGCGGACACAGGCTGTTTTCTTCTCAAGGGAAGTTTCTGTTCCGCTGACATCCCTCTTTTCTTTTGTGTGCCCATGTATCAGTCCAGCCATGACCTCGGACAAAGAAAGGACCTTTTAGAAGGCCTCAAAAAAGGGAGAGCAGTCTACTGGGCTCCAGGAATCCAGGTCAGCCTGGGAGACTGAGTGGCCCTGGGGGCACTGTGAGGGAAGCGGAGCGGGGGACAGAGCCACACTAGGAGGTACCGGGCTTAGGCAGGTCTGGGGTCAGAGCCCAGAGACACCTCAGTGTCAAGGAATTATTTAGTAGGATGCTGCAGAAGGTTCTTGGTGTGCTAGTGGGCGGCGGGCCCCCAGGGACAACCTGCACTCCCCACCCCAGGAGGAAATGACCTTGGAGCCAGGGCTGTAATATAGGCAGGCAAACAGTCTAGTTTAATCCTCACAACCACTAGGGGGGAGGGGCAACTGTGTCCCAGTTCACAAGCGGGAAATCGAGGCACAAGAAAGCTGAAGCTCAGAACACAGCCTGAGAAAGGCAGAAGCAGGGGTCAAAACTAGGCCTTAAGATTCTCGGCCCCTCCCCTTAAAGCCAGAGGACCAAGGGCCTGTGGTAAAGGTCCCAGGGAGCCGGGATTTCCCCATGGGGGAGGAGGGTATAATTCTCTGGCTTGAGGCTTCCTCATTTCTGCTAACTGGTGTTAGAGCCACAGAGGAGGGACAGATCCTGGGCACCCTGGGGTCACGTTGCCTCTGGAGGCCCTAGTTGTTAACCTATGAGCTCTGCAGCAATATCGAGGAATGAGGTCAGCTTCCACTCGCCCTGGTCCTGAGGTCTCTGAGAGGCACTGGTGGCAGCTGCAACTTTGGAACCAGGCCGCTCCTGTGAGGTGCAACCCCACTTTGGCACCCGTGGCAAGCCCAGGTGAAGACAGAGGAGAGATGCCTGGGGAGTCACAAGACACAGATGCAAAAAGCCAGCGCTGTGTGGCTGGTGCTCTTGGAGCAGCTGGGACTGCTGGGGTGGGCTTGTTTTCAGTGTGGCCCAGGTCATTCACCTAGTTGCTCAAGCTCTGACCTTGGGAGCTCCTTCCTCTCTGCCAAGTCCATGCCCCTGCCTGGCTCCACGCTTAGGTGATGAGAACCAGCCCCAGTTACCCAGATCCCCATGCCTCCAGCTCTAGCTTACCTTGTCCGGAAACATGCTCTCTTAAGTTTCTAATTCCTCACCAGCTCCAGTGGGCCTCTCTGGTCTCCCACACTTCTCCCTGTCATCTTTTCAGTGAGGTGATTTGGTCACTAGTATTATTGTTTCACCCGCTCCTTCCTTATCTTCTAGTTTTTTTAAAATTCACATTTATTTATTAGAGAGAGAGAGAGAGAGGCACAGATAGAACCAAGGTGGGCCCGCCAGGGCACCCAGCCACTGCAAACAAACTCCAGATGCATGTGTCACCTTGTGCAACTGTCTTCTAGTTTTTATTCTCTCTAAGACCTCTGCTTTTACTCCCCACTGTGGTGGGGCCTTTGGAGTTGATCACCCGTCTTCTCCCTGCTCCAGGCTGATTCCCACGATGCCACTCCCATCTTGACACAAGGCGACTCTCTGGAGGTAGAGGGTACCCTGGCTCTGCTCACAGCAACTCAAAGGTTAGATGGAAACAAACTTTTTTTTTTTTTTTTTTAACTTTGAAGATTTCATTTATTTGAGGGAGAGAAAGAAAGAGAGAACACAGGTACACCAGGGTCCCTAGCCACTGCAAAGGGACTCCACACACATGCACCGTTTTGTGCATCGGCTTACACGGTCCTTTGGCTTTGCAGGCAAACACCTTAATCTCCAGCCCCGAATCAAACTTTTTAAAAAATGGAATTAATTTGACATGTATAAGAGTTGCCAAAATGTAGGCAACACATAGGCCCTTTATCCAGATTTCTGGAGCATACATTTTTTTTTCTGAACCTTTCAAGGACACACGGAATGATCGTTTATCTTTAAATGTGGTATGTGTGTATGTGTGTGTGTGTCTCTCTCTCTCTCTCTGTGTGTGTGTGTGTGTGTGTGTGTGTGTGCACGCCCATGCGCAGATCACTGCTTGTGTATCTCAGTGCAGTTTTCATCACCAATCTGTACCAAGGCAACTATTTCATCTCACTGAGTGTCCACATTCTAATTTTGCCATTTGATCTAATAATATCCTTTATAGCCAGCCTCCCCTTGGCTACCTCATAGTTGATGATAGTTGTCATATCTCTTTGGTCCCTTAATCTGGGACACTGAACACTGAAGCATTTCCTTGTCTTTTATGACATTGACAATTTTGCAGCTAATAGCACTTCTGCTCCGCCCCCCTTTAAAAATAGATTTTTTTTTTTTTTTAATTTTGGACCAGTCTGAGGTGTCTTTATAATTATCCTGGACCACATCAGAGAAGGTACTGTTTCTTCTCAGGTGCCACACCTGAGGCCGAAGGCAAAGTCGGATGCCTTCTCACGGCTCCAGCTGCTCCTCTCCCTCTCGCTCCCACAGGGCTGTGCAAGCACAGCAGTGTTCGGAGGTGGCTCTCTCCCTCTCCCTCTCCCTCTCTCTCTCTCTGTTTCTCTAGCTCAGAGGGTTCTGACAACCTCTTTTCTCCTTAGCCACGATGGGAAACCTTAATGAGCCTCCTGGCTTGTGGGAGGAAGATCAACTTCAGGCATGAGTGAAGCTGGCGGTTCCCACGCTTCTCAAATGCTGTTTCCTTCACCCTGACGGCCAGGGCCATGCCATAAAGTCCTCCCCAAGGAGCAGCAGGGCTGGGAGCAATCTACCTTGTACCTCTTTAGTGGTTTTGTTGCATAGTTGTAAACACTCTAGCATGTGTCCTGCCAGGGCAGGACTTGGAGGGAACAGTCGGAAGGCTCCCTCGCCTTTGGGCTTGGGGTTTCTGCTACCAGGTTAATGTGCCCAGAGAAGCTGGCTAGGAACTGAATGCCACTGGTGAGATATTATTGGTAATGAACCACAGACAGTATGTGGATCCCGGGGTTAACAGCAATCGTGACACCTTTGTGACTGTCTTTTCTGCATGGCCCTTACAGGTCCCAGAAAAACAAGGCTCACCATTCCTGATGCTCTGCGGGGTCCGCTGGGAGGACCACCGAGGAGTGGGAGCAGGACCTGCACCTGGGTCTTGGCTGCACACGTGGCGTTCCTTCTGATTAGCTTGGCGTGGCAAGTGCTGCCAGACTGTCTGTGACCCAGTTCTGCAGCTTGGAGAGAAGAGACAACGTGAGCCAGCAGGCCCAGAGCTGAGCTCAGTTGCTGTCCCCAAAGCGCCTTTGTCCTTGCCCCTCCTGCTGCCTTTCCTGCAAGCCAGCTTTCAGAGAGTGGCCTCACAGGAGGCAGAGGGGCTTGGGTGAGCTTCCACGGCCCAGGCCATGTGGGCATGGGCATGAGTGAAGGTCAGTGGCCCTGCCTCTTTTGACCGATTTAGCATAGTTTATTTTATTTTATTTTTTAGAGAGAGCACACATGGCCTGCACGTGGAGAGAATCGGCAGATCCTTGCACCACCTAGTGGCCGTGTGTGACCTTGCGCTTGTCTCACCTTTGTGCATCTGGCTAATGTGGGATCTGGAAAGTTGAACATGGGTCCTTATCCTTCATAGGCAAGCAGCTTAATTGCTAAGCCATTTCTCCAGCCCAGTTTTGTGTTGATTTAAGGGTAATTTGGGTTTCGTTTAGTTAGTGCAGCGAGATAGGCAGACACAGACATTCGACTACTAGCTTTTCCTTGAATGTGTACATAATGTGCTGGTGTGGGGCATACACGTGATTGTGCCCATGATGTGCCCTGTGCCTTGCCTGTGGTGGGGTGCACTTACCTGTGGTACCTGGAGGAGAACATCAAGTGTCCCCCTCTATTCTCTTCCGCTCATTCTTATTTTTCTAAATTATTAGTTATGTACACAGTGTGTATTTTGTCATGTGGGTACCATCGTTAGCCTCCTCCCTGTCCTCCCCCCTCCACAGGGACCCTCCTCATTGGGGAATGTGGGTTGTGCATTGTGGGGTTAGCCATCAGATATGGGTCATTCTTTTAAAAAATTATTTTATTTCCTACAAATTATAATAGGTTATACCTTTTTACCCCCTTGCCCCAGCTGCTGTTACCCTGGGGGGGTCCCTCCTCAGTGGGATTATGGTATTCACTGTGGGGTCATGAAGGCCTCAGTCACTCCCTGTGGGGTAATGGGGGACCATGCCTCAGGATATTTCTCCCCACTCTGTGGCCCTTACCATCTTTCTGCCCCCCTTTTCTGTGATGTTCCTGAGCCATGGCAGGACAGCTGGCAGTCTGATTTAGTATTGAGCCTCTAGATAGGTTATTTTAAAAAAATATTTTATTATTTATTTGAGGGAGATAAAGAAAGAGAGGAAAGGAGGGAGGGAGAGAATGAGAATGGATGTGCCAGGGCCTCTAGTCACTGCAAACAAACTCCAGACACATGGACCACCTTGTACATCTGGCTTTACATGGGTGCTGGGGAATCAAACCTGGGTCCTTTGGCTTTGTAGGCAAGTGCCTTAGCTGCCAAGCCATCTCTCCAGCCCCTATAGTCAGCTTCCCAGTATGACATGTAGGTTGGCCATCAGAGTAGAGCAGGCAGAGTCCTTTCAAGAATCTCCCATGTGTGTGTCTCTTCTTCCATGGTCACCCAGGGTGATGTTAGCCTGGAGCAGGCTGAGGATGCTCAGGCCAAGGACAAACTTCTTAGAAAGGAGCAATGTGCTGGCTTTGCATGACATAGTGTCTCTCTGGAGTCTGTGTTCCCTCTAATGGAACTGCACAAGAGAAAGTGAACCACTGCACAGTGTGTTATGGGAGGTACAAGTTTGCAGCTCAGTGTGTTTGGCTCATACTTGGGCATGAGACCCTTCCCTGGTCACAAGTGCCAGCAGTGTCCAGGAGAATTAGTGAGCCTACATTTTAGTGTGCGTGTGTGTGTGTGTTGTGCCAGACATCAATAACCAGACTTGCAACAGAAAACCATTAGAAGGATGGTAACACCCTTTGATAGACTACAGCACATGGTTCAAACCAAAATGAGTAATGCCTGTCACTCAGCCTTTGGTTTTTTTCAAGGAGTGAGGTATGGTTCTGCCTTCCCCTTTCCTACTCCTTTCTTCTCTTCTGCTCTCTCTCGGGGCCTGCTTGTGTGTAGTTGCTAATATAGAACAGTGTTTCTTAGCCATGGTATGTGTGGTGGTTTGAAAGGAAAATAACCCCCTCCCCCGATAGACTCACTTATTTGTGATTAAGTCTCATACTTTCCCAGTAGGTGAAGCCTTTGGGAGGTGTGTTTGTAGGGGTAAACCTTTATGGTGTCATAGCCCAGTTCCACTCTCTGCAGAAAGCTCACACTCTCTCTTCCCTCCTTGCTGCTGTGGAGACATGATACTGTCTTCTCATGCTATGCTTTTCCTGCCATGATTGGCACTTTCCTCTGGAACAGTAAGCTGAAATAAGCTCTTTCCTTCCATAAGCTGCTTCTGGTCAGGTGTGTTGTCCCAGCAATGTGAAGGTAACTGCTACAGTTTGTTTCTTATTATGGGCTGGATGCTTCTTTGTGGTAAGGGGCTGTTCTGTGCATTGCATATTCTTTGAAGCAGCCTAGATGCTCCTTGTTACATATCCTGGCTCCTATTCTCTCTCCTCTTGTATCTTTTTTTTTTTTTTTTTGCGTGTGTGTGTGTGTGTGTGTGTGTGTGTGTGTGTCTGTGTGTGTGTGTGCCCATATGAGGAGGCCAGAGGACGACTTTGGGTGTCATTCTCAAAACATCATCCGCCTCCTTTGAGGTAGTCTCTCATTAGCCTGTTGCCCACCACTTAGGTTACACTAGCTGCCTAGTGAGCCTCAGGGATTCTCCTGTTTCCACTTCTCCAACACCGGGATTACAGGCATATGCCACCATGCCCAGCATTTTATGTGGCTACTGGGGATCAAACTCAAGTCCTCATACTTGTGAGGCAAGCACTTTACCAATTGAGCTATCCCCCCCAGCTTACCTCTAGAGATTTTTCTTTTTGTCTTTTGAGGCAGGGTCTTGCTGTAGCTCAGGCTGACCTGGAACTCCCTCTAGCTCAGGCTGACTTCAAACTCATGGCAATCCTCCTAATTGAGTGCTGGGATTAAGGGTGTGTGTCACCATGCTCAGGGCCCCATCTAGTTTTTCCACAATCAAAAACTGTCTTCAGGCCGGGCATGATGGCGCACGCCTTTAATCCCAGCACTTGGGAGGCAGAGGTACGAGGATCACCATGAGTTCAAGGCCACTCTGAGACTACATAGTGAATTCCAGGTCAGCCTGAACTAGAGTGAGACCCTACCTCGAAAAACAAAAATAAAAACAACAACAACAAAAAATATCTTCAGACATAGTCCAATATCCTTTGGATGTAACCACTGTCCTGGTTGAGAACCACTGGTCACTGGGGGAGGCAGGCGACTACCTGCCCACTGTTCAGCTGGTATAGATTGTCTCAGTGTCCACATGGAGTATGTCCAGAGGTCTGGGCCAGAGGGAGGGGGCTTATGGTTGGTGTTATAGCACTCCTGTTGTGAGAAAGTAATTGATCAAACAAAACCCCAGCCAGGATACAAGCCACTTTAATATCATGGAGGGATTATCATGCTACACTTCAGTGACATTGTGCAGAAAAAGTCAGTGCAGGTACCTGTGAATAAAAATAAAGAAAAAAGTGACCTTTGTTGCTCTCTTTCATCCTTTTTTTTTTTTTTTTTCACTTTAAGTAACTGGAAGGAAGGATATGAGTTGGTTTGCTGTCAGACGACCTGAAGTTTACTCATTAGGTAAATGCTGATTCCCTTAGCGTCTCTGTGGCCCCTTAAAAGGTAGGCAAAGTAGATAGTTCTAGTGGCTGTCTTTGTGCCTAGTCCAAGGGTCCAGCTTCAGCTTTGGCCAAATGTTTGTCTGTTCCTGACACTTAGTGACGACAAGCATAGTCCGCTGCTGTGACATCCAGCAGAAGGGCACCATCTGGCTCAGGAATCCATTACAGGAAACACTGTCAACGCCCCGGGCTGGTCCTCGCCCTCCGCCCAGCTGAGATCCATTCCCTCTACTCAACTCCGGAGTGTTGATGGGCAATCGATGAGGCCTTCGCTGTTTCGCCTCATCTGGGGATTCTGCCAGGCAGCCGTGTGCTGGTGTGCATGAGTGCTCGCCAGCTCGCTCTGTGGTCGGCACATGCTTGCTTCAAGTGTTACAAGATGCTGCTGGAAAGGATTTTTATCTTGCTCATTTGACCATTGAAAAATGCCACGGCTGTTTCAAGTTCCTCAAACACCCAGGGGGTAATTACAGTCTTTTAAAAAAACAGAACTCCAAAATGGGATCTTTTCGTGTAACAAGACATGCCTTGGCCATTATGATCATTGAAATTATGGGACTGGAAACCCACTTCAGTAAGATTGTGCTAGCTTGAAAAGGAAAAACTTCTAAATACCACAGCTGACAATGGTGACAGTGTTGGACTTTATGATAGTAAATGACAGATCTACATAATTTCCATTTCCAGAGACATTTGGGTTTCTGTTTCAGTCACCAAGCCTTGAATAATCTCTACAACTTTCTTTTCCATGTGCCTCATGATCAACAAACTCCCAAGATCCCTAGACTTCCTGTCTTTCACCAAACATCTTTCTGTTCCCATCATCTTTGTCCAGCTTCTTCCACCACCTGTGTCTTCCCTAAACTCTGGTAAAGGTTCTCTGCAGGTCTCTTTCCTCCTTTCATCTAATCATTTACCTTCCTACAATTTCCTGGGCATTACAGTGTATAGTTACCTAATAATATATAACACAGCAGGCCAACATGTACTGGCTGAAAATGATAGTTCTATTGTATCACTTGTATTGAGGGTGAAGGATTTGGGATCATTTTTTTGTGTGTGTGTATGTGTGGTGTGCATGTTGTATGTTGTATGTGTGTATTGGTGTGTGGATGCTCATGAACATGTGTGCATGTGTGTGTGGAGGCAAGAGGTTGATATCTCCTCAGTTGCTGTCTACCTTATTATTATTATTTTGGGACAGGGTCTCTCACTGAACCTAGAACTCACTGATTTGGCCAGACTAGCTAACCAATAAGCCCTAGGGATCTGCCTGTGTCCACCCCCCAGGGCTGGGATTATAGGCACAACCATTCCTGGCATTTTTATGTAGGTGCTGGAGATCTGAACTCAGGTCCTCATGCTTATGTGGCAGGCATTTAACCCTCTGGGCCACCTCCCCAGCCTTTTGGGATCATCCTAGTTGGGTGTTTCTGGCTCACGGTGTCTTGTGAGGTTTCAATCCAAGTTTCTGGCTGGAGGTCATTCAAAAGCTTGATTGGGTCTGAAGGATGCTCTTCCTAGAATGGTACATGCCATTGGCATGATGCCTCTGCTCCTCTCAAATGTTTGATAGGAGACCTCAATTTCTTTTCTTTAAAACATTAAAAAAAAGTTATTTGCAAGCAAAGTGAATATAAGCAAGCTGTTTGACCCATTTGCCCTTCAGCTTTGTCATATAAAAATGGAAATGCAATGTAGCCTGCCTCCTTTATAGTGTTAGAGTGAAAAGCAGAGAGAAGGTACACTTGGTTCCTGACACACAGTCACACTGGTGCTCAGCGAGGTTCAGTCATTGCCAGTAGTGAGGAAGCCCTTGATGAGGTGCCACAGACAAAGCTGCGACGCCTGTTTTCAGGCCAGGAAGGATTAACTTCACAGGCGATGTCACGGCCATTTTAAGAGTTCAGGCTGCTGGCCACTGCTTCCCTTCTCCCAACCTTGAAATAAATAAATTCTGCCTTCCAACAGGACTTACTTTTATAGCAGTAAAAGCTGTCTTAAAGAATGTAAAATAGGGGCTGGGGAGATGGCTTAGCGGTTCAGGCACTTGACTGCAAAGCCAAAGGACCCAGGTTTGATTCCCCCTGACCCACGTTAGCCAGATGCACAAGGTGGTGCATGTGTCTGGGATTCGTTTGCAGTGGCTGGAGGCCCTGGCATGCCTATTTTCTCTCTCACCCCCCACTCTCTTAAATAAATAAATAAATAAATAATATAAAAATGTAAAATACTAATGCAGGGAAAGTAAAGATATTACCTGTATATAAGTGCAGTTATGGTAAATACCATGTTGCCAGAAATGACAACAGACCCTCAGTCAGGATATGCCAAGTTGTTACAGAATAACAATAATGAAAAAGGTCAGTATATGTCCAATACAATACAGGCACCATTTCTGCCTATAACAGTTTCCATTTTCATAGCATTTATGTACTATTTGGTATTCTAAGCCCTCAAGATATGATAAATTATACATGAAGGATGCAAGTTATATACAAATCCTGTACCATTGTATATATTGGACTCAAGCATCCATAAGGTTTGGTATCCACAGGGGATCCTGGGCCCCTCCCCTGTGGCTGCTGAGGAAACACTAGTACTAGCAGGGATATCCAGTCAGAGGGCCCCTTGCCTCTGCAAATGAACTCCAGACACATGTACCTCTCTGCACATCTGGATTTCTGGTAAGTCAAACTCAGGCTGTCAGGCTTTGCAAGCAAGTATTCCAACTATCAGGCCATCTCTCCAGCCATGAGAACTCAATTTCTTGACACGAAGTTTCTCTTCATACACTGCCATGATAAGGCAGCTTCCCCAGGCGTGATCTGTGAGAGAGTTAGGAGCATGATGAGAGGCATATGTGAGAACCTAGCTTTCCATACCAGACCTTCTATTTCCCCATATTCTATCATTAGAAGTCAGCCAACACTTAAGGAAAGGAAACTAATTTAGGTTCCACCTAATAAATTTTTGACAGTTTTAATATTTTTTAAATTAATCAATTAATTTATGAGAGAGAGAGCGAGACAGAGAGAATGGGCATATCAGGGCCTCTAGCTGCTGCAAATGAACTCCAGATGCATGCACCACCTTGTGCATCTGGTTAATGTGGGTCCTGGGGAACTAAATCTATGGCCTTTGGCTTTGCAGGCAAGTACCTTAAGTGCTAAGCCATCACTCCAGGCGTTTTTGGATGACAATTCTTACACATGTATATAATGTATTTGGATCACATTTACCTCCCATTACCTTCTTTTTCCCCCTCCCACTGTGAAGCCCTTCTGCATATTTCTCTTTTACTTGGAAGGTTTTGTCTTTTGAAGGGAGAAGTGTTGAACTCAGGATATTTAAAAACAATTGTTTCTCACCATAAGTGTTACTTTCTGTCTGTCTATTCAGGTAATTTAGTCCAGTGGTCTGTTCCCTCATCCTTCTGCCTCCACTGATTCCCAGTGCCCTTAGAGCTCTTGCCTCTTCTTCACCTCTACTTTGAATCCCAGAGTTCTGCTGCCTTCACTCTCTCAATATTTCTGGAATGGTTATGCCCCTCCTGTACACACAGGATCAGATACACAGTCTTTCCCCGGATCCTGGCGAGAGCATCCTCCTCCAGGCATTTTCTCCAGCTTTGCTTACTTGCTCACAAATTTCTGAAGAAATAGTTAAGTCTGTGATCCATCTAAAGCTTAAATCAGACTCTGTTGAACCTTTGCTTAAAATGCCTTATCTAGATTTATTCTGGATAAAGTCCACCTCCTGTGGTATCTGAAACCCTTTGACAACCCCCAGCCTGCTGGTTGTCCCAAGACTCCTAGATCTTGGTACTGAGTACTCCACCCTTTTAGGTTACACACATCGGAGCCTTTCTGCTTTCATATCTTGCTCAGGTTTTGCTTTGGTAGGTGGGATGAAGTCATCAAGGGCTGGAGAGTCTTTCGTAAATAAAAAAAAAATTAATTAATTAATTTTCAAGGAGAGAGAGAGAGAGAGAGAGAATGCCAGGGCCTTGAGCCTGTGTAAACGAACTCCAGGTGCATGTACCACTTGGTGCAACTGGCTTATACATGGGTACTGGGGAATAGAACCTGGGTCTTTAGGCTTTGTAGTCAAGTTCTTTCACTGCTGAGCCATCTCTCTAGCCCTAAATAAAATACTTTACAGAAAAGAACCATGAAGAAAGAAGAAAACAGCACTACAGGGAGCCATGGGTGGATGAGTGCTGAGAACCCAAAGATCTTAGGAAGACATCTTAGGAAACAGGCAGCAAGGGTCCTCAGTGACGTTTATGTAGGCCTCAGAGGACGAGGTTTTATAAATAGAATCAGCTAGTTAAGCTCCCTAATGATCTTGACCCAGAAAGTGAGATCCTGTCCTGAGTCCTCTGTGACCCTGGCAGAGCAGGAAGTATTGCAAATTTCTCATAGTCATACTCATAGATAAAATGCCCAGAGGGATTCTGCTGCCTTGTACATGTTTCTCTGTGTGTGTGTGTACTTTGGTGTTGGGGGGATGCATGTGCCATGGCGCACTGGTGGAGATCAGAGGACAGCCTCAGGTGCTGGTCGCTTCACCTTCCCCTTTGGTTGAGGCAGAGTCTCTTTTTTAATTAATTAATTAATTTAGAGAGAGAGGGAGAGAGAGAGAGAGAGAGAGAGAGAGAGAGAGAGAGAGAGAGAGAGAATGGGTATGCCAGGCCTTTAGCTACTGCAAATGAACTCCAGATGCGGGTGCCCCTTTGTGCACATGTACGACTTTGCACGCCTGTGTCACTGCACATCTGGCTTATGTAGGACCTGGGGATTCGAATAGGAGTTCTTAGGCTTTGCAGGCAAGCGCCTTAACGGCTAAGCCGTCTCTCTAGCCCAAGCCTCTGTTTTTCACTGTTGCATATGCAAGGCTAGTTGGCCCATGAGCTTCCAGGAATTCTTCTGTCTGCCTCTTGTCTTGCTGTAGGAGAGCTGGGATGACAGATGCTTGTGCTACCACATCTGGCTTCAAGTTGTGTCTGGGTATCTGAACTCAGGTCCTCAAGCTTGCACAGCAAGTACTTGAGACACTGAACCATCTCCCCAGCTCCAGCCTTGTACATTTTAGAAGTTACATTCACATTAGATAAAGACACACTTTCTCCTGTGCAAGGATCCATATTTTCCTCCTGGTTCCACCTCGTTCTTGCCTCCCACAGGAAGTCTTGTGACTGGATATCCCAGCTAGTACTAGTGTTCCCTCAGCAGCCACAGGGGAGGGGTCCAGGATCCTCTGTGGATACCAAACCTTCTGGATGCTTGAGTCCAATATGTACAATGGTGCAGGATTTGTATATAACTTACATCTTTCAGATACAGCTTTCATTTCTTGATGGCTTAGAATACCAAATAGGACATAAATGCTATGAAAATGGAAACTGTTATGGACGGAAATAGTGCCTGTATTATATTAGACATATACTGACTTTTATCATTATTGTTACTCTCTAACAACTTGGCATATCCTGACTGAGGGTCTGTTGTCATTTCTGGCAACTTGGTATTTACCATAACTGCACTTATGCAAGGCATTTCTTTACTTTTCTTACATTAGTATTTTATATTCTTTAAGGCAACTTTTGCTGTTATAAAAGTAAGTCCTGTTGGAAGGCAGAATTTATTTATTTCAAGGTTGGGAGAAGGGAAGCAGTGGCCAGCAGCCTGAACTCTTAAAATGGCCGTGACATCGCCTGTGAAGTTAATCCTTCCTGGCCTGAAAACAGGCATCCCAGCTTTGCCTGTGGCACCTCATCAAGGGCTTCCTCACTACTGGCAATGACTGAGCCTCGCTGAGCACCAGTGTGACTGTGTGTCAGGAACCAAGTGTACCTTCTCTCTGCTTTTCACTCTAACACTATAAAGGAGGCAGGCTACATTGCATTTCCATTTTTATATGACAAAGCTGAAGGGCAAATGGGTCAAGCAGCTTGCTTATCCTTATTTTGTTAGTGGAGCCAATATCTGAACTCAACATTGATGCAAGAGTTTGTGTGATTTTTATTGGACCCAGCCAGTTCTGTCTTGTGCATGTCTGGGAAGGAAGTGAAAGGAATTCCTTTTGCTTGCCATATTGCCCTGGAGGATAGTAGCATGCTGATGCTCTGTGTTTGGTTGGATGCCATACTTTCCTTCCTTCATTCAGTAATTCATCAATTCATTCACTCACTTATTAGGCTTTATCTTTTTTAAAAAAATATTTTATTATTTTATTATCAAGGAGAGAGCGAGAGCGAGAGCGAGAGCGAGAGAGAGAGAGAGAGAGAGAGAGAGAGAGAGAGAGAGAGAGAAGACAAAGAAAATGAATGGGTGTGCCAGGGTCTCCAGTCACTGCAAACTCCAGATGCACATACCACTTTGTGTATCTGGCTTTACATGGGTATTAGGGAATTAAACCTGGGTTATTAGGCATTGAAGGCAAATTCCTTAACCACTGAGAAATCTTTCCAGCCCTCAGTAGGCTTTCTTTAAAAAAAATATTTTATTTATTTGAGGGAGAGAGAGAGAATGGACACACTAGGGCCTTCAGTCTCCAGGCACATGTGCCACCTTGTGCATCTGGCTTATGTGGGTCCTGGATATTGGAACTTGGATCCTTTAGCTTTGCAGGCAAGTACCATAACCATTAAGCAATCTCTTCAGCCCCCTCACTAGGCTTTCTTGAGACTCTATCAGGTGTTAAATTTTTTTGTGGCTGGGGTATAGATGTAAACTGGTTTGATTCATGCCTTCAACTTCCATGGCCTTATAGCCTTGGGAGAGTCTCCATCTCATCATTTATATCTTTCCTTTTCTCTGTTTCCCATTACCCGTCCCCCACAACATCCAGGGAAGTTTGTGCACAGCGAGGATATGGCTACTGGTGTAGACATAGTGTCACATTTTAGTAGAGGTAATTTTAGAGGGGTTCATCTTCTATTTCTTTTAAAAAGTCTTATATACCCCTATTCCACTAAACCCATAACCTGGGGGTCAATGTCATTATCACCAGCCATGATCTTTCTGTCTCTGAGGTCGCAGTATCAATAACTTCCATATTCTGCCCTCATTTCTGGCAGGTCCTCGCCTGGTTTCTGTCCTTCTGTCCCTCCCCAACCTTTTCCTCGGGTCATCGTTTTCTACAGTTTTCACCAAGAAGGTTAATGAACCCTCCTAAAATAAGGTGAGATGGAATCCTAGCTCTTTTGGGGGCACAAATAGATTTCCCCAAAGTTGGGCCTGTCACTTGCTCTTAATAGCTTGGGGTTGGTTGCCAGACTCTCCTGTGAGAAAAAGTGAGAAAGAACCTTTGATTATGGGCTTCTAAGACATCTGGGGTAATTTGAGCAGAAACGGTTTTGCCGCTCTGGGGAATAAAAAAAAAATGTAATTCTCATGTATGAAAGTGCGAGTCAGAGTTGCCATGTTCGCTTCTTGTTTTGAAAGCCCCGACAGACCAAGTCACATATCTGGGTCAGAGGGTCCATCGATTACCTGTCAGGCCTGGAGGTGTGGGTGATCAATAATACTAACCTGCAGGAAAGGTGGCCTTGAATGCACAAATCCCTTTGCATTGACCATCCATTTCTTCTGGTCCATAAGTGCCTTGTGGGGAAGCAAAGCTCTCTAACTTAGAGCCACAGACACCCCAAATCCTGACCATGTCCCCATAAGCTAAGGCTGTGGAAATCCTTGCTGCAAAGGATCCAAAGCTGATCTTTTGTTTGAATTATCAGCCCTTAAACAGCCATGGGGCAAGCAGGAAAGATGAAACAAGGGAATGATAACAGGATGATCTAAGGGGTAGAAGAGAGGGATTGTGTCAGGAAGTCCTGGGGATTCTGACTTTGACCTTATTAATCAGGTGTTCAGTGGAAAGTGCTCATAAGCACACTGAAGGTCCATGTGGCTGATGAAGGGCTATGTGATGGAGGAGCTGCCCTTGGCGGGTCAGCTCATGAAGGTCACCGGATGAAGCATGTTCTTTCTGGAGAGATGTGCCACACACAGCATGTACTGGATGGCTCCTTACTGTGTCTGCCATGGGGTATGGCCTGATGTTTATGTTGAGAAGAATTGCTGGCATAGTAACTTCAATGGCTCTTGGAGCTTCCTGTCCCATATCCAGCTCCCCTTATTTCAGTCCTAAGGGACCCGTTTGGGTAATCATGGCACATCTATGGGTGTCAGGAAGTATGGTTGGAAAATGAGGGTATGGCTTTCCCCATGTCTGAGCTGAGTCTGGGATGAACATTGGCCCAATCAGAAAAGTCCCAGAGACCACTGATAAAGAGTGGCTCTTTCTCCTACAGCATGAGAGCAGTCTGCTTTTTATCCACCTGCATGATGTGGCATGATTCATGTTTGCTGGAAAGATGCTGCTGGCAGCTGTCTTTAGACCTCCAAGAAATCAGAGATTAAAGTAAAGTGAAAACTGTGCACTTGGGACTGGAGATGTAGCTTAATTGGTAGAGTGCTTAACTAGCGTGCAGGACACCCTGAGTTCGACCCCCAGCATCACCTAAATGGCAAGGTGACACATACCCCTAACTCCAGCATTTTGGAGATGGAGGTAGGAGGACCAGAAGTTTAAGCTCATTCTTAGCTGCACATAAATAGTTCAAGGCAAACCTGGGCTACATGAAACACTGTTTCAAAAAAAAAAAACAACAAAACTAGGGCTGGAAAGATGGCCCAGTGGTTAAGGCATTTGTCTACAAAGTCTAATGACCTGGGTTTGATTCCCCAGTACCTACATTAAGCCAGATGCACAAGGTTGTTGCATGTGTGGAATTTGTTTTCAGTGACTAGAGGCCTTGAAGCACCCATTCTCTATTTCTCTGTCTTAAATAAATCATATATACTCATTTTCTTCTCATGAAGGGAACATTTAAAAAAATGAATGTTTTAAAACCAGGCATCAATTCATGTGCAGTTTTTAGCATTTTTGTCCCACTCATAATTTCTCTGGACTGTTTGCCCTCTCTGCAAAAAAAAAAAAAGGGCTTCAGAGAGAAATACATTGTTAGTATGTCTCTGATGCAATCCTTGGTCATTCCATATGAGGTAGGATCTCAGACTTCCCTTTCTGGGAGAACAGTGAGTGATATCCTAAGTTGATGGTGTTGTCCCAGGCCTATCCCCAGGGTTAGAAGTGTTTCTGCACAAATCTGTCATACCTTTTTATATGCATCATGGTGTTCCTTAATATTAGATTCAGAAAGCCTAGCACTAAAGAGGTGACCTCAGTCATGGGACTGGAACCCCAAAAGGGGGAAATAAGAGAGCACAGTGTGGTGGCCAATAAAACATATTTCATGACTCTCCCAAGTTGTGGTCATGATGGCAAGGGGAGAGACTTCCTGATGTTTTGGGAACCACACACATGACCACATGTTGGGTGCTGTCATGCTGGTAAGTCTAGTCTACATTCCTTTTCATTCGGATGGTCAGCTTTCTCTGGGAAGCCCAGCTTTATGAAACAGTCTTAGGACTCCATGAGCCTATCTCAATTTCATCACTTAGAAGGGACATGAGCTCCCAAGTGCCTAGGTCTTGTGTCACTGGAAATAAAATTTAGAACCTGAAGTCTTATTAGGTGAAGTACCATGGGACCCAGAGGACACCTACCTTACATACTTCAGGGTTTAAATCCTGCAAGCAAATATCATTAATTAGTGCCCAGGAGATAGATACTTGATTACTTGAGTAAGGCAATGTTTGGGACTAGCAGCTTAACAGACCTCACAGTTGGCCTGAAGTTACATTTTTAGGCTTTGAAATGGGTTTGGTGACCTGACTGGTTACCCTGTGTTGATGTTCTTGCCACCAGACTCCATCTCAATACAGAAAGGTTATACTCCCAACCAAGACAACAATGTCCCAGAATGCACCAGTGCACTGAACAAGAGCCCCACTTGGGATCCCAGTTCACTGGTAGCAACAGGGTCTTCCTATATGTTCAGCAGCCACACCCCACTTCCTCTTCCCTGGCTCTGATACCTTCCTCTACGCCTGTTTCTTCCTTGCTGGGTACAATTTTTCTTTTATTCAGATCTTGGGTCCTCTCATGTAGAAAGAAGACACTATGACTAATTATAAAATCATTATATGATTAAACTCAATTAACTTCAAATAACCCTTGAAATTTGCTTAATGTCAGCCCTTGCCCTGCTTGAACTGCTAAATATTGCTCTCCTTTGGAATTCTGCTGGGATGAACTGATTATGGTGTGGTACCTGGCTGGCT
Source organism: Jaculus jaculus (assembly GCF_020740685.1). Taxonomy (NCBI): domain Eukaryota; kingdom Metazoa; phylum Chordata; class Mammalia; order Rodentia; family Dipodidae; genus Jaculus; species Jaculus jaculus. Next base: position 136,989,348 of record NC_059104.1, read on the forward strand.
GGAGGGGCAGCGTCTTGGTGTACAGAACAAGAAGCGATGGCCCAAGCCAGAGACCCTGGGTGCAGGTGATGGGAGTTTGAGGGAGACAGCTGAAATTGGGGAGCCTGTAGCTCTACTGACGATTGATCCATGAACTGCTGATGGGAACCTTAAGAGTACTTTCACCTAGTCTCTGACAAGTCTGTTCCCATCTTTCTTCCAACTAGGTGCCCGTTATGGGTAGAATGGTGTGGTCCTGACATTTACGCTTTGAATTGGCCACTGGAAAATAGCTGTATTTGGAAACAGCACTTTGACAAAAGTAATTATCAAGGAAGTGATGCAATGTTGCTGCTCCACTGCTGCAGTCGCTGGCCCTTAGTCGGCATGCCCAGTCTGTGGAAGTTGCCTGTTACCATGCCCACTGAGCCAGCTGTCTGTGTTTCTGTGTTTCTTCCTACCTTCTCCAGTTTCCTAGTCCCTATGGGATTTCATCAGACTATTATCTGGAGAAAGTGTCATGGATGTTCTGCCACCGCAGATGATAACAATTGACAGACTGAATTACACAGGAGTGATCCTGTCCTGAAAGAGCCGTACCAAACATGAGGAAGACGAGGCCTGCTATCAAGACTCCATGGACAGTCTGATGAGTTCTGGGATGCTTAGGAGGTAGGTCAGACTGTGAATAGTCAAGGGTTCCAGCCCACTGCTATACCCCTAGTCTGCTTCACAAGTAAGTGAGTGAGGTCCCCAGTAGTTTCATGGGGTGGTACTGCAGGAAACTCAGCAGGAAGTGGACTCTCCAGCATTCCATACTTGTTACCACACTTGATTACTAATGACAAAATAGTTGTATGTCTGGAAAAGTCAAAGGACTAATTACAGAATAATTTAATCATTCAAGAAAAGGAAAAAAAAAAAAAGCAATGGAGATTAAACAAAGTCATAAGGTTGGGCCCCAATCCAATATGACTGTGTACTTATCAGAAGAGGGCAACTGAGCATAGGTACCCAGAAGGAAGAGCATGTGGAGAAGCAGAAAGAGGCCATGTGTAGGCCAGTGGGAGAGACTCCCTTTTAAGGCGCTAACCCTGCATCTGTATTGATGTTACTGTATTGTATATTGGTGTTACTTGCTAAATGATACAGTGTAACAACTATTTAATTAGCATTTACATATCATTAGATAATTTAAAGTATGTGAGAGGATATATGTAGATTGTACATGTAGATTATACAAATATAAGTGACTTAAGCATCTGTATCAGTTACTTTTTAATTGCGGGGACAGAATATCTGACCAAAAGTGGCTTATAGAAGGAAAGGGTTTATTTTGCCTTACAATTTTTTAAAAAAATATTTTGTTTTTATTTATTTATTTGACAGTGAAAGAGGGAGGGAGGGAGAGAGGGAGAGAGAGAGAGAAAGAGAGAGAAAGAGAATGGGTGCACCAGGGCCTCTAATCACTGCAGACGAACTCCAGACGTGTGCGCCCCCTTGTACATCTGGCTAACATGGGTCCTGGGGAATCGAACCTGGGTCCTTGGGCTTTGCAGGCAAATGCCTTATCCACTAAGCCATCCCTCCAGCCCTTGCCTTATAGTTTTGAGGTGAAGTTCAGGGAAAGCACAGCAGGAGTGGGAAGCCCGTGTCACATGTTTGCAACATCAGAGAGGAAGTACCTGGCCAGACAGCAAGCAGGGCTGGGCGGTAACACCTCATGGCTTATCTCCAGTGACACACTTCCTCCAGCAAGGCGCCACTTCCTAAATGTACCATCACCTCTTCCAACAGCACCACCCACAGGGGATTAAGTATTTAGAGACATGAGCCTATGGGGGAGGCTTCCTAATAAAACCACCACAGCATCCATAAGTTTGGGCACCTATGATTTGAGGTGTGTTGGAATCAATTCCCCGTGAATGGTCAAGGTCCAGGCCACCACCAGTGCCCTCATTGTGCCATAAAATCGGAAGACTGGATCCTGGATGAATCGCCTTCCATGCTGGGTCCTGTTTATTTACTGGCTTCACTCAGGGGCTGCTCTTAGCTACAGGAAGGCAGCCATACCTCTTACTCTATGACTCTTCCACCCAACATCAAAGCCTCAAATCCATGCCATGTTTAAAAAATATTTCATTATTTATTTATTTATTTGAGTGAGAGAGAGAGAGAGAGAGAGAGAGAGAGAGAGAGAGAGAGAGAGATAGCATGCCAGGGCCTCTAGCCACTGTAAATGAACTCCACACACATGTCTACCTTGTGCATCTGTCTTAATGTGGGTACTGGGGAAACAAACCTGGGTCCTTAGGCTCTGCAGGCAAGCACCTTAACCTCTGAGCCATCTCTCCAGCCCTCTTGTCATGTATTGAAGCCTTTTGGCCAAGCTGAGTCCCTCCTAAGAGCCCAGCTGATTTGGTCAGGCTCACAAAGGTCCCTCCTACCTTCCTGTCACCTGCCTGAGGCAGTCTTAGCCACACCTATGGTGTCCTTCGCAGTAGTACTGGGTTACCCATTTAGTAACCTTTGCAGGCTGGTTAGGGAATTTAGACCACCTACAGTCCTGAAGCAGGTTTTGTATTTGCTAAGGAATGCAAGATTTCTTCATTAGGGAAAGCCCACCACTTGTGCAAACCTAGATAATCTTCTACCTTCTTCCTTCTTTTCTCCTCTCGTTTGAAGACAGGGTCTCTTGTAGCCCAGACTGGCCTTGTACTCACTATGTATCCAAGGATGACCTTGAATTCTTGATCCTCCTCCCTCCGCCTCCCAAGTGCCGTGAGTACAGGCATGTCCCACCACGCTCAGTGTTGGGTGGTGCAAGGACTTCAACCCAGGGCCTTGTGCAGGTAGACAAACTCTCCACCAGCTGAGCTATATCTCCCTTCCCACATTGGTCCTTCTTAGCAAGGATGATTATGAGTAAACTCTGGAATCTTTCCTCCTGGATTAACCCTGAAGCTAGCATTTGGATTGTGGACAAAAATGGAACGTTTCCCTAGGACAGGAACACCGTGCATCAGGTTGGACCTCACAAATCTCCAGTACTCCTGTTACTGCCTGTACTGCAAGAGTCTCCCACGTGGCTCAAGGAAATGTGCCCAGCCCTGGTGGCTGAGATCTTTGACATTTTGCACTAAGGGAAGCGGTTAACTGTCAAAGTGCTGATGACACCTGAGGCAGATGGTGCTTTGATGGTCATATGATGGCTAATATTACATGTCAACTTGGAAGATGTTTTTAAAAATTTTTTTAATTGATGACCTTTGGTAAAAAAGATTGCTCTTGGACTGGAGAGATGGCTTAGTGGTTAAGGCACTTGCTTATGAAGCCTAAGGACTCATGTTCAAGTCTCCAGGTCCCACGTAAACAAGGTGCACAGTGACACAAGTGCACAGGGTTGTACATATGCACAAAGGTACACACACACACACACACACACGCACACACACACACACACACACACACGTCTGGAGTTTAATTGCAGTGGCTGGAGGCCCTGGCTTGCCAATCCTCTCTCTTTTTCTCACTCTTGCATAAAAAAGGCAGTCTGTTGGGTTTGACTAAAAACAAACAAACAAACAAAAAAAACCCCAAAAAACACTCTAAGGGCTGGAAGCTCATGTGTGGCCTCTGTCACTGCTGTGAGCAGCTGATGGGTCCTACGGTACTGAGAACCCACCTGTGAATGTCTCCACAGTCCACCCTGCCTTTGCACTCTGCTCCTCAGATCTTAGTTACTTCTTGGAGAAAGAATTTCTGAGCTGCTTGAGTGGCCACCTCACTTCCAATTTAGTCATAGTCTTCTTTCTAGATGCCCAGCACACTTGCTTTATGCCACATCCCTGCTTACAGCCTCGCCTCTGGCACTCATTACCATCCCAGTGTCTTCCCATGACTCTCCCTTTCCCACTAACTCACGTAGCCTTGGTCACCCTCATGGCCTCTCTTATACGCTCTTCCTATTGGTTTCTGAGCAAATATGAGGATGTGATCAAAATGTAGTCTACTTTCTTCCCACTGTCCCTTCTCCATGGAGACTACTGTGCCTGAGTCTGTGACTACGTAGGTCACTCCTAAGGCCTCACCAGCACACAGAGCGTGAAGATGCTCAGATCTGTGAGGTGCTCACCACCTTGTCTTGGAGTCCAGTTACAGCTTGCCTGCTAAAGAGCACAGGTCAGCCACTCTTGCAAGCTCTGATTTTTGTCCTCCTCAAGAGCAAGGGCATGGGGATGGAGAAAAGGAAAAGAGTTTCAAACAATTTTTATTTTTACTTAAAAAATCAAATTTGTTTTTAAACTTTTTTGTTGACAGTTTTCATGCATGTACATAATATATTTTGATCGTAATCTCCTCTCATCACCTTCTTTTGTCCCTTCTCTGCCTCTTCTGTTCCTTATCCATGGAACACCTTCCTTCCAACTAGATTCTCATCTACTTTGGTGTCTTGTTTTTCTTTTTTGCTCTCCTCCATCATCCAAGATGACATGGTGATGGGCCTGGTATTCTGTAGGTCTTATGTACATAATGACAGACCCTGTGAGGTTGTAAGTCACATCCAGAAGATAGTGTTTCTAAGTGGACCTCCCTATCCTTTGTCTCTTATATTCTTTCTGCCATGTCTTCCACGATGTTCCCCGAGTTTTGGAGGGTATGACAGAGATGTCTCATTTAGTATTGAGCATTAAGAATCACTTATTCTCAGGACATTAATGAGTTTTAAGAGTCCTTAGTAGTCACCACCATCTGTAAAAAGAAGCTTCTCTGACCAAAGATGAGAGCAGCACTAATATGTGGGCATAGGCATGAATATTTAGAGGGCAACAACATATCTCTTTAGCTAAGCACCAGTAGTAGCTTGCCCCCTAGGACCTATGACCTCCCCAGCCATAGACCTATGACTAGGTTTTCAGTACCAGACATGGATTTCCTCCAGTGGAGCTGGCCTCAAATCAAATCAGAGAAAAATTTGGTTCCCCCTATTAACAGTTATCACTATTGCTCCAGTGGCACATCTTGCCTGGCTGGTTGATCGTGTATGTCACAAGATCCACTGCTGGTTGACTGTTGATGGCTTTTCTCCGCTAGCAGCCTGCATAGCACATTTCAGTACCATGACAGCTAGCCAGCAGAGAGGAGGCTTCGAGCTCAGTTCCAGCTTTCTCAGTGTCCTGCAACTGAAGCATACGGTTTGGCAATAGGGTTATTTAAAAAAAAAATATTTTTATTTATTTACAAAGAGAGGGAGAGAGAGAGAGAATGAGTATGGGTGCACTAAGGTCTCCTGCCACTGCAAATGTGCAAACATGGGTCACTTTGTGGGTCTGGCTTTACGTGGGCACTGGGGAATTGAACCCAGTCAGACAGGCTTGCAAGCAAGTGCCTGTAACCACGGAGCCATCTTCCCAGCCCAGCAACAGGGTTTTACTGTCTAGTTCTAGTGGGCAACAAGAGCTCTGACAAATACCTGTACTGTTTTGGGGGTTCCAGGTACTTTCTTTACCAACAACTCCCTGGAAGGTATCCTGCCCATAGCACTGGGGTTTTCCTGTAACAATTTATGGCTTATGGGGGCGTCACTAGCCACCCCTGCAGGATACTGCTGTGTCAGCTTTCAAAATTATGTATTTTTAATTGACTAACAAAGTAGTAGGTTTTCATATGGCTTTTTCACATCTTTGGTTTTGGTTAACTCTCCCCCCCACTCCCTTCTCTCTTCCATTCCCCTGCCCTAACCCCATTTAAGTATTTTCACCCCCAGAACTTTGCTCCTCTATTTACATCTCTATTGCCTCCTCTTAAAACCATTTTAACTGATGTCTTAGCTTTGATTACCTTAGCAAAATGCCATAGGCTAGGTGGCTGAAACAACAGATGTTTATTCTAGAGTCTTTGATGGTCCAGACCAAAGTGCCAACATAGTGGCACTCTGATGGTACTCTGTTTTTTTTTTTTGTTGTGAATGGCTACCTTTTCTGTGGCAGAAAGAGACAAGGCTAGCAGTGATAGGGTACTGTGTGGGTATTAGTTTCCTAATGAGTGCATTACCCTTGTGACCCCATCTTACCTAATTACCTACAGAATTCCCCACTTCCCAATACGATCTCTGTGGAGTTGGGGATTTTTTGTGTGTGCGCCTTCTGAGAGGGCAGAAGAATTCAGTCCTTGGAACTAGCTCCTGCCTCTGTGCCATGTGCACCCTGGGCCTGGCCTGGCTCTGTAGCCACCTCTGTGCAGTATAGATACATCTGTGGGACCTTCACAAGCCTCACTGTCCCCAGACCTCTTTGTGGTGTGGCCCCTTTCCATGTTCCTTTGTCCTTTGGTCACTGTGTGGACCCTGGAGCCCTCTCTGGTCCTTGGTTCCCTGACTGGGCTCCAGCCTCTCTCCTGCAGATTCCCTGGGCCTTGGCTGCCACAGGCACTTAGAAACTGCTATCGCTAAAAAGCACTGACATCTCACCTGGACCCACAAGGTAACTAAAAACAGGATGAGGATCTGACATACTTGTCTTTACTTTACATCTGTTTCCCTTCTCTTCAAACTTTGGGTCAAGAGGCAGGAGAGATGGCTCAGTGGTTATAGGCACTTGCTTGCAAAGCCTGACAGCCTGGGTTTGAGTCCCCAGTACCCAGGCAAAGCCAGCTGCACAAAGTGGTGCATATATCTGGAGTTCATTTGCAGTGGCATGCCCATACTCTCTCTCTGTCTCCCTGTCTCTCTTTATTTCTCTCTCTTGCTCTTAAATAAATAAATAAGATACTAAAAAAAACAAAAAAACCTTTGGGTCAGGAACTGAGAGATGTTTCAGAGGTCAAGTACACTTCCTGTGCAAGCAGGAGGTCCTGAGGGGGACCGAGACTGCCAAGGTTTGGACCTCCAGAACCCAATTTAAACAGTAAGCTGTGGGGGCCATGCAAGCCTGTAACCCCATAAAACTATAACTCCAGTCCCATGGGGACCACAGATCCAGGAATCACTGGAGCTGGGAGGGAACAAAGGAAAATCCCAGCAAGCTCCAGGATCAGACTCTGGCTCAAGAACAGGTAGACGAGCAATGGAGCCAGGAGTTGAACATTCAGCTCTGGCTGCAGCAGACGCGAGCACGGCGCTACCGACAAGGGGAAGAGCGTCAGAAGGGCACATTCATGTGGATACCGCACACGGGCGCGCACATTCACACACCAGCCAAACAAACCACCTTTGAGTTAGAGCTCTAATTAATTCTGCGCATAGACATGTTGGCCACTCAAAGACTGTTTACCCCAAACCTGCCTCACCCTCCTAAAAAGATAAAAAGAGTAGTGGGGGTGTCTTACTATCAGTTTATACCATGTTCTGCTCCAGACACCTTCCCCAACCCAAAGATGCCAAAAATCTCCTGTCACTGTCCTACACTTACAGTTGTGGATTCCTGGAGCAGGGGAGCTCAAACCCCCCCACCCCCAAGCAGGGGTAGTCATCTCTTGAGAAACACATTGTCCCTTCAATGACAACATTTGCATAATCAGAACTGTGACAGTGATCAACCAGTCTGCACTTAGACCAGAATTGCTTAATTATATATGCAGATCTCTTGCCCTTTGCCCCAATTCTTCCTCTATTGAAACCTAAGCTCATGTCAGCGTATAGAAGATGGGCTGAGTTCCTTGTCATCCCCGTATAGCCATGCTGATTACCATACTGTCCTTCCTCTTCACCATTATGCCTATTTGCTTTTCTGTTTGGTTAGTGGACAAATCTGACATGTTGGAACTCTCAGGGCCACTGGGGCAAGGCAAGTAGCAAGGACAGGCATCCTCCATGCATCCTGAAACGCAAGGGCTTCACCTGGCTTTTTTTTTTTTTTTTTTAAGTGATGTTCCACTTTGAGGATGCGCTGTGCAAATTGAAGCTGGAGGCCAGCACCTGAGGACCTGCCTTGTGTCTCAGGGGTCTCAAGGTCACCCCTGTATGTGGCCATGCAGGCTGCAAAGGCACTCCTACATCTCTGGCTCAACTTCCGTCTAGTGTCCAGCCTTTTCTGCAAACTGAGTTCTGTGGCCTTATGGCTTCTGGGTTGATCACATCTCCTGGCTCTGTGTCTTTTAAAAAAATAATTAATTAATTTTATTTACGAGAGATAGAGAGAGAGAGGGAGGGAGAGGGAAGGGAAGAGAGAGAGAGAGAAAGAGAGAGAGAGAGAGAGAGAGAATGAATGGGTGCACCAGGGCACTGCAAACAAACTCCAGATGTATGCATCACTCTGTATATCTGGCTTTATGTGGGTACTAGGGAATTGAACCCTGGGCCATCATTGGGCTTTACAAGCAAGCACCTTTATATGCTGAGCCATCTCTCTAACCTTGGGCACTGTGTTATGTGGCTTCATTTATCAAGAAAAATGCCCACTGGTTTCTGGGCGTCCTCCGAATGGTTAATCTCATTCCTCGGCTATGGGTTTTGTTCTGTTGAGTCTAACATTGGTCAGGGCCTCAGATTGGCCCAGCTTCAGTTTAGGTACGGAAGTGAGTAGACACTCCAGGATGGGCAAGAGGTTTAGCTTTCCTTATGGCTGTGGAGTCCAGGTCATGACTCTGCACGAAGTAGGAACTCCAATGAGAAGACCACATCTGTCTGTAGAGAGATGCGGAGTTGGCGTTTTCCCTTTCTCCATAGCACTACTTTGCTGTACGTTTTATAGAACAGAGGTGCTTAATAAAAATTGCTGACTGATTCACTGGGAAAAAGGTGGTCTAGACATGCCTTCTGGAAATGTCCAATACGCCCCATTATTCCATCTTGTACTCAATTGTCATGGAATGGGCCTTTTGGCATTAATCCCAAACGGGCAGTAAACAGAAGGTTGTAAAATTTTATTGTCTCCAATCCTACACCAAAGCCATGTCTTTGCCTCCATCCATGTCTCTGCCTCATTGCTCCTGGGTTCACCCTGCATATAGCTGCTGGATCACACTAATAGCCCCTGGATCTTCATTTTCAACAATCAGGCTTGTTTCCAGGATAATTGAATCCAGTGGGGACACAAAGGGTGGAGAACACTTTGTAACTCTTGCTGTGAAAAGGGGAAAATAAAGAATTTCCTTGATGGCATTTAGTTTTGGGGACACAGCTCATTGGGGTGTCTTTAGCTACTTGTGTCTCTGCAAAGAAATACAGGGGAGACGGCCTCTGACAGAAACTGCTGTGAGCACCCTTGGCAATGCCACTGGTTTAATTTACATGTTAAGTATTTTCAGGAGGGTCAAGTGCTCAAGGCCTGATGTTTTGTCCTTTGAGTGGAACTAACTCAAATAGAAAGGAGGTAATCAGGAGCTCCAACCTGGGATACACTTCAACGCTGATGGGGTTAGAGGTCCCCATTTTACAGGAAACCAATGTTCCAGCTCTGGGGCTCTGAGGAAAGATTCTGAAATGTGGGTAATTTCATTATGCAAAGGAAGCTTAGGAAAAACTCTTCTTCCTAGGACATGGAGGGCTTATTTAAGGTTAAGTTGGAACTCTCTTACCAAATTTTTTTATATAATTTTTTTGATTAACATGTATTACTTGCATATATAGATGGCGTAAAGTGTGATATTTCAATTTATATAGTTAGTGTTGGCTAATCAGATCCAGTTTCCCACCTCTATTCCTGTCCCTACCTTCAGTATCCACTACTTCACACTCAGGTTAACTTTTTTTCAAAATTAAAAAAAAATTATGAGATAGATAGATAGATAGATAGATAGATAGAGATATTGAGAGAGAATTGGTGCACCAGGGCCTCTAGCCACTGCAGTTGACTCCAGATGCACGTGCCACCTTGTGCACTTGCGTTTCCTTGTGTGTCTAACTCTGGGGAGTCGAACCTGGGTCCTTAGGCTTCACAGGCAAGTTCCTTAGCTGCTAAGCCATCTCTCTAGGCCAACTTTTTTTTTTTTAAACTTCTACAGTTAAGGAGAACATGTGTTACTTGTCTTTCTATGTGTAGTTTACTTCAGTTTGGTACGTAATGTTCTCTACATTCATTCATTAGGCTGCAGATGAAGGGATTTCATTCTTTAGCACTCTTATTATATATGCACTGCACTCATTCAGTGACAAGAGATAGGTTGATTCCCCATCTTAGCTATTGTAACTGCTGTCACAAATCCTGGGTGTTCAGCAATCTCTTTCTTATGCTGATTCTTCCTATTACGATGGTCTTGTGTAGGTACTGTCAGGCACTGTGAAGTCATGGATATCCAGGCCATTTGGTATCTAGAGGAGCACATTGTAAGGAGCCCTACCCTTCCTTTGGCTCTTAGATTCTTTCTGCCACCTCTTCCACAGTGGACCCTGAGCCATGGAAGGTGTGATTGAGATTTTTCAGTGCTGAGCACTCTTCTGTCACTTTGGTGCCCTCTGAGTCATCCCAAGGTCACTGCCATCTAAAAAGAGAAGGTTCTCTAACCAAAACTGAGAGTAGCATTAATATATGGGTATGAACATTAAGAGAAGTGCTTACTGGACAGTTTGGTGAGCATAGTATATACATTTAGCCAGACATCAGCAGACATTACACTCCTAGGTCTCATGACTACCCCTATTGTAGGTTTTCAATATCAGGGATGTATTCCCTCCCATGGAACAGGCCTCCAGTCAAATCAGAGGGTGGTTTGTTTCTCCCCTAAAAGATATACCACTATTGTACCAGCTGGCTCATTTGACCTGGCTGCAGTGTCCACTGCTGAGTATCTTTACTGGTGATTTCTCTCTCTCCCACTGAACTGCATGAAGTGTAACTTTTTCTGTCAGCTGGCCTACATGGAGGATGTTTTCAGCTCAGCTCCAGTAGGATTTCTCAGTGACCTTGTAGCCCAAGTATGTGGAGTCTTCAGCAATAGGGTCTTACTGTCCTGGTGGGAAACCATGGGCCTCAACAATGGCCTTTCATGTTTGAGGGGCATCAGGGACCTCCCTGACCAACAACTCACTGCAAGGTACCTATCCTTGGCACTGAAAATTTTCTAGTAACAATCTATGGCTCCTGAGTGTTCCATTGTCCAAAAATGTAGGTTTTCATATGACTTATTTATATCCTCTTAGATTTTGATTAACCCTCCCTCCACCTTTCCTTTACTCAATCTCATCCCCTGACCTCACTTAGGCCTTTTCACCCCCTTAATCTGTTCTTCTACTTACATATATACAATACCATCCTAATAAATACCCCCTCCCTCTGTTTCTATTCCCTTTACATCTCCTTTCTAGCTTACTGGCCTCTGCTACTGAGTTTTCTTCCTACTCACATAGAAGTCTAATCATTTTTAGCTAGGATCCACACATGAGAGAGAACATGTGATGTTTGGCTTTCTGGGCCTGGGCTACCTCACTAAGATCCATCCATTTTCCTGCAAATTTCATAATTTCATTTTTCTTCTCTTTTACCTCATAGAAACAAAACCAACACAGTGACATCTCATACAACGTCCCAGAGAAGTAGTCCTTGGAAGGTTAACAGCAGGGCTTCTGTGGTGGTTTGAATCAGACGTCCCCCATAAACTCATGTATTTTAAATAAGCATTGACTCCCAGCTGGTGGCGACTTGGGACATGGAGCTTTGTTGGAGCAGGTATGTTGCTAGGGGTAGGGCTTGTTATAACCCAAACTTCCCCCTTGATAGAGCTCTGCACACTTTCTTGCTGCTATTTTCCACCTGCTTTGGTAAAAACCCATGCCCAGCCTCTGTTCTACTGTTCTTTCCCTGCTGTGATGAAACTTCCCCTCAGGATTGTAAGCCAAGATAAACTCTTTCCTCCTATTAGTTCGTTTTAGTTGGGTATTTTGTCCCAGAAATGAGAAGATAACTACAACAGCTTCTTTAAAGATGGAGGAGAAATCTTCATCACATGGACGGGTCCAGACAGTTAATTATTACTACCCAGACACCATATTTAAAAAGATGAGATTTAGGGGATTACACTTTCATGTGCAATTTTCCTTACTGGCTTGCTATAGTATACAGAGGGAACTAGAGACACTTCTGCAAAGCGAAATGCTTTCTTAACTCATTTAACCATGTCCATTAATTAGTTTTAGTATCAACAGAGTTAAAATGAGCCATGAAATCAGAACAAGACTAAAGTAACCATTTCCTTTATTTAGTAGCTGCACTCACAGAACAAAGCTCAAAGAAATAGGTGAGGCTGGGGATATAGATTAGTGACACAGCACTTGTCTAGTATGTCCAAGGTCCTGAGTTTGATCCCCAGCACTGTTAAATAAATAAAAGTAGACTAAACATAAAAGATATCTTAAAAATACAAATGGAACCATACAAGTAAACTCAGAATTTAAAAGAATAACTGATAAGATTTTTAAACAGAATTTTAGATTTTTGTTTTTCTCTCTCATGATCCTTGGATTTTCAGGTGTGGTGTTACCTGCTATGATGTTGGGCATTTGAACTATGTCTCTATAGTTAAAAGTTTAAAGATTTGGTACTTAGGAATCTTGAAGCATGAAATAAAGTCTGCCAAGACCTTTTAGAAAACTAGCATAGCAATTGTACTTATTTATGAGGTACAGTGCAATGTTCTGATACATGCATATGTTGCAGATTGAACAAATCAGGGGAATGAGCATGTCTACCACACCTAACTTTTATAATTTCTTTTAAAAATATTTTTATTTATTTATTTGCAAGCACAGGGAGACATAGAATAGATATATATAGAGAAAGAGAAACAATAGGCATGCCAGGGCTTCTAGCCACTGCAGATGAACTCCAGATGCATGTACCACATTGTGCATCTGGCTTTACGTTGGTCCTGGAGAATAGAACCAGGATCCTTAGGTTTTGCAGGCAAGTGCTTTAACCACTGAGTAATCTCTCTAGCACCTTTATCATTTTTTATGTATATTTTCTACCCAGTTCAGAGTTGAACTCATATTTTCTATGAGACAGTGAGAGAGAGAATTTGCACACTAGGGTCTCCAGCCACTGCAATCAAACTTCAGATGTGTGTGCCACCTTGCGTCTGCATCACCTTGTGCATCTGGTTTATGTGGGATCTGGGGAGTTGAACATGCTCCTTAGGCTTCTCAGGCAAGCACCTCAATCACTAAGCCATCTCTCCAGACCCTCTTTATCATTCCTTTATGATGATTGTGTTCTTCTAGCTGATTTGAGATATACAATACAATGCATGGTTATTAACTATGCAGAAGGTCAGCAGTCAATTCCTACAGGTTATCTCTGGGAACTTATCATCTATTATGTGCATGCATCCATATAGCATGGGGGATATTTTAAGCCTGGGATGATGTATAAGTTACTTTGTCATTACTATGATGAAACAAGGAGGAAGGATTTATTTGGCATTATATTATGAGGGGACACAGTCCATCACTGTTGCGAAGGCATTGTTGCAGGAGTGTAAGGTGGCCTGATCATAATACCTCCACAGACAGGCACGAGAGAGAGAGAGAGAGAGGAAGAGAGAGAGAGAACAGGAAGTAGGACAGGGCTATCAAAGCTCAAGGCCCACCCCCAGTGACTCACTGCTTCTAGCAAGTCTTTACCTCCTAAATGTTACATAATCTAAAACTGCACCAACAGTTGAGGACCAACTGTATAAACACATGAGCATCAAAAGGATATTTCAGATTCAAATTACAAGAGATTACCATATTGTTTATTGCCCCAGCTGGGCCACCTTTGGACAAAAGGAGAGGCTGCTAATAATTAGATGTGTATGTGGTGGTTCAAACTAGGTGTCCTCCATAAGCTTATGTGTTCTTAATGCTTGCTCTCCAATGGGTGGTGATTTGGGAGGTGGAGCCTTGCTGGAGAAGGTGTGCTCCTGGAATGGACCATGAAATTTATTAGTCCCTTGCTTGCCAGTGTTAGTTGGCTCACATTCCTATTGTTGTGTACTTGATGCTGGCCAGGAGGTGATGTCCACATTCTGCTCTTTACCTTGCTATCATTGAGCTTCCCCAATGAAACTATAAGCTTAATAAAAGACTTTCCTCCCATCAGCTGATTTTGGTTGGGTGCTTTATCCCAGCAATGGCAAGGTGACTGTCACAGGGGTCAGCAGGCATCACCTGGGAGCTTAGAATGGTCTTTCTATAGATTGGATAACAGCCCAGCCATGGCCTCTGCTTTCTTTACCTCTGCCTCAATAACTCTAACTATGCAATGTTATTGAACATAATTTTGTTTTTCATGTGGGTTGTGTGTGTGTGCACAAGTGGACATGTGTGTACATGTGTGTGGAGTCATAGAACATTTTTGAAGTATTGATCCTAAGGAATGCCATCTAATTTTTTTGTTTGTTTGTTTTTGAGACAGAGTCTCTCACTGGCTGGGAACCTACTTCATCAGGCTAGATTGGTTGGGCATTAAGCCCTAAGGATCTCCCTGCCTCTGCTTCCCCAGTGCGGGGATTACAAGCACCTGGCATTTAAAAAAGAGGTATGTGTGTATATGGTCATGCACATGCCATTACACATGTGTGGAGTTCTGAGAACAATCTTGGGGTCTTTGTCCTCTCCCTCCATCCTGCTTGAGACAGGGTCCCCCTTGATAGTTTGTTTTGCTGATTCAATCTCTGTGTGGCAGTCTAACTTTCCTGGGGACTCCTGAAGTCTCCTAGCTGTGCCTCACCTCCCATTGCCATAGGCATGATGGGATTACAGATGCACACACCACTGTGTCTGGCTTTGTGTGGGTGCTTGGGAGTTGAAGTTGGGCCAGCAGGCTTGCAAGCAAGACCCTTTAAACACTGAGCCATCTCCTCTGCCTACACCTGGCATTTTTTAAAAATGTAGATTCTAGTAATCAAACTTAGGTTCTCATTCTCAAGGCAAGCCTTTACTCACTGGGCTATCTTCCCAGTGCAAGACTTAAAAATCTATTTTTCATTTTTGGCACTGTCATACATGTATATATGTATATTTATTCTCTCCTCCTCAACTACCCTCACCTCCCATCAAACTCTTCTTCTTCCCAATTGATCCCACATTTATGTTGTTTTGTTTTGACCCACTGAAGTAAATCAGGGTTTGCATATCAGAAGTTATTTACTGGAGAATGGAAAATTTACCCGTGACTGCACCACTGAAGAGCATGATTGCCCCTCTATGACTCCAGCAACTATGAGCTGCCATTAGCTACTCTGGGAGATGTGGGTTCTTATGAACCCTTCCCCCATCCATGAGGCAGTATGGACAGGCTCAGTCTTATGCAGGAAGCCACGGCTACTATGAGTTCATGAATGTAATTGCCGTGCCGTACCCAGAAGACTGCATTCTGTAGCCCTCTTTCCTGTTCTCTTGCGTTTACATTCTTTATGCTTCCTCTTCCTTGAGGGTCCCTGAGCCCTGGAAGGAGTGGGTTAGACATCCTGTTTAGTGCAGTGAATTAAGTCATGCTTAAAAGCACAAACATTGAATCTGACTTCTCCAAAGAGTGAGCTTTGCAGCAGCTTGGTGGGCCTAGAAGTTCAAATGTTGAAGTGGTCTTGCCATGCTTTAGAAAATGTTAAAATACTTCTTCTCTGAGAAGAAGGGCTTTGGAAAGGAAGTTAGGAAAGGCCCAGAGAAGCATTTGACTTTCTGAACTTTCCCAAACCTGGCCAGCCATTTGTGTCCCTTTTCCCTGGTGACAGCACTGTCAGGAGGGTAACTTCAGTTTTTTCTGGCCCCTGTGCAGTTCATGCCACCCAGCGATGCACAATCTCTGAATCCTCACTTGAGCCAAGTGACAAGGTTGTGTGAGTCTATTTCTCAGATGAGGATACTATGTACATTGAGGACCCAGAAGGAGCCCGGGTCAGCGGGAAGGCTGGAGCCAGACCTTATACAAGAAACTGCAATTCTTTCTACTCCATTTCCCATCTGCCTTCTTTGAGGCTTAGTGTGCAGCAGAATCAAAACCTTCACATCACAAAGATGAAACCTGGAAACCTAGAATGAGTATGGGAGCCAGAGGCACGCCAGGACCATCTGTGGTGTTTTGCCAATGTGTCCCCACCCCCCGTAGCCAGCAACATCAGATCCTGCAGACACTCAGGTAATGTAGTTGTCCTTTGGTGTCCCTGGTATCCTGCATGGATAGTAAAATCCATGGATGCTCATAGGACTTACACAGAACCTATGCATATCCTAAATTATTGTTACATTGCATTTTTAAGGGAGTGATGACAAGAAAAACTGTACATGGTCAGTACAGACATATTATGTTTTAAATAAATAAATATGTGTGTGTGTGTGTGTGTGTGTGTGTGTGTATACACACATACATATGTATTTATTTCTTTTTCTTTTTTTGAGGTATGGTCTTGCTGTAGCCCAGGCTAACATGGCATTCACTATGTAGTCTCAGGATGGCCTTGAACTCATGGCGATCCTCCTACCTCTGCCTCCGAGTGCTTGGATTAAAGGTGTACACCACCATGCTGGGCTAAATATATATATCTTTTCAGCCAGAAAGAAAAACAGAGTTTTGCTCATTGCATAAAAATGGATGTATCTCAAATTAGTCATAGTAAGTGAATTAAGCCAGTCTTAGAAAGACAAATACCTTTTCTCTCATTGCATTTCCATTGTTTTAAAAGATTCATTTTTATTTATTAGAGAGAGAACGGGCACACCAGGGCCTCTAGCCACTGCAAACAAACTCCAGTTGCATGTGCCACCATATGCATCTGGCTTATATGGGACCTGGAGAATTGAATTTTGGTCCTTAGATTTCACAGGCATGAGCCTTAACCGCTAAGCAATGTCTCCAGCCTGCATTTCCTTTTATAACTGTCGAGGGGATTTCCCCATTTCCACTTCCTGACTGCTGGGATTACAGGCAGGCTGCCACACCCCTTCCCCAGCCTCTATGTGGGGGCTGGGTCCAGTACTGTACCCACGATCCACCTCTGGCCTGGGTCGTTTCAATTTAAAAACAGGAACGATGACTGTGTACTTCTGCAGCCTTTCCTGCCTGATGCAGTTGTCACATATGCCTGTGGACGCAGGCACATGGGGTTACGCAGCACACACACAGCTTCAGCTGGTGCATTTTGTAAATGTAGTTGCTCGTGTGCATTGTGCATGTGCACACACACTCATGTATGCGCTCTTGTGCATGCACACCTACCAGGGGCTGAAGAGGCTCACAATCACAGAAGGCCCTCCAGCTCTATCTTTGGGTGTAAATGGCCACAGTCTCCCGCATGTATGTCAATTTATATAACACAGTGTTCTGCACATGTGTGATTTCCTGCCCAACATCTTTATTTCTCAGCCACTTGCTTTCAGACTTGGAAAAGCTGCATTCGATGTTGAAAACTAAGTTCACACCATGCAGGGTATTTAAAAACCTGGCATCTGATGCCTGAAGTGTGAAAAAAAAAAACCACATTTCTTTATTCCTTTCTGTGGGTACCAAATGCTGAGAAAGTTTTTCTTCACTAACTGGGAACACAGGAGACTGACAAAGGAAGAGGATGCCTGTGTTTTGTATTTGGAAGAGATCCCTGGTGTTTCAGCCATGAAACAGTTCATTAAAGTTTGGGCTTTGTAGCCAAGTGGTCCAAGTGTTTAGTGACAGGGATGATCTTTTGAAAAATGATGGCTTGCATGCAGTAGGTAAAAACAGACTTACTTGAATTCTTTAGCAAAATATGTATTTATTTATGCATTTTAAGGCTTATATAACAAAAGAACACACACACACACACACACACACACACACACACACAGAGTACTTGAGGGAATCAGAGGTAAAGGAAGGCAGGGAGCAGGATGACAAAAACGGGCAGGTTCCTTCACAGAAATGATCACAATTGGCCTTCTGTTCTGTCCTCATGGCTAAAGCCAACTCTGCAAGGAGAATAAAATCCTTTCAAAAGCAAAAACTGCATTTTTATGGAGCATGTACCACCTTTTAATTTCCATTATTCCTTAATAATGCACATCACAACCATTTACATGGTGTTTATTTGGTATTAGAGATTTCAAGTCATTTAGGGCTTATTTAAAGAGTAGGGTAGAATGTGCCCAAGTTCTGAACAAATGGTCCTCTTTTTTGATGTGTTTTAAATTCTATTTTGGTCAAAATCCCTTCTCAGCACTTCCTTCCGCCCCTCCTCCACTTTTCCCACGGAACCCCTGCTTCCCAACTAGTCCTTCTTCCATTTTGAGGTCTCTTTCCTTTCTGGATTTGCCCTCTCCCATCCCCATGACGACATGTTTGTGGGCCTGGTATTGCACATGTCTTATGCCCGTTAGGATAGTTCTTGTGGAGTCCTGACTGCCACTGTCACTCTGTGTTTGGCTCTGACATTCTTTGCGCCATCTCTCCTGCCACGCTCCTGGAGCCTCGGAGGGAGTGGTGACGACGTCTCAGTGCTGAGCATGCCACCGTCACTCCTTCCCTGCCCTTTGGTGAGCTGTGAATCTCCTCAGCAGTTGTTGCCATTTGCCAAAAGAAGCTTCTCTGCCCCCAATTAGCTCAGCACTCATCTATGGGCATAAGCATACATATTGAGAGGGCAATTTAAGGGACACCATGTATTCCATTTAGCCAAACAACAGTACTAGTTTCCTCCTTAGGGTCTACGACCTCCCCAGCCATAGGTGTTTGACTAGGTTTTCAATACCAGACAGACATGAATTTCCTCCTGTGAGGTGGCAAATTCAATCAGAATGGGTTACAGTTGGTTACCCCCATTACTGCACTTTCCCCTCTTCCCTCTCTCCCTTTCTTTCCCTCTCCTTGTCTTCCCTTCCTTTCTTTCATACCAGGGATGGGACCGAGGGCTCACTGACTCTAGACAAGGGCACCACTAGTCTGTTGCATCACTAGTCATACTGTCCTTTTACACAGGGGCATGTACACTTTTTACTGGAGGCGTGGGTTGTTCTGGAGCCGCAGGGTACAGATTCTGAGGGAGAGATACTCAAGCTCATTTGAGGCCTCTGTTGCATCAGACGTGAATTTCTCAGCATTGTTCTACAAGGTAAAAGCCTGTCTCAATTCTTTCTTTCCCTTCTTTCCACATGTGGGAACTCACACTAACAGGGCCTCTCCTCCCGCTTTTATCACGCATCCTATGATGGCTTGCTTGAGCTTCTAAGTCCCTCTGACGTGCCATGCGCCTCCAGAGGAGCTGCCTGACACAAGCACACATCCTCATCGGTCACCTCATGAAAACAGATGCTGATTCAGCACGTTCCTCTGACCCTGGGCTTCTCCATTTCCAGCCAGCTCCTGGGCATCCTGTGGACCCCTCACTGAGCGGGGAGACACTCAGTTGACACCATGTGGTACTTTGTTCCACAAGACTTATTTTATGTGGCTATTTCCAAACAGCATGTAGCATGAAGGAGAAAAGAATCTGTCAGGTTCACTTTTGTTTCTCCTTAAGTGGCCTACCCGGGGCAATGCCTTTACACAGCAAGAGCTAAAAGGAACAGTTTTTAAGAAGAAAATTAGAGAAAGAATCTCCTGCCCAAAATGTCTTATGGAAAATTTTGTATTTGTAGAGGCAAATTCTCAATTCATAATGGGCTTCAACTGTAAAGATGAATTTTGGGGTTGGAGAGATGGCTTAGCAGTTAAGGCGCTTGCCTGCGAAGCCTAACCACTCACATTCAACTCTCCAGATCCCACATAAGCCAGAAGCACAGTGACACGAGCAAGGCAAGGTCGCACATGTGCACAAGCTGTCGTCTGACTGCAGTGGCTGAAGGCCTAGTGTGCCGATTCTCTATCTCTTCCACTCTCACTGTCTCACATAAAAAAGGCCAGTATGTTGGGCTTTGCTAAAAATAAAAAAAAAACATATAAGGATGAAATTTTTTAGACTTACAATAGCTCAGAAAATAAGTTAATGAAAGATGATTTATAAAGACAGTCTTCCCAGTGAAGTGTTGGGCATCATCTATAGTAATGGCCTTATTTTAAAGTTGTTGTACAGCAGACACATACAATTCAAAGCCTTTCTCAATTCTTTCTTTCCCTTCTTTCCACATGTGGGAACTCACATTAACAGTTCTCCAGTTCTCACATATTTTATATATACATTGTGTGTGTGTGTGTATATATATATATATATATATATATATATATATATATATATATATATATTAAATATTGAGAGGGCAATTTAAGGGACACCATGTATTCCATTTAGCCAAACAACAGTAGTAGTTTCCTCCTTAGGGTCTATGACCTCCATATATATATACATGTACTGCCAAAGGTAGACAGACAAAGGTAAAGGAGTGTGTGTGAGTCAGCTTTCCATTGCTGTACCAAGATAGCTGAGATAACCAACTTAAAAGGAGGAAAGACTGACTTTGATTCATTATTTCAGGAGGTTCAGTCCAAGATCACTTGACTGTGTTGCTTTTGGGCCTGTGGCAAAGCACAGTAAAAAGCATGTGGTGGAGGAGGGGCTCACCTCATGAGAGCCATGAAGCAGAGACAGGAAGTGGGTGGTGGAGGAGCAGCTCACCTCAAGAGAGCCAGGAAGCAGAGAGACTAGGAAGTGTGTGGTAGAGGAACAGCTCACCTCTCCATGGGGGGGGGTGTTTCTTTTGGGGTACTGTTTCCAAATCACAGCAGAGGTTTCATGTTTGTGTGGCAAATTAGCTCACAAAACCTGATGTGCCATCACATGGAGTATGATCTCTCCCAACCAGGTTGTGACACAGGAAACTGTCTCTTCCCCAGCTCTTCTGTTTGTGAATAGCCAAAGATTTATAAATGACTATGGTTACCTTGAAGTAGGTAATAACTGGGCTAGATTTTCTACAACAGGCCTTTGTGCACAAGCTAGTGAAACACCAATAGAAAAAAAAATAACCTTATCACAAATTAAAAGAACAATCTTTAGAAAATAGCTGAAATGTAAGGTTAATTGGAGGCAGAATGTCAAATTAATGCAGCAATGCACCAGGGATCTTGCCCTGGCCTTTGTGCACAGAACCCACACACACGATGGAGGGAAGTGGGGAACGATGTAATAGGATTTTAGGGAGTCCCCTGTCATATTAAGCAGGTTTTGCAATTAATTTCTTGCTGCAATGTTATTTTCATTGGCCTATATTTTCTTTGACCTCTCACATTTTTTATACTAACCGAAGCAGGGCAAGTGGGATTTAGGACTAAAAAAAAGCCCCAAACCAAACCAAACCAAACCAAAACAAAACAAAACAAAAAAAAAAAACTTCACAAAATTGTTTTGACTGAAAATCAGTAGAAATGTGATAAAATTGCACTGGGATGAATGAGTAGTCAGGGGCCTTTGCGGTGATTTGGGGTTCACAGTTGCTGACTTGGCTTTCTCTTCTCAGTGACTTACTGTGCCTCAGCTCCTTTCTGAATCCCTTAGTTCTCATTTTTCTGGGAAGTCTTGGGATATTGGGAGGAGAATTATGGCCTTTCAAGCCAAGATCTTTCATTCATTCAATGTGAAACACAGGCCAAGCACCTTTCAAAAGCATCACCATATTTAATCTTCATAAATCCCCTTGAGGTTAGATTCTATATTCATAGCCATTTTCAGATGGGCAAATGGAGGCACAGGATGGTTAAATGCTGGGCCCCAACCTTACAGGTAGCAAACATCCCCAGGCTGGGATGTGAACCCAGATCTTCCTGATTCCAGGGGTTATATGTTTAAAATGTGTCATATTTCTTCCTCTTCACAATGGCTTCAAGGTTCACCTGCAATGTCTGCTGCCCACATAATTGCAATCAATCTTATTTTTAATTTTTATTATCTTAGCTGAGGTAAAATAACAAAATTTGCCATTCCAACAATTTTTTAGTATACAGCTCATTAGTATTAAGTACCCCTCTCCAGAACATTTTGATCATGCAAATCCAACACTCGGCATCCAGCTAAGAGCTCCTCACTCCAGCCCTGCCAGCCTCGGGCAAACATCATGCTTTTGTCTGTGAATTGCCTACTCTGGCTTCCTCCATGTATTTGTGTCTGTCTTTTGTCTGTGGTAAGTAATCAATTCTGAAAGTTGGGATTGGTGTATGACTGTAAAGGGGTTGCATGAATGAGTTCAGATGTGATTGTGGAATATTCCATGTGCTGATGGTGATGGTGGTTATATACAAATATACTCATGAAATCAACCTCTCCATGTAAAAATTGGTGTGATTGGAATAGGATCTGGTCAGTGGCATTACACCAAAGTCACTTCGCTGGTTCTGATATTGTACTTGTTTGATACAAGGTCACCATTATATATTTCTGTTCGAAAAATTTGGCTTAAAAAGTCGCATTGTGCACACTAAAGAGAAGTTAGTGATTCATCTGGCATATCAGCTTAGCCCCAGTAAGAGATCCATACTATGACATATCAGGTGAAGGACTCACCAGAAAAATCCTCCAAGCTTTCCTCAGTTACCAAAAATGATTTGTTGCTACATTAGGTAAAATTTCTAAAGAAAAAAAAATCTTGCTCACCAGAATAAAGGTGAAGTCAGTGCCTTGTGTTTGGGATTTCACTGGTACAGAGGCATGGCTTAGTGTTTTGTTCTCTTGCAGCACCCATCTAGTATGCAGTGGGGCATGGCCAAGTCATACATATTGTACTGAACTTAGGGAGTAAGGAGATAGAGGCACAGGAAGTATAAGGGACTGCGTGATATCATGTGTGAGTAACCCAGCCAGGTTGCATTCATCCAATGGCAGTCCCTGTGTGTTTACATCCATTGTCTACTTTTCATGTGGAACAGCACTACGAAGGGCAGAGGTGTAAACACGACTGTGTTTGTCTGGTCTGGTGCTGCTGATGCAATGAAATGATATGAGCTCCACAATCTCAGCTTGAACATAGGAACAGGTGTCTATGTTGAGATTAAAAAAAAATTATTTATTTATTTGACAGAGAAAGGGGGGGGGGGAGATTGTGTGCACACACATATTAGGGCCTCCAGCCACTGCAAATGAACTTCAGATGCGTGCGCCCCCTCATGCATCTGGTTAGCCTGGGTCCTGGGGAATTGAACCTGGGTCCTTTGGCTTTGCAGGCAAACACATTAACCACTAAGCCACCCCCCCAGCCCTATGTTGAGATTTTTAAAGGTCAAATTATCAATATTCCTAAACACCTTATAAAAACTCAGTTATTCAAACATTAGGGTTGATTTTTTTCTTCCAAGATACATAGTATTTAAAAAAGAGACAAAGTTTTATTTTATTACTTTTTTTTTTTTTCTCAAGGTAGAGTTTCACTCTAGTCCAGGCACACCTGGAGTTCACTATGTAGTCTCAGGGTAGCCATAAACTCACAGTGATCCTCCCACCTCTGCCTCCCGAGTGCTGGGATTGAAGGCGTGTGCCACCATGCCTGGCTGAGACAAAGTTTTGTAAGTATTTGATACTTTGGGTTTCACAAGAGTTTGCCTCTGGAAATCCTTTGGATTGATTTGTGGCCAGAATTAAAAAAAAACAAAAAAAAACCATAAAAACCCCCAATGCCTTGTATATTTAAAGCTAGAAGCATGCCAGTGTAGTGGTGCAGGCCTTGAATCCCAGCATTCGGGAGGCAGAGGTAGGAGGATCACCGTGAGTTTGAGGCCATCCTGAAACTACAGAGTAAATTCCAGGTCAGCCTGAGCTAGAGTGAAACCCTACCTTGAAAACAAAAAAACAAAATCAAACAAGCAAAGAAAAAAAGCTAGAAGCATGATTTCCAATTACTATGGTTAAAATTTGTTCTACCTTTCCTGAAAAAGTTGGCTCTTCAAATTGTTGGGATACTAGCAACTTGCCACTACTTTAGTTCATGTTTCTGGGTCTGGTCTTGCTATGTTTAACATGGTGTCAAAGCATTCATCCATGGTCAGTTTCACTCGAAGTAAAATATCATATTAATTTAGAAATATCTGAGGAGACATGCATGATTCATAAAGACACTTCAACAGTGAGCTCTAGATAAACATTAGAATGTTCCCTGCATTACCCACAATGCCCCTCAGAGGGCTGGAAAGCCCTGCCAAGAGCAGAGTAGAAAGCTGGCTTTCCCTCTCTCTCAAAGGAGAAAGGCAGCATTTGGCTGTTCCAGTGCTCTCCACAACCTAGTAAGATAGATGTTGTTTTCTATATTTTGCCACCAAGGAAACAGAGGTTCAGAGGGGTTATTTGCTGAGGCCACATGGTAAATAGATAGGTTTGAGCTGATCTTTGCATTGGAAGCTCAGTTCTCTTTTTTTTTAAATTTTTTTTTAAATTTATTTATTTGAGAGCTACAGACACAGAGAGAAAGACAGATAGAGGGAGAGAGAGAGAATGGGCACGCCCGGGCTTCCAGCCTCTGCAAACGAACTCCAGACGCGTGCGCCCCCTTGTGCATCTGGCTAACGTGGGACCTGGGGAACCGAGCCTCGAACCGGGGTCCTTAGGCTTCACAGGCAAGCGCTTAACCGCTAAGCAATCTCTCCAGCCTGGAAGCTCAGTTCTTATTCCTGCACACTGAGAGCAATTCTGTGCCACGTGGTTCTTCAGGACAAGTGGCAGCCAGAGATAAAATTCTTTATTACAAATTTCTATTGGTATATTGCCTGTGTGTATGTATGTATATTTTATATGTCCCCTAGCACATGCTATTTAATACAGGATTAAACTTGATCTTTGGTATATCAATTCATTTATTTTATTTTTATTTTTTAAAAATTATTTATTTATTTATTTGACCGAGAAAGAGGGGGAGAGAGAGAGGGAGGGAGGAGAGAAGGGAGAGAGAATGGCCATGCCTCCAACCACTGCAAACGAACTCCAGCAGACACACATGCCCCTTTGAGCATCTGGCTTACATGGGTCCTGGGGAATCGAACCTGTGTCCTTTGGCTTTTCAGGCAAGTGCCTTAACTGCTAAGCCATCCCTCCAGCCCTATTAATTCATTTTTGAGAATATTGTTGTTTGTAGTGCTAGAGATTGAATTCAGGGTTTTACACATGTTAGGAAAGTGCTCTACCACAGAGCTACATTCCAGTCCCCCAAATGTTCACATTTTACATGAAATGTGCAACTGTTGAATATCCACCCAAATTGAAGAATGAGTGAATGTGTTTAGACAACTCAGCAGCTCATGATCTCTTAGGAGACATGAAAAATAACAAGAAGATAAGTGGATACAGCAGTGCATTTCCAGCAGTTTGCCTTCCACTGAGAATTTAGAATTCAGAAGTATCTTTCAACTTTTGTTTTTATCCTCATTGTACAATTTCCCTAATTGTTTGTATTTCCAGAATGCCGAAAAGTGGGGAGGATATAGTTGTAATATGGGCTAATCCTTAATTGGCTCTGCCAGCCAGGTGGCTAGTTGATGAACCACTGTATTTCAATGGCATAAGCATCAACTTATAGTTAAATATTTGCACGTGTATCTAATTGCCTATGCAAAATTGTTCCTGCCAAACAGGAGTCTGGTTGAGCCTTCAACATTACTTGGCATTCAACATGCATTAATATTTTAAACCATCGCAAACACTTGGTGCTGTACATCCAGCTTCCTAATGTGTTTTTTAAACACCTCTCTCTGTAGTGTATAATTTTTGCTTGTATGTAGCATGCTTGCAACGTTATTGTAAGGTTCTGGGAACCAAGAAATCTGAACTACTCACAATGCCCAAATAATATTAAGAAGAAAAATCAAGTTAATCAGCGAGTTACCATTTCCCCTCCCCCAAATTATGTCAAGAAGCTGGTTGGACAAATCGGGCTCCTGAGTTAACTTTGTGTGCCTGTGTCAGAGAGCAGAAAGAGTGGGCACTCGGGCATGGAGGGTGGATGAGAACAGTGGTGGTGGCTCTGGCTTTGCCCCTGGGATGACATCCTGTGTCACACATCCTCAGGCAAGTGTCCTGCTCCTACTCGTGTCAGATGAACAGCATCTTTCCTGCGGGTGTTTTGCCGTGAGGAAAGCTGGGGTTTGAGAAAGGGACTCTCTCATCGTGCTCAGGAAAAGTAGTGAGCTCACAGCCTAGAGCTGGGCCACCAGAACGAGCCACACATTGGGAAGAAAGGAGCCGAGATGGTCCAAGGTAAAGGAGCAGCTGTCTGTTCTGGCAGAGGAGGAAGGATAGAACAGTGTTAAGGAACATGTGGTATTAACTTGGCACCTGCCGGGTAAGGGAACCATGGAGGGAGGTGGTCTATTAGTACGTTTTGCGTTGCTATAACAAAATATCTGAAGTATTCACTTCACAAAGAAAAGAGGCTTATTTAAGGTCATGACTCCTGCAACTAGAGGATGTGGGCATGTATATCACATTTCTGTGCTGGAGAGGGGCCAAATGCGTGGGGGTATTACATGGCTCTCTGATTGGGTTTGAGGAAGAAAATTTATACTTGGTACTGAAAATCTAGTCAAAGGTCTATGGCTGGGGAGGTCATAGGCCCTGGGGGGAAGACACTACTGTTGTTTGGCTAAATGTGCCCATCAAGTTGTTTTCTAAGTACTTATGTTTATGTCCATAGATTATTGCTGTTCTAATTTGGGGCAAAGGAGCTTCTTTTTGAAGTTGGTGATGATTACTGGGGAGACTCAAAGCTCATTAAAGGCCTGAGAATAAGTGACTGTGACTGCTCAGTGCTAAATGAGACATCTGCACCACATGCTCCAAGGCCACCCTCCAAGGCTCAGAGAGTACTGCGGAAGAGGGGCAGGAAGAATGTAAGAGCCAGAGGATGGTGAGGAGAGCTCTGGAACACTGTCTTTTGGACATGAACTGGCTATTTCATTCATGACCACACAAGGCACAATATTGTGCCCAGTACTATAGTGTCATGGATAGTGGATGAGGGCAACCCCCTCCCAGCCAAGTAGAATAGGGACTAGAAAGGGCTCAGTGGAAGGAGAACAAGAGAGACAGGGTAGGCGGAAAAGACGGTAATGGGAAGGGATTATGATAGAAATATGTATGAAGTCACCAATAAAAGCAAAAAAATAAAGGAAACAACAACAAAAGAATGTGTTTTCATGGAAACTAATGCATTTGATGGGATCATTAATGCTTTTTGAAGCTGTGTTTCATGATCTAATTATTTTCTACCAGGCGTCACCTCTCAAAATTCCTATCACCTCCAACATGATCACCCTGCAGATCAGGGTCCCAGCACATGAGCCTTTGGGGGACCTGCAAAACCATCCTCAAACTACTGCAGGTGGGGCGGGTGGCTGGTGAAAGTGTAAAAGTGAGATACTGAAGGAACATGCAAGTCCAGCTAAGCACTTGGATGCTAGTCCAAGGGATTTCCAGCAGGGCTTGAGGACGCACTGTGGGGAGCACTCAGCCTATCTCAGTGATGAGCAACTCAGGGCTATAGCATTCACACTGACTGCCCAAGATCCCCTTTTTCCTTCTGGGCATTGGTGTATGTGTTTGTGTAGATGGGCAAGCATGTCTGTGTGCATATGTATTCATAGGCCAGAGGTCGATGTCAGGGCTCTCCCTCAGTCACTCTCCACTTTGTTCTTTGTGATAAGGTTTTACAGTGAACCCAGGGCTCATCACTTTGGCTAACTATGTAGCTACTGAGCTCCAGGGATTCCATGACCCTGCCTTTCCCGTGCTGAGATTACAGGCTTGTGCCAACACTGCCTGGAGTTTTCAATTTTATTTAGCTGGAGATCTGGACTTAGTTCCTCATTCTTCTGCGGTAAGCACTTTATCCACTGAGTGTTTTCCTCAGCACCCATTGTAATATGTTGCCCAGAGGCCAGGGATGTGCTATCTGATTAGAAATGTGCTAAGTATCCTATGGTGTTTGAGCCTCTACCACAAGGAGTGGGCTAGCCCAAAGTGCTGGTAGTTCTGAGGCTGAGACTCCTGGTTTGGAAATTTAACTAGTGTCTGGATATTGTTCCAGTTGCTCTGAATCTTCAGATCAGCTTCAAGAATCAGTGAGGAATGGTGGGGCTCGTGGGCTTGGAGATGAGTGCTGGAGCCCGCTGAGTCTTGGGGCTATGTGCTTCTAGAAGCAGGAACAGTTTGTCTGTGGACTCCCCAGGACCTGGTGTTTGCCTTGTTTTTTTCTGGTGAGAAAATCAAGTCACATCCTTGCTTCACTGCTTGGGCCAGCTCTCCTTTTGCCTGAAGAATTGAGGCTGCTGAGAAGTGGAAATGCTCTTATCACTGGAGAAACTGGCCAAGAAAAAGGAGATGCTGTGTTTAAAATGGTGTGGCCATACATCATTTATTTTAGGTCAAATTTTATGTGTAAAGATAGCTCTGTAAGGATTGAAGAAAGACAAAGACCTTGGCTTAGTTTAATATTTTTGTGATCCATAAGTTCTAGATCAGAGCTGACCTTCCCTCCCTTGCCCTCGCTTCCCCTCCTCTTCCCTTCCCTTTTCTCTACCTTCATGTAAAAATAAACTTTCTTTGTGTATTTGAGGTATCTGACATGTTATATGATATATACTGACATGTTATATGATATATATTTGTAGCATAAAATGATTGCTATAGTAGGGCAAATTAGCATACCTGCATCTCACATAAGAAACTTAATAAATATTTGTTGAGTTGATTTGGAATCTGATCTTGCAAAAACTTACTTTCTGGTACCCTTTCAAAGGGAGCATTTTTAATGGTGTCTCAGGTTTCCTAATGATGGTCTAGCTTGTCCTAAAGGGTTCAGCCCCAATGAGAAGCATCCTCTATGTGTCTCCCAGCAGGTTTCTCATCTCTTCCTCTGCCTGCTTTTGCAATCAGGCTATTAACCAGAGTGCCTGCTTCCTGCTGACCTCTAGGTACGGGGTGAGCCACAGCTGCATTGCCAGCCAGCAGATGCTGACAGCACCCCAGATGTTGGTGTTGCAGGAGGACGGTCTCTCTGCAGCCCATGTACCCTGCTGCAAGGTCTCCTGCAAACTCAAGTCTGCAGCCACCTGTGTGAGAGCCATGCTAAAGCAGGAAAGAATCTGGCATGGGCAAGAAAATGTAAAAGTTCCTGCACACCAGAGAAACATTATGCTGGCTTACCCACCGTGTTCCTGCTGAGCACAGTTGTAATTGGAATGTACTCTTTGCAAAGTTTATTGGGTCCTAGAGCTACTTGTTACTGAACTGGTCAATTAATTTATTATTATTATTTTTTAATGAGTTAGGGGATTTCCTTTAGCAGAAAATCACCAGGAAGCATGACCAAATGCCCAGGGCTTAAGGAAAGACTGGCCTTTCCTTCTGGAAAACTCATTCAACAATTAAAAGAAGAAGCACGTGCTACCGTTACAGGTGGCGGATGGGGCAGATCTGGTTGAGGCGAGGAAGGCCTGGCTCTGTTTGGAGGTGAACAGGGAGATCTCCATGAAACCGATTACTAAAGTGCAGCGGCTCCAATTCTTGGAAATAAAGCTGTTGAGTTCCCCTGCTGAGAGACAAATGATTTCTATTTAAAAACCTACTTGTTCTGTGCAGTAACTCCCAATGTAGCAATAATTAATGATATCGGGAGGTTAAGAAAGACCTTCTGCTGGAAATCCCTCTGCTCCAGGCGTGAAATTGGATTAAAGTGAAGATAAACTTAGACGTTAAATCTGTGGAGGAAATCAGTAATTATGTGCAAATGCACATAACTGCAGCTGTTTGAGTGAGCCAGGTTGGTGCTCTGTGGCTGGTTTGGTTCTTGGCATGTGGGGCTTGGTGGGGATAAGCTGTCAGAAGAGGTCACTAATCAGGTCATTATAGCTACCTCTCTTGGCTTAATTTTTGCCCCTAAAGTGAATGAAGTTCTGTCTGCCTTTTAGAAATGTTGTGTAGTCAGTACTGCTGGTTTTGCTTGTATAATCTTTGTTTTCCATTTTCATTTATTAGTAGATTCTCCCCCTAGGGGGACGATGTACAAGTCACCATTCTGTACACTAAGAATGCATAGTCACCACTGGGTATCTAAGGGGAGTTTGTTCCAGGATCCCTCTGTGGACACTCAAATCCAAGGTGCTTAGGACACTCATATAATATGACGTAGTACTTGCATAAAACATACACAAATCCCCCTATATACCTTAACTCTATGTTATTTACAATGTGTATTTTAATGTAAATTCTAGGTAACTGTTGTATTGTGCAGGGAATAATGATAAGAAAAAAACATGTGTGAACATGTCTAGTACAGACACAATTTATTCCCAATATTTTCACTCAGCGGTTGAACCCATGCATGAGGAACTCACAAGTACAGAAGTCCAATCATCATTTTATAGACACTGGCAGAGGGAGATGGTCATGTGACATAGTCATGCCATGCATGGAAGCTTGCTGAGACCTTCCTTTTCTCCCTATCTCTCCACCTTTACCAATGCCTGGCATACAAGTGAGAAGCCTAGAAGTTGGACTACCATTTTATAACCATTGGGATGAAGGTTTTATATTAAGGATGGAAGTGTAAGCTGCTCCGAGGAACTTGCCTCCATCATGATTTCTGTGGAAGAAGAAGGTTCTCCATTGGCTATTTTAACCATTAGCCCAGGGCATGAAAAAGTGATTTAGAATAAGATCATTTTTCTGAGTTTAGGCTTAGTATCAAAAGAAAATTCCATGTTGTGTAGTATAGGATGCCATTTGGGAGTACTCAGAGCAAGGCATTCCTCTCTGCTCCTGCCACCATAGGACCAGCCTGGCCAACAAGAACACGTCCTCGGAGCATGTGAAGATGTCATGGCTCTTTGGGTCCTCTCTGGGTCTCCTCAGTGTATTACATACAAGTCTCTGGGGACTCCTCTATCAGTTTTGCTTGCTCCAGACAGATTCTGGAGACACCCTGGTATCTGTAGCTCCTGGAATCATAACAAGTTCAAAGTTAAACTACAAAACTTTGCTAACTGAAAAATTTTCCAACAGCCACTATTAAGACAGAGAGGCCTGGATTTGCACTTTTCCAATTCCCCTTGGCCTTAGGATGTGGGGTGATGTTTGGGTCCTGGATCAAGGGCTGTTTCCCTGTTTTGTCTTGCTGGGCACTTAAGGCTCAGAGCTGAAGCATAGGCCTGTAGTCTCAACAGATTCCTTTGGAATGGACTAGAGGATAGGAACTTCTTGAAGACACTCCTCCCACCAGCAGGAGTCCTGAGCTGGGTCGAGTCATGTCTTCTGGATCATGTGATAAAAGTCTCCTTGGCTGATATGTCCTGTATTCAGTCTTTATTATTTAAAGTTCACATCTCCATGCATTTATTCAATCAGTCCTCAAAGTTCTGAGTATATAGTTATTGTTTTATTATTTATTTGTGTGTGTGTGTGTGTGTGTGTGTGCATGTATTAGGATGTGTGTGTCATAGTGCACGTGTAGAGGTCAGAGAACAACTTTGGGGTGCTTCTCCTTTCTTCCCACCTTCTACTGAGACAGGGTCTTTTTTTCTGCTGCTGCTTGAGTTTCGGGAGTCTTCTGGCTTTATCTACTGCTGCCGCAGGCATGTTCAGATTACGGAAGCGTGAGCCACTTCGGGTCCAACTCAGGACGTCAGTGCCTTTAACCTCTGAGCTGTCTCCCTAGTCCCTGAGGATTTTTAGCTCCATGTCACATCTGAGAAGCTAAGGCTTCAAGAGGGGGCTCAGCATGGGAGCGCAGTCCATGATGCTAGGCCGAAGTCATTGAGAACCGCTTCCTTGTTTCCCTCTCTGTTTTCACTTGGCATCCCATCTCCTCTTCACACTTCCTCTCCTTTTTCTTTTTTCTTTTATTCAAGGTAGGGTCTGGCTCTAGTCTAGGCTGACATGGAATTCACTGTGTAGTCAGTCTCAGGGTGGCCTTGAACTCATAGTAATCCTCCTTCCTGTGCCGCCAAAGTGCTGGGATTAAAGGTGTGTGCCACCATGCCTGGCTATTACTTTCTCTCCCTTAGTAGATAGAGCCCCAGAACTCACAGAGACTGGTGGCTGATCAGCTAGCATGCACATATTCAGGGTCCCACTCTTTCCTGGGCACAAAGCCATCCTGTTTTATTCTCAGGCCTCCTTTGCAATGGATGGTAAGATGAGTTTGTGATGGGTTGGCAAGAAGTGGCTTGCTACTTTCAGCCATGCCCCCAAAATATTCCGTGTGATTCAGAGTTGTATGCAGAGGATCCAGAAAGACATTAAGAGGACTCAGGGTGAAGTTATATGAGAAAAGGGTCTGACACTTGCTTAGAATAGAGCTTTGAAGTTCTTCTTGGTCAATCATGGAGAAATTTGGGAATGTTTGTTTCAGCAGCTAGTGTTAATAACACTGGCTCCTCATGTTGCTGACACACACACCAAAGCTGGCTGTATTGTGTAAAATTTGCAACTTGTTACTGGAAAGAAGCCTCGCTAATGCGCTACGTGCATCTTGTGGATGGGCTTAATGATTTTATTAGAGATAATAGCTTCCAACTTCATATTCCTAAGACTCTATTTCTTTGAAGATAGTTGACATGGTTATATTTTTAAAGATACAGCCACAAAGGCATGCAAATCAGCCACCAAACCCCAGTTTTTAGGTCTCTGTCTTTAATCTCTTAGAATTTTCCCCTCAATAATGTCTGAATTTCTTCTTGGGGCTTTTCATAAACAGAAAGCTGAATTTCTTTTTTTAAAAATACTTTATTTATTTATGAGCTAGAGCGAGGCAGATAGAGAGAAAGAGATAATGGGTGTGCCAGGGCCTTTAGCCACTGTAAAGGAACTCCAGACACATGCATCCACTGGTGAATCTGGCTTATGTGGGTCCTGGGGAATTGAATAAGGTTCGCAGGCAAATGCCTTAACTGCTAAGCCATTTCACCAGCCCAACAAAACTGAATTTCTTATATCCACTCCTGAATACTTGCACACACACACACACACACACACACACACACACACACACACACACGTACACACGTACACACACATATACACAGCTTAAAATTAAATAGCTTTGTTTTGTTCTCCAATAGTGTATTTAATGCTGTGTTTGTGTATCTGTGAGCAAGTTACATCACTTCATTTCTAAAATCCAGTCTTTCATGTGGAAAATGGAAATAAAATACCACCTCACTGGGTTGTTGTGGGCATGGAATGTGATCATGTATTTAAAAGTGCTGAGAGCCCAGTGAGCTCTCTTCCCAAGAGATAGGATATTAGTAACTGCACAAACTTGTCTCCAAAATTTCATCAGAGGGTGGAGGAAGGCCAGAGTTCAGTTGGTTGGTAAGGTTCAGTAAGTACATGTGCTATAAGAAGATATGTCACCTGACAGGAAATGCAGCCAACAATCTGCAAGGCAACAAGTGTAATTTTTGAGATTAATGAACAATTTCTAGATCAGTTTTAGGTTTACAGCAAAACTGAACAGGAAGCACAGATGTTTCTTATGCATTCTTTGCTCCTTTCCCTTCAGCCCCACTCACTTCTCACATATTATATTACAGTGATGCACTTTACTATTGATACACCTATACTGACACATAATCATTACCCTGAGTCTATTACTTACATTAGCATTCGTTCTTGATGGTTTACAGTGAATGGAAAAATATATAAGGATAAATATCTACTACTATAGTATCATATTGGGTTAAGACATTGCCCTAAAAATCCTCTTGCTTCATCTATTATCCAGCCCTCACCACAAGCCCGTGTGATCACAAATTTTTTTCACATATTACCTTCTATCTTCTGGAAATTTTAAAGTTTTGCACTTCCCACTTATGTACATGATCAACTTTGAGTTAATTCCAGTGAAGAGTTCAAAGTCTGTCTAGATTTTAGTTTGGCATGTGGATGTGTAGTCACTCTAGCACCATTTGTTGAAAAAAAAAAATCTTTGCTCCATTGTTTTGCCTTTATTCATTGTCAAAAATCACCTGATTGTAATTTTACAGATCTATTGCTGGGTTCTGTATGTTGCTTCATTGATCTATTGACCTATTCATTAGCAATATCATACTGATTTGGTTAACATAACTTTATATTGTAAGTTTAGAAATTGGGTAGTGTCAGTCCTTCAACATTTGGGATCCTTTGTCTATGTGTATAAACTTTCAAATCACACTGTTAACATTTCACTTATGTGTAAATAAACCAAAGCATATGCCAACATGCATATACATAGTCATATGTGACTTAATGAGGGAAAGCCTTCTGACAAATTCATCTTAAAATATTTTTATTTATATATTTGCAAGGAGAGAGAACAAGAAAGAGAGAGAGAGAAAGAGAAAGGCAGAGAGATGGAGAGAGAGGAGTATGGGTACACCATTTCAAGTGAAATCTAGATTGATGTACCACTTTGTGTATCTGCTTTTTGTGGGTACTGGGGAATCAAATCCAGGATGTCAGGCTTTACAAGCAAGCACTTTTAACTGCTGAACCATCTCTCCAACCCAAGTAATGCATCTTTAGATGACTTTTATCAGTTTAGAAACATAGAATGTATTTACACAGATTAAGATAGCTACAGTGTCACTGGATGATGTAATCTTGTGAGACCATCATCACATCTGTTGCCTGTGATTGACAGAAATGCTGTATGGGGTATGACTGTGTGTAATCATTTTCAGCAAACAGTTACCTGTTAGAACAATTAAGACTATGAAGGATGGAGATGGAGAGATGGCATAGCAATTAAGATGTTTACCTGTGAAGCCTAAGGACTCATGTTTGACTCTCCAGGTCCCATGTAAGCCAGAGACACAGGTGATGCAAGTTTGCAAAGTTTCATATGTGCCCAAAGTGGCACACACATATCTGGAGTTCAATTACAGTGGCTGGAGGCTCTGGTATACCAATTCTCTCTCTCACTTTCACTCTCTTGCATAAGAAATGAATTCAAAAGATGAAAACTTCAATTTTATCTTTACTTATGCCCACTCAGATGCTCTTCTCTTACTGTACATGTGAGTTTCTGAACTATATTATTTGTTTCTTTTTGAAAAATTTCTTGTTTCTTTCTCTCTCTCTCTCTCTCTTTGAGGTAGAATCTTACTTTAGCCAAGGCTGACCTGGTACTCACTCTGTGGTCCCAGGCTGTCCTTGAACTCATGGAGATCCTCCTACCTCTGTCTCCCAAGTGCTGGGATTAAAGGTGTGTGCTACCACATCTGGCTATTTTAACATTTCTTTTAAAATGTTAATTATTATTGTTATGGACAAGATGTTTCATATAGATACATCATGTGTTGGTACCCTGTTTTCCCTCATCCCTGCCTCCATTCCATTAAGGACACTTCTCAGTGGGGTTGCAGGTATTCCTTATGAAGTTGTAGTTGTGCATTGTGGGAGCAGTAGTCAGTTATTTTGGGGGGAAGGAAACGCCTCTGGGCATGATGTCTCAACCTGTGACCCTTACAATCTTTCTGTCCCCTCTTTCACAAAATTCCCTGAGCCATGGTAGATGAGTTTTAAGTCTACTTCAGTGATGAGCTTTTAGGAGCTCTTGGTCTCTTCTTTGGTAGGTGTTGAGTATCCTCAGGGTCTGTCTCTACACCCTGCTGCTGATTCTCAGGGACAGCATGGAAGCAGTACTCTTGCTCATCTCCCCATTCCTCTATGGGTTCAGCTGTGGCTTGGCTGAAGTGTGAGGGGTAGTTTAATCTCCTCCAGTCTCATTACCTTCTGAAAAAGAAGAACAGATTCTCCAATGGAGAGTGAAGTTAGCATAGATTAAATGGTATAAGCATTATTAATTTAGGGAGAATTTGATGTATGCAACCTCTCTTTTAGCTAAAGACTAGTGGGACACTTGACATTGGAGAACCTAATCATTGTCTCCATAGGATTCTGATCTGGTTCCCAATTCCAGATGTGGGTTCCTTTACACTGAGAGGATCTTTACCTAATCAGAAAGCTATTGGTTACCCACTGAGGCTGTGTGCCACTATTGCACTGGTGTTTACACTGTGTCAGGGTGTTTGCTTCTGAGTAGCTTAGACCTATGGTTGCTCAGACTGTTGGCCATTTTCCCCCAGTAGCTCATGTAACACTTTATAGCACTAGACAGACTGCCTGGGGACTAGATTTCTTCTGAATTCCAGCCAGGTCTCTCTGTGCTCTGTATCAACAGCATATGGTGTCTTTAGCAATAAGATCTTAGCCTTTGCCTCAGGCAGGTAATCAAGTGCTTTGACAGAAAGCTGTATTGATTTGGGGACCTTGTAGGTCTCTCTGATCAACAGCTCAATGTGGGCAGCAACCAATCTCTGGTACTGGGAGTTACAGGTCAGAGGCAGGAAGAAAATGTTCTTTTTAGCTTAGGCTTCATCCCATCCTCACCAGAGCCCTAGTTTTCAGGTGCTCCTCCCTTACTCCTTTTGAGGGTTTTATCTTTTATGCTGTCTTCAAGGATAAAGGTATCTATGGTATCAGATCATTTTGGATTTAATTTTGTGTTTGTTTCCTCCCCTCCATTTCCCCTCCCTTCCCCCCAAACCCTTCCATCTCTATTGTCTGGACCTATCCAGGAGCATGAGAGGTCTTTTCAACATCTCAAGACCTTCTTGATTTCTTTCTTGAGTTTTTTTTTAATGCTTTCATTATATAGGTCTTTCACATTCTTGGTTTGTGTTATTCCAAGGCATTTAATGTTTTTGTTGCTATTGAAAATGGGACAGTCTCACTGATTTCTATCTCTGTATATTTGTCCTTTGCATATAGAAAGGTTACTAACTTTTGTGCATTGATTTTTTTTTTATCCCACCACTTTACTGAAGGAATTAATCACCTTTAGAAATTTTGAGATGGAGTCTTTTGGGTCACTTATATATAAGATCATGTCCTCTGCAAATAGGGCTAACTTGATTTCTTCCTTTCCAATTTGAAACCCTTTTAATCCTTTGTCCTGTCTTATTGTTTGGGCTGGTACTTCTAGTACTATGTTGAAGAGTAGTGGTGAGAGTGTCTTGTTCCTGATCTCAGTAAAAGCTCCTTGAGTCTTTCCCCATTAAGTAATATTTGGGCTTTGAGTGCTTCATATTTGTAGCCTTTATTGGGTTGAGATATACACTCTCCACGTCTATTATTTCCAGCATTTTTATCATGAAGTGGTATTGTGATTTGTCAAAGGCATTCTCTGAATCAATTGAGATAATCATGTGGTTCTTATGGGTAAGTTTATTTATGTAGTGTATTACATTGACTCAGTTCCATGTTGCATCCATGGGATAAAGCCTACTTGATCAAGGTGGATAATGCCTTTGATATGTTGTTGAATTCAGTTTGTGAGGATTTTGTTCAGAATCTTTGCATCTAAGTTCATCAGGAATATAGGCCTATAGTTTTCATATTTACTGTCTGTCTGGTTTTGGTATTAGGGTGATTCTAGCTTCATAAAAGGAGTTGGGGAGGATTCCCAGGTCTCTGATTATGTGAATCAGTTTGAAAAAAATTGGCTCAGGTTTTCAATGGAGGTTTGATAGAATTTGGCTGAGAAGTCATCTGGTCCTGGTCTTTTCTTTTTGGGGAGGTTTTTGATTGCCTTTTTTAATCTCCATGGATGTGATAGGTTTGTTTAGGAGATTAATCTGCTCTGAGTTTAGTTTTGGTAGGTGGTATGTGTCTAGAAATTCATCTGTTTCTTCCACATTATCTAATTTTATGGAGTAGAGATTTTGGAAGTATGCCTTGATAATTCTTTCAATTTCATTGATGTCTATTGTAACCTCTCCTTTTTCATTTCTGATTTTGTTAATTTGAGACTTCTCCTTTTTTTGGCTTGATCAGATTGGCTGGGGGTTCTCCAATCTTGTTTATTTTTTCAAAGAACCAGCTCTTTGTTTCATCAATTTTTGAAATTGTTTTCTTAGTTTCCAACTCATTAATTTCTGCTGTGATCTTGATTTTTTCTTTCCATCTAGAGATCTTAAGGCTTGTATTTTTCTTGTTTTTTCTAGTATCTTTATGTGGACAGTTAAGTTATTAATTTGGGATATCTCTGTCTTTGTTATGAAGGCAGTTAGTGCAGTGAATTTTCCCCTTAGGACTACCTTCATTGCATCCCATAAGTTTTGGTAGGATGTGTTTTCATTATCATTCAATCCTAGGAATTTTACAATTTCTTTTTTTGATTTCTTCCACAACCTATTCATTGTTTAAAAGTGTGTTGTTTAGTTTCCATTAGCTAGTGGAGTTCTTGATGTGTCTCTTGTCGTTAATTTCTAGCTTTAAAGCATTGTGATCTGATATGATGCAGGAAGCTAGTTCAATTTTCCTGAATTTATGGAGGCATGCTTTATGGCCTAATATATGGTCTATTTTGAAGAAGGTTCTGTGGGCTGCTGAGAAGAATGTGTGTTCTGTAGAGTTGGGGTGGAAAGTTCTGTAGTTGTCTGTTAGATCTAGTTGATTTATGGTGTTGAGCTCTATTATTTCCCTGTTGATTTTCTGCTTGTATTATCTTTCTATTGATGATAGTGGAGTCTCTGACTATGTTGGGGTTGGTGTTTTGTTGTCAAGTAGGTTTTGTTTTATAAACTGTAGTGCACCTGTGTTTGGCACATATAGATTTATGACTGTGATGTTCTCATGTTGGATGATTCATTCCCTTGATGAGTAAGAATTGTCCTTCTTGCACTTTTAAAGAAAATTACTTTTGGTCTGAAGTCTATTTTATCAGATAGTTATATAGTAACACCTGCTTGTTTTTCTTTGTTTCTATTTGCTTGGAATAACATTTTCCATCCTTTCACCCTGAGGAGTTGTCTATCTTTAGAGGTGATGTGGGGTTCTTGAAGACAGAAGATGGAAGGGTCCATTTACTTTGATCCACTCTGATAACTTGTGTCTTTTCTTTTTTCTTTCTTCTTTCTTTTTTTTTTTTTTTTTTTTTTGAGGTAGCATCTCATTCTAGTTCAGGCTGACCTGGAATTCACTATGTCGTCTCAGGGTGGCCTTGAAAACATGGCTATCCTCCCACCTCTGCCTCCTGAGTGCTGGGATTAAAGGAGTATGCCACCATACCCTGAACTTGTGTCTTTAAAAAAAATATTTTATTTATTTGAGAGAGAGAAGGAGGCAGAGAGAAAGAAAGAGAGAGGGAGAGAATGGGTATGCCAGGGCCTCCAGCCACTGCAAATGAACTCTAGACACAAGTGCCCCTTTGTACATCTGGCTTACGTGGGTCCTGGAGAATCGAACTGGGATACTTTGGCTTTACAGGCAAATGCCTTAACTGCTAAGCCATCTCTCCAGCCCAACTTGTGTCTTTGATGGGTGAGTTAAGACAATTAATATTTAAGGTTATTACTATGAGGTTTGAATTAATCCTGCCATGATAAGGTGCTTGATGGGGATTGGTTCTTCTTTGTGTTTTGTACTTTTTTTTAAAAGCCTAGTTTAGTTTTGGTTATTGTGATATTGTTGGCTCATGAGATTGGTTGTTT
Source organism: Jaculus jaculus (assembly GCF_020740685.1). Classification (NCBI taxonomy): domain Eukaryota; kingdom Metazoa; phylum Chordata; class Mammalia; order Rodentia; family Dipodidae; genus Jaculus; species Jaculus jaculus. The sequence goes on from NC_059104.1 coordinate 137,028,653, forward strand.
GGCTGTTCTGTGTGGCATATTCCCTAAAGTATTCTCTGTAGGTTTGGCTTTGTGTTAATATAATTATGGAGTTGACTTTTTTTTTTCATGGAAAGTTTTCCTTTCACCATCTATTATGAGGGATCCTTTTGCTGGGCAGAATAGCTTGGGTTGGAAACCATAGTTTTTTAGACTTTGAAGTGTTCCATTCCAGGCCTTTCTGGCTTTTAGGTTTTCCATTGAGAAATCTGAGGTAATTCTAATGGAATTGTCCTTGTATGTAGTGAGTTGTTTCTCTCTTACTCCTTTTAGCACTCTCTATTTTCATTGTTAAGAGTTTTAACTATGATGTGACTTGGAGAGTGTCTTCTTTTTTTAATGGCATTAAAAAATTTAATTAATTAATATATTTATTTATTTATTTATTTGAGAGACAAGAAAAAGGAGAGAGAGAGAGAGGGAGAGAGAGAGAAAATGGATGTGCCAGGGCCTCTAGCCACTGCAAATGAACTCTAGATGCATGTGTCCCCTTTGGCATCTGACTTACATGGGTCCTGGAGAATCAAATCTGGTCCTTTGGCTTTGCAGGCAAACACCTTACCCACTAAGCTATCTCTCCAGCTCTGAATTTCTTATTTAGTCCAGTCTGTTTTGTGTTCTGTGGGCTTCTTGTATCTGGATAGGACTCCCTTTTGAGAGACTGGGAAAATTTTCTTCAATAATTTCATTGAATAGGTTTTCTTTGCCTTTGGCCTGGATTTCCTCCTTGTATACCCATGATCCAAATGTTTGGTTGTTTTAGGCTATCCCACAGTTCCCTCGTATTCTGTTTGCTTAATTTTTTGAACTTAGCAAAGTTTTTGGGCTCCCAATCTTCTGTCTTACCTTTCAGGCCAGAGGTTCTGTCTTTCACATGAGTAACTCTGTTAGTGAGGGTTCTAGAGAGAGGTTTTTATAAGTGCTATTTGATTTTTGTTTTCTGTTGTTTTCATTAAGCTTAATCAATCAGTTATTGAGATATTCCATTTCTTGACTAACCCTCAATACATTCATATCTATTTGAGGGTTCTAATGTTTTCTTCAATCAAGTTAAGCCTACTGTCAAAAACTGAATGCTCATAGCGACAAATCTGTTCAATTTCATTGAAGTGATTGGTGTTTCTCTTTTTTATTTATTTATTTATTTATTTATTTATTTATTTGAGCATGACAGACAGAGAGAGAAAGAGGCAGATAGATAGAGAGAGAGAGAGAGGGAGAGAGAGAGAGAGAGAGAGCACCAGGGCTTCCAGACACTGTAAACAAACTCCAGACGCATGCGCCCCTTGTGCACCATGCCTGGCGCTTGCATAGTTTATGAATGGAAGATAAATATTATTTCATCTTTGTTCTCACACACATCAGATAGTTTTTTTTCCCCCTCAACTGTAAGTTCTTTTAAGATGTTTCCATAGCCGGGTGTGGTGACACATGCCTTTAATCCCAGTGCTCCGGAGGCAGAGATAGGAGGAGTTTGAGGCCACCCTGAGACTCCATAGTGAATTCCAGGTCAGCCTGAGCTACAGTGAGACCCTACCTCAAAAAACCAAAAAAAAAAAAAAAAAGATTTTTCCTTATCTTCCATATTTTTCCAGTTTGAATATACCTAAGTGTAGTTTCTTTTTTTCTTTCTTGCTTTCTTTCTTCCCATCTTTCTTCTTCCTTTTCTTTCAGCATTTATTTTGCTTAGTGTCATCTGAACTTCATGGATCAGTGGTTTAGTGTCAGATTCTTTACGCCATTTTTTTTTCTTTCTTAGTTATGCACATATTCAGTGTGTAAACATCCCACGTTATTATCATATTTATCCTCATCCCTGTCCTCTCCCCTCCACAGGGACCCTCCTCATTGGGGATGCCAGTTATCTCCATGAGGATTGTGTGTTGTGCATTGTGGGGTTGGCCATCAGGTATGCAGAAGAGGCCATGTCTCTGTGCATAATGTCCTGACTTGTGTCCTGACTTTCCACCCCCTCTTTCTTGAATTTCCCTGAGCCATGTTGGGTTTGTTTTAGGTCTACTTTAGTGATGAGGTCTTGGGAGCCTCTGTGTCTCTGGATATCTGGTTTGGTAGGAGTTGAGTGTTCTTTGTATCTATTTTTTATTTTTACTTATAGAAAAAGAGAGGGAGAGAGAGAGAGAGAGAGCAAGAGAATGAGCATGCCAGGGCCTCTAGCCACTGCAAATGAATTCCAGATATATGCATCATCATGTGCATCTGGCTTATGTGGCACCTGGAGAACTGAAGCTGGGTCCTTAGGCTTCACAGGCAAGTGCCTTAACCACTAAGGCATCTCTCCAGCCCTTTAAAGTTTTTAAAATTATTTTTATCTTTATTTAAGAGAGAGAGAGAGAATACAGTGTCAGATTTTAATTTTGGAGCATCCTCAGTCATTATCATATCAAATATTGCTTCTATCTCCTTCTCCTTCTGGCTTTCCCATGCAAGTTACTTTTACATTCGTCCCACAGTTCCTGGCTATTCTCTTCTACTTTTTAAAAAATATTTTTCTCTGTGTTTTCTTGGCTTTGGAAGTTTCTGTCATCATATTCTCAAGCTCATAGATTCTTTTGGTAGCTGTGTCCAATCTAGGATTGAGTGGCCCAAAGAGCAAGTGTTTCTTTTTGATTAGTAGAATTTCCATCTATTTGTTTATATTAACCATTTGTCCTTGCATGTTGTCTACTTTTTCAATGAAAGCTCTTAGAATTTAAATCACAGTTTTAACAAAGTTCCAGTGTACAGCTAAAAAAATTAAAAAGTTGCATTATCTCTGCCGTATTTGGGTCTGTTTCTGGTAGCCTATGCTGGTGGCCATAGCAGGACTACCTAGCTAGTTTCTTTCTTCTTCCCTATTTCAAACGTAGAAGCCTACTGATCTCCTGATTCTAGCAGTAGCTTGCTGACTTGTGTAATCAGAAACTGAATTTGAATAAATGTTTCTCATAGTGAGTGTAGTAAGGTTCCTTACTGCTCCTCATAGAAGGGTTTCCATGTGGGGTTTGTTTTATAGTATCTCAGCTCTTTCTTTTGATTAGACTTTAGGCTTGCATCTTCTATTATCATTCAAAGTAGCCAGAGTTGGAAGCTTTTACACTAGGTATCGGAGGAAATATTTTGGAGGCCTATTAATTCTCAACAACTTCAGTTGGGAAAGGGAACACCTGCAAACAAATGAGTTTGGCCAGTGGCCCAGGCTGTGAAACCTGTTGTTATCAGGGACCTGCTTCTTGTGCTTGGATATACTTGCACTTTGCAGATGGTTTCCTTACCTGAGGGAGGGGACAGTGTTGGGAGAGTAGGGGTAATTACTCTTCCCACTCAGCACAGAGGATGATACAAAAAACAGGTACAACTGAGGGTCTCTGTATTCTACTTGTGCACTGATGCAACTCCTGACTCTTGGCTCTGCATTTCAGTCCTTTAGAAGGGCAACTATGCATTCAGAAATATGCCTTTCTCTTCTTTCTGGAACATTCTGACAAATGTTGTATGAATGAATGTCTCTTCCTAGAAGCAGAACCTTGGGTTTCTTAGCTGTTCTGTCATTCATTTCTCACCTTACTTTACCCTCCCCAACACCATCTTGGTTCCATCTCAGGAGTTCCATGGTCAATTCAAAAAATTCCACAATTACACAAAAGTGGAAAACATTTCTGGATGCTCCTATAAAAATAATAAAGAAAGATTGGCTACAATGGTCAGTTTAGAAAGCCCATGGGAGCCACTGGAGGATAATGACCAATAGCATGAATAAGCAGAGGACCCCGCAGACTACAAACTAAACCAGCTGGACCAGAAGTACATGCTTGTGCTATAGTGACACACAGCCTCTGTGGGTAACCAACTGTTCTCTGATTGGACATGAGGCCTGCTCAGTGGGAAGGAACTCATATCTGGTCTTGGAAACCAAATCAGAATCCCATGGTCAGGAAACTCAGGCATCAGAGAGAAACTCCCACTGCTCTGTGGAGAACGAGAGTGGGCTTGCATACCAAAAATCTCTAAAGTAACTTTGCATACTCCCTTTAATCCAAGTGGCTCTCATTCTTGGTTGGAGCATCTGTTTTATTTTTATTTTACAGATGACAGAGGAAATAAGAGTAGAACCAAGATCCATCATTAATATAAGAAGGTAGCTAACTGCCCACCATGAGATGTGCCAAGTCTACCACATCTGCCAGGGCCCAGGAGAAATTGCAGAAGTAACAACATGAACATTCTTCTTACTGCTAGCCTGACAAACAGCTCCAGGGTAATGATGACAGATACACAATGATCAATCAATACCTACCAAAGAAGAAACTCAGAGGCTACCAACACTAAATCAGACTGCCAGCTGGCCTGTTACAGCTCAGGGAACATTGCAGAAGATGGGGCAGGCAGAAAGACTGTAAGAGCCACAGTGTGGGTAGGAATACCATGAAGCACAGTCTCCCCTACCTGTTACCCCACAGGGGCTCATTGGGACCATCATGACCCCACAGTGAATACTATAACCCCACTCCTCAGGGTAATGGGAGCAGTGGTGCTGGGATCAAAGAGTACAACCTGTTAAAATATATGTATATATGTGCATATTCAAAAATAAAAATAGGTTGATATTGTATATATGTAAGTACAATGATTGAGATGGGGAGGTAATATGACGGAGAATGGAATTTCAAAGGGGAAAGTGTCGGGGGGATGGAGGGAATTACCATGGGATATTTTTTTATAATCATGGAAAATGTTAATAAAAATTAAAAAAATATATATTTATATACAATTTTTTTGAGGCAAGTCCAATAGACTGGCCTTTTCATATGTGAAAGAGAGAGAGTGTGTGAGTGTACTAGCCCACCAGGGCCTCCAGCCACTGTAATCAAACTCAGATGTGTGTGCCACCTAGTGTGCATGTGCAGTCTTGCACACTTGTGTCACCTTGTGTCTGGCTTATATGGGACCTGGAGTGTCAAATATGGGTCCTTAGGCTTTGCAGGCAAGTGCCTTAACCACTAAGCCATCTCTCCAGCCCTATATATAAAAGTTCAGTTTAGTAGAAAAAAATGGTGAGACTTTTTTTTTTTTTTTTTTGCAGAGGGAAAGGTTTATTCAAAGGTATTGTACAACATGAAAGGGTATGGTGGTGAAGCCAAGGCTTCAGTTCTGAGGGAACAAAGAGGGAGGTACGTTTTTTAAATTGATTTTTTGGGAAGGGAAAAAGTTCCATTATACATGCTAGGTGCCACAGGCACACTAGGTAGGATCCAAAGGCAGAAAACAAGTGGTCTTGGGTTTCCCTGGCAATAGGGGGCTGGTCTTCCTTCCCCATTTGGCTTCAGACACTATGAATTAGGTGGGCTTGTTTTGCCTACCTGGCCTTGGACCCCACACAGCAGGGCCTATTAAAGTAACCTCATGTGTTCTAACAGTCCCATCTTTTCCCTCCATCTAAAAACTTCCTCCAGAACTTATTCTTAGTTGCTCATGGTAAAAGGATTAGATGTTTCTGTGGAGATTATACAAAATGCACTTGGAGAAGAGGCCCTAACTCAGTTGAAGTTGGGGTTTGCCTGGTCTACTGGGAGGGTGATGTTCCTCCCTCCTACTTGCGCCCCTATGCAGTTGATCTGTACAAATGTTTACTCCCTTTCTTTCTGCTGAGGGGGAGGAAGGAGGCTGGCAGAGAAGAGACACAGTAACCAGAGGGAGCACTGAAAGTGCAAAAGCTACCCCATGGCCTTTCAAGGACTCCTACGTGGAAACCACAGCAGTTGGTGAAGGATAGTCCAAAGACCCTGGAGTTCCCCTTAGCTCCTTCAGAGTTGGAAAGATCTGCCCATTCCCAGTTACCTACTTGTGTGAGTGGGCTTTCTTCATATACCTCTGTCAGATGGCATATTGTGACAGATTGCATGCAGAAGCAGATCCAGTCATACAGCTGTCTTTGGTGCAGCCAGATGTTACAGAATGCTACTGAGTGAGAATCCAAAGATGAGAAACAATTCTCACTAATTTTATCTTTTAGGTGAAAAATGGTTATTTTAATAAAAATATTATTTATGTTAACTGGCAATTGTTTACTTCTAGATAAAATAACAAATGATATAATATGTCCAAGTTCTCAGTGATTTTTTAAAAAAATTTATGCATGTGATTAAGTGTGTGGTGTGCATATATGGATGTATGTGTTTTTGTATGTATGTGGGTGCACATGTGTGAGGAGGCCAGAAGTCAATATTAGGTGTTGTCCTTAGTCATTCTGTATATTATGTTTTGGGAGAAGGTATCTCAGAAAGCCCAGAGCACATCTATTCAGCTATACTAGCAATGCAGCAAAGCCGAGAAGGTTCTCCTTTGCCATCCTTTCCAGCACTGGGGTTACAGATGCATGCCACCATGCCTGACTTTTACATGAGTGTTGAAGATCTGGACTCAGGTTCTCAGGCTTACTTAGTAAGTGCTTTACCATCTAAATCGTATAGGGCATAACTTTTCATTTCTAATACAGCATATATGAATAAATGAAACCTATATTAAAATAACTTTGTGGTCCTTAATTAAATGCATAAAATGGTCTTATAACCCCAAAGTGTGAGAATAACTATTTTAATTATTTCTTCCAGTGCCTCCAACAAGCATTTTTGCATCTTAGAAGCTATGTTTATTTGAAAGACATCTTTCAACTACCTCCATTTCCTGAGTGCTAGGATGAAAGGTGTGTGCCACCATGCCTGGCTTAGATGTTGCTGAATGCACATTTACTTTGGGCATGCCACCAAGAACTTCTTAACTCTTGAGCAGTTTTAATTTTTACATATGGAAACATCTACTGACTGCTGACCAGGACACAGCTGAGGATTCAGGGCATGGAGGTGATGAAATAAATCAGTGTTGCCTGTGTGCAGAGTCTCTAAAGTCCAAGCTGTGGTTCAAAGTCAAGCACTTCACACAAGGGCATCCTACACTGTGTGCTTTGGAGCCATGTGCACTGTAGGTCTCAATTCATGCTCACATCTGATGCTAGAGCACTGGAAATGGATGGTAGCACTTTAATGGATGGCAGACCATTTTAATTACACATGACCTGTCTTAACCAGAACTGACCAGTAAGACTGTTAGAATGTGTTAGAGGCTGTCCTGCATGAGAAAAGCTTTCTAAGCCAAAAGGACGATTTCCATTCTAGTCTAGTTTTAATGGCACCTATAGAAAAATTAAAGGCTTGTGATGAACTATCAAATAATTAGAATGACCTCATATCCCAAGAAGGAATAAGCCTGCACAACACAAAGCGACATGTTAAACCATTGCTGAGAAAGGTTGGGAAGCAGTCCTCTGTTTCCATCCTTGCAGTCAAGTGGTGTTCCTTGGCCTTTCCACGTGCTTGAGGCTTCCTAACCACCATGTTGCTTTGTCTCTATACATTTTCTGGCTTGCTTTCATTGCTAGGCTGTGAGCCAGCAGAGACATGCAATCCTCTTTTCTATTCCCAGGCCAGGGAGATGGGATGTGTCCAAGAAACATTTTCCAAAAGGAAAGTTTTCATCTCTCTTTTATCTACTTATATGTCTGAAATCATGATTTCCTACTTCATAGACAAATACACACCCACATATACACATGTATTTTAAAGAAAGGTATGACAAAGGAAAAGTTTAGAATTATATCTCATTTTTTAAAATACACTTTTATACTACAGGGCATCTAGAAAGAATTGTAAATAATTTCTCTATGTGGTCAAAGTAGGATTTGTACTCATTTGAATTTTAAATATCTACCAAATTGGGCTTATATTTTGCTTTAGAAGGAGGATACTGAATAAGATATGTCAGTACAAAGCTAGGTTCAGAAGATGCCAAAAACGTCCCTCAGTATATACCATGGAATTTAATTTGCATTTGGCAAATGACTCCACAGCAGAGAGTTTGTCCCAATGATTATGCTAGCCAAAGCCAGGCCATCAACACACACTTAGAGAAGTTCTGAAATTTAGAATTGAACACCAACTCAAAGAACTTTGCAGAATTTCTGTTGGCTCTTCCTTGAAGGAGCTCTGCTACTTGTGGACATGCAGATTTTCACATAGGTAAAGATTCCCACCAAATAAGTCCAGATCATACACCCCTGCTATCTTGGCTATTATTCTCCAATCTAATTTTTATTTTTTAAAATTTATTTATTTGAGAGAGAGAGAGAGAGAGAGAGAGAGAGAGAGAGAGAGAGAGAGGAGAGAATGGATATGCTAAGTGCTCCAGTCATTGCAAACGAACTCCAGACACATGGACTACCTTGTGCATCTGGATTGCATGGGTCCTGGGGAAATCGAACCTGGTTCTTTAGTCTTCATATGTCTTAACCACTAAGCCATCTGTCCAACTCCCACTCCAACCTAATTTTTGTGTCACTACTCTATTTGTTAAGTGCTCCTCTTGCAATCAGGTTCACATTGCTGGTAGAAATCACCCAACCAAGAGCATCTTGTGGGAAAAGAGAGTTTTATTTTGGCTTAAAGGTTCTAGGGGGAAGCTGCATGATGGCAGGGTAAAATGATGGCATAAGAAGAGGGTGTCTATTACCTCCTGGCCAATGTCAGGTGGACATCAGGAACAGGAAAATGTGCCAAACACTGGCTATGGTACCCATAAGCCTGCCACCAAGAATCAGGGCTCCAGGAGGTGCTAATTCCCAAAACCCCATCAGCTAGGGACCTAACATTCAGAACACCTAAGTTTATGAGGGATATCTGAATCAAACTACCACATTCCACCCCTGGTCCCCACAAACTGAACCATGCATGATATAAAACACAATGCATTCAGTACAACTTTAAAAGTCCCCATAATTTTTATCAATCCCAATGATGTTCAAACAGCCCCATAATCCAAGGCCTTTTAACTAATCCAAATCCCCCCCAAAAGCCATAATGGCACAAAACAAACACTCACACTGCAAAAGATGGAATTGGGCATAGCAAATAAAAATTTAACAAATACAAGACTTAAACAGGGCAAACATCAAACTGTACCTCCAAGCCCAACAACTCGAGTCAGTGACAAATTTCCAAGTCCAATAATTCTAGCCAGCAACGAGTCTCTGGAGTTCCAATTTTGTTCTTCAAGCTAGGCTACTCACAGCCCTGGAAAACTTCATCTGGGGCCAGCAGCTTTCCTTAACAGCTATCTCATGGTCCCAACATCTCCACTGGGTCTCCACTGTAGTCCCATGGCTCATCCTCACAGCTTCACCAGGTTTCCATGCAGGCATCCAGCAGACCTGCTTCACATTGTCCATGGTCATTTACAAAACATAAGAAAGACCACATTGCAACTCAATGATATTCTCTTTCCTGTGTTTATTATACTCCATAATACCTGATAGAGTGCCAATTTGTTAATCCAAGGGGGAATAAGCAGACTTTGAAGAACAGGACACTCCTGGAGCACTCAGGCCCCTTCAAAAGAGTCTACATTCATCCTGTTGCCCCAGTGCAGGTCAGCTGGCTCAATTTCAGCGGTTGTAATCTCATATAGTTGCATCTGAACAGGTAGAAGTTTCAGCCCAAAGATTTCATTTCTGTGCCATATCCCTCTGCTCACACCAGTCCATTTCTATGCAAAATAATCATATACAATTTCACAGGAGACAGGCATAACAGCAAGCTTCTCATACAAACTGCTTCTAGTCCAGTCCAGGCAAAGGTCTTTCTCACCCTTACAAGACAAACCTCACAGTTCCTAGTTCTTACTGCATTCAGGTCTTTCAACTCTGACCAGAATAGCCCATTTTACAGCACTACAAGGCATCTCTTAGGCCAAGGTTTCAAATCCTTCCACATTCCTCCTGAAAATCAGCTCCAAAAGGCCAAAGCCACACAGTCATGTGTCTAGCAGCAAATGACACCATCACTCCTTAGTACCTACATTACTATTGTAGTCAGGTTCACATTGCTGGTAGAAATCACCAACAAGAGCAGCTTGTGGGAAAAAAGAGGTTTATTTTGAAGGGAAGATCCATGATGGCAGGGAAAAATATATGGCATGAGCAGAGGATGGACACCACCTCCTGGCCAACATCATGTGGACAACAGGAACAGAAGAGTATGCCAAACACTGGTTATAATACCCATAAACCCATCCCCAACAATACACTCCCTCCAGGAGGTACTAATTTCAAAATCTCCATGAGCTGGGGACCTAATATTCAGAACACCTAAGTTTATAGGGGATTCCTGAATCAAGCCACCACAGCTCCCAACAAGCCACACACTGAGTAGTATTTTTACTCACCATGGAGATGAGAATGAAGTTCAGATGGAGTAAGAAAAAACTTCCCAACATCTTCCAGAATGGAAGCAGCTGAGCAGCTCCATTAGACCAACATGGCTCTCCTTTCCCTGGCCCTGGTTCATCCCAACCACATCTACAGAGGACTGTGTAATAGAAGGATGGAATCTCTGGGTCTGAGAGGTGGTTTGGTATGGCAACTACATGAAGCAATTTTCACTTCCTTTGGGAACATGAAGATGACTTTTTTTTTCTTTGTTACCACCAAAGATCCTCAAGATTTGGAGACTCTTTCAGACATGCACCTGAAAAACTTGCTTTCTCATTGGAGAGCTTCCTTCTTAATGTGAATGAGGCTAGTCACTACTTCCCATAGGCAGGTGGTGGGAATAATCAGAACTATAATGCCAAGAGCTCAATAGATACAGACTTTAAAATCTGAGCTAAGAGTGTACAGTACCCAAGGCTCCACCTTGAAGAACAAGTTCTCTTTATTTTCAAGGAGCTACCCCTACTTGCTGCCTTCTTAAAGAGAGGGTATTTGGGAGCAAGAACAACATTGGTGTGATAGTAAAGTCCAGTAGTTTAAATTTAGTGTTACTGTGCATGTCTTGGAGACCTGAGGCATCATCATTGGAAAACAATTTTCTCTTTCAGTCAATCACCAAGTTTTACTTATTATTTATTTGTTTTAATCACCCAAATTTAAATTCAGCCATGTTTCCCATCTTGAGTTTAATTTTTGTGTTAGTCTGTTTTATGCTGCTATAGCAGAATATATGAGGCCAGATAACTTATTAAGAAGAAGTTCATTTCTCACAGTTCTGGAGACTGAGATGTGTAGGAACATGGTTGCACATCCTTGTTGAGAGCCTCTGTGCTAGCAAGCCCAAGACAGCACATGAGAGATGACAGCAAGGGAGGGCCAACCTTGCTGAACATGCAAGGCGAGTATACTTCTTGTTCTCTCTCTCTCTCTCTCTCTCTCTCTCTCTCTCTCAGTCTTGCTCACCTTCTGCTAGTCTTGGGCTTATACATAGCTGTCTTATTTCTGTGCATCTTTATTGTATTGCTTTTGTGTATTAATGTCTCTGTGTCCAAATCCCCTGCCCCCTGCCATTAAAATGACCAGCAAATCATTTTAGGGCAGTTCATTTTCTCATTTTATATTTTCCAAACAAGGTACCCTGTCCAGGTACTTGGAGGTAGGACTTTCAGCATATCGGAAGGGGAGACTACTGAATCCATAAGAGATGTCTTTAATGGATTAAAACTATGGAGGTTGTTGATAATAAAATTCACTGATAAACATTTTGAAAATATGTTCTCTGAAAGATTGGGAAATTGAGTTCTAGGGGGAATAAATAATTTGTCCAAGCCATATAGCTAATATATCAGGTTTGGGGTTTGAACCCAGGGCCTTGGGACTGTGTGGTTTTTTTTTAATACACAAAAGTAGGCACCTCCCAAGTCATAGGCTTGATTCTCAGCACCAGGTGTGAAGATCTCAACACTAAATCAGACTTTTAACATGCCCTCCCTGGCTCAGGGAACATTGCAGAAGAGGGTACAGAAAGAATGCAAGAGCCACAGGGAAGGTATATTTTGAGACATTATCATTTGAAAGAGACTGACTGGTGCACTAATGACTCCACAGTGAATACCAATAACCCTACTGAGGAGGGTCCTCAGTAGGATGGGTGCAAAGGAGAGGGAATAGAAGACAATAAGCCAATGGGAATATGACCAATATGTAAGATGCTCATACAATAAAGTTCTCAATAGAAAAAAAGAAGTAGCTGTCTTGCTAGTTGATCAGAAGCACTGATTGCTAGCTTAGTTGCTAAACCACCCTTATTCTTTCAAGGTTTTTATTAGTCTTTTTCAAAAATATCCCTTTTAATTGGAGCATTTGACATTGACATTCTGAGGATTGAGAAGAGCCTGAGGCAACGTAAAGTAATTGTCTTTTATTAGGAGAGTTCAGAAGTATACTTGGTAATCTCCATCAGCTACTGAGAGCTACTCAATTCTTCCTGGAATACATCTGAAGTGAAAAGGTGGGAACCAGCCCAACATTTAATGGCAGATGATCAATACTGCATAGGAAGCACATGATTCAGTTGCTAGGCTATGGCTTCTTTTATTTCTTTATCCATCCTACCTTTCTTTCCCATTATCTGACAATGGGGCCACTTGACCTATGCTAATGTGATGGATTAAGGACTTCTGGGAGACAAACTGCATGCCAATTTGGAGATTCTCTGTTGTTTTGATCCTTACATGACAGTTTGGGAGGGCACAGAGACCCACAAAGTGATAGGCATTAGCCAGTGCACGTCATCTTGTTAACCCAATATCTCAGTTACATTGCTGGTGAAGTTTGTTCAGGAGGCCAGAACCCTGGCAACACTTGGCACTGGATCACATTTGTCTTGGTTGACCCCTAATACTCTCACTCTGTTTTTCTTTATTTTAAATTTATTTATTATTTTATTTTTTATTTAGAGAGGGGGTGGGAAGAATTGGCATGCCACAGCCTCAGCTACTGCAATTGAATGCCAGATGCTTGCACCACCTGGTGATGCAAGGAGAGGGGAAGGACTATGAAAAAAAGCCTTTGGAATATGTGAGTTACTGTCCTTGCAAGGAGAGAGGAAAGACTATGCAGAAAGCCTTTGGAATATGATGTGGGTTACCTTCTATGGAAAGAGAGGGGTGGGAAGAAGACTCAGCCTGTAGTTACAGAAAGTCAGCTACTGTGTGGAGTTTCAGCCTCCAATGTTGTTCACTGTGTCTGTGTGGAGCAGAAGTGGGCAGCCTAGAATCCCCATAGGGATTCATCAATGACAGAGCTGCTGAGCAAGCTGGCTGAGGTACTAAGCAGATGCTAAGGCACTGTAACTGATGGCTGTTTGTAACACTTTCTTGGAGATCCTCAGGAAGAGAGGCTGTGGAACCTTTCAGGTGTGGGGCCTAGCTGTTGGGAGTAGATCACTGAGGGCAGGCCTCTGAAGGTTATCACTTGGGTTCTGGTCTGAGCTCTTTGCTTCTTGGTCTCCCCATGTGAAGTGTCACTGATATAAACCATGGCTGTTTGGATTGAGGTGCTCCTGCTATCCTTCCCTACCATCATGGGCTGAAACCATGAGATAAAATAAATCTTTTCTTTCTTAAGTTATTTCTGTAAGGTATTTTGTCACTAATACAGTTCCCATCTCGCTCCTGGAGGAATAGATCCTTGGTTTCTAGGAGTTGTTTCCTAGAATGTGAGGCTGGAGTTTAGACTCAAAATGACAAAATATTTTGTCTCAATTATTACATGGCCCTGTCTCCACTTCAGACTTTGGATGTCTCTGGGTCATGATGGTCAATTTTAGGTGTAATGATACCTAAAAAAATTGGTAAATCATTATGACTGGTGTGTCTATAAGGTTTCCGGAAGAGATGGCTGAGTGAGTCTGAGGACTGAGTGTCGAAGTTCTACCCTCAGTGTGGTCAGGTGCCATCTAGTTGTCTGGTGGTTCTAGAGAGGACAGAAAGGCAAAGGAAATGTGATTTATTTTCTCCCAGAGCCAAGACACACTCTGTATCTCTTTCTCTTGCAACCAGAACTCCAATTTCTCTAGCTTTTGGATGCCAGGGCTTTATAGGAGCAACTTTTTGTGCCTTTACTCCTTTGTCCCCACACTATTGGCTTCTCCTGTCGTGCAACCTTTGGATTTGGCACAAGCACCACTGGCAGCAGCCTGGGACCTTTAGCTTTTAGATGTCCTGCCATGGGACTTCTCAACTTCAAAAGAATGTAAGCTAATTTCTTTAAGAAATCTATCTACCGTCATCTGTTAATTCTGTAACAATCTATCACCTACCAGTTTACCATCTACCTACCCATCTACCCATCTATCTACCTCCTTTCTGCCTATCAATCTATCTTTCTCCTTCTATCTTCTCCTCCTACCTCCTTCTATTCCTTTCTTTTTCCTCCCTCCTCTGTCCTTCCCTTCCTTTCTTTTTCCTCCTTCCTCTGTCCTTCCCTTCCCTTCCTTCCTTCCTTCTTTATTTCCCTTCCTGTGAGTCCTGGATTTCATTAATTCAGAGCCTGGTGCTAGTGTTTAATTTCTCTAGAATTAGGACTCCCATTTTCCTGCATAAGTGTGCAAGCCTGATATTGGCACTTAGTGTGAGTTTGCAGCTTGGGAAAGAGTGTCGGTAATTTTTTTTAAAAAACTTTTTATTTTTATTTATTTATTTATTTATTTTAATTAAGTTATTTTTATTAACAACTTCCATTATTGTCAGCAACATCCCATGTTAGTGTCCTTCCTCTCCCTACTTTCCCCTTTGAAACTTCACTCTCCATCACATCCCCTTCCCATCTCAATTAGTCTCTCTTTTATTTTGATGTCATGATCTTTTCCTCCTATTATGATGGTCTTGTGTAGATAGTGTCAGGCACTGTGAGGTCATGAATATCCAGGCCATTTAGTATCTGGAGGAGCACGTTGTAAGGAGTCCTACCCTTCCTTTGGCTCTTACAATCTTTCCTCCACCTCTTCTGCAATGGACCCTGAGCCTTGGAAGGTGTGGTAGAGATATTGCAGTGCTGAGTACTTCTCTGTCACTTCTTCTCAGCACCCTGATGTCTTCTGAGTCATCCCAAGGTCACTGCCATCTGAAAAGAGAAGGTTCTTTAGATGGTAAGTATTTTTGTATGTCACTTTGAACTGCTCTTTTTAACTCAGGCCCCTGATTTCAACTTTGTGGTTATCTTTGGTGGTGGATGAACTCTCTTTTGTCCAAATGCCTCTTTGCAGACTCTAGTCTATTGCTCCCACTGGTTTGCTAAATCAGTTACCACTGTTCCATCTGCCTCAGCGCCTAAAAATACGTGAGTATCTTGTTGTGGACACACTCCAGCCATTGTATTTGTCTTCAAACGATTCCATGACACAAGTGGGGCTCAGAAGGGAGATAAACATTTTCTTAATGTACCATATTTTGATAAATGATATTTGAATACCAGCTAAAGATCACTCTATGGTAGAGCTGACTTGAGTTGTCTTTTGGCTACTTTGCTGCTTCTCTTACTAACCTTTACTGTGAAAAACCATTGTCATCTGCAAAGGACTTTGAGACAAACAACACTCAGGAGGATTTCTAGGGAAAGCAAGGGTAAGATCCAGAATCTGTTTGCAGAAAGGGAAGGTGTGATAGAACCCCAGGTACTTCAGGGAACAATGTGTTCCATGATGGCCTCTAGATCTTCACACAGGGAAACTTTGGTATGTGGGGAGTAGAAGGGGGGGTGGAGCTTGGGCTGAGGGCCAAGGCAGAGTCACATCTGACTCATTATGATCAGAGGCTTCTGTTGCACCTGACCTTGGTGAATCTGATGTCCCAGAAAGCAATCTAAGCCACAGGCAGCATTTGCACGAAAGCACTACGTCTAGGCATTTCTCAGCTTTAAACATGTGCAGTAGCCACAGGGCTCTGGTGGCTTTAAAGGGAGAGGGGTTGGCAGGAATGCTCTCCAGTTAATTTTAGCACATGACAGAGATCATCTCATGTATCTTTCACAGCAAACATGAGCGATAAGCTGTGTTCCTTTTTAAAGGACAACACTAAAGTTCCAATTTAGAAGCAGAGCTTAAATCGAGGAGTCTCTGCACTGAGTAAGACGTGAGATGGATCTAGGTGAAAGCCTTCCTCATCTATAACCTCTGGATGATATTTCCCAGTAGATGTGTTTTGCTTGGCCCTACATGATAGGATGACACAATATTCTACAAATATTTGAATTAATTTTCAACATTCATGCATTTGTGACAGTTTACAGAGTCATCTGGAAGTCTGGCATTTCTAGAAAAGTTACAGACCTAAGAACATTGGGTTCTCCATTCCTGTGTGGTAATAAAATACTGGAGTTTGGGGAAAGTGACACACAGAAGGACAAGGATGAGCTGATTCTAGTTATGTAGGTCTTTAATTTCATGTCTTTTGGAGCTGAAGTATGAGGACCACAACTTCAATGTCTTCTTGGGCTCCAGAGTAGATTCAAGATCAACTTAAGCAAGGTGGTGGGAGGCTGTCTCAAAATAGAGAATATGTAGCTGGGGATGTAGCTTCATGGTAGGGCTCTTGCTTTGCATATGTAAGGCTCTGTGTTCAATCTCTAGCACCACAAAACAAAACAGAAAAAGAAAAACAAACAAAAAGGCAGGGATATTTCTTGTAGCCTTCTTGGTGGTCTCCACAAATACCCATGTACATGAACTTATGCTATGTGGCTGGAGCCAAACTCTATAAATTTCTGCTTGCTAATTTGTTACTGTCCCCACCATTCTGTATTTTTCTTCTTGTGTTTGTGTTCATTACCAAGCTTGTGTGATAGTTTTTATTATAGCAATGTATTGAGTGGAACTTAATGAGTAATATGTGTATTACTAAGTGGGTTGGAATTAGGGAGTCTCACAAAACAGCACTACTTCTTTTATAAAACTACGTTTTTTTTCCATTTCAACATTTTTTGTACATGCATGTAATAATGTATTTGGATCTTATTCCTCCATTACCTTCTCTTATACCACTTCCCTTCCCAGTAGCACTGTTTTTCTCCCACATCAAGCCCCATCTTACTTTCTTGCCTTGTTTTTTACCCATTGAGATAAGTTAAGGTTGTTTGCATGGTAATGGGTGAAGGGTTATTGACAGTGGAATGGGCAACTTAACAGTGGCTACACCACCGATGAACCCTTCTAAACTCTCCTGAGTTTGTTGTTTCACAAACTTTTTCCCTGGGTGAATCTTGGACTGAACATCTTAGATGATCAGACGCTCACTCCAGATTCATAATCATATTCCTTCAGCTTCAGTCCTTTTCTACCCTCCTGTATCCTTAGTTCTTTCCCATCCCTAGTTTCTCCTTGCAGCTCTGCCTCCCAGGTTAGGAACAGGACACTCCACAGTGCAAAGCAGCTGGAATTGCTGGAAAACAGGTTTCTGTCAGTGTCCTCTAGTGGAACTGTGAACTGTTAGTGATCTAAGCTTGGCCCCATCTCCTTAGCCTGTTTATTCTTGGAAAAGTTAATTGGCCAAACCTATTTTGCCTTACTTTCCTTTCTTGTGAAATAGAAGTGAAATTATAAGTTGGCTTATAATCAGTGACTGCTCACTGGAGTCATGTTATTTTTGTGTCACAGGTTCAGCATATTTCCATAGCTGGACTTTGACAACAGGAATTTATTCATCATTTTTTTTGGACTCCAGGGAGTTTTCAAACATGTATCCACTACCAACATTTAGTTGAACCCTCCGGTAGGGCTACGTTAAGGGATGGTTGAGCTCATCTAGTCAGTATACACTAATTTAATAAAATCCAAGGTATCTCACTACTTGCCTGTTACATTGTCCTTCACTTGTAAATAGTAGGCAAGATACATACAATACTTCTACAAAATGGAACAAAACTGTTTTTTTTTTTTTTTTAAAATAGGAAGATTCAGGACAGATGATTACAAAAATCCCTAGCTGCTTTTAGCCATGGGAGAAGTAGAGCCAGAAAGGTGATATTTCCCAGCATTGGGGCTCACTTGGGGATTACATGAGTTCTAACAAAGATGGATGAACTCCTTCAGGAGGGGTTTTAAACAGATCAAAACACATCCTCTCTCTCTCATTCTCAATTTTTGTATCCATTCATCCGATTCATCCATCCATCTACCAGTGCATCTTTTTTGCATGCATTCAGATCATTTTCACTTGCAAATTAAGTTAGAGTTGGTTGATTTGTCTACTTGATTGGTTTAGTAGAGTTGATCAAATCAATTATTGCCTTAGCCATACAGGCTCAACTAAATAATGTTTTGTCCTGATTTTTAACAAAAAATTTGTGAACAGGGTCTATCTTTATGTTCAGCTGTGTTTGTAGTGTGTTCCTTTCTTAACACTCATGCTCATTAACAGTACAGCTCACATGGGCATTTGAATTGCCAGTGGGTCCATGGTATCCCCCTGCAGTCCTGTGTTCCTGTATGTCTCAAAATTGATTCTTTTTCCTCAAGGCCAGATGACAAGATGCTCCTTTGGTGTTGATTGGAACCATAAAATGAAACACATGGGAAAAACACATCATGCCTATTACTTGCTTTTTTGTTATATTGGATATAGAATCTTCTTATTTCATAAGGCCTTCAAGCACTGATTAAAAAAATCTTTTCTTTTTCATTTATGGATGGTGCCTGAGGCATCTACTATAAGATAGGTGCTTAATAAATAATAATAACAGTTATTTTTATAGAGCAGAAATCTGCTGATCCTTTCACACGAGTGGAGACCTCTTCTCTATTATGTTGGAGGGTGTATCTGCGCCCATACCACATTATTGTAGCCTTTATTTCAATGCATCAGCATTCCATTTACCCACATGCTTCATGATTTATGGTTATTATGGGTTGTCTGTTTTTCTTCCATATTGCCAAGCTTCAAATTCTTTTCTTTCTACATTCCAAGAGTTCAGATAGAAACATAAAATGAGTAATAAATTTATGCCTCTGTAAATAACACAGGAAGTGAATGAACCTCTGCAGGCGATTAGACTCATTTTGTCCATATTTTTCTCACATGAACAGTTTCTGATCAGTTTCTTCCTTATCACTTTGGGAAATCACAGGAAATGTGATTGGTGGCCTACATTGTCTGGGCTGTGTTCCAGAACTGTGCTTTATGTTGCTATGTCTGGCTGATGAGCTGTTTACCCGACAGCTATGGACTTTCCAAGTCACCCTACATTCAGCAAAGATATTGCAATTAAACCTTATCACATTTCCATTTAGAGGTGGTGAGGCAAGGAGAGTTTTTTTTTTTTTTTCCTTGAAATACTATACAAAATAATTTAGATGGGAAGGATTTCCACAAGGGTGACACATGCTCACCACTTCATAAAATGACATCACTTCATCTGTACCTATGACTCAAAGTTGTTCTGTGGCAAAGTTGAAGAGCATGTCATTGTCTTCAGGAGTTGTCACCACGTCCTCCACCTTAACTGTCCCTAGGCTGCTCTCCTCAACTTGTCTTTGTTGTTTCTCTCTCCTCCTTCATTATCTAGCTGTTAATGCTTTCTGCCTGCTATTGTGTCTGCCTCTTGTGCCCTCCTTCTTCATGTCTTATTCTTTGGATTTTAAGATGAAAAAGTATCACAATAAAAACCAAAATAAACTAAAAATAAAAAAACCAAAAATAAAAAACTAAAAAAACTAAAAATAAGGCAAGTTGTCTTCTGTGATCCATTTGAGCATCCAAAATTACACACACACACACACACACACACACACACACACACACGTGTAATATATGTGTATGTATATAGTGTGTGTGTGTGTGTGGTGTGGTATCTGTGTGTGGTCTGGTGGGGATGTGGTATATACATGTATGCATGCAGATTCATGGGTCTCACGAATTTGCATAAAGAGGCCAGAATATCCAGCGCCTTCCTTTATTGCACTTCTGCCTTACTTGCACTTCTGCCTTACTGCGTTGAGATAAACTTTCTCACTGAACGAGGAGCTACTGTTTCTTTAGTAAGACTGGATGACCAGCAATCCTGATTAATTCTCTGTCTCCATTCCTCCTCACAGGAGTGGGTTACAGGCTTGTCTGGCACACTTCCTTTTTTTATGTAGGTTCTGGCAGTCAATTCAGGGCATCTCATGAGTAGGAGAAAACTTTCTGAATAAGCCCAGGGAATCAGGCACACACTCAGCAACTGGGACCTCATGTAAATAAAGAGCTACTGTACAGATAAGCAAACCATCAACAGGGTCAATAGACAACCTACTCAATGGG
The DNA here is from genome assembly GCF_020740685.1 of Jaculus jaculus. Lineage (NCBI taxonomy): Eukaryota > Metazoa > Chordata > Mammalia > Rodentia > Dipodidae > Jaculus > Jaculus jaculus. The sequence continues at coordinate 137,048,783 of NC_059104.1, forward strand.
AAAAAATTGTCACCAGCTATGCCTCCAACAAAGGTTTAATATATAGAATCTACAAAGAACTCAAAAACCTAAACAATAAAAACTCAAACATCTCACTCAAAAAATGGGACAGGGAATTGAACAGAGAGTTCTCAAAGGAAGGAATACAAATAGCCATTTAACACCTAAAGAGATGTTAACATCTCTACTAATCAGAGAAATGCAAATTAAATCAACTGTAAGATACCTTTTCACTCCAGTCAGAATGTCAACCATCAAACACAATAGTACATGCTGGTGAGGCTATGAGACAAGAGGTACCCTCATCCACTGCTGGTAGGAGTGCAAACTTGTACAGTTACTATGGGAATCATTATAAACACTTCTCAAAAGGCTGAAAATAACTACCATTAGATCCAGCTATACTTCTTCTGGGCGCATATCCTAAAGACTACTATATACCACAGAAACACATGCACAACTATTTTTATCATTGCCCTATTCACAATAGCATAGCCAGGAACTGGAATCCGCCCATAAGCCCATCAACAAATGCATAGTTAATGAAGATGTGGTATATATACAAAATGGAACTCTACTCAGTGTAAAGAAAAATGAAATAATCAAATTTTCAAGAATATGGAGAGCTTGGAAAGATCATGCTAAGTGAGGCCACACAGGCTGAGAAAGACAAATACTATATACAGTCTCTCATCTGTGGGTCCTAACTGGGGTTAATTGGAGATAAGTGCAAATGGCAGTAAGCACCAGGAACATGGGCATAAAACTAGAGTTAGATCAGTAGGGAGAGAGGAGAGGAGTTACCTGATAGGTTAAGGAGGGACAAAATACCAGGAGTGGGAGGGGACTAAAGGGGTAGGGGACAGGGAGGGTGGTGAGGGAATTACACAAAAGTTAAGACAATATGAATCAGTTCAATAGAAACCCTAATTCTGACTAGCACTCTACAAGATATAGCCACCAATAAAGGAAGAAGGGGGACATTTTGGGCAGAAGACAGAAAGTGCTTAACCTTAAGACCATGGACTCTGGTAGGTAAATCCCAGGCCTGTAATTGGGTTGCCTGCCACAGTGAGTTGTTTGACAGGGAGACCCATAAGGTCCCCAAAACAATGTAGGCCATTGCCAAACGCTTGATTACCTGTCAGAGCTAAAAGGTAAGACCCTATTTCTGAAGACACCATGTTGCAGTCAGGTTTGCATTTCTGAAAGAAATCATCTGACCAAGAGCAGCTTGTGGGAAATAAAAGGTTTATTTTGGCCCACAGACTGGAGAGGACGCTCCATGATGGCAGGGGAATCAATGGCATGAGCATAGACATCACCTCCTGGCCAACATAAAGTGGACAATAGCAACAGGAGAGTGTGCCAAACACTGGTAAAGGGAAACTGTCTATAATACCCATAAACCTGCCCCCAACAATACACTGCCTCCAGGAGGCGTTAATCCCCAAATCTCTATCAGCTGGGAACCTAGCATTCAGAATACCTAGGATTATGGGAGACACCTGAATCACACCACCACATACCACATGCTGTGGTCACAGGACATTAGAACACCATGCTGGAGTAGAAAAGGAAACAGCTCACTCCTGGCTAGCTCTCACGGAGCTGGAGAGCCTTATGGGAGAAACTGGAGAACAGTGGTCATCAGCATCACAAATAGCATGAATGAGCAGGAGACTCTGCAGACTATGAAATCAACCAGCTTGTCAAGAAGTGCATGCATGTGCAATAGTGGCACACAGACTCTGTGGATAACCAACTATTCTCTGATCAGATATGAGACCTGCTCAGTGGGTGAGAACTCATATCAGGTACTGGAAACCAAGTCAGAATCCCATAGTCAGGAAACTCAGACTTCAGAAAGAAGACCCACTGCTCTCTGGAGAAGAAGAGTGGATTTGTACACCAAAAAAAAAAAAAAAAATCTCTCTCAAATAACTATACATACCCTCTTTAACCCAAGATGCTCTCACTCTTGGTTGGAGAATATGTTTTATCTTGCAGATGGCAGAGAAAATGTAGAGCCAAGATCCATCAATAAGAAGAGAGCTGACCATGAGACTTGCCACCTTACCTTACTTGTCAGAGACCAGGAGAAATTGCAGAGGAAGAGGCAACATGAACACTGCTGTTACTGATAGCCTGACAACCAGCTCTAGGGTGATGGTGACAGACATGGTGATTAAGCAAAACCTATCAAAGCAGAAATCCAGAGGCTTCAGGGAACTCGACACTAAGTTAGACTGCCAATTGGCCTGCCATGACTCAGGGACATTGTGGAAGAGGAGGTGGAAAGAAGGTAAGAACCACAGAGTGGGTGGGAATACCTTGAGACATGGTTCCCCTCCTTACTCCACAGTGACTGACTAAGGCCTTCATGCCCCATAATGAATATCATAACATCATTGAGGAGGACCCTAGTGTAATGGTAGCCAGGGTGAAGGGATAAAAGAGTATAATCTGTTATAATTTATATAAAATAAATTTAAAAATAATAACGACCCTGTAGAAATTAGGAAAAGTGACACAGGAAAACAGGGAATAATAATCTAGTATCATTTGTAAAACTTTTCATAAATAATATGTCATTGAATGTTCATGAAAATCTCCTGAAGAGGAATTTTCTGTACTGGTCACATCTGTTCTCTGAGGATCAGGACTTCAGAATCATCTCCCTGACTCTCACCTACAGACAGAGAATAGAAGGCCATACTCCATACCATCTGGCTTGTTAAGACAGATTTCACTGTGGAAATTAGCTCATTCCAAGCACATCCCAATCATTGGGCTTGGATTTTCCTGAGACTTTAGCTCCACCCATAGAACATTGTCTGAGGCTGATTGTGAGAAAACCTGATTCAGAGAATCATTGGGATAGTCTATCCTGACCTCCACTCTGTCCCAGATGGCAACACTATTTTATAAGCCCAATCAGCTACAGTTAGGCTCACATCTCTACTTTGGTTCTACATGGGGACTAGTGATGACTTTTTCCTTTTGTCTTAACTGATGATGTTCTAAGTTGCTTTTCTTTTTCTTTTTGCAAGCCTATATTATGTGTAGTGTGCATATGTCATGCATGTTCGTGTTTGTGTGCATACAGGGCAGTGGTTGATGTCAAGTGTCTTTCTCAATCACTCTCCACTTTGTAAGTCAGGACCTCATTGAACTTGGGGCTTATTGGTTCAGCTGGACTAGATAACCAGCTTGCCCTTGGCATCCTCCCGTCTCCACCATCTCAGTTCTGGGTCCAGCTTTCATGTGGGTCTTGGGGATCCAAACTCCAGCCCTCATGCTTGTGTGGGAAGTGTTTCACTAACTGAACTATCTCCCCAGGCCTGCTAAGTTGACTTCCTATTCAGCCAGAACCTGCCTAAAATAGAACATATATAGGAATATGAATTGTAAAACAGTTTCGAAGTATATAGCTAATCTCATAAATCTCATGCTTGCTCTAGGAAATCTACATGCAAGTATATTCCCAAGAGAAATGATAACAGAAATGTATGAAAATGTTTTCAGCTGCTTTTCTCATAATCATCCATAATTGGACACACTGTAACCCATCTTCAGGAGAACTACTGAATAGAACACTACACAGCAAACAACAGTGACTACTGATACACACTGCAGCATGGATGGGCTAATGATGACTAACGTAGACATGACACAAAAGCCACACTGTGTGTTCTCACATATGTGAGGGCCAAGAACTACTAAGCTGATACTTGATGGTTACATATCACCACGTTTGTGTTCAGCTCTGTGAGGATAGTTGTGGTCCATGGAGGGCACAGGGAGTCTGATGGATGTTGGAAGTATTCTTCCTTGAATTGGTGCTGTTCACATAAAGATGAATTAGTACCTACTGAGCTTACACAAGATGCTGTGTGTGTGTTCCAGTCTACTTTCCCGGGATCCAGGCCCCAATGCTGCTAACTGTTGGGAATGAATGTAGGCATCAGACAGCTGTCAGCGGAGCCCATCTTCTTGACTTGCCCTTGGCCATAGAGAGTATCCTTGTCTAAGATTATGCCCCTCCTACAGACAGCCCGCATTCAATGACTGGAAGTTGAGTGTGAGGACTTGAGCCCTGGTCAACCCAAACATTTCCACAGGGCTATCCCAGTCCCATGTCACCAGCAAGGCTTTTCTTGTAACTTTGCATCACAGCCTAGTCCCTCTTCTGGCTCCATTCTGTTTCCTTTCTCATCATGAGCAAAGTTAGTTGTCTAATTTATAAGACTCAGTGTGAAATGTATTTAGGGGCTCCATAAAAAATATTAAGAATAAGGTTGGAGAGATGGCTTAGCAGTTAAGACACTTGCCTGCAAAGCCTAAGGACCCGGGTTTGATTTTCCAGTACCCATGTAAAGCCAGATGCACAAGGTGGCAAATGCATCTGGAGTTCATTTTCAGTGGCTGAAGGCCCTTGCACACCCATTCTCTCTCCATGGATCAGCCTCTTCCTCTCTCTTAAATAACTAAATAATTATATTAAGAATTCCAAAATGATGACAGCAAAGCATTAGGTCAAGGGCACAGCTCATTCATGCTGTTGTTCATGTACTTTGCCTCAAAGCCAGGCTGCTCTGAGGTGTTGATGTTGGAAATGTTCCACCATCAACAACTAGCATACAGATCTTGGTCACAAGGAAGCTGACTGATCACAGAACTGAATAATAAGGATTTATGTTCTGACTGCATATGCTATACTGAATAAAAATATGCAAGAAAATATAAAGCCCTTGGTAGGATGAATAATGGTTCCCAGTGATGTCCATGTCCTAATTTGCAGAATCTATGAATATATTACCTGTGAAAGAACATTAAGTCATTAAAACTGATACTTTCTGGAGCTAGGACATTGTGAGAGGATTGCATGTGCACCTGCAAAGAGCACACAGAATGTTCCAGCAGACTTGGATAAGCACCTGAAGTCAGCATCCACTGGTCTTCAACAGGTCTCAGCTCGTTAGAGTACTGTAGAATACTAGCCAACAAGAATACATTTGCAGTTTGGGATTTCTGCCTAGCCAATGCATTGTTTGTGAGAAGAATTACTGTGGAAATGCCTGTCATGAAGCTTTTTATGCTTTTTACCATATAGGACACTTTTCAGGGCTGCCTTGTTTCAATGGGCAAAAACTGCACTTTTTTGTTTAACAAAAAGGTGCTATTTCCTGACTTCTGTTCAGTCTTCTTTTTCAGTTAATATGGTGCATTAATTACCTTTTTTCATTACTGTTAAAACATACTTGAAAAAAGTAACTTAAGGAAGGAAGGAAGGAGGGGTTTATTTTGGCTCACAGTTTGAGAGGATAGAGTCCACGATGGGGAGGAAGGCATGGGGGCAAGAAGGTGAGGGGGTTGGTTGCCCTGCAGTCAGGAAGCACAGAGACAGAGACTGCTGGAACTTGGCTCACTTTCTCATTTTTACTGGGCCTGGGGTCCCAGATCATGGGATGGTGCTGCCCATATTCAGGGTGGGTCTTCCCTCCTCAGTCAAATCTTTCTGGAAACACCTTTGCAAACACACCCAGAAATATGTTTCCATGGAGATTCTAAATCCAGTGAAGTTACCAATGGCAAGTAACCATCAAACTACTTTGCATGGTAAGAGTGACATTGCAAATGCGATTAAATTATCCTTTTATGTCTCCTCTCCCTCACCCCCATTCCCTTGAGGGCCCCCTTCAGTGGGGTATCAGTAGTCTCTGTGGGATCACAGTTCCTGTGGGGAAGCCACTGCCCCCCAGCACAATATGTTTCTTGTGACCCCTTTCCCACAATATTCCCGGAAACTTGGAGGGTGTGTTTTAATTCTCCTTTAGGGTTTTGAGCCTTCTCAGCCTTTGGTTTTTTGCTTTGGTGAGTTTTGTATCTCCTCAGCATCTACTGCCTGCTCCCTGAAGAAGGTTCTCTAGCTTGCCCCGAGAGCAGCACTGGTATTACACCCTTCCCTTCCCTTCCCTTCCCTTCCTTTCCCTTCCCTTCCCTTCCCTTCCCTTCCCTTCCCTTCCCTTCCCTTCCCTTCCCTTCCCTTCCCTTCCCTTCCCTTCCCTTCCCTTCCCTTCCCTTCCCTTCCCTTCCCTTCCCTTCCCTTCCCTTCCCTTCCCTTCCCTTCCCTTCCCTTCCCTTCCCTTCCCTTCCCTTCCCTTCCCTTCCCTTCCCCTCCCTTCCCCTCCCTTCCCCTCCCTTCCCCTCCCTTCCCCTCCCTTCCCCTCCCTTCCCCTCCCTTCCCTCCCTTCCCCTCCCTTTCCCTCCCTTCCCCTCCCTTCCCCTCCCTTCCCCTCCCCTCCCCTCCCTACCCCTCCCCTCCCCTCCCTTCCCCTCCCCTCCCCTCCCCTCCCCTCCCCTCCCCTCCCCTCCCCTCCCCTCCCCTCCCCTCCCCTCCCCTCTCCTCTATTCTCTTGTCTTCTCTTCTCTTCAGTCATGTTTCCCAGGTCCTGGTGAGTGACAGAGAAGCTTCACCTCATGCTGGGCACCAGCTGTCTCTTCTTATCCATCTTGTCTTGGGTCTCCCTGGTATTCACAGCCATCTGTAAAAATCAGGTTCTCTAACCAAGGGTGAGAGCAGCACTGATCAAAAGAGATAAACATATATGTATTTAGAAGACGTTTTGATGGGCATAACCCCTCCTTTTAGTCAAAGAACAGTGGACAGTTCCCTCGAGGGTCTATGACTTTCTAGCCATAGGCTTCTGACTTGGCTTTCAGTACCAGCAGGCTTCAAATCCAATCAGAGAGCAGTTGGTCACCCTCATAACATATGTACTGCTATTGTATGCGTGTGTACCTCTTGCTTGGCCGGCTGATGTTATAGTTTGCAGGATCCACTGCTTGTTCACACGGTTGTTGACATTTATCCCCCAGCAGCTTGCAGAGCACTTTCCAGCGCTGTGACAGCTAGCTGGCAGAGAGTTCAGCCATTTGATTTTTGTATGTTTCATTAGAGCCTTTAAAATACTAATCATAATTATTTTAAACTCCTGATCTGAGAAGATCAACACCTGCCATAACTGAGTATGGCTTTGTTGCTAACTTTCCTTGCTCAGTACATCTTTATCATTGTAAGTCTAGTAGTCTTTTATCAAAAACTTGGCATATTGTAAGGCATAGTAATGAGTGGCATGGGCTCTAGGGTTTTCATGTTAATCTAGTTAAGATTTGGACCGTATTTAATGTTTGCTTTAGTTGTGGGTGTCAGAGACTTGAAACACTTCCATCAGCCTTGTTTATGCATCTCTGTTTGACCCTGGGCTTCTCTAAATACTTGTTCTTAGAGAGAGTCTGCTTCTTTCAGCTCAGCTGTAATTCCCTGATAACATACTGGAGCCCAGGGGTGTGGTACTATGCTGGGATGAAGGAAAATATTTTTTGATTAAATATCTGTCTTTCAGTGGACCCATATCTTGTCTGTGACCTTCATGAGTGTTTCCCACTAGTGTAGCTTATTTATGCATCCCCCACTTCCTCCTCCTTGGCTAGTCCTTAGATGAGACAGGAACTCTAGAGAGGCTAGAGGTGCAGTAATGCCCTTCTCATGGCTATAATGGGTCTCTGGAAAATCTTTTTTCTTTAAAGAGTTGGTTTTTTCTAGGGAGAAACATGCAGGTATATCTTATAGTGATTATTTCTCTCTGGAGTCTACCAGAGTCACTAAGAGATCTTTCTTGGGTCAACACTACATGAACCTGGTGGCAAAACTTGCAATGCATACGGCATTTTAATGCTTCAGTCCTAGGGGCTTTAGTCTTGCTTACCAATACACTCAGTGCCCTGCAAGTTATCAACACTTTTATTTATGTGTTCCTCCCAGTGTCTGGTTTGGGCACTTCTGCTCCAGGTAAACAGAGCTTAATTAAAGTTTTCAGGAGTCTCCCCTATCTCCATATTTCTGGTAGCAGTTTGTCCTGCAAGTTCTGTTCTCTGATGGGTCCAAAAAAGTTGTTAACTTTTCAATTTGTTCCAACTTTTTCTTGTTGCAAGGAGAATGACAGCTTCAAGGTACATGTCATAGCCGAAGTCTACCTGGGTCTGTGCTATCTTCACCCATCAACTGCTGGGGTCCAGAAATGCTCTAGTAAAGTGCTATGGAGAGTAGCCTTCAGGCAGCACACAGAGTGTCCATCCAGCTAGTGCTTCCCAACTTCATGTACTGATCTGAATCACTTGTGGAGCTTTTAAGTTCTGCAGCTGTTTGGCCTGACTCCCAAAAGATGCTGTTTGAACATGTCTAATATACTCTTAGGCATTTGGGTCTGAAAAGCTCCCAAGATGAATCTGACAGAAACATAATCTAGATGATGGTTGTAGGTCTAACATATCTCAGATAGACATATTTTCTTTTCTTTCTCTTGTTCACTCTTCCCATTGACCCTCAGCAAACTGCATCACCTAAGGCTGGAGAACAATGCTGGTGAACCAAGGAGACCTGCCTTAGAGCTCTCAGAGTTTATAATGAAACACAACACAGCTTACAGTTATAATGAAATAAAGATCACTGGAATAGTCAGGGTCTACTTAAGAAAACAGAGAAACAGAAACCACTGTAGAAGCTTCAGTAGGAATAATTTACATATGGAATTTGGACATTCATTGAAAGGCTTTATGAGCAAAGTTTGGTCTTTGATGAAACATAAGACAGGAACTGCAAGAAGCATCAAAGATCTCCTTTGTCACCCATAGAAGATACATAGGATTTATCTTCATCCTCAAACGTGACAAGATAGTGGATGTTATGCAAGCAACACAATCATGTATGCAGTGAACCTCAGCCAAGAAGGTATAGTGGGAAGACTTCTAGCAGCCAAATCCTTATGTCACTTCTTAGTGGCTCTGTGACCCTTAGGTGAGTGTAATTTAAGTTCTCTGAGACTCAGTCTCCCACAACTGTGAACTGTAACTAGCAAGCATGCCTACTTCTCGAGGATAGAATAGTGCTGGCACACAGTAGGTCCCCACTCCTGGCTAGGTGTATTGTGATTACTGCTACTCTGCTCTGTCAGCTACAGAGGGCATTTTCAAGGCCAGTTTTGGCTTCCTGTGGTTTTCCCATTACTTGCTGACTGCACACTTCAGGGTTGTTTCAGTCAGCTTTGCATTGCTGGATAAACAGCCAACAAGAAGCTGCTCGTGGGAGGAAAGGGTTTATTTCAGGCTTAAAAATTCCCAGGAACACCATCAATGACAGAAGAAACTGGCTCACTTCCATCGATCCAACCAGAGAGATATCACCAACAGCCAGCACCACCAAAAAGCATAAAGCCAGAGCTCCAAGCTGCTCTCCACACACCTTAGGGAGGGACTTAAGATCTTCTCCCAGTGACACTTCCCTATAGCAGGGATTTGCCTGCTAGGGGTTCAAGCTGCAAGCTCAACTTTAAGAGAACACCTGAGTCTATGGGGCCATGCATTCAAACCACCACATGGGTTTCATATACAGAAAGCAGACTGTGTAGAGCTATAACAGGAGCATCTCCAAAGTTGTTTCCAAGAAATAGGATCTGTTTCTAGCTCAGTAGCAAGGAGGGCCACACCCCTGCTAGACTCCTTGGCCTTTTCCTGGTTAAGCTAACCTTGATGGAAACTTCCAACAATGTGTTTTTGCAGAATGATTCATAAAGCATGATCTAGAGCTATATAAAATGTACAAAAATCAACCTTCAACAATGAGATAATCTTATATGATAAAGCAATAATTATTTTTTTTTGAGGTAAGGTCTCACTCTAGCCCAGGGTGACCTGGAATTCACTATGCAGTCTCCAGCTGGTCTTGAACTCACAGCAATCCTCCTACCTCTGCCTCCTAAGTGCTGGGATTAAAGGCGTGCACCACCACACAATCTAATGATCACTTGAAGTATTTTTTAATCTATTGAGATTAGATTTCATAGTTCCCGGGAGCCATCCGAGTTCCCCTATTTGCCATTCCTAGTTTTAATTCAAGCATAGAATATTAGGAGAGGAATCCTAGTATCCGTTATCCTTTCAGGAACTCAGTAGAGACCATGCAATTAACCTGTAGCCAGCCTGCTTACAACAATTTGTTTGTCCTCAGCAACAAAGATGGATCCTCTACCTTGCCCTATTCTTATTTTTTTCTTTTATATAAATAGGAACATATCTTTCACTCTCCAAGTGAAGTCTCCTCTTCTGAGGATTTTATTATTCCTTTTTAAGAGTTTCAGAGTTGAAGGGCTGGGGAGATGTTTCAGAAGGTAAGGGCACTTGGTGCACAAACATGAGGGCCTGAGAAGTCCTGAGACAGGTCAAGTTCTGCTCCCCGGCATCCATGTAAAAACAATGAGCATGGCCAAGCTTGCCTGTCACTCAGTCCTTTGTGTGTGTGTGGGGGGGGGTAGAGAATAGCTGGGGCTCATTGACCAAACATGGTAGCTCCAGGTTGAGAGGAAAACTCCATCACAAGGCATTATGTGGGTAGAGGGGGATACCTGACCTTCTCCTCTGGCCTCTGCATGCATGAGCACAGGATATGTGTCCCTGCATGTGCATATACCAAACATGCACATACCCTGCACACACACACACACATACACACACACATTTCACAGTTGAAATTCCTTTGCAAAGTTCTCAAAGCAACTGTGGTGTTATTGTGAGCCCTGGTCTACATTCTTCATGTAAGAACCTCTGAACCGTTACTTCTAGCTTGGCTGGGGTATGAACTCGAAGGACATGATTTAATAGCTTTTTGTAAGTAGTACTCCCTCCTTTAACTTTCTATTGCCAATCGTGAGGAATGTGTTTTGTGTCCTGGTCCTCACGGGGTGCAGAAACAATGATAGGAAAACCAAAAATCAGGATGTTTGGGTCTTTTTCAGGGCTGGGAAATGGTTGTGTGAGCTGATCTTTAGATGAGGATCCCCTGGCTGCTATCAGGGAAGGGTTTGGAGAGAATTTTCAAATTCTGAAATATGCACTGGATTCCAGAGTTTATTCAAAACATGAGCTAGACTAAATAATCTCATAGAAGAAATCAACTGTTAAATTGAAAGACACTTAAATGTAATGGAAAATGCACACAGCACATGCAAACCCATGCATGTCTGTGTGTGTGTGCAGGCACACACATGCATCTGCCTGGATCAGGATCCATGCTGTACACATGTGTTTCACTTAAGGCACAGCGGCATGGAGCTTGGGCTATCATTTCCAGTGATTTGCTGCCTGGGGGCAGCAGGGAAATGAAAAGAGCAGGGCAGCCTGTTCTCTGAGCGATGCTCACTCTCTCTGAAAGGTCATGTCATGTTTTTTGGCAATTGACTCAATGGATTTGGATTCTGCAACATAAGGTCGGGTCATTTATACACTACTTGGGTTTCCTGGGGAACGTGCCTTCCAGTTGTTTTCACATTGACCTCATTACCCAGTCCCAGTGATGAGCTTGGTGCAGACAGGCTGCTGCGGCCCAGGGCTGGGCTGCCCCTACAGACCGGCACCTCTACCGAAGCTAGCGTGGGTAGATGTAGGTGCCTCTCCCTGATTTCTCTATGTCCCCAAGCAAACACTAGCTGCAAGCCACTGAGCAAGGATTACAGTAGTGGGGGACGTGATAGAGGGGCTCAGGACCATTGTTTATTGCTCATGAAAGCGCAGCCAATGAAGAGATGAAGAAGAGGATAACCAGAAGGATCCAATAAAAATTTTACAACTCCTTTACAGAGTGAACATTTTCTAATTAATTATAGAAGTTCACTTTGAGTCATAAGAAAATGGTTTAATTAAATCAATTTATGTTTGCATGCATGCACATGAGTGTGTATGCACAGGCAAGCCAAGTTCTCTTATGGCTGCAAATGTGTGAGCCACTTTCTTCTGTGTCTGGATTTACGTGGGTACTGATGAATCAAACCTGGGCCAGTAGGCTTTGAAAGCAAGCACCATTAACTGAAGAGCCATCTCCCCTGCTCTGAGAAAGTGATTTTCTTAACACTGCTACCATTGTATATCTCATGTCTACACACATTTTTTCTGGGTCACTTTCAAGGGAATGACAGTAGTTTCTGAAACAGAATTACTTCACCCTTGAGAAGAGAACTTCACCAAAGCTAGACATTCCAGACTACCAAAGAACTTGAACATGACAAATCACCTCTAGGAAGTCCTAGATGGCCAAGGGAAAGGGGTCCTTGCTGGGCTTTGGGCTTATAAGGACCAAGTCTTTTCATGACACCTTCCCTTGTGCTATGACTGTTGGTAAATTATTTGAGATCTCAGAGTTAGTCAAATCAACATCACGTTTCTTATCTTTATAAATAGGGTTCAATGATATTGTACCTAAGTAGTACTAAGGAGGCTAAGTACAAACAGTATGACATATAAGTAGTACTATGGATGCTAAGTACTATTGTTATTTCATCTAAGGAGGCTAAGTACTAATAGTATTGCATCTAAAAAGGCTAATTTAGGTTATTTATATTCAAGGTTGTGTTTTTCACTATGGAAGCTCTTTCATTCACCAGGTCTAGCTAAATTATCTGATAAAGCTAGAAGAAAAAACCCTAGAGTCTGATGCAGGAAAAAAAAAAAAAAAAGAAAAGAAAGAAAATTCCAAACCATGAAGGTCAATCAGACAGTAGAATAATTTCACTCAGGAAGCTGTCAGGACACCAGAACCAGAGATATTCAAGGGAAAATTGGATGTACTACTTAGGGAAATAGTAAAAGAAGACTTTGCCCTTGTGTACCGGTCTGAAGGAGATGACCCAGCAACCAATCTATAAATAAACTGCTTTGCTGGTGTCTAAGATGTGGGGCGCTTTGGGAACAGTGGGGTTTTGTCAGGCACTTTGAAAAATGATAATACAAAAAGTATTGCAGTAAAGGCTTGATGTTTCTTTTTATTACAAAAACCATATTAGAAATGTGAGGCTCCCTCACTCTCTGTTCACAGAGATCCAATGACTCTATTATCAAAGAATAAAACTTTCAGAAAGGCCCTAATTGGTATTATTTTCAATTCTAGAATGAGGTAATATTTCATTCCATATAATAGAAGCAGCTAATAGTCCCAGCTAAGGAGGCTGCTTGTATAGACAGAATACTTTCTTCTGTTTCCTGTTTTTAAATAAGGTGAAAAATTAAACAAGAGGTATTGGTCACTTGAAGTGATTTTTCCTTGAGAGATGATGGTGGGACGCAACAGTGAGACAGCGCAGGAGGCACCCGACTGGTGAGCTAGCATGGGGTTATTTAAGGTTGTTTCCTTTTGACTTAGGGGAATAAACTAGACAGAATTTTACTAACATGCCAATTGAAAGTGGTCTGCTGGGAACATTTAGCTGGCATCTCTCTCCTCCTGATTTCCCAATGGCCGAGTGGCCTGGCTTCAGCTTCATGGCATGGAACTTCAGCGAGTGTGATTCTGTTTTGAGTTTTGGCCTGGTCTCTTGGGCCTAATGCAGAAGCTTAATCCAAAACAATGACACCCTTTACTTTGAATCTAGCAGCGTAAACATGTAAAATGGGTCAGTTTAACAGAGTTTCTTTTCTGTTTGCTTCATAGTTCATTTGAGGCAGCTGTTTCTGGTTCAGGGAACCTATGCAGTGACTCTGAACTCCAGCTGCTTTGGTCTTCTGACACATGACTTCTATGTGCCAGCAGGAAGGGAAAGGATGTGTTTTCTACCACCTTCCTCAAGAACCACTTTTGGCAAATTATAGCCTGAGGAAAAGGCTACTGGGGACATAACACCATTTACAACTGCAGAACAAATGAGAATAGAGGTCTTCAGATGGGAGAGGCTGTGACTGTCTCAATGCACTGACAAGTTAATTATATGATGAAAATGCATCTCTATGAATCTCCATACAACCACAGCAACTTCTTCCCTAACCCTTCACTGCCTCTGAGAATTTTGGAGGTGAACTATGCGATGTAGAAACACATGGAAAAGGATAGCCACCTCTTCCATGTCTTGGCCAGAACCGGTGCCATGTTTCTTTTCAAATTCCATTGATTAGGACTCAGTCATATGATAATGCTTATCATCAAAGGAAGCTTGGAAATAGGTCAGCAGGATGCCCAGGAAGAAGGGGAAGACTGGTTCCAGCTGGCAGCCTGACATGTTAACACAATCCTGTTCTCAAGTTTTTCAATAGCTTTCCACTTCTGGGGGGGGGGGGATTTCAAGGGGGCCTTTATATCAGGCAGAACAACCAGGCAAGAGCTATGGATTCTCACTGCTCATTATGATCACCAGTTCTGTTTGTAATTTCAGAGAAGGCTCTCAGATGCCATCAATGGACTTGATGTCCCTCTACCAGAGGGACAGAAAAATTGTTCTCTGATAATGGTCCAGACTATGAACTGGCATTTCATGAAGAACTACTGCTTAGGATCACTACATAAAGGACATTTTATTTATGATTAGAAATCTGGCTTTCTCCACAAAGCTATTTCATAGTGGACAGGGATCATGTAAGGAGCTAATTTTGATGCCAACACTCTGGGTTTGGTCGCTTGGGGAAATAATTCTGGAGACGTGATGCTCACCCAGCTCTCTGTGAGCCCAGCTGTTTTCTGCACAGGTACTGCTAACAAGGGTCTGCTTGATCTCCAGCCTCTGCTATGTGGCTCCCCCATGAAAGGCGAGGCTGACTGGTACATACAAGATGGCAAATCTCTGGGGCCCAATTGTGTAGAAATGGGCACAGGTGTCATAATTAGCCATTTCCTACAAAACCCCACAAATAAGCTACAACCCTCAAGATACCAACTTCTGGAACCTTTTACAGAATTGTTTGCAGGCCACATACTATTCTTCTGTAGCCTGTTTAATTACCCTAACCATATATTTCACTGCCCTGGGCTAGCTGGTAGAAATTTTACAGAGAATGAGATGTGAGGGTGCTTAATAGCAGGAGGGTATCAGCCACCATGGGGAACCCCGTGGTCTGCGGCACACTGGCCAGCAGACCACGGCAACAGCTTCCTGCTCTGTTCTTGCCCCATAAGGCTAATAAACATGTCATGAAGTGACCAGAAATGTGCGAACTTGGGAAGGCAAACATTGACATTGAGCACAATGTTTCCTTGGTATGAACTGCTTCTCCTGGCCCCTAAGAGGGGAAGTGAAAGTTCTGGATTGTTTAAAGTGAAAAATTCCCTTAATTACCCTGCTTTCCATTCTGAGTATTGCTTCCATCTCCTAGGAAATACATAGACAAAATGAACATTTTACTTTCCAGGACAAAAGCAAGTTTTGTGTAAAATTCTGAATGATTTTGCTAACTACCTAGGCAATGACTTGGATTCTGCTTGTTAATAGCCTAGACAAGGACTCCCTTCATCCACACACAACACAAGGAGGGAGCTGCTGTCCACTTTACACTGGGAATGCCCTCACATAGTCTGCTTCCAGAATGGTCAGAGGTAGTGTGGGTGTTAGGTAAATGTTGTTCTCATTGTGAGTAGATTCATGCGCATATACGTGCTTTCATCACACAATTAACTTGTCAGTGATTCACAACCGCCAACTGCCCCTCCCTTGCTAGGGCCTTGGCTCCCATTTGTTCCGGAGTTGGAAAATGGTGTATATCTCTAGTAGCCTTTCCCTCAGGCTAGAATATGCAAAGAGGTTGCTCTCAAGCAAATGCAAACTTAACTGCCTGGTTAGATGAGACAGTATTGCATGAGACACAATATTTAGAGTATTGGGGGTAACAGAGATGTAATAGAAATGGAGATAGAACAACCCCCCCCATATTTCTAAACATGTGTCTGTGTGTGTGTGTGTGTGTGTGTGTGTGTGTGTGTGTTAGAGAGAGAGAGACAGAGAAATTTGGTGATACAGTCACTTCAATAAAGCTATATTTTATTCGAAACAAATCTTTATGCTTTCTTTTTTATTAGAAATAATGTGTCAATAAATATTGTCCTGCAAATAATTCTTTTAAATTATTTCCTCAAGAACAAACTTTATGCATGGGAACATTTGTTCAGAGGATATTGGCTATATTTTGATCCTTACAAAAAGTATGTTGTCAACTTACTTTTCCAGAAGAATTATGCTAATTTATAGTGTCACCAGGAAATAATGATGTTAACAGATTTTAATTGCAATTTTATCACTGTTTGATTCTGCCTAACTCTTTGGTTCATTTAGTAAGTCTAAAGTGCTTCTCACTGTCATTTCACTTCATGCTTCTTCTGTTTATGGCAATGATATTTCACCATGTGTTTCATTACTGCTCACATTTTGGGGGAGGAATATTCAAGTATCATAAGTTTACTGATTTTGCTTCAAAGTACACATGTTCATTTGAATGAATTGGTGATGATTTGAATATGGCTTGTCCCCACACAAACTCAGGCCTTGGCCTGCCTGTAACAGTGGTTTTGGGGTTCAAACCCTGAATTTATATCTGTTTTTATTGTTGTTTACTTATTTTTATTTTTTTTCCCCAAGACAGCATTTCACTCTAGCCCAGGCTGATCTGGAACTCATTTTGTAGTCCCAGACTAGCCTTGAATTCATAGCAATACTCTTACCTCTGCCTCCTGAGTGCTGGCATTAAAGGTGTATGCCACCATACCTGGCTCACATCTGTTTTTAACAAGGAAGTGGAATAGAATAGACTGAGAATAAACTATTACATTTATTCAAGGCATTTAGAAGAATGAGGGAAAGTTGCAGACCAAGGAAGGGGGAATAGATATACCCCCCTGGTTTGAGAGTCCATGCCCACATGGGCCTGGGGAAAACTGAAAAGGGATTCTCTGAAAAAGGCTTGTGCTTCAGCCATGGTGGGAAACCAACTGCTCTTGATTTGGCTAAGTGATCTTCTCAGTGGAACAGGACCCATAACTGGAGCCAGGAAACAAGTCAGAACCATATCCAAACATGAGGCCGTTCTCCATTATTAAGCTAATACCAATCATGGGCTACAAGAGGGCCTACACCTATTAAATTCTCTATAAAAAACAAGGGTTATCCCATTTATATACTGCTAACTTTACTCTCTGTTGGAGAATCTGATTCGCTTTTTCAGATAGACACAGATCCTAAGGAGAGAACCACCCCATCATACCTTAAAAGGGTTCCAGCTGAAACTAAGAATAATTGGCCAAACAAGCAAGGGTGCTGTTTTCTTGGTGAGCTGGGTACCAGCACAAGGGTGAAGAAAATCGACACAGAGAACAATCAATTCCTACCAAATCAGATACCCAGAGACACAGAGGCTCCCAACACCTCATCACTGAAGCAGACCCAAAATGAACTCAACATGACTCACGGAAATTTTGCCAAAGAGGGGCCAGAAAGAATGTCAGAGCCATGTGTTAGGTTATGATAAGCAGAGACATTTCCTCCTACCCATAACTGTGGACTGACTCCACAATGCATGACCCATATACCTGAACAAGGAGAGGCCAGGGGGAGGGGATAGGACATGGAGAAGGCTAACAATTTAACTGTATTCACTGAGTACAAAACTAATTAATAAAAATATGATAAAAAGGCTTGTGTTTTTAAAAAATTAAAAGGATATAAAACCAGTTAAAATGAAATATCTTCTCCTACCTGGCTGGCAGAGTGGGCAAGACATGGTCTTTCTGATGTTGAGACCCCAAGACTTAGGTGTTGAGAGATGAATAGACAAGGACCTGGAAAAGCATTAGAGGGTGTGCCCCATGGTAACAGTAAGGGGCTATTTTTTGAGGAGGATGGAATACCTGGGTATAGTGGAAGAGCCATTGGCTTGGGCTCAGAGAAGAGGTCAACACACACACACACACACACCTGGGTAAGGAAACAGAGAGAGAGAGAGAGAAAGAGAGAGAGAGAGAGAGAGAGAGAGAGAGAGAGAGAGAGAGAGAGAGAGAGAGATATCATACTATTGGGTGAGATGAGCAGATGCTGAATTCCAGTTCTGTTGCTGCAATGGCAGGGTGACTGTGTGACACAAGATTTCTCTCTTGTAAGCCTTTTCCCTAAGCTGCCTTACAAAGCTTGATTCCCTCTCACCAAGCTGGCAGTTCTAGAAGTGGAACTGTTGGAGGAGTCTGGATCATGGAGGGGGAGTTCTTCTGAACGGGTTGATGGTTTTCTCCTGTGTGTGAGTTCTCATTGTCATGAAGGGAACAAACGAGTTACCATAAGACTGGTTTGTCTTGGAGTGAGTTTCATGTTCTCTGCACTTACTCTCCTCTGCCATCTATTTGTCACCATGAGTTGGTGTAGTACATGTCCCTCACCAGAGTCAACTTTCCTACTGTGGACTCAAAGCTCCCAGAGCCGTGAGCCAAATTAAACCTATTTTGTTTATAATTTACCAAATTTATGCAATCTGATATAGCAAAAGAAGATGAACCAAGACGGAATTCTTGATAAGATATTGGTACTATCCTTTGGAACAAGTTGAAATCTACTGGCGATAATTGTGTTCACAACCGGCAAATGTGTGAAACCCTTTACTCGCTGGGTTTTTGCAATGAGTTGTGATATTATATGCATGTGGAAATAGAAGATGATCTTAATGTAAAATTATATTTAGTTAAAACACAAGTATAAATATAGTTTGAGGATAAGTAATTTGACTGGGATTTATTTGCAAAAAGATTTGGATACCTTCCCTCATCACAAACTTAATAAGAGAAACTAGTGGAACATGGAAATTACTGGAACATAAGAAACTAATACATGATAGTTTAGATCTGAAATTTTTTTGCACAAAAATTATTCATCAGGGTTTGACAGAGGGCTTAGCAGTTAAAGTACTTGCCTTCAAAGCCAAAGGACCTAGGTTTGATTCCCCAGGACCCATATCCATCAGACGCTCAAGGTGGTGCATGCACCTGGAGTTCATTGCAGCAGTTGGAGGCCCTGCAGCACCCATTTTCTCTCTATTTGCTCTTTCTCTCTCTCAAGTAAATAAATGAAAAATATTAAAAAATTACTCATCAGAAAAAATCCATTTTATAGTCAAGCCAAAAAGTTTCTTATATTGCAGAAAATAGTAAAAATAATAGGTTGAGTAGATGTATTATCTCAGCTGATGCTAGCTATATCCTTACTGAAAGGCCCCTTGGTAGAATTGTTATAAATGGCAGGAAAACTTTAGATCAACTAGTGATTATTTCTGTCAGGATAACCAGTGTGTGTGTACGTGTGTCCACATGTGTTCATGTGTGAGTGTAGATGTACCGCGAGTGTGCACTGAGGTCAGAGGACAACTTTGACCTTGGTCCTTGCCTGTCCTCCTTACTTGAGGCACTCTGTAGTCTCCTCACTCTGCATTCTTGCTCTGCTATTCTTCGCAGTATTCACCATGAACTTCTGGGAAATTATTCTGTCTCTGCTGTCACCCCTCTCACAGTCATCATCAGTGTGCTGCGATTATGGTAGCCACTGTGGCTTCTGGACTGGGGTTTGAACTCAAGTACTTCACCTTGAGTATCAAATACTTTTATCCAGTGACCCATCCTGGTTCCAACCTCATAGTTTTAAGGATGGAATGTTGATTTGACAATACTTTTAGGTATTTTTAGAGATTACTTTTTTTTTTTTTTTTTTGAGGTAGGGTCTCACTCTAGCTCAGGCTGACCTGGAATTCACTATGTAGTCTCAGGGTAGCCTTGAACTCACAGCGATCCTCCTACCTCTACCTTCCTAGTGCTGATACTAAAGGCGTGTCCCACTACACCTGGCTTTTATTTATTATTTATTTTTTTTTTAGGGAGTTTCACTCTAGCTCAGGCTGACTTGGAATTCACTACGTAGTCTCAGGGTGGCCTTGAACTCACAATGATCCTCCTACCTCTGCCTTCCAAGTGCTGGGATTAAAGGCATGCATCACCATGCCCAGCTCAGAGTTTACTTTATAAAATTAACAAGCAAGGGTTTTGTTGTGGCTATCACATACATGTAATCTTATGAGATGACATGTTTTTAAAAAATCTAACGATGAACATTAGTGATATGATCCTGTGGTAAAATGCTTGCCTCATTTGCTGTGAGCCTCTGAGTTTGATCTCCAGTTACTACTGAACAAACAAACAGCCAACATACATACACCCAACCCAAGTGTTAAACGTTATGAAAGTGAACACTTGTGGCCTGGCAGAATCATTTAAAAGGAAACCACACTCGGGCTTAGACAGGCTTCTTCTAACTAGAGCTACATGGCGATGCCATACG
Source organism: Jaculus jaculus (assembly GCF_020740685.1). NCBI lineage: Eukaryota > Metazoa > Chordata > Mammalia > Rodentia > Dipodidae > Jaculus > Jaculus jaculus. Next base: position 137,068,954 of record NC_059104.1, read on the forward strand.
GCATGTTAATGAAAGGATCTAGACACAAGAAGCACTTACCTAAAACTCAGAAGGAGGCAACCTTAACGGCCGGGCTTGTAGTCATCATGGTAGACTTTGTCTGGGAGAAGAAAGGAAGGGCATCTGGGCCACTGGAGTCAGAATAGATACAAGAGTTACTTGGTCAGCAAACTGTGCAAAACCAAAGAAAGTTTGTGTTATAAAAAATATTGTATTTTGAGAAAGTGATAGCTAATGATGATGTGCTTTGATTTTAGAGATTCTAGTGAAGGCAAGAGTGATATCCAATGAGGGAGGAATAAATTTAAAAATTAAAAAATTATCTATTTATTTGAAAATGTATGTATGTATGTATCAATATGCATGTGCCATTGTGTGTGTGTATGTGTGTGTCTGTGCTTTTCTATTCTTTTAAAAATATTTTTTTTTATTTATATGAGATAGACAAGGAGAAAGAGTCAGATGGAGAATAGGCATGCCAGGGCCTCCAGCTGCAGCAAATGTAGTCCAGATGCATGTGCCACCTTGCACATATGGCTTACGTGGGTCCTGGGGAATTGAACATGGGTTCTTAGGATTTGCAAGAAAGCATCTTAATGGCTAAACCATCTCTCCAGCCCCTTGCTTTTCTTTTTATAAAAAATATTTATTTATGAGAGAGAGAGAGAATATGAGAAAACAAGAGTTTCCACTGCAAACAAACACCAGATACATGTGCAAATTTATATGGTGCATTAGTCTGTTCTCTAGAGGAATAGATTGGATAGAATGAATTGTATTAAAAGGGAAATTTATTGGATTAGCTTATGGAAGTCCAACAATAGCAGTATGCAGGCTTTGGAGTCAAGGAACCCTGGTAGCTGCTCAGTCCACATGGCTGGATGCCTCAGCAGTTTCAATCAAGCACCGAAGGCCTGAGGGCTTCCTGTAGAGCTGTTGGTCTGCAGGAAGGCTGAGGAAATTTGGTTCCAATACCAAAGAAGGATAGCCAAACAGGAAAGATGCACGTTCAAGTGAAGCACTCACCAGCAAGCCACACCAACAGCCAGGTGGGAGGAAGGATTCTTTTCTCCCAGAGCTTCCTTAGATAAAGCCCCTTCCTGGAGGCTCACCCACTCTGGAGGAAGGACTTTCTTCTTCAGTTAATCCTTCCTGGAGGGAACCTCAGCGATGAAGTTGACAACAGAACATAACCATTACATGTTGGTACTGGAGAATCAAGCCCAGGCTGTCAGACTTTGCAAGTGTCTTTAACTGCTGAGCCACCTCCCAATCCCTGTCTGTGCTTTTCTATATTGTTCGAGTCAGGGTCTCTTACCCTTGCAGACAAATTCCAGGCTATCTGGCCCACAGAACTTCAGATTCTCTTGGCTCCACCTCCCATTGTGGTAGGGCGTTAGGATCACAGACACATGTACTACTAGGAGTCCAGCTTTATGTTGGTTCTGAAGAAAATCAAACTGGCATAAGAGAGACAATTTACGGGTGGCAAGGCTCCTGAAAGTCAGCTAAAATCAGCTAGAGAATACTATTCTTAAGCCTGTGTGGGGACAAACTGGTTCCTCATCTTTTTCTGCTAGGGGCCAGACATGTCAGAAGAGTCTGGTCTTTCCTGATCTCTTCTTCCCTAAAGGAGTTTCCTCTCTCCTAGAATACATAATCACCCCTTCCAAGAAGGATAATTCCCTTTCTTTGGAATGTAAATCTGAAAATCTGGCTGTGCCTGGACATCTGAGATGGGTGCTGGACTGACCAGCTTAGTCTCCATCCAGTAAACTCCCATGAAAGACCACAGTCAGGGTCTCTAGGTGGGCTTCCCCATTTTTCAAGGACCCCTTCTTTGGACACTAGCTTTGCCTTCTTTCCTTCTCTTAAGCTCAGTAATAAAATCCTTCTAAACTTTATTCTCTGGTCTGTGGATTTCATTCAGAATTCATGAGACAAGAACCCAGAGTCTACTACTGACTCACTTCTTCTGATATGCAAACTTCTGAGTCACTGCCCAACCAAGAGCCAACAAGGTGTTCCTAAATTCATATGTCATCACCAGGCAAGCACCCTTTCAACCATAGGGTCATCTCCCTAGCCCCAGTAACTTCTTTTTGGACAAAACATGCATAGGAAAGAAAAGCATACCCCCTTACTTGACATATAATATTAGAATAGGTGAGCCAGAGTATGTATGTAACTTAACTCTTAAATTATAAATTTAAAGTAGACAGTTGTCTATCTTAATCCTTTAATTATTGATGCTTCACTTATAGATATTCTCAAAACCCACCATAAGTTGAAAATAACTTAGGTTGGATTTGCATTTAAGGCACTCAATCTACCAAACATCATAGCTTAGCCACACAGCGCACTGTCAACTTTGAGTTGTTGATCCTTATGATGTTGTGGCAGAAAGGAAGTCGTGGTTCATGAGGAAGTTTTGTATTCTACTTTGTGAGCCCAGAACAGATTACAATTCAAAATTCAAAGTGTCACTTCTACTCACATAAAGTACAAAGTCATAAATTAAGGTGTAGTCAGTTAGGGACCATCCATATATATCCAAGCTGGCCAAACTGATTTTCTCACAGGAAAAACTTTAGTTTTTTTTTATTGAGAACTTTAATATATGAGTACATTGGGCTGGAGAGATGGCTTCGTGGTTAAGCGCTTGCCTGTGAAGCCTAAGGACCCCGGTTCGAGGCTCGGTTCCCCAGGTCCCACGTTAGCCAGATGCACAAGGGGGCGCACGCGTCTGGAGTTCGTTTGCAGAGGCTGGAAGCCCTGGCGTGCCCATTCTCTCTCTCTCCCTCTATCTGTCTTTCTCTCTGTGTCTGTTGCTCTCAAATAAATAAATAAAAATTAAAAAAAAAATATATATGAGTACATTAAAAATTGGCCATATGCCTATGGGGTTATACTCTTATGCCCGTCTCCCCCACCTCCATTCTACTAAGGAGCCTATATGGTGGGGTTATTGGGAATAACTGTGGGGTCAGAACCTTCTCCAGAGAGATGGCAGGAGATACTGAGGAGACCAAAACCTCATCAAAGCATAAAATTAGACTGTCAAGAGGACAGCACTAAAGGAGACTTGTAACACACCCTCCAAAGCTGATAGAACTTTGTAGGAGAGTGGGTGGAAAGAATGTAAGAGCCACAGGGTGGGCAGATGTGCTCTGAGGCACTGTGCCTCCACAGAGACAAACTGGTGCGCACACGACTTCTTCAGGGTTTTTTTTTTTTTTTTTTTTTTTTAATTCTATGAGAGTGAGAGCATGAGAGACGCACCGAGAGAATCAGTGCACCAGGGCCTCTAGCCACTGCAAATGAACTCCAGATGTGGTACGCCACCTTGTGAGTATGTACCACCTTGTCCATCTAGCTTATGTGGGTTCTGGGGAGTTGAACCTGGGTCCTTAGGTTTCACAGGTAAGTGCCTAAACTGCTAAGCCATCTCTCCAGCCCACTTCTTCAGTTTTGAGAAATGGTTTGGCATGAACAACCACATGATTACTTCTGGGTGTATCATTAAACTGGAAGATCTCTGAGAGCACTTATATGAGGAAGGGCTGAAGGTTGTTAAGCTGAAGTAAGAGAACACTTGGAGTAAATGATGCCTGAGGATACAGGAAACACTGGCACACGCAAAGAAGATGCCACGTTACAGCAGGCTTTACAGAAGAGTGCTAGAATGTAAGTGTGGAGAGTTTTAGTTCACACCAGTATTAGGAAGAATTTTACAGCTGCTACCTCTGGTAATTTCTTTGGAACCAATTAATAAAAGATTAATATAATTTGTTATTACTAACTTTCTTATTTTTTTTAAACAAAGCACAACATCTATCCATTATTTAAGGACCAATTGGGAGAAATTAATGGAACTTCTGGCTAAGTTTAATCTTACTACATATCAGGTCTACTACCACACACTGAGTGTATATCAAATTAGTAATGGATTGAGCTATTAAAATGCCTGCAATCTATTTTGCTTAAATATGAATGCAAAAATATGAAAGCAATGTTTTGTTGAAAGTCATGATTTTGGAACTTTAATTTCCTTGGAGCTAGGCCACTGCTTATAAACCCTACACCTGTAAATCCTTCCTGAAGGATCTCTTTCCTGGAGATACTTTCATTTAATGACCAATTGTTTCTCTGTGGATAAATTCAACTATAAATTATAATCAAATTCTCGCATCTTCCTCTCTATCTTAAGACCCCCATGGGTTATAAAGTAATTGCAGCACTCCAAGGACTGTTTAATAATTGTGTACATGAACACAGATTCTCCTCTATATTTGAGAAGGGCTCATTCCCAGCTGGGAACATTAAGTTGAGTTTTATTGAGACTGGGGACTGTTGGTTCAGGCATCTTGGTGATTCCCCTGGGCTATTTTGAAAAGTATCTTGGGATCTTTAATTTCCACCTGGATGGCCAGGGAGGTGAGGAATGGCCCTCTCCAGTGTGACCTTGTTTTCCACTTAGGGTCTTGACCATATGGTTTCCCACCTCAAGGTGAGATCTACAATTCTGGCAATTTCATCACCTCTGAGTTATTTCTGTGCAACCCTAGCTATATTCTCCAAAGTGACTTCAGGTGATGGCCAAGAAGACAGGTTAGAAAACTTACACAGAGTTAGTTCCTAACAGAGGTTTGAGTGATTTGCACTTGGTGATGTTCCATTGTAGTCACGGCTTTTTAATGTGAATGTTTTTCTTTCTGTGGTGCCATTTATGTGATATACATGTGACAGACACTCAAGGTTGTCTGGTTGCACATCACAGTGTTCCTTTGGCACATCTACACTGGAATCTTTCTTCCTTCTTTTGTTTCTTTTCATCTGTTACCTTGGCACTGCTGGCTGAGAGAGTAAATGTTGTCTGTGTCTTTTGCAACTCACCTTGAGAGGCGTTGGATGAAAAGGTGCTAATTAAGCTGAAACTGTTGGCCCTGCTGTCTGTGTGAGCTCCAGGATGCAAAAGACCTCTGAGAGTTTGTGAGTGTGTGAGTCTGTGAGCGCATGCACCTGTGTTCAGATTTTTGTTACAGTGAGAATTGTTTAGAGTATGTTAACATAACAAATTTTTCAAACCTCCTCTGGGGTTGACTCCAAAGCCACTCACAACTAGCTTGGCAAGGAAAGTAAATGCGGTTCAGTCTGTGGTGACTGCAATTGTACATAGGCTGTATTTGAACAGTGTCTGCGTCACAACAGAAGTGTGTTCTAAGCGTAGCTCTGGCACTTCCTCTCCTTGTCCTATGGACATGAAGAATGAGGAAAAACAGATTTAGAAGTAGCAGGAAGTGCTATCTCATCAATGTCTAACATGTCCGGAGGGTTGATGCCCCTGCCTGGTGGTCTTGGCTTACTCTCCGATTTGACAGTCAAGAGTTTGCATGTGAGCTTACTTCCAGGTGTGGACTCCTTCCTTCCCAGCTCTGCTCCCATGCTTGCGTGCTCACCCATTCTGAAGGGCTCAGCAGCTTTCTCGGTATGCTGCTTCATATCTGTCACCATGTAAGGTAAATCATGCAAGATGAATTTATGGATCCGGTTTCTTCTACCTGGGGTGACAATTTACCTTTTCATAGTGCTATTTTCCCTGTGAGATACCTTTCATTTGTTTACATGAGTTCCATTTTTGTTGCTGTGGTAACAAAGAAGAAAAAAATTATGCAAGTTGTCTATATAAGGTATAAAACTTATGGCTGTGATGTTTACGAAGTTACTTGTGATCGGTTTTTTAAAAATAATTTGTTGTTTATTTTTATTTATTTGAGAGCAAGAGAGAGAGAAAGAGAGAGAGAGAGAATGGGCATATCAAGACCTCCAACCACTGTAAACAAACTCCAGATGCATATGACACCTTGTGCATTTGGCTTACATGGGTACTGGGGAAACGACCATCAAACTGGGGTCCTTAGGCTTTACAGGCAAGCACTTAACCACTAAGCCATCTCTCCAGCCCAGGATCAGTTTTTATTCCAGTGTCCCAAATGCCTCATATGTTTCCTAGCAAAGAGTTACCACTCAGTAAGCAACCATTGAGCAATGTGATAGAGATCAGTTCTATCAACTGACTGGATTATTTGCATGTTTGGTTTGCTCATTGATTGAATTAACCTAGTCAGGGGCTACTTGGTCATCAAGAAATATAATTTGTTATGTACTTCTGAAGACTGTGGAATTACTTTGGTGAAAACTGCTAAGAACATTTTTGGTAACAGACGTGAAAAGTTCAACCTGAAGGGCATCCAGAAATTCTCCTTCTGGCAGTGAATGGATCAAAGGTTCTGAGGGAATCCAAGAGGAGGCTGGTCTGCTTTTTCTCCTATGCTTGGAATCTTCTGAAAAAATAAAAGGTCTCTTTAGTAAATGGTGGGGGGACTAAAGCCCCAGATAACGTGTGCTTGCTGGAATCAGAACTTGGGAGCTTCAGGAAGAACATCTCCCTAATGAGTGACAGGTGCAATAATAAAGACCTGTCATCCTCGCTACTTTTTGCAGAAACCACAAACATCCTTGTGAAAGTTAAAGGGAAAAGAAAACCATGTTCTTTCAAGAGGGGCTAACAGGGACAAGAGGTGGAGCTATAAAGGGTGGTTTAACACTTCTAATGGAACCTTTCAGTTTAGCCCCTGAGGCTTTTGCCTAACCCTGTCACTGTCCCAACACCTCCTCTGTGCTGACAGTCTTGGTAATTGATGGGTTCGTGGGGGCTTTCTTTCCTTGCAAACACATTAAAACAGGAGGGAACACTCTGGCCTCCGCTTCCCGACAGGCTGGCACTGGGGACCCGAAGCTAGTGGATACAGGGTCGGGTGATGTTGGAGGGAAGAGGGGATCGATCCTGTCAGTCAGGCCAGCCTGCTACTGTCAGGCTCTGAGACCTTTCACCTGCTCCTTGGAGTCATTAGAACTCCCAAATCTCTTTGCAGGTTTTTTTCTATTAGACACATATTCCCATGTTTTGATTTTTTGCTCCTAAAGTCATTTTTTTTATAATTACCTACATTGAACCACACTTATCAGCTGCGGGCTGAGAACGGGCAAGTGATTTATTAGTCCTGGTATCTAACTGTGCTGAGTGGCATGGAATTGATTTGGCTGGTGACACACACAGTGAGGGGATGCTCAGATGGGTGGGTGGGGGTCAGTGTCAGGATTGGGGCTGCTCTTGGAACTGAAGTGTGTGTGGGAACTTGGGGCTTAGAGTGCAGTCAGTAGACTGTGACATTGCGCAAGTGTTGTTTCAAGGTAGGGGTGTTACTGCAGCAGGCAAGCAATGGAAAGACAGCTGGGAAGCTTCTTTTGAAATTGAAAGTAAAGAAGGAAGAGGGGACTGCACCACTCACACCGTGACCCTAGAAAGTTCTGAAGAAGGAATTGCACCACTCACACCGTGACCCATGATGCCAGAAAGCTCTGAAGAGGGGACCACACTACTCCCACCGTGACCCTAGAAAGCTCTGAAGAGGGGATGGCAGCACTCACACTGCGACCCAAGAAAGTTCTGAAGAGGGGACTGCTCCACTCACACTGTGACCTGAGAAAGTTCTGGATTTCTTTGGTCCATACTCTCTAAGGGTTATATTGTGTAGTAGCATTATGGCTGGGCATCTTGGACTGCCTCACTTGACATTTTTACACATCATGATTCATACCTTCTTGAAGATGTTGGCAGTATGTTTTCAGGATCACCTTCTCTATATATAGATTATCAAACTGTAGCTTGGCCCAATGGATGCATCTTCTTGGAGAATCACCCATCTTCCTGCATCAGACTGTGCATGAAACACCAGCAACAGTGGTATGGGTCACATGGGCCAATTCAGTAGCTGTGGCCTCCTTCTGTCACCTTTTATTTTTTTCCTGTACAGGAAAGCATGATCCAGACTCATGAAAAATGCCAAAGGCGTGGGGAAAATAATGTGCAAGGGAGATCAGGGATACCATGTAGCTTCTACCAGCCCTAGGCAGCTTCTGCCTTTGTTGACTTCTTTTGTCCCCCAAATATGAAAAGTTATATTTTAATACATTATCACTTTCCCCTTACCTAAGATTTTTATTTTTCCCTTCTAGTTTTAAAAGTGATGAAAAATTTTCAAAGGCCCTTAAAAATCCTATGGTATATGTTGTACAAGATGGGTGCGGTGTTTACAGGGTTTCATGACTGTACCAGGCTTAGAGAAGAGATGCCACTACCATTTATGTCAAGGGAGAAATGCAAAATATCATGAACTTTTCAAATGATATTCTAAGTAAGGTATATAAAACCTGACTTGTGTATTCCCGGATGAACTCTGTGACCTTTCAGCTGAACAGATGCTGAATGCTGGCAAAGTTAAATTGAAGCGAAGTGAAAACAATTTGAGTGTGCTTGAGCAAATAGCCTTCATGAATCAGAAGCTCCAAGTGAGAAGGGGTCCAGAATCCTCACTGAAGAAGAGAAAGGGGCCCGTTTTTATAGAATAAATGGATAATTCCTATAAAGAAAATAATTGTTGGTTACAACCACAAAATTGTCTTATTTAGTCTTCCCTGCTAAAAGTTCCTAGTTATAGAATTATAAGTTTGTGGGCAGCTTCTCATTGGCCAAGCTCTAATTCCATTTTCCTTAATGCAATCATTGTCCATGAAATGGCTCAAGTTAAGTTCCTCTGCTGCCTTTCAAATCAAGTAAGGTTAAGGTCACTTAAGGAGTCTAACTGGCTTTGCTGCTCTGGGATTCTTTAGGCCTGTCTTATCTGCATTTTAATAAATGTTAACAGTCTTTTGGCTTTGTAAAGTCAAGTCAGAACCCATTTGTGTTGTCTTGAAGACATGTTTTGAAGTTTGGACTTTTTGAATTCTTCCTTACATGAGTTGACTTTTCCCCTTGGATATCACTGTAACCTAAATTTCCAAGTTCTGTGTCGTTAGATTACGCTAAATTAGGGTGCTGTTAAAGTCAATGTACTATTTAATCAAGCTAAAAAAAGTCTTAGGTCTAAAGGATCATCACAATAATTCATTTTGCAAAACAATAGTAAGTATAAAACTGACTACCCCTGTGAAAGAGCCTGTAGTAGAGCAAATAATACTTCCTAAAGTGTTTTCTTGTACTTGAGGCTTGAAACTATTGAGAATTTACTTGAAATTAGAATGCACCACAATTTTGTAGGAGAGATTGAATAGTCGTTGGTCTGGCTTTTTCCAAAATGCCAGTGAGATGTGGTGGTTACAGCCAGGCCTATGGAGGGGACTGAGTATAGCTCAATTCTAGGCCTTACTGCTGCCTGTGTGTGAGCAAGTCGCTGAAATGTTATGTACTTTAATTTCCTCAGCTATCAAGCAGACGAAGAGAAGAGTGACAGACAGAGAAAAGAGATACAGACAAAGAGCCTGGGCATGTCATGTTCTCTAGCCATTGCAAATGAACTCCAGATGTATGTACCACTTTGTGCATCTGGCTTTATGTGGGTACTGGAGAACTGAACCCAGGTCAGGCTTTTTCAGCCCCTATTATCTTCTTGCAAATAAATAAAAATATTTAAAAAGAGGGAATAATATATGTATCCTTCATTACTCACTCGTTAGTGTCCAAATCCATGAATATTCACTGTCCCCTTCTTTTATTTTTTCATTAATTTTCTACTATTTATTAATTGACACAATTATAATTATTAATAGAGTTTAGAAAATGCACACATACATTACATTGCATACTTATAATTTTTTTGTGGGTAGGGCACTTAAAATCAATTCTTTCATCAATTGTTAAGTGTACAGATTGTTACTGTGGTCATGGTATTGTATAATAGCACCTCTGAACCTATTCTTCCTAACTGAAAATTTGTAACCTTTGACACCATGCCCCAGACTCACTGCCCCAGAGTCTGGTAACCACCATCTACTCTCTGTGTGCTCCTGTGAGTTCCACTTTCATCAGATTCCACAGACCAGGTCATGAAGCACTCGTATTGCTGTACTTGGCTTATTTCACTTGTGAGGAAAACAGTGAATACATTTCCAGCTTATTCTAAGGTCCCAACTAACTTCTTTCAATTCCCTAAAATTAAAATCTTTCCTAACAATTTACTACAGATTTATATGTAAAACAGTGTCTATAATACCATTTTAAGTTCCTGAACAATTAATAAACTCATGATAACCACCAGTACTAGTGTGTATGAGAGTGATAGGAGTTAGTTTCTTTCTTCATAAACATGTTCTCTAATGTAAATGAGCAAAAAGGCAAAGTGTTAGGAATACTTAAAACAGGGCTGGGAGATATTTTAGTGGTTAAGGTGCTTGCCATCAAAGCCAAGGGACCCAGGTTCAATTTCCTAGTATCCACGTGAAGCCAGATGTGCAAGGTGGCATATGTGTCTGGAATTCCTTTGTAGTGGCAGAAGGCCCTGGAGCATTCATTCTCCCTCTCTCATGTGTGCATAAAAGGCCATTGATTAAGAAAACTCGGGACCTTACTGTTCCTGTGAGAATGCTGGTCTGTGCTTGAAGAACTCTGTGCTGGTTCCTGAACTCCAGTCACACAGCCTTGGAGTCTTTATCAGTGACGATGGCATAGAGTTATTCTTTCATTTCTATTCTTTCTCCTGTCTCTCACATCATCGATGTTGGTTTGAGACTAGGCCTCTCCACTGGCTTCTTCTTTCTGGCACCCTTTTTAGGACCTGAAGATCAGCACCTTTTATGATACTGACTGAGTGCCCCAGGGGCATCCCATAGTGTTTCTCTTGTTTTTCAAAAATATTACGCTTTCTAGGCTGGAGAGATTGGCTTAGCAGCTAAAGTGCTTTCCTGAAAAACTCAAGAGCTGGAGTTCAGTTGCCCAGTACCCACATAAAGCCAGATGAAAAGGTGACATATGCATCTAGAGTTTGTTTGCAGTGGCTAGAGGCCCTGGCATGCTCATTCTCTCTCTCTGCTTGCAAACAAATAAATAGAATAAATTAAAAGATTAAAAAATATTATGCTTTCTTAAGCAACACTGGAAATTTTCATAACTGATCACATTTTAATGTTAAAAATTCTCCTATGCATAGAAAAATAATAAGGGCATGCAGGTATGTATCAGATGTCAGGTCTGTTTTGATGTGCGGGTCTGTCTCACTTCTGTAGTTGTTTTCAAATATATGCACTCTTGTATCTTATCCTACAGTATTTTCCATTTTCTTAGAATATATTTTATGTAGCAATATAGGAACAATGATTGCATGGATATGTTCTGCTTAAATAATGCTCAAATCGTTATCAGTGAGAGGATTGATCCTGTGATTGCAAGGCAACTTCATGTACCCTCAACAGATGCCAGAGCAGCAGACCGTGAAGTTTTCTGACAAATATCTGCAGGTGTGATTCCAAAAATTACATGATAGTGCTTACCTCAGTGAAGCTACAGGGATGCTATAAACCTGTGGACAGAAAGTTATGTGGGAAGAGACTCATATTTATACACTAAACAAATTTGTGAAATAAACACAGGGTCTCAGATAAAAAGCCCTCTTGCCCATCCCATGCATCTTAGCTGGGAGCTGCTGCTATTAACTTGCCTTATTGTAAGGGGTGGGGGTCGTTGAGGTAGGGTCTCAGTCTAGCCCAGGTTGACCTGGACTTTACTATATAGTTTCAGGGTGGCCTTGAACTCATGATGATCCTCCTACCTCTGCCTCCTGAGTGCTGGGATTAAAGGTGTGCGCCACCATGCCTGGCTTTAACTTGCTTTTTGTATATGCCGTAGTTCTCAGAGTAGACAGGAGGAACTTCACTTTAGGTCTCTCCTGTGATTTGTGTTCTGTGTGTGGAAAACCACCCCAGGTAGAAGCCCATGGAAGGTTTTTGCAAAGAGAGAATGAAGGGAGCTAGGAAGCAAATAATGAAAGAGAAGAGAAAAGAGGGGAAGAATGATCAGAACAATAATAAGCTTCCCTATTTTGAGGAAGCTGAGTGAGTACCGTTTTGGGAGTCAGGTTGTGTTTCAGTGTACAAAGAATCAGGAACATGGCTGAAAGGTTTCTGCATGGACTTTGAGGATAGTTCAGAGACATAGGTAGTGGAACTCATAGCGATCCTCTTACCTCTGCCTCCTAGTGCTGGGATTAAAGGTATAGACCACACCCAGCTCAAATTTGGAAGGAGATAGAAGAAATCTCTCTGACTGGGAAACTCGAATTTCATTTTACACTTGAAGGAGAATTTGCTCTATTTTGTTTTCAGGCAGGGACTCACTCTAGCCCAAGCTGACCTAGAACTCACTCTGTAGTCCCAGTATGGCCTCAAACTCATAGCGAGCCTCCTACTTCTTGAAGGAGAATTTGGATGGGTATAGAATTGCATTAGATTTATTTTTCTGTTAGCATAATAGAAATAAAATCTTATTGTAATTTGCTCTATTCATTTTCTTCTTTTGTGAATTTTAAGTATTTATCTTTGTAGTTTTTTTATGCTGTATTCTGAGCACTTTCCTCTCACCTTATTTCCAATTCACTGATTGTTCTTTAGTTATAAGTTTGATCCATTCAGTGAGTTTTCATTTCAATGATCCTGTTTTGCACCTGTCTCTGCCTCCCCAGTGCTGGGATTACAGGTGTGCATCACCATACCTACAAGTTTTAATTGAGGTCAAAGTCGGGTCCTCATGCTTGCAGAGAATTTGCCTAAAACAAGAGGTGAAGAGGAACAACTGAAAGATCTCCCATTGCTCCTATTAGCTCCCATCTCTTAAAAGTTTCCATACCTCCCAATTGCTCCAAGCTAAAATTAATATTACACACACACACACACACACACACACACACACACACACACACACACAGAAAGAGAGAGAGAAAGAGAGAGAGAGAGAGAGAGAGGGAGGGAGGGAGAGAGGGAAACTTAACCTTTAACACTAATTAGGATATTTTAGGTCTCAATCAGAGCACCACCTCTTGTCAAGTGGAAGTAGGGCCTGGAATATCTGACCCATTGACACAGTATTTAGCAGTTGTGTTCAGGTGAATTTTTACTTAATTTTACTTAATAATGGCACAAAGCACAAGAGCAAAGTAGGCATAGAGTATAAACCATGGAAAAAGAGCTTAGATGAGGTACTCTGTGCCAATCCTGCTGGCACTACCACAGTTTCAGGCACCCGCTGGTGGTTGTGGAGTTCCCGTGGGTGGAGGAGGACTTCTGCAGCCTTTGCCTGTTCTTTTTCTTTGTCATAATTTGCTTGGTTCTCCTCGTGGCAATGTCTCAGATGAGACTTGAGTACTGGGCCCCATCCTTACATCTCTTATGCCATTGAGAGCTCCTGTTTGTATATGAGAAGCTAGAGCACCTGGGAGTGCTGAGGACTCTCTCCTCCAAGACCGATCCATTTTTGGCCTTTGAGTCCTGTTTTGTGCCATCTCTCAGGGTAGTTGATTCCAAAGTTATATACAGTGTCAGGAAAAGGCTTTCATAAGATACAAAATCTGTGTAACTTTAGCTTTGGTCTTGCTGCTGGCAGCATGTGCATTGTGAGTTTATTTTTTAGTCACCTGTAGCTAGAGAGTTGCTGCTTTGGGTTAAACCATCAGATTTGGGTGAACTTTCTATTTGAGAACAACTGCTAATGAAACTCAATCCAATTTGCTCAGACACAGAGTGTCTTTCTACCACTTGCCATTGCTTACGATAAATGATTCATTATTTTATGGCGTGGGTGTGTGGAAATTATTAGAGGATCAAAGAAGGAACACTCACTTATTCCACAGTTACTGAATGCTTACTGTTTGCAATGCTCATGCCTTATCTGACCACTGAGTGTCACCCTTTGTCGGAAGTTCAAATTCAAGTAACTCTCACTGGTTCTTTGTTACCAGTGGCTCCAGACTTGCGCTTGGTCATGCACAAATGATTCATCAGTGGAGGAAGATGGTATACATCATCTTTTTTGATTTCTTATTGGAGAGTCTCTGACCATTTGTGTCCACATTTTCAGGGGTGTTTATTTATGTAAAGTGTGGTATACCAGGCCTCACCCTGATCTAGAGAACTAGAAATTCTGGGGGCTGATATCTGCAGTTCCAGGAGGGTTTAGAATGTCACAGCCTGAGAGCAACTATGGATGCTTCCACATGGCTGCTGTGTTATTGGATGGAAAAGACATTTTATTACATATGAAGCTAGTCAGAAAAGGAGGTTAAGTGGCCTGCTAGAGGTCGCAGAATCAGTTAATGGACGGTTGTAACACACAAAACTCATGGAGTAGGATGATAAAGCTGTTTGAGTCTGCGAGTCTCTTGGAGGCTTCAGGTCAAGTGCCTACTATTTGCAACTCATAAAAAGAAATCACTTAATAAAACGTGATACTGCTCTCAGTCAAAAGTTCACAGAAGGGGGTGGGAGACCTGGTACAATTTCTGGAGATTTCCTTTCTCCATGTGTGGCTCCTGAGAAGCCATGCTTTAGGCTCTTAGAGGCCTAGGTTCCAGAAAAGCCTTTGCTCCAACAGGCTCCTTCACCACGTCAAGTAACTGAAGATCTGGCATGCTGCTCTGAAAAGAGGTGAGACTGTTATTCTGCCCTGCCGGGAAGAGTGGTTTTTTCAACATCCATATCCTCTGTGGTTTGAGGAAACCTGTGGATATTTAAGCAATAGCTAAGAATCTTTTTCTCCTACTTTCTTGTCTTAAAAAAATATTTATTTTATTTGCAAGCAGACAGAGAGGTGGGGGAGGGGATGGGCATATCAGGGCCTCTTGCCACTGCAAATGAACTCCAAAGCATGTGCCACTTTTTGCATCTAGTTTTACATGGGCACTGGGGGAATTGAACCTGGGCTCTCAGGCTTTTTAAGCAAATGCCTTTAACCCTTGAGCCATCTCTCCAGTCCGGTTTTGTTGTGGGCAGACTAACAAGGAAGACTATTTTAAAACATATTTTAATATTTATTTATTTGAGAGAGGAAGAGGCAGATAGAGAGAGAGAGAATGGACACACCAGGACCTCTAGCCGTTGCAAATGAACTCCAGATGCATGTGCCTTCTTGTGCTTCTGGCTTACATTCCTGGGGAATTGAACCGGGGTTCTTAAGCTTCGCAGGCAAGTACCTTAACTGCTAACCTATTTCCCCACCCAAGGAAGACTATTTTTTTTAAATTTTTTTTATTTATCTATTTGAGAGAGACAAACACAGAGAGAAAGGCAGAGAGAGAATGAGAATGGGCGTGCCGGGGCCTCCAGCCACCGTGAACGAACTCCAGACGCGTGCGCCCCCTTGTGCATCTGGCTAACGTGGGTCCTGGGGAACCGAGCCTTGAACCCAGGTCCTTAGGCTTCACAGGTAAGCACTTAACTGCTAAGCCATCTCTCCAGCCCAAGGAAGACTATTTTTATCTGAAGTGATCCTCGTTTAATTTACTCCCAACTTTTCTGTTTGTTATGTTGCATTATTTTATTTTGTTGCAATCACTGTTGGGATTCTGGGGAGTGAGGAGAAAGGAGAAGACTTTCTTTCTGGTTTGAAGCATTGCCTTCTTCCAAAGCAGGAAGAGGATACTGCAATGTGACAACACCATTTAGAAAGGAAGGGTGGCCCCAGCAGGTAAGAGTCCGGGGCATGGTCAAGTCCCTGAAGTATAACTAAACAATCCCTTTTGTATTCATTACTTTTCTTTTTTCTAAATTTATTTTATTTTTTAAAAATAAAATATTATTTTTTGTGTATTTTTACTTATTTATTTGAGTGACAGAGAAAGAAGGAGGGAGAGAGAGAGAATGGGCATGCTAGGGCCTCCAGCCACTGCAAACAAACTACAGATGTGTGTGCCCCCTTGTGCATCTGGCTAACTTGGGTCCTGGGGAATTGAGCCTTGAATTGGGATCCTTAGGTTTCATAGGCAAGTGCTTAACCACTAAGCCATCTCTCCAGCCTTTTATTTTTTTATTTTTGTACTCAGTTAATACAGTTGTTAGCCTCCTCCCTGTCCTCTCCTCTCCACAGGGCCCCTCCTTGTTGAGGTATATGGGTTGTGCATTGTGGGGTTGTACTTTTTCTAGGGCAAGATATATATATATATATATATATATATATATATATATATATATATATATATATATATATATAGAGAGAGAGAGAGAGAGAGAGAGAGAGAGAGAGAGAGAGAGAGAGAGAATTGGTACACCAGGGCCTTTAGCTGCCAGACACTTGCACCTTGCACTTGCATCACCTTGGGCATCTGGTTTATGTGGGATCTGGAGCTTAGAACATGGTTCCTTAGGCTTTGCAGGCAAGTGCCTTAACCGCTAAGCCATCTCTCCAGCCCTGTATTAGTTACTTTTGTCATTGCTGTGACCACATACCTGACAGGAATCAGCTTAAGGAAAGAATGAGTATTTTCTGGCTTGCAGTTCTGAAGGGTTACATTTCATGATGGTGGGGAAGGCATGACAGGCGGCTGGCTGGTTCAGGGGAGGTCACAGTCTTGGAAGCAGGAATGGGAATCAGCTATAAAATCTGGAGGCTGCCCCAAGGACTCACTTCTTCCAGGAATCTCCACCCCTTAAAGGCTCCACAACCTTCCCAAACAGCACCATCAGTTGGGGACCAAGCCCTCAAACACAAGAGCCTATGAAGGACATTTTACATTCAAACCACAGCAGCCCTCTCCTCACAGTGGCCATTCAAAGGAGCACAAAATCAATAGCTAAGTCTACATCTTTCTTTAAATAGAAAACCAGGGCAAGACAATCCCCGCATTGCCAGGAGGCCCTTGTTTTACGTAATAAAACTGTTGTTTGTAAAGCAGAGCATACCTTTAGCAAAGTTGCACACGTTCTGAGAAATATGCCTTAGGTGTTTTCAGGGTTGTGCAACCATCACTAAGTGAGCTTATGCAAACCAGGATGGCTATGCTATCACTAGGCTATAAAAATTAAGGCCTTATTGTTATAGTTGTGGCCCATCATTGACCATAATGTCATTACACAGTGTATGGAATGGACCATGAAAACACATAATTTTTGCTGAAGCAGGAAACTGTTAGAGCCCTTCTTGATTGCCTTACACACTTTGGGCTTCAAGGCCAAATCAGCCTAGATTGTCCAGCTTCATCTGCCTTCAATGATCTAATAATTTTCTTGGTGTTCTAGTACCACAACTCTCTCATTCTGTGCAGCTGGGTCTCCATGAAAACATCACATTTCCCCAATCTGACTACTGACATCCTTCTCAGAGGACCACAGATTGGTCCCCGTTTCCTGTAGCTCCAGGTTCTGTGGATTCTTTCCACTCATTTCATATTGTTCTGTATTGAATCATGCTTCCACAGGTTGGATTGGTTTTGGTGTAAGTCTGTGCTTAAATTTGATCAATCATCTGAATACACCTGAAGTATTTTGTGGGGCTCACAAGGAAGCCTTCCTTCCTTTCAAAGTGTGCTGAGAAGTGCTGGGCACTAATTACTTATTAATAACCTGCCCACATTACAACTGCCCGCTGTGACCTGGGCTGCCTGTGGGGTTAGCATTTTAGCCCGTGGAATTCTCTTCACCACTACGATGAAGGGGAGATGAGCACAAAGCAAAGCAAATGGAAATAACCATGGTTCTGTGACCTATCATGCACAGTAGAAATGCAGAAAACATAGATAAGGCAACAAGAGAGAAGGGTCACTTTTGATTGCATGGAAGAAACAGGAGCATTGTTTTAGTCCATCTTAAAAGGGACCCTACAGAATCTGTCACCTGCTTTTTACACATCATCAACACCTTGTAGATATTTTCAGGACAATATCTTATGATTTTTAAAAATAAAAAGTATGTCACTGTATGGAAGTTTTATGCCCTTGGGATTTTATTCAAGCCTTAAAAATGTGTGTGTGTGTGTGTGTGCGTGTGCAGTCTGCAGCACATGTGTAGAGGCCAGGTGTGGGTCTTCCCTTTCCACCTTGTCTGAGGCAGGATCTCTTGTTCACTGCTGGCTATGAGCTTATAGGGAGTCTTGTCTCTGCCTCCCATCTCAGTATAGGCACACCAGGATTACAGATGAACTCACCACCATGTACAGCTTTATGAAGGATCTGGGGATCCAATCTGTGATCCTCAAGCTTGTGTGACACGTGCTTTTGCCCATGCAGCTGTCTCCCCAACCCCTGCTTCCCACTTGTTGACATTATAATGACATTAGGAGTACATACCCATGGTCTTTTGTTAGTAGTATCATTGACCCCAGGAAAGTTGTTTCCTCAGTCTTTTTGGTTGGATTAGGTGATGTTTCTTCACGAGCAGAAGTGACAATGTCATGTTCACTGGAAGTCTCTTCTGTTGTGCAGCTCAAACCTGGGGGTGGCCTGCTTAACTCTTCCTCATTGGGGGCATCCTGTTTAACTCTTCCTCACACTTTCAAGGACTTCCCGTTTCCATTCTTGCTGATATTCTGCTTCACCTGGCATGGAGGTGGGAAGAACAACACTATGATTTTGTGGAGAAGTGGACTCACACAGTGTCCTTGATGTCATTAATCCATGAACACACTGAACTTTGATTCAGATTTGCCTTTCCCTTCTAACCAAATGGCCTTTCCAATCTGTCACCCACTCTCAAGGCTGATAGAGTTCTGCATTTTCACAACTACGTTTTCCCATAAAAGCACCAGAGTGTGTGTGTGTGGGGGGGGGTGTCACTGATATTCTCATATTGGATACTCTTTGTGTGTCTGTGAGCCCCCTGCTACGTGATGCCATAGGCACTGACTACTCAAGTAGAAGGCAAGGGTGCCAAGAATGCATATGAATTTTTGAATCATGGCTTGTGAGTGGCATCATGAGGGTGGGCTTTCAGTGACCTCTTCTGGGTTTCTGGTGAGGAGTGGGTTCTCTTAGAGATAAAGAGTTCTCTTTTATTTGAATGTGGCTCTTTTTGCTTGCCTGACTGTAAGATATTCTACACCATTCCCCAAATCAAGCAATCTGTACAGGGAGGTGATTTGTACATTGGAATTAACAGCTCCTCACATGCCCTGGGCAGAAAACTGGCCATACAGTTTGGGTTTAAAATATTTTTACAATATTTTGTATTTATTAGGAAGGGGGATGGGGAAGAAGAAGAAAAAGAAGAGGAAGAGGAAGAAAAAGAGAGAAAAGGAGAGAATGGGCATACCAGGTGGTCCTCTTGCCACTGCAAAAAAGCATCACTTTGTGGATCTGGCTTTAAATAGGTTCTGTGGAATTGAACTCAGGTCATCATACTTTGTAAGCAAGTGTCTTTAAACACTGAGCACTCTCTCCAACCCTAAAAAATTTTCAAGTTGCCATTAAATTCCAAGCAGGAATTAGTCTTAATTCACTTGGAGACTAAAAATCTGTGGCAGATTGAATTTAGTTTCAGGGTCCACATGTATTCTGTTAATGCATATTATAAAGGTATGTGTTCTCAAGATGACTTCATCAACAAAACAGTGTTTTAAAATTCAAATTTAGGAATCGTTTTAAGGAATTTGTCACAGGTCACCATATGACTGTTTTCAAGGGTGCTCAATTTGTAATACTGGTTTGGAGAGAGAAAGGAAAGGAAATAAATGGAAGAAACTGGAATGTATGATTATAAATCATGGTATGGGCTGGAGAGATGGCTCAATGGTTAAGTGCAATTTCTGTACAAGCATGAGTGACCAAGGATGCCAGAGAGACTCCAAGACCAACATAAACAGCTGGGCATGACCACATGTGTCTGTAACTCCCATCTCATAGGTGGTCAGAGACCTGAGAATTGTTGGAGCTCAAGGAAAAAAAATCAAGCTCCTGGATCAGAAAGAGACTCCAGCTCAAGTATGAATTAGCAAAAGAGTGATGGAGCACCACATCTGATGGCCTACTGCAGCCACTGCAGCTGAGCTCATGGAGTACCACATGGTCACATACACACATCACATCATATGCACATACAAACAAATACTGGTGAACCAGAGTAACCATTAGTTATGATGACCAGTTACCTACGTACTTAGGGAAAGGTTGAGGATACCATAGTGAGGGGAAAAGCAGCAGAAATATGGAGCATAGTAGAAACAAACATTATGCTGACACATACGGATTTGATGGCTACCTATGTTTTCATTAGTTGGAACTTCCTGAAGGCATTTCCTGTCTTTTTTGTGACATTATCATCTTCATCTTTTCAGCAGTGATGATTAAGCATGACCCCTGATTAGACTTATGAGAATGCATTCATAGAGACAATATTAAAAATGCCTGTAGGTAGTGTTTTACATTTTAAACATAAAGCTGGGGGCCTAGGGAGATGGATCATCAGTTAAAGGCACTTGCTTGCAAAGCCTGATGACCTGGGTTCAATTCCCCTGCCACCAACATAAAGCCAGACAGGCATTCGATTGCAGTAGCAAGAAACCCTGGCATACCCTTACACATGCATGCACACATCTGCAGAGTGTGCACTGATGTCTCACACTTTTATGGCAGAGAATGTGGTTCTTCGTTCTTAGTGAATGTAGGCAAGTTATACTAGGTGAAGTCACAACTTGTCTGGGAAGAGCAGTGTGAGGACCAGCCTTCTCTGGGCCTACAGTTCTCCACAGCGGTCTAAGGAAAAGCAAATGAAGCCTCTGATCCACCTCTTGATGCCTCCCATGGGAGGTATGGAGGTATGACCATTAAATATCATTTATCATAGTGGAATTTTTAAAAGATGTTAGCAGTAGGGATGATTGGGATACATTGGTTCTAAGCAGACAGCTTCTTCTTAAATCCATTCTGCAGCATGCATATACACACACATATGCACATACATGTTTTATGTAAATGTGTGATGTGTAACGGATTCCATGGAGGACAGCAGTTCCATGGAAGCATTGTAAAGCATCCTTGCAAGGAGGATGAAGCAGATGGGTCACTGAAGAGAGAGCTATGAAAAGGAGAAGTGGATCCTGGGAAGGAGGAGGAAAATTCCCTGGAGAGATTTTGAATCAAAATCAAACTCCCTTGTTTGTTACTGGAAAATCAGTGGGCACATGGCTGGTTGTGGACAAAAATGTCATTGTGGAGATATTTTCTATGATGACAATAACACTTCATGAATCCAGCACAAGGGCCTCTGAGCATGGGTCCCTATGTGACTGTACAGGGAGCAGACACATAAATCCAGCACAGGTGCCATCCACGTCACAGAGACTGTGCCTTCAGTGGAAGCCATGCACCTGGTACGGTGCAAGCAGAGAGTGGAATTGCCCACTTGGCAGGGTGGCTAGGGGAGGCTTCATAGTGGCTGCCTGTTTTTGGGAGGAAGCAAGACATGAGTTGCATCTCTGTTAGATATAGTAACTATGATGGTTAAGTTTATATGGCAACTTGACCGGGCTAAGGAATGTCCAGGTAGCTGGTCAGAGGATTACTGAGGGTGCCTGTAACAACACTTCTAGAAGGGGTCAGCATTTGCTTCTGTTGACTGAGATGGCATGACTTCCCCAAACCATGTCATCAGGGATCCAGGTCCTTGGCTCCAGCAGATGTCAACATCCTGTGACTCAGAAACATGCTTGTTTGACTGGTACACGGTATTGATTTATCTCTAATTCTTTAAAAATGAAAAAGCCCACTTCTGCACACACCTGTCTGGAGTTCCACAGGTAAATATTTCTACAGTCCAAATCAAAAACTCTAAGAGGACTTCTGGTTAAGATGGTGGCATAACAGTCATGCTAAAGCAGCCTGGGAGGGGAGGGGATAAGTACATTTAAAAAATGTATATAATTGAACAGGGATGCAAATTTCCAGGGCTGGGGAGGTGACTCGGTGGATAAGTGCCTTCCATACAATCACAAGGACTTGAATTCAGATCCCCAGAACAGAACCTGTAGAAAATGCCTGGGGTGGAGACATGTGCTGGTAATCTTGGAGAGATAGAGACAGGAGGATCGCCAGGGCTTGCTGGCTAGCCCAATCAGTGAGCTCTGTGTTTGGTGAATGATCCAATTTCAAATAGTGAAGTGCACAGTAATTGAGGAAGACACCTGATATCAACCTCCAGCCTTCATAGGAACACACACAAATGTGCACGTACGCCTCCATGAGTGCACACATGTACATATGAACACATATACATGAGCATGCACATCATACACATGCAAACGTCCTTGTAAAAATAACTTTGATTGTCTAATGGAGATTTTCATACTGAACAAAGTTCATGGCTATGTCTGCTCATCTTATACATATTTCCTTGAGACTTTTCCACTTCTTTCCTAACAGTATGTTATGGCCCACACTATACTGAGGATAGAGAAAAGATGTTATTTATTTTCTTTTTTTTTTTTTTTTAGAGGTAGGGTCTCTAGCTCAGGCTGACCTCTAATTCACTATGTAGTCTCAGAGTTGCCTCGAACTTACTGTGATCCTCCTACTTCTGCCTCCCAAATCCTGGGATTAAGATATGTGCCACCATGCATGGCCTGGCCTTAGATGTTAATTTTTGATGCTATCATTAAAACAAATCCTTTCTTTCAACACTAGAGGTCACTCTGCGACCGTAAATGTGAAAGTACAGCCCCGGGGCTCCAGAAGGTCAGAGCTGCTAATCTGGATAAATTGCTGAACCACGAGCCAAATTTGTACCTAATTATGGGTTGCTTTGATGCAGCCCTGCTCCTATTAAAACTTTCCATCTTCCTTGTGGAACTGCCGATGCTGTACTTCCAGGTTTCAGATCAGCTCTCATTGCGCAGATGGGGAAGAGCACCTGACACTTGAATGGCATAGAGTGGTGAACTTGGTGTGTGTTTCCTTCTGACTAAAAGCGGAGCACTAAACAATTGTGGAAACAAGTGCCAAACATTTTCAGGGTCCTTTCTTCTTTCTGGAGACACACAAAGCTGGCTGTGTGTGTAGTGTATGAAGCAGGATTTTTGCATCTATAAAGGAGCTGAACCCTTAAATGGCATCTTATCAATTAAGCATCCTTCCCCACCCTTCCTAGAAGATGACGTTCATGTTTGTCCATGCAGGAGATTTCATACATTGTGTGTGTGTGTGGGGGGGTACTCTGATTCATTTCACGAATAGCTTGTATTCATAGGAAACATTTGGAGGAACCCCTTCTGAGTCACCTCATTCATGGGAAGTTGATATCCACAGAGAAACAATGAGAAGGGAGGCTTGTCATTCTCGGTCATGGCTGGGTAAGGAATTGGTGAGATTTTGCAGCAGAGACATGAGATAGCTGGGAAATGTGTGGCTTTTTTCCTTGGAGGGCAAGTTCAGCTCAGGATGGGGTGTGGGGTGCTGGACACTGGCCTCTGTGGTTCCCAGGGGCTCTGTTCAGCCCAAAGTCTCTGCAATGGAGGAAGGGCTGATGTAGGTGCCTTGAGACTGACTCCTCACCTCCAGAGGCCACCACATTTAGGAAGGCTTGAGCCATGGGTAAACCAGGTGGTTCCCGGTGGCTTGCAGCACCCTCACGTAATTGCTGCGAGGCCTCTGTGCTGTATTCAGGGTAGCATTGGGTGA
Organism: Jaculus jaculus; assembly: GCF_020740685.1. Classification (NCBI taxonomy): domain Eukaryota; kingdom Metazoa; phylum Chordata; class Mammalia; order Rodentia; family Dipodidae; genus Jaculus; species Jaculus jaculus. Next base: position 137,092,434 of record NC_059104.1, read on the forward strand.
TCAGTGTGCACTTTGCTTACATCTGAAACACTCAAGGCATGTGAGGTCATTACTCTCTGTAAGGAGATAACAGCACTACAATGTGGTCTGGTCACTTATCTCCACACATAACCCGTCAGCTGACCATTGATTTCCCATCTGGGTTTGCAGGATGCTGAATGGAGAGGATCAATTTAGCAGCATTGATGTGCCACCAACATTCCCATCTTCCTCCCAAGTCCTCACCCGACCTGGTCACTGCCGCTTTTGATTGGAGAAATGAAATGAGACATTGGGAAGTGCCTGTAATGGGCGCGGGTCAGGATTGAGCCTCGCCCCGGGGGAGGGGCTCACCACGTCCATTCCATCTCCCTGCTCCGAGTGCTTACTCTACTGCTCATGCATGGGTTTAAATTAAAAGCTGCAATTACTCTCCAGGTTTCCAGCAGCCTGCAAAAACACCACTTAGGGAAGAACGGTTTAGAAAGCAGGGTTTTACTTAATAAACAGTGATCAATCGAATTGATTAACCATGAACACGTTCCCACCGAGTCTGTGGGTGGCACATGTTGCTGATAATTGCAGTTCACAAGCACAAGACTATTAAGTGGCTGCCTGCAGCCTACTTCCCGGGAGTTTTCACTTAAGAGAAACCGTAGCAAGGGCGGGGCATGGGAGCAATTGTTGATGGCACTTTTTTTTTTTTTTTCCGGGGTGGGGACCGTGCCTGAGGTAGCTTTTGGCCCTATCAGTCTTGGAGTATCTCTATTAATTCTAGCCATTTACGAGGCACTCAGAGACGTTTCTGTAAACTTCGCATCTGTTTTTATTTTTTAAAAAGTAATCCACGTGGTAATTAGGTCTTTGCATGCTGCCTTTGTGGTTTTCCATAAACATAAGGGGTTGGAGCTGCCGCGCATCCCAATTAGTGCTGCGTTCTGTGAGGTTCGTGAAAACTGCGGTTGGCAGCGGGAGGAGAGCGCCCTCTGGGCATGGCGGGGCCCAAGCGAAGTCGGTGTTCCCGGTCCAGGTCCAGATATATATGCCTGCAACTCGGGGCTCCTGCCGTTGCCTCCCTCTCCTCGCCCCGCTTGTTTTAGGCTCGTTTCTGGGCCTCTCTTGGTATGCACAGTTTACCAAATTATCAAGAGTATGAAACAGCTGCTCAGCGTGGCTAGGACTCCCTAAGACCGAGCGAGGGATGGTGGTGTTGCCGTGGGTCAGAAAGTCCTCCATCCCTTGAGACTGACCCTGGGCAAGGGAGTCATCTTGGCTGAGTGATCTCCTGCGCCCTCTGGTGGCTCACACACGTACTCTGTGGACACTAAGCCGGGTGACCCCTGGACCTTCTCCATTCCGACTTTGGGGTTCTTTACCAGCTCCGCAGGAGATCCTGTTGTGCTTGTACGCTGTAGATGAAAACTCATATATGTTTGGAATAGATTTGTTTCTTATGTGTTTATTATTTTCTACATAATTTTGCTCACATGTGGTAATCTGTAAATTTCCAATTCTGTTTTGGCAGTCACTCTTAGTCCTCCTCTCCCTTTTCACCTCTTTAAAGAGATTGAAGGACAAAATATGTATGTGACAGCCGTGTGACAAAGAATAGCCAATGACATGTAAGGGAAGACCACTGCTGGTCTCGTTTCTCTCTTAAAAGAGAGAGAGATGTGGAACACTATTACCTCCTTTCTTCTTTGCTTGCTTGCCTGCATGCATGCATGCTTGCTTGCTTGCTTGCTTGCTTGCTTGCTTGCTTGCTTGCTTCCTTCCTTCCTTCCTTCCTTCCTTCCTTCCTTCCTTCCTTCCTTCCTTCCTTCCTTCCTTCCTCCCTCCCTCCCTCCTTCCCTCCCTCCCTTCCTCCCTCTCTCCCTCCTTTCTTTCTTTCTGTTTGTTTTTTGAGGTAGGGTCTCGCTTTAGCTCATACTGACCTGGAATACACTATGCTGTCTCAGAGTGGCCTCAAACTCATAGCAATCCTCCTTCCTCTGCCTCCTAAGTGCTGGGGTTAAAGGCACCACCACACCTGGCTGTTTTCTTGCTTTGAATGTAGATGGGATGCTTGGAAGACACGCAGCTATCTTGAAACCATGAGAACATGGTAACAAGAAAAAAACAGAGAACCTGGCTTAGACAGAGTGAGCCAATCCCATTAGCAACCAGCTTCCAGAGTTTTTATTATGGGGGAAAATAAGCTCCTATTTTTTTTAAAGTTGTATGTTACTTGTAGCCAAATAACATATAACAAAACACTTTGAAATGAAACATTGTAATGAAAAATTAGGAGAAAAATGAGAAATTTATTTCTTTAGAGCAATGAGCAAGGCCCTGGGATGCCATGTACATTAGCAGTGCCAAATTCATTGGTGTCACTGTAGCTGTTTTTGGTTGAGAAAACAGCCTTTATACTTTCTCCCTGTTCAAGCAAGCACTTTAACTCAAAGGGGCAATTATTAAATGCAAAAGCCAAGTTTCTGATTTTTCGAGTGTGTGTATGTAGTGTGTGCATGTGTACCTGTTCATTTGTGTGGGGCGGGTGCATGTGTGTGGAAGCCGGAGTTTGACATCAGGTGACCTCCCTGGTCACTCTTCGTATTAACCCTATTTTAAAAAAGACATTTTATTTTGTTTTTAAAATATTTTATTTTTTTATTTGAGATAGATTAATTGATCGATACATAGATGATAGATAGACAGACAGACAGACAGGGAGTGAGTGTGGGTGCACCAGGGCCTCTTGCCACTTCAAATAAATTCTAGATGCATGCACAACTTTGTGCATCTGGCTTCACATGAGTACTGGGGAATTGAACCCAGGATATCAGGCTTTGTAAGCAAGTGCCTTTAACCACTGAGACATCTCTCCAGCCCCCCTCCAGTTTATTTTTTGAACTCTTACTTAACTCAGAGTTCACTGATTTGCTAGGCAGCCAGCTTGGATAGAACCCCAGGAACCCACCTGTCTTTAACTCCCCAGTGGTAGGATTACCAGGTCACACCACTGCTGAGGTGCTGGGGACCAGAACTCAGGTTCCCATACTCACAGGGCAGGTCCTTTACTGATTAAGCCATCTTGCTAGTGCTCTCCAGTGAGTTTTATCTGTGTGCAGAGACCATGCTTCTTCTGAGCATGACTTTCTTGCCCCCAGCCTTGTGTGCATGTCCAAAGGAGAAGCTGTCAGCCAACGCTGCTGGGGAGGCTGTCAATCCAGAAAGGCTGTCGCAGCCAGAGGGAGGTATTAAGTTGGCATTACTCAGAAACTCCAAGGAGGATATGACATGGCTAGTGCCCAGAGCTTGAGGTGTCCTTGACCCCTGCAGCACACCCACAGGACTCTGAGAGCTTTCAGTTGGCCAGGGCATTGGGCCATCTCTTACATCAGAGGGAGAAGAACAGAGTCATGCTGCTCTTGGAACCAGGCCCAGGATCAGAACAGCTGTGTGGGGAATGGAGCTGCTGGCAAATTCCTCCTGGGGGAATCTCGATTTTCGATGATCAAAGACTGAGATACAGCAGGATGGGCTCAGATATGAGAAGCAATGTCCTCCTCCTCCCGGCCTTCACTGTGGGCAGGGGATCTGTATATTCAATGGAGAGGAGCCAGCAAAGAGCTGGTCTCAGAAGCTCACCAGCAGGCATATACTCTCATCTATGCATGATGTGAATTCATGTGGTGTGAAAAGTGTGTTCCTTCAGTCATTCTCCGCAAATCTGTCATCTTCATACTGCACAGTGTTAAAGATCCCTTCCTCCAGCCATGGTATTGTATGACTAAGTGGACATGGAGTCTGGATGGCTCTGTCACAGTGGAGTAGGACACCCAGAAAAGGCCTCAAGTTACTCACAGCACCACATTCAGTCTTCTGTTCTCATCATGGTCTCACTTCCCTTGCCTGAGGAAGAGCTGCTGGCCTCTTCCCCAGGTTCCCTGAGTCATTGATTGCGCCTTCTCGACTGGATAGATCATTAAGAGAATTGGTTTACAAGGCTCTCGCTGAGCTGCTGGCTGTGGGAGAGCAAGTAAACAGACGTTAGATAGAGCTGTAACATATGATGCTCTATCCAATGCTTAATGAGGCCAGTAAAAGCAGGGAAGCAAGATTAGCTGCAGATAAATGAACGTGCCTAGTGTAGAATCGAGAGTTGACTGTTTTTATTTGATTTAGCTCTAGAAATAGCAGATGTTGTGTCAATTATGGCAAAGTAGTTCTGACTAATCTTGTCATGGATTTCATTCCATTCACTGAAATGAATTAAAAAATTATTTCAGTTCCATGAGTATAAAAGCAATACAGTTTCCTATAGAAAACATATAGAAGAATAAAACAGACTTAAAATGACCAGGGAGATCCCACTGTAATAATAATTCACAAAATAGATCCTATTGGCAAGCACTTACTAGTTGCCACTCTCTAGAGCTGCGGTCCTATCAGCACAGGACTCAAGCCCTGCATGTAATAAGGATGGCTATAACTGCTTGTTTCATATGAAGAAACTGAAGCCCAGGGAAGTTAAATAACTTCCCCCTAGTGCTGGCCCTTCAGAATGGTGGTGGAGTCAGAATTTGACCTTGGCTGTTTGGCTCTGGAACCTGCACTTTTAGACACTTTTAGCTGTACTGTCTTTGAGGAAAACCACTAAAAACATCTGTCTTCTTCATGTGAGGAAGTGTGCACATGGATCACATATACTTACAGAACTGGAACCACATTCTACATGCTGGTTTGTAGCCTGCCATACGACTCTGTATGTCATTAGTACAAATGTTTGATGGCTGCACTAAAAAGGATGAGTACATCCTGTTTGTCTGCTGTCTTTCTATCCCTTTCTCTCTGTCATTGCTTTGAGATGGGCTCTCAGTATGTAGCTCAGGCTGGCCTCAAATTGGCTATTTTCGTGCCTCATCCTCCTGGAATGATCAGCAGGTGCCACCATGCCAAGCTTTGCACATGCCTCTGTCTTTCTGCTGTTAGTAACACGAAGGTTTTCTCCATGCAGATTTCTCACCTCTGGACATCCGAGTTTCCAGAACAGTAAGGAATAAATCTGTTTTGAGAATCAATTTCCCATCTCCGCTGTTCTGTTACAGCAGCACAAACAGATTAGGCCATGGGGAGCACCTTGGAATATTTTTTAAAATTAAGGACTAAACCGCTGTCATCTATACTGTTGCCAAGGGTTGTTGGCTCATTTTATAAATAAATAATGCTTAAGATGGAAGTCATATACATACACCTTGAAGGGAGTCACTGATTATTTTATCTAACTTTCTACAAAGTGGCATTCCTGCATGATGGGTAGTTTGAATGACCTTGATGCTCACATAGATTTGTGTATGGGTTTAGTGTGGTGATGGGCTTGAATGACAATGATGAAATGAGTGGTTTCATTTGTAGTTGTAGTTCAGCTGTGCCATCAGCTGTATGACAAAAATGCACTTGATGGAATGGAAAGGAAAAGCACCATGACGGATGGTCCACTGTGCCTCTAGAACACTCCTATGGCCCTGGACTGTGAGCAGGAAGGCAATTCTACAACTGTGTGGTCCCTGAGTGTCTTCCTGGGCAGGCACTGCGGAGGGAGGCTCCACCTAGTTTCACTTGTACCTCAGCCTGAGTAAATAACTGATGCTCTGCACTCCCCCAGGACTGATGGAATGAGCCTTCTCTCTGCCTGCCTTAGGCCTTTCCTTCCTTACTTTCAGCCTTTAGATTTGCCTTGGGTGTCTTATTCATGAGATGGACATGGGTACTCATACTGGCAGGTGTGACACTCGACTTCATCTTGAGGAACATCATGAATGGTCAGGCTGGTCTTTTTTCAGGATCTCAGTTTACAGACAAGGGTGCCAGCACACTGATAGAATTAGTGACTTGCTATAGGCTACACTTCTAGTAAATTAGACTTAAGATTTGAACTTGCAAACATTCGATTCCTAAGGTCTTGTTTTTTTCCCCCCTTAGACCTTGTGGGTCTTGAAAGTGAGATCCTGAAATTCTGGTTGGGGTGAAGTGTGAACTTCAACCTAGGGAGAATCTTGTGTATGCAGGTACACGTATGTGTATGAGCATATGTGTGTGTGTGGACACCAGAAGACAACTTTGGGTATTTTTCTCAAAAATACTAGCCACCATTTTTTTTTTTTTTAGTTTGGTGCATGTTTGTGTGTACATGTGTATGCAAGCGTGTGGAGGTCAGAGGTCTTCCTCAGTCAGTCTTTACCATATTCTTTGATATAAGGTCTCTCACTGAACCCAAAGCTCACAGAATTGGTTAGACTAGCTATTCAATGAGCCCCAAGGATTTCTTGTCTCTGCTTTCCCAATACTGGGATTATAAACACATACCAGCATGCCAGGCATTTTTGCATTACTTCTGTGAATCAAACTTGGGTCCTATGCATTTATGGCAAGAACTTTACCTACTGAACTATCTCCCCAGTCTTTGGAGGACTTTTTTTTTTTGAAAACTCACACTTAATTGAAGGAATTATTAAATCAATAACCCCTCTAGACAATAAATAATGAAAGGTTTACATCACAACACAGCAACTATAAAAGGTAGGCTCATTTTAGTTTCTTTTATCAATTTAGCTTAAAAGAAGGTAAATAAAGGGACGTAAATGGGAAATGATAATACAAAGAAAAAATTTTTCTTCCTTTCATGGTAGTATGAGATTGTTCTTAACCAGTGTTTTCCTGGGAAGTGTGTCAGGACAATAGTCCTTAAAATAATTGCACTCTCAACAGTTCCATGTGGATTAACTGCTGGGATTCTCTAGAAATGATGGGACAGAGATTTGGGGCCTTTTAATTCTGACATACCCAAAGGACCCAAAAGTGTCCCTCAAAGACAGAGAAGAATAGCGTCTTGGCCAGTCACTGGGGACACAGGAGAAGAGATCAGATGCTTTTGAGCACGGGCTGCTCTGGGGCCAATGATTTTTGAATTAAGAAGGATTTGCAGACTTGTGGGTAACATGATAGACTAGAGGCTGCCTCTGTGGAAGGCAGAAAAGGAAAGAGAGTAAGAAAAAAACAAAAAACAAAACAACAGATTCTTCCAAAAAACAGAAAAAGAAAAGAGATTTAAAATCTACAAAATAAGCAAAAGGATATTCCCCCAAAAGCAGGAAACAAAATAAAACAAACCATAGGAGACACAGAGTAGCAAGTCAAATATACCTTGAGCTGCACAGCTCCTGTGTGGGAGGGAAAGCAGAAGGCACTTCCAAAAGCAGTTTGCTTTCTCCTTGTTGAGTGGTACTGCAGGGTGTGTGTGTGTGGGAGGTGGGGGGTGGGAATGAAGCTTCAAGAGTGTGTTACTCAATAAGGTCTCCAATTAAAAGTGGAAGAGATATTCAACCCTACAGAGGCAAAAATCACAAGACACAAATGTAACACATGTAGATGCAAGGCAAAATGACTTCTCTAAAAGATAATAACTGCCTAACCACTGAATCCAAAGATACTGAAAAAAGGGCCAAATGAAGATATTAAAAGTTTTTAAATATTTTATTTATCTATTTGAGAGAGAGAGAGGCAGATAGAGTAGAGAGAGAATGGTTGTGCAGCTCTACAGCTGAAAAGTCTCTCTCTTTCTATCTTTCTTTTTTTTTATTTTTTTTGTTCATTTTTTATTTATTTATTTGAGAGCAACAGACATAGAGAGAAAGACAGATGGAGGGAGAAAGAGAGAATGGGCGCGCCAGGGCTTCCAGCCACTGTAAACGAACTCCAGACGCGTGCGCCTCCTTGTGCATCTGGCTAACGTGGGACCTGGGGAACCGAGCCTCGAACCGGGGTCCTTAGGCTTCACAGGCAAGTGCTTAACCACTAAACCATCTCTCCGGCCCTCTATCTTTCTTTTTTAAAGTAAAACGATCAGCAATGAAAGAGTTCAGGACCTGGTGAAGAAAATTAGCAACACAAAAGAAAAAGTCATCAAAATAATGAAAACATCAGCCAGAAAACTGATGTTTTGCAGAACAAAACAAAAACAAATAGAAATGTTAGAAATTACAAACTTAGGGAATCAAATAAAAAAAAAAAAAACACAGTGAAAAGCATCACCACTATACTTGACCAAGCAGAGGAAAGAACATTGGGGGGGGGGGGGGGAGGTCAGGAGAACATGATTGTTGAAATACTTCATTCAAGCATCAATAAGGAAATAAAATAAATAAGCATGACCATCATGTCCAAGAATTCTGAGATACAATAAAGAGACTAACCCTAAGAATATATGGGCTAAAACAAGGAACTAAGATAAAAACTAAATGCATATAGAAGTAGTCTATGAAGTAGGAGGATTGCTATGAATTTGAGGCCACCCTAAGACTACATAGTGAATTCCAGGTCAGCCTGCGCTACAGCAAGACCCTACCTCAAAAAAAAAAAAAAAAGGGGGTGGTTTGGAGAGATAGCTTAATGGTAAAGGCACTTGCTTATAAAGCCTAAGGACCCAGGTTTGATTCTCTAGGTCCCACATAAACCAGATACACAAGGTGGCACATGTGTCTGGAGTTCATTTGCAGTGGCTAGAGTCCCTGCTGTGTCCATTCTCTCTCTCTCTCTCTCTTTTCTTGTCAGTTAAATTATAGTCAATTTTCCACAGACCCAGAGCAATAGATATTTAGATATAAGAGGTGTTTAGAGCTCCAAGAAGGCAAAACCACAGGAGAATATCACCACAATATACTCTAATCAAGATGTCAAAAATACAAAGCAAATAAACAGTATTAAAAGATGTAAGAGAAGAATACCAGCTCATCTACAAAGGCAGAAATAGGAGAATAACATCAGATCTCTCATCAGTAACTCTAAAAGCCAAGAAAACATGGAATGATATATTGCAAGCTCTGAAAATAAATAACTACCAACACAGATTTCTATATTAACCATAGCTATCTTTTAAAATTGATGGAGAAGTGCTGGAGAGATGGATCAGTGGTTAAGGTGCTGACCTGCAAAGCCTAATGACCTGTATTCAATTCCCTAGTACCCACATAAAGCCAGATGCACACTAGTACATGCATCTGAAGGCCCTGGCACACTCAACTTCTCAGTTTGTCTCTCTTCTCTCTATCTATCTATACTTTCAAATAAATAAATGAAAATAGTTTAAAACATGGCAGAGATAAGCAGGATGTTTCAATGTAAGCACCAGCTCAGAAAGTACATGACCAACAGGCCAACACTGAAGAAGATGCTTCAAGGATACCATACCCAGAGGAGAGAGAAAGTCTCAATCATGAAAGCACAGAAAAGAATAAATTTCCTGAAAGAAATAGACTAGCCCAGGGCAGCTATGAAGGAATCTTTCATGCTCAACACATAATACCACTTAAACACTTCCAGTCTACTAATTCTACATCCTTACAAAAAATCCTTACAGAAATAGCCTTTCACTGATAGTAATAAGATGAAAAGTAAAGAACAAATGATAATCCAACCATTCAGAAAACAACCAACAAAATTAAAAAAACAGTTAGTAATAATGACATTAATAACCTCAATAATAGACACAGGCTGCCTGATTGGTTTTAAAAAGAAACAACCGAATTTGTTGTCTCCAAGAAACACACCTTACTAGTAAAGACACTGAGAGTCAAAGGATAGAAAGCAATCTACCAAGTAAATAGAAACTGAAAGCAACTGGCATAGTGATTCTGGTATTTGATAACACAGACTTTAAATCAAACTTAGAAGAGATTAGAAGGTCACTGCATATTAATAAAGGGACCATTTCTCCAGAAGATATGACAAGTGTAAACATGTATGTATCAAACTTTGGAGTTCCCAGCTTCATAAAACAAACACTAATTAGGCATAACTGGTAGATTGGTCCTGATACAATAATAGTGTGTGATTTCAATGTACCACACTTAGCAGTTCGAGGGGCCCACTCTAAACTAAGCCCCATTCTAGTCCACAAATAAAAGTAATTGAAATTAATATTTTTATATTATCAGATTATACTTCAATAGAATAAGCAAGAAAATCAATAGCAAGATAAACATAGAAACTCCATAAATACATGGAGACTGAACAATACACTCAATCAGAGAAGAAATTAAAAGGTTTCTAGAATCAGGGGCTGGAGAGATGTCTCAGAAGTTAAAGTGCTTGACTGTAAAGTATAACAATCTGGGTTTGATTCCCCAGTACCCACCTAAAGCCAGGTACACAATGGCACATAAATCTGGAGTTTGTTTGTAGTAGCTGGAGTCTCTGACATACTCATTCTCTCTTTAATCTCACTTTCTGCTTACAAATAAATAATTTTTTTAATGTGGGTAAACTTATTTTATTTCATTTTTTAATAAATTTTTATTAATTAGTTTTGTATTCAGAAAATACAGTCAGTTTGGTACCATTATTAAGCTCATCCATGACCTACCCCCTCCCCTTAGCCCCCCTTGTAGAGGTATATGGGTCATGCATTGTGGAGTTAGCCCACAGTTATGGGTAAGATAAATGTCTCTGCCTATCTTGACCCAACATGTGGCTCTGACATTCTTTCCACCCTCTCTTCTGCAAATTTTCCCTGAGCCATGTTGGGTTCATTTTTGGTCTGCTTCAGTGATGAGGTGTTGGGGGCCTCTGAGGCTGTGGCTCTCTGATTTGATAAGAGTTGATTTTTCTCTGTGTTGATCTCCTTCCCCCTTGTGCTGGTATCTGGTTTACCAGGAAAACAGCACCCTTTCTTGTTTTGCCAATTTTTTTTTTTAGTTTCAGCTGGGGCCCTTTTGAGGTATGATGGGGTGGCTTTCTCCTTAGGATCTACATCTATCTGAAAAAGAGAAGCAGATTCTCCAATGGAGAGCAAGTTATCACCAGGACAAATGAGATAACCCTTGCTTTTTTAGTAGAGAATTTAATAGGTGTAGGCCCTCCTGTAGCCCATGATTGATGGTAGCTTGATGATGGACAGTGGGCTTATGTTTGGATATGGTTCTGACTTGTTTCCCCGCTCCAGCTATGGGTCCTGTACCACTGAGGGGATCAGTTAGCCAAATCAAAAGCATTTGGTTCCCCACCATGGCTGTGTGCCACTATTGCACTTGTGTGGGCATCACACCAGGTTATTTGTTGCTAAGTAGGTTAGACCATGAGTTGCTTGGACAGATCTTGGTCATTTTCTCCCAGTCGCCCATGTAGCACCTTCTGGCATTAGATGTGCTGACTGTCTGGGGACTGACTCTCTTTTAGCTTCCAGCCATGCCATTCCATTTTACATGTCAACCACATAAGGTGTCTTCAGCAGTAGGGTCTTACCACTAACCTTTGGTGGGTCATCAAGTACTCTGACAGAAATCTGTCTTTCTTTTAGGAAACCTTGTAGGTCTCTGATCAAAAGCTCCTTGTGGATGATAGCCACATGCTGGTACTGGGAGTTACAGGTCAGTGCCCACTAAGAAAAGGAGTAAAAAGATAACTAATATACAAGAGCTAGAGAGAAGAGAGAGAGAGAGAGAGAGAGAGAGAGAGAGAGAGAGAGAGAGAGAGAGAGAGAGAAGCTGTAGAAGATTAAGGTTAGTCTTCATCATACCCTTTCAAGTGTCTTGTGGTTCAGGTGTTCCCTCTGAGGGCCTGGTGAAGGTTTAGCCATTTGGTCTGCCTTTTAGGAAGTAGAATTTTATGGTACCATTGCGGTTTGGGTCTGGATTTGTGTTTCCCACCCCTTCGTTGCCCTCCCCACCCATCTATATAAATTTTTTTTTTAAAGTTTCTAGAATCAAATGAAAATGAAATCACAATTTTCCAGTTCCTTTGGCAAAGGTGCAGCAGTGCCAAGAGGAAAATGTATAGTTATCAATGCTTACATTAAAACAATCAGAAAGATTGCAAATAAAGAGCATAATGATGGACCTCAAGGTCAGAAAAACCAGATAAGTAAATCCTCAAAGCAGTAGATATCAAGAAATAATACAACTCAGGGCAGAAAGTAGTGTAATAGACCATTACTCAAACAAAGAATTGGTTCTTTGAAAATAAGCAAGATTGAAGAATCCTTGTCCAAACTAATGAAAGAAAAGAGAGAAGGCACTGGTTCATAAAATTATGGGTTAAAAAAGGGAAGTTACAGGTTCTAATGAAATCCAAATAATCATTAGGCAATACTTTGAAAATTGATGGTTCAAAATATCAGAAAATCCTGTCACTTAAATATTTCCAGCCTATTAAATCTACATCATTACTATAAAGTGAAACAAAAATAGCATATGATCATGACATTCTTTAATGAATGAAATAGTCAAGGTTTGTAAATCCTACTTTTGTTTTTTGTCTTCAGTCCATCCCCCAAGACATTCTGATAACTTTTTGCCACTAACATGTTGCAGTGTAAGTATTGGGACAATGCTGAGTTTTAATTTCTATGAAGACCCCTCCTGTCATGTCCCTGTGAGCAAGAGTAATCTTGTCATTAACAAAATTTGGCTGGGTCTGCATATCTCTGCTGCTGTCCTGACTCACAGTCGGGAAAGACAGAATCCATCCTTTAGAAGTGACTATCTGGATTCCCAATAGTCTCACTGGCCCTGCTCCCATGGTATTTCCAAACATGTTGTTTTCTATCCCTTCCTTGGTTGTTATCTGTGTTCCCCAGTAAATTACACACTTCACATGGGCCAGTGTTTACTCATGTGGTATCTACTCAGCACCTAGCACACAGGCTTGGCACTTAGAATATTTTCAATTAAAAGTTCTTATCCAGAGCTGGGGATATAGAGCCATGCTTGCCAAGTAAGCATGAGGACCGATGTACCATGTAAAGATGCCTGGTATGGTCGTGCATGCTTGTAATCCTAGTGCTGGGGAGGCAGAGACAGGATGATCTTTGAAGCTTGCTGGTTCAGTGATCTGTAAGTTCAGTGCAAGACCCTGCCTCAAAAAATTAGATGGAGGGCTGGAGAGATGGCTTAGCGGTTAAGCACTTGCCTGTGAAGCTTAAGGACCCTGGTTCGAAGCTCGGTTCCCCAGGTCCCACGTTAGCCAGATGCACAAGGGGGCGCACGCATCTGGAGTTCGTTTGCAGAGGCTGGAAGCCCTGGCGCACCCATTCTCTCTCTCTCTCCCTCTATCTGTCTTTCTCTCTGTCTCTGTCGCTCTCAAATAAATAAATAAAAATTAAAAAAAATTAGATGGAGAGTGACTAAGGAAGAGACTTGATGCTGACCTCTGGCTTCCACACACATGCGTACATGTGCATATGCATACATGAGTGTACATACATTCACATATCTATACACACATGCAAACATACCACACTATTGCAGTAAGCTTTGTGTTCCTGGCAGAAAACACCTGACCAAGAGCAGCTTGTAGGAGGAAAAGGTTTGTATTGGCTTACAGACTTGAGGGGGAAGCTCCTTGATGGTAGGGGGAAATGATGGCATGAGAACAGGGTGAACATTACCTACTGGTCAATATCAGGTGGACAATAGCAGCAGGAGAGTGTGTCAATCATTGGCAAGGGAATGCTGGTATGACACCCATAAGCCTGTCTCCAATAATACACTGCCTCCAGGAGTCTCCAGTTCTCAAATTTCTACCAGCTGGGGACATAGCATTCAGAACACTTAAGTCTATGGGGAACACCTGAATCAAACCACCACCACCACCAACCCTCCCCCCGACACACACGAAAGAAAAATGTTCCAGCTAAAATGGTTGTGTGTTGGGAATGTTGACTATTAAGAGATGTAGTGATTCAATCTTTATTTTGAAAGAATGCATTGACCATTGAGTGCAGGGTCCTTGTCATCCTGAAGGCTGGTCTCCTGACTTGTGCAGACTTATATGAAGCCTCTGCCTTATTCAGAATGGACTCTGAAGGGAAGTTAAGCAATTTTTCCTACAAGGTGATCTGTGAGGGCTTGGTTACTAACAGCAGAGCACTGAATGCTATTAAAAAGAGGGCAGGATTGTGCATCAAAGAAATGTAGGCTGGAAGGAAGATGACATTTGAATGAAGATACAACAGGAAGAGTTGGGCCAAGCAGCTCAGATCCAGATTTCTTCTTTTTCCCACCTCAGATTTAATCCACTGAGGCCCATCTTTCTTTCTGAGGATTCTGGGCCAGGTATCCAGGGCACAAGGAATGTTAACATGGAAGAGCTAGACCTCCTTTTGCTTCACCTTTGGATCATAATTCAGGGCATGAACAGGTCTTCCTTATATGGACCACCTGCACAATAGCTACCTCAGCATGTCTCTGATGCTCAGACAAACTGAGTCTACAGCAAGACTCAGGCAGCCTCTCTGATTAAGGCATTACCCAGGAGATTTCACTGCTTGGGAATGGTGAACCTCCCAGGTCCAGAAAAAGGACATCACTGAACAGGAACAGACTCATTGAGCACTGGGCCAGCAATTTCCTAGAAGCAGGGAGCCAGGCTGGGAGTTCACGAGGGAAGAATCCTACAGGCAAGGAGGACAGTGGGCTCTGTGGATGATGGGCACTTATGTGTTGGGGTGGGAGAGTTCTCAGGGTCATCACTGTACTAATTGATACTCAGGGTGGCCTTGTCACTGGTAAAGGCACCTGGTGATCCTGGCTGATGGGAGATGAGAAAAACGAGGGTTTCAGAACCCAGGTCCCCAGGACCACTCAGATGTGGTGACAGGGGCAGGAGTGAGAAGGCCAGATGGTGAGGTCATGGTTTAGACTTTGGATTTCCACTGCAAGTGATCAGTAGATGCTCATGAGGCTGGGCAGTAAATGATACTGTATGTTTACACTTTTGAAAGATGCCTCTGGGGACCACTGATACCATGGCTGGATCAATGAGACACAGACAGGCTATGGCTACTCAGCAGCTGATGTCAGAGACAGCAGGGTCAGGGTAGGGTGGCACCCCAGGATTCTGATGTGGGATGACAATCCATCCTGCCACCAGGTAAGGAATAGAGTTCTACACTTGTGCGATGAGAAAGGAAAGGCAGGTGTTCTTGTCATGGGCTAGAAAATGCAGCATCACCCCTAGGTAGAGGTAAAGGTACAAGTTGGATTTTTGAGGATTCTGAGAGCAGGCAGCCAGGCATCTATCTGTTAGCAATTCAGGTTATGCAATGGGTCTACCTGGGGCTTGCTGATCATCTAGTCTAGCTGAATTAGTAAGCTCCAGGCCAATGAGACACCCTGTCTCAAAAAAAAAAAAAAAAAAAGGATGGCATTCCTTAGTAATGACACCCAAAGTTG
This sequence comes from Jaculus jaculus, assembly GCF_020740685.1. Lineage (NCBI taxonomy): Eukaryota > Metazoa > Chordata > Mammalia > Rodentia > Dipodidae > Jaculus > Jaculus jaculus. The sequence goes on from NC_059104.1 coordinate 137,107,625, forward strand.
TCATTTGGCCTCTATAAGAATGTGCATTCATACATACATATAATAAAATAAGCCCTCTGAGCCATTTCCCTAGCCCCAGTATTTTTAAAACTCTTAGCATTTTTGTGTGACTTTTGGTGTCCATTTTTTTCTGATTTATATTCCTCTTTAAGAAAACAGTCTATGTAACCAATTGTTGAGGTTTTGCAGTCTCCGCAACAACTCCTTCTAATGGTCACATAAAAATCCATCACGGAAGGTTAATCAAAATTTAAGATGCTATAAATAAGCCATATGGAAAATTATCATATATATATATGATGTTAAAAAAGATAATTTGGGCAGAAGTATACTATGGAGGTGGATAATGTGCCCAGAAGCTTTAAATGGTTATTAAAAAAATTTCAGTGCCAGGGGTGGGATATCTTCTAGTAAGCTTTTAGCCAGGGTGACCTCTGGTACCACCCCAAATTACAGGTTTTTACCAAGGCTCTTAGTTGCCAACCAGAACTAGATGGTAAGACCTTATTTTTGAAAACTTCACATGCTTGGGCTTCAGGACAGTGAGAAATCAAGCTGGAGCTGAGCTGGAAGCCTCCTCCCTGTCACCTAGCTGTCAGGATGCTGGAGAGAGCTGTGTGGCACACAGCCTTCTAGGGGAGAGAAAAGTCATCAATGGTCTTAACGAGCAGTAGACCCTGCAAGTTTTATACCTGGCTATCCAGGCCAAAGGCACCAAGTAATGGTGGCATGTCTGTTTTGGGGGAAAACAACTGCTCTGTGATTGAATTGATGCCTGTATTCATGCCTGGTACTTAAAACCTAGTCAAAAACTTATGGCTGAGGAGGTCATAAGCCCTAAGAGGAAAACTACTATTGTTGTCTGGCTAAATGCTCCTATTATGTCCACCAAGCTGCTGTCTAAACACTTAGGCTTATGCCCATATATTAATGCTACTCTCACTTTTGGTTAGAGAAGCTTCTCTTTTCTGATGGTGGTGACCACTGAGATGACTCAAAACTTTCCATAGTGCTGAGAAAAAGTGACAGTGGAATGTTCAGCACTGAGACATCTCTATCACACCCCCCAAGGCTAAGGGACCATTGCAGAAGAGGTGGTAGAAAAATGTAAGAGCCAAAGGAAGGGGAGGAGTGCTTACAGTGCTATCATCCAGACACAAATGACCTTGATATTCATGCCCTCAGTAGCTGACACTACCCTACCCAAGACCTAACATCAAAATAGAAGAGAGATCAGTTAGAAAGAAGAAGGGATTCAGGGGAGGGGGACTTGGAAGGAGGAAAAGAGGAATGGTGGGAGAGGATTATGATCATGGTATATTGTCTGTATCTATGGAAGTTGTCAATACAAAGTTAAAAACGACAAAAGAAATAATCCACTGAATGAATGGGCCACTTTGTTAGCTTGAACAAAATTTTGAGCACTTTATTTTCTTTGTTTTCACTACTGTTCCACATAACATTATCACACTGTATCAAGCATTCTTCTGAATTTAAGATTATTTTCTCATGAAAGTTTCAGTCAATATTTTTCTAGTCTTATTACAACCTTATTACAACCAAATTGCTCCATGAGAAAGCTTTACACATAATTTCCCTGTGAATGTGCAACTTATTTATTTATATATATTTAGAATATTTTATTTTAATGTATTTATTTGAGAAAGAGATGTTTATTTTTAATTCTGGGTGTCTTCCTGAACATGGCTCAGTAGGAGGAAATGGGAGACAGAGGCTGGCCACTGGGTGAAGACTGCCCCCTGGGGTCTGGAACATGCCTTTGCAGGACCAACAAACATCAAGGCAGGTGGGGATTCAGACAGGCCAAAGGGGATGTCAGGGAAATTTTACTGTCCAACGACTGAGCTTATAAAGGACTAATAACGGTGAAAAGGGACCTGGGTGGTACTAGAGTGTGTGTGGATGGGCAGGAGCAAAAAATCTCGACAGTGGGGAACCCAAGAGAAAGCAAGAGATGGTGGAGCACTGAAGAAAATGAACACGCACAAGAACCCCAAACGTGACCTTGGCTCCTTTCTAATCTCCAGAAAAATCATCAGTGGGGACCATGCCCTGAGACTTACTGAGGAACGTATTTGCTAAACTTTGTGGGACTTTGCTGGATCCTCCAGGAAATCGTAGAAATCTAATAATGGATCTATTCTGGTCTCTGCTCAATGCCTGTGACCTGGACTCCAGTCTGTTCAGCCTGTTGCTCAAAAACCCCATGCTGGTGTCTGCAATCCAAGAAACAAGTGTCTATTGACAGTGAGAGAGGCGCTAAATACCACTCCTATGTATGCATGATTCCTGATGGTCCTTAGGAAGACATGGTAATAAAGAGAGTTAAGGGGATGCATATTGGTTTCCATTCAAAACAATGTTTTAGTGACATCTAAATGTTGCATTGTCAAAGAGACAAGGAAAGTGGGGGTGAGTGGGGTGAGTGGATTGTGGTGCACACCTTTAATTCCAGCACTCCAGAGGTAGAGGTGGGGGATCTCCTTGAGTTCAAGGTCATCCTGAGTCTACATAGTGAATTACAGTTCAGCCTGGGCTAGAATGAAACCTTACCTTGAAAAAGCACAAAAAAGAAGACAAGGAGAAAGTGACATTCTCTTTCCTTGTCCTTGACAACTTGCCTTGATAGACCAAAGCAGATATTCTTTGAAGTCCAAAATCCTTCTGTGGGTTTCTATGTTCTGAGAAGTTCAGATAAGGACTCTGGATCCCAGGAGAGTGAAGGGCTCAACAGCACAGGTAAGGACTCTGGATCCCAGGAGAGTGAAGGGCTCAACAGCACAGGTAAGGACTCTGGATCCCAGGAGAGTGAGGGATTAACAGTACAGATAAGGACTCTGGATCCCAGGAGAGGGAAGTAATCAATAGTGCAGATAAAGAATTTGGATCTCAGGACAGTGAAGTGACCAACAGCACAGATAAGGACCCCGGATCCCAGGAGAGTGAGGGATCAACAGCACAGGTAGACTCTGCATCCCAAGGTAGTGAAGGGATCAAATGCATAGGTAAGGACTCTGGGTCCCGGGGAAGTGAAGTATCAAAGGCTCTCCAGAGAAGCCTAAGAGAATGAGGCATTCATTAATGGAAGAGACATATGGTGGTAGATGCCTTTATTTTTGTTTAAGTTTTTTTTTTTTTTTTTTTTTTTTGGCAGCACTAGAATTCAAGGAGCTATGCAATAGGTGAGAAATCCCTACCTTCATTTTACTTGCTGAATTCCATGGATATAATTACCTATAAGTGTAATTACAGGGACAGCAAATGGCATTTTCAGCTGTGGTCTTGAAGAGAGTTAATTTTTGACTTTGACCAGAACAATGCTAATTAGCCTCTCTCTCTCTTTCTCTCCCTCTCTCTCTCCCTAGAAATTCCTCACCCAGGCTTGAGCTGCGAGCTGTGTGTGGCTGCTGCTGCTATACTTTTGAGTAATGAAAGGACACTATATGGCCACTGCATCTGGGATGCTGTATTAGTAAGGCTGCTTTCCTGTCCATTTATCATCAATTAAAGGTGTGCTAGTTTGTAATGTAACCCCACCTTCAGCCTGGCTGCCCAGAATGGCTCCTCATTTATTTTCTGCAGGGTATTGGATGGAGTTAGACCCACCTTACTGCTCAGAGGTGACATGCAGCATGAAAAAGTACACTAATTGAGACATCTCTAGGGAAAAAAAATATGAAAACTGAAACGGTAATTAGAATGAGACCATTTTTAAGCTAGGTAAGGAAAATCGAATGGAGGTGCAGGCTAGAGGCCTTTACAAATGGGGATGAAAGTACCTGAAGGGTGGCTAGACAGAAATAGGTGTTACAGTAGAATATATCCTTTTAACACTTCAGGGAGAGAGGGGAGGTTAAGAAAATATACTAGGTCAGGGGCACAGACTTTTAGGAGGGGTGGCCTCACGTGCAGGCTACAAGACAAAGCTAATAGGGGAACTGACCATCAAATTTCTAGGGCTTAAATGGAGACTGATAATTTGGAGACAGAAATATGCTGGTCTCAGGGAATGTGGCTCTAAAATTAATATGTGATTCTAGAGCTCCAGCCTTTTGTGGGAAATTGGCATGAAATGGAGGAGGGAGATTTTTTTTGTGGCTTGCAAATAAGGTGTTTCTCTTTAGCTGGAAGCTGTGTCTTTACAGAGTTTCAAGAATGTTCCTCTCCCCTCATCCCCACTGGGGTCCACATCCTTACAGGCCAAGAGGAGCACAGAGATACAGCAATTTTCCATTCAAGAAGTTTACAGCTGGCCAGTGCTGGGTGCCCAGGTCTTGATGAAACCTCTCAACTGTGATCACTGTAGGTCCCATGGAGTTGCAGGTGTTTTCCATTCTGCACTCCTGCATTTGTCACCCTCTTTTAGTATCCCTTGTTGTCAGCTTTGAGTCCAAATGAATTCTACTTTCCGGGTGCTTGCAGGGCCTGGTATGGGAACCGTTGGTGTCTCTGCCTATAATTATGCACCACTGGTCATTCATGTGAGGTTCCACTGCTCACTGGAAACAGAACAACTTCCAGCATGCCTGCAAATGCCCATCCACTGGCTCCCATGGCTGGTGGCTGGCTTGTATAGCTTGCTCTTAGGGCTTTGCCAAGGTGCTGTGGGGGGGGTGTTGTTTGGTCTAGCCTGAGCTCTGGTCCCTACCAGGAAGGCCATATCTCACTTGACTAGTGAAGTGGAAGCATCTCTTTATGCTGAGATATCAGGTCCCAGCCTCTTTCTCATCAGACTTTTCCTTGGGTGCTGCAAGAGAGTGGTGGCTCTTGTACCCTTCCCTCCTTCCTTTAAGTGGGCTACAAATTTCTGAATTGCAACTGCCAATTAGCACAAGTTACTGTTAATAACCACAGCAGCAGTCTATTTCACTGATCATGCAGAAATAGCTATCAAATAGCTATCAAGGCAGAATATTTGAGTGAAAATGGATAATTTCATAAAGTCATGAACACATAGCCTTATGAAGGCTGAAAACTGAAGGCAGGCTTCACTTGGACAGCATGGTATTGAATTAGCTAATTATAGTGGTTTCATATCCCTGTTTGATCATTTTTTAAAAAGTTTTTTTTTCCCCCTCTCCTAACACACAGGCAAAAGCAGGCAGAGCCCTATCAAACAAGTTTCCCTTTGAATTTAAAATTACTCTTGAGGGCAGGGAGGTTTCTGAAACACAGATGAAAATGGAAACTTCAAAGAGATTTCCCTCTTTCTAAGGAAAAAAGAGCTTTTCCTTCCCAACTATATGAGAAGGGGAAAAATACGTAAATTTGAAAGTAAAATTTCATCAGGGCAAGAAGAGAGTAGAAAGCACCAAGTTTCTAGATGTAGATAGGCAAATGTTGCGTGTGACTTTAAGAAGGAGACAATGAAGAGACAACTTTTTTTTAAAACCACATCCTAAGCAGAGACACTTATAGGCCAAAGGTCATATACAGAAGGGATGCTGGGTAACCCCAAAGTGAGAACTCCAAGCTTGCCTCAAAATTTACCCTGTAGAGGAGTGTTAATAAAAAACTGACTGTGGCTTTTGTTCATTTTTATTTATTTATTTGAGAGTGACAGAGAGAGAGAGAGAGAGAGAGGCAAATAGAGAGAGAGAGAGATTGAATGGGCGCGCCAGGGCCTCCAGCCACTGCAAACGAACTCCAGACACGTGCGCCCCCTTGTGCATCTGGCTAACGTGGGTCCTGGGGAATCGAGCCTCGAGCCGGGGTCTTCAGGCTTCACAGGCAAGCGCTTAACCGCTAAGCCATCTCTCCAGCCCTGACTGTGGCTTTTGAAAATTACAGTGCTTTTAGATATGCAAACATATATTTGTTTTTGAATGTATCATCAATTTGTAAAAGGAGAGTTAGTCATAAGTGAAGGATACATGTCTACTTAATTAGTGAAACTTAGTATCCATTTACATGGTTTGGATAGTCATATCAGAGATGTCACTGTATGCTTTTTATTGAATTGTTTTTTGGCTTTCTGGGATTTAGTGAATGGCCAAAGCTAAGGGTGAATAATCTCAAGCTCGCAAGGTGCTGACATGCACTGTTCATCTGGTTCTTGTATTGGGAGATGTTGGCTCCCATGCCAAAGAAGAGTCTACGGAACCAAGAAAATCCTTCAGCTGACGTCTGAGTTAAGACTGGGACAAAGCAAGGGTCTCTGTTCCATCACTCCTACTTATATAGGGAGAGGCCGTTATTAACCCTGGATGGGTGCAGGGTGTTAGCAGCTGTAGCATTTGCTTGTTACTGTGGTATTTCTTTTGTCTTCCCCCAATGCCATGGTGTGGAGACTGTTTTCCCTGTTTTATAGACAAGGAATCAGCAGGTCAGAGAAACTATGTCTTTATCCAGAATTGCTCAGCAAGTGATTGTTGGAGCAGATATTTGACACTGTATTGGTTAGGTCTGCACAGCTATGCCCAAAATACCTAACAGAAGCAACCTAGGGGAAGAAAGATTCATTTTATATTTTATGAAATATTTATTTGCAAGGAGAAAGAAAGAGTGAGTGAGAGAGAGAGAGAGAGGGAGGGAGAAAATGGGTGCTCTAAAGCCTCTTGCCACTGCAAACAAACTCCAGGTGTATCCTATTCACTGGCCTTCAGGTGGGTATTGGGGAATTGAACATCAGGTTTTGCAAGCAAATGGCTTTAACCACTGAGAAATCTTCCCAGCCCATGATTTATTTTAATAACAGTTCCATAGGGTTCAGTCCATGGATGCTTGGTCCCATGCACTTGCACAGAATGTTATGGGGGTGAAGGTGTAGGGCAATACAATTTCTTTACCTCAGCATTGGAGATAGCAGAGCATAAGACAGGAACCGGGGAACTTCCATCCAGGCATAACTTTCAAAGGCACACCCCAGGGACCTGCTTCCTTCTGCTAGGCTCCACTTCGCTAAAGCTTTCCTAAACAGGACTCTAAGCATTAAACACATGAGCCTGTGGGAGACATTTTGTATTCAAACTGTAACACAGAAGTCTACTGCAAGGGAGGCATGCAGAACCTTTCTGCTTGTTTTAGAATTCAGATGTTGAGAGGGGCCACGACCAGTCCATGTCTGGAAGTTGCAGAGCTAGACCATGACTTGTTTTCATTAGTTCTGTTTCATTTGTCAGTTGTTGACCAGAATGTTAGTAGATCTTTAAATTTTTCATAAAATTTGAAATCCAATATGCAAAAAATATTTTCCCTTTTCAGTGAAAACAGATTCTAAACAGGAAGTTAAAATAAGCTGTAGCCTTCCTACTTTAATCTTCTTTAAAATGCTAAGGTAGTTTCAATATATTGTGAATTTTCTCATGAAAATATGTTGCTCATTAAGTGAAATAGACTACAATAGTAGAGTGAAGCTTCACAATGATTGATTTTCACTTTCTAAGGGAATGCATTAAATTTTATGAACTTTGGCATAAGGTTGAGAGCAGGAGACTCCATCAAAGATGGACTAAAACAAAGATACCTTGACATCTGGAAGGGCTGGTTTGTTCCCTTGGGTAGGATGCTGCTTGGTGAGCCAAGGCATCCCATAGGATGTCCGCCATCCAGAGTTCAGGATCATTCTTCATCCACTGGGCTTCTCTTTCATCACCCATTCCTCCGTGACTGCAGGGGAGAGCTGGGGGGGGGGAAGAATAGAAGAGGGGGAACGATGTCTGCATAGCACCATTTCCTCCCCCCCCCCCATTCTGTGTGGCCATGGGGCATCAGGTGGTGAGGAAGAAGAACTCTTCTACTCAATTTTCAGATGGGGAATGCCCATGCATTTGATATCAGCACAGGTCATTCCAGACAACTAGCTAGGCTTATACCAGGAGAAAGCAAGCCTACTCCATGTGCAGCTAGAGACCCTGCAGCTTCCTAAATATTCTAGGAATTAATATTTCTGAGTTTTTCTGTTAAAAATTAATTGGCTACTTAGTCTGTCATTTTGTTATCTGCCCTTGCTAGCAAACACACATCAGCATCTGTCAAATGCTTGTGAATATTTTCTGAAGAAAACATCACATCTAAAAATTATTTATGCTTTGGAGGCAGCAAAAAGAATCAGGCAATAAAGCTGTCCACAGCCCAGGATGTGTGTGTGTGTGTGTTCATGTGCACATGTGCATATGCACACACATGTGTCCAAATGTGTTCTTCCTTTACTTCTAATTTCTGGTTTTATTGTTGTTATCATTATTACTGTTATTATATGATAAACTATAGCAGTCTAGCATGGTAATAATTACAGAATAGTTATGAAAATGCAGAGGTCATTCATTATCAAGAAGAGGTCTGCTTGTTTTGAAAGAATTTTTAATTGTGGCAATCTCTGGAGATGATGGAACCCTTGCTTGTCCCTGTGATTCAGTCTATTAATGATGAATTACAGTTGGTCATTTTGAATGAAAGTGTATGTAAATATTTTGGTTTTGGAATAAAGTATTTTAAAGATTTAGGTGATTGCTCTTCTCAGTTTTTAAGCTGGCTGTGGAAACACTTGGCTGGACACATTTTATTAGTGGGTGAACTTAGATCTTTCATCAAACTTCAAAAAAATAAGATTGTGGCTTTAGTGGCTGGGGAGATGTATCAGACCTCAGTACCTGAGTTCAGATTTCCAGACCACATGTAAAAAGAGGAAGCCATGGCAGGCTTCTGTAGTTACAGCTTAGTGATGGTGTGATGGGGGGCAGAGACAGGAGCCTGGAAGCTTGCAGATCAGGGAGCCTGGAAGGCAGCAGCAGTGAGCAACAGTAGCAGAATGAAAGAGACACCTTGCCTCAAAACAAGGTGGGTTATGAGGATTAGTACCTGTTCTCTGATCTCTACATGAGAGCCATGGCATGTGCATGTCTGCACTCAACATATGAACATGTACATATGCACATCATAGACACACACACACACACACACACATACACACACACGATTGTGAGTTTATTAATAAAATTGGAGATTGTTTACTCTCTCTCCATCCCTCCTTCTCTCTCTCCCAGTACTTTGCAAGAAAACCACATCTCTTTTTCTGCTTTAGTCCTGTTCTAATTAATTTCATAGAAGATGCCTTCTTTTTCCTTAAGGTGGTGGTAAAAATCACCTCACACAACCTTGTTAAGTTAGAAATAAGCCAAGGAGTTACACAATAAAATTGTTATATTGTGCAAATGCAGTAACTATAAAGTAGTATTTCCAACTAAATTTAAGATATTAAAGCTTATCTAACTACAGTGATTTTCCCATTCAGTCAAGACCAAATTCTGCATCATAATGAGCTCTTAGTTCTATAATTATTTCTGATAATGGTATTATGAATTCCTGTTTGCTGGTATTTTATTTTGAACATTAAGGTATTTTATTTATTCATTTGATATATATATATATGGGGGGAGAGAGAGAGAGAGAGAGAGAGAGAGAGAGAGAGAGAGAGGAAGATAGAAAGAGAGAATGGCATACCAGGGTCTCTAGCTACTGCAAATGAACTCCAGGTACATGTAGCACCTTGTGTGTCTGGTTTATGTGGGCCCTGGGAAATCAAACCTGGGCCTTTTGGCTTTGCAGGAAAGCACCTTAACTGGTAAGTCATTGCTCCAGCTCTCTTTAGAACATTTAATATCTGCTAAAGGCTTGACATGTACTGTCATTTTATTCTTGCAACATACATATATATGAATATATATGTATATAAATAATATATGTGTGTATCTGTGTCATATGACTCACAAATAAGGAAAAGAAAAAAACACCCATAATTCACAATAACCTCCTCAAGCTTATGTAGTTAGTGCTTTCCATAAATTTATATTTATTTAAAAATTGTAAATATAAAGTTCTCTCCTAACTGATGCCTGCTGAAGTGTCAGGACAAGATTCAAGTCCAAGTCCCTTTACTTCTCACTGGTCCCAAAGGAATCTCAGGCTTCATTGAGCTTCAAGACAAAGATGCTTACTTTTACCATATTTGTTCAACATAGTGTTGAAAGCTGGAACAATCAGGCAAGAGAAAGAAATGAAAGACATCCAGACTGGAAAAAAGAAAGTCAACTAGTTAATGCAGATGATATAAACATATATAGAAACCCCAAATGCTCCACTGGAAATTATTAGACTAATAAATGACTTTACCAAAGCTGAATAATCCCAAGGCAACATACAAAAATCAATACTATGGCTTTTTACTAATAGTGAAGTATCCTGAATATAAATCAAGGAAAAAACCTGACTTATAAGACACACAGGAGTAAATTTCACAGGAGAGGTGACAGAACCCCACAGTAAAAAATGTTCAACACTGATGAAGCTGAAGAGGGCACAAAAATTGAAAGTCATCTCATTTTCCTGGATTGGGAGAATCAATATTGTTAAAATGTCCCTGGTACCAAATGCCTTTTGTCCCATTCGCAATGTCTCTCTAGAGAAGGCAGAGCCATGGACAATAGGAAACTTCCATTTTGTCAGGAGCCCCCACAAACTCCATATTGTCAAGTAACACAGTACAGGTTGTGAAGGATCCATGTTTTGATTTCCATTTATAGGCTTTCATGATGTCTGCTTTCTTCTCTCAGGTATGCTAAATTTGAGAAGTTTGTCTTCTATCTCTTTGGAAGGACTTGTCCTTGCGGAAGATAGTTCACTTAGAAGCTTCATGAGCACAGGTGTATGACCAGCTCAAGGAATTATACTTGTAGGCCATCAAGTTATTTTCTTGTTAATATGAAAATGATGTTCTTTGCAGTTTTATATATCTTAAACAAATTTATATCTAAAATAAAAAATTATACATCTTAAACAAAAATACTTACATCTTAAATTTTTTTGCATTTAAAATTTTTCATGGCTTTTTTTTTGATTTTACTTATTTGATACTAAACTGTGTATAATTAAAGAATATATTATGAGTTTGACTTTTTGTATACCTAATGTCCCCTATCTCCTCTATGACTGTTGTCTAAGCCGCCATTACTCTACTGTAGGACTTCTGTAGAAAGCCAGTGTCACAGGACTTATCCTCATTGTATTATAGACATGGTGATAGGTAGGGCTGTACACTAGCTAGTTACATGGAGTGCGGGAGACAAATGTGAAAACAAGCAGCTATACCTCCATAAGGCATGATGTATAGTGGAGGTGTGTGGAAAGTAGCTTTGGGAGTAGCAGATAAGGAAAATAATTAGCTGTGGCTATGCAGCATATTAATTAAGTCCTCAAAGATGATTGTGAATTAACTAGGGGAAAAATAATCCAATTGTAGGCAGACTTGATGGCAACTACAAAAACCTGAAGCTAAGTCACCTTTATCCTGGCATGCGAGTACCCATGGAAGCTGAGGATTTTCTTGGAGCTCACACAGGAGGAGAGTTTAAGGAATCCATTTCCAGACATTCAGCTTCCAGCTTTTCTGAAGTGTTTCTGCTTGAAGAGTCTATATCCACACATCTCTTACAAATATTGCTTTGATGCGTTGCCCTTGGCTACTGAGGAAGTACTTCATGGCAATGAATAAGCAGATAAAAGGAAACAATGTAGTAAGCATGATAATCCTGCTCCCAGGCTACTCCTGTTTTGTTTTATTTTTTTTTTCAGTGTGGAGTTTCAAACTCAAGGCCTCAGGTACATAGAATAAATGCTGTACTATAGAGTTATATCCTCAGTCCTACCCTGTTTCATACACATTTCTGCTGATTATCAGAAGGGGATCATTTAAATATTCTCAAGGATGCTTTAAACTCAGAAGAGCAGAAGCTTGATACTGACAGTGTTTGAAAAAACAACAGGACTCTTAAGGACCAAGTACAAAAACTTTTGAAGATGAATTGGGTAAGATCAATGGGTATAAAATTTTCATGATTACTTTCAGATTTAATGACCTTTATTCAATAAGACAATTGAAGCTTGTTTTAGTCATACAACTGATACTCCAATTCTAGTCAGTCTTGTTCCTATATATCCCATCTGTCAAGTTCATGTGCATAAATTGAGACTTAGCCTCTAAAGGGAGACTGAGTCACAAATCTTTGTTCCTGGCTATGACAATATGACTTCTGACAGGTCCTTGGATTTGTTTTCCATCTGCCAATGGCCTATGAGAATATCCACCCAGGATGAAATGCCTCTGTAGTTTGTTCTAGATCTGATGAAGGAAGCTGGTGCCTCCATGGTTTCTAGTCTGTAATCTTAGGAGTTGGCAGGATTTTTCTAGAATAAAATACCCCTCAGAGAGCACAGATGATTTCAATGCTTAAAAATTTCCATGCTTGAAATGATATCAATTTGATTTTGAAATGATTTAAAGTTTTCCTTAGGGACACTCCTGATTTGTGAATTCGTCTTGATTTCAAGGAACATTTGAGGTATGATTGCTTCTTTAAAAAAGCTGATATTAAGCAATTTAGAAATATGTGTTTATAATTTCCTTTTCTTTACAATAACAATTGAATTCAAGTGGTCTGAGACCTGGGTCTGGGTAGCATTGGAAGTACACACTTGCTCTGTTATGCGATGGCTTCAGGAAACTTTCCTTAGTCCTACTAGGACTAAGTCCTTTTATGGATGTTCATGTGTGTGTATGCACCCAAGAGCACATACACATGGAGGGCAGAGCACAACCTTTAGTGTTATCTTTGGGAATTCCTTCTTTGTAAAAGGTTCTTTCTTTGGATTGGAGCTCACCAGTTAGGCCAACTGGCTGGCCAGTGATTCACAAATATTCTTCTTCTGTCTGTGCCTCTCCAGAGCTGGGATTATAGGCATATACCATCATGTCTAGCTTTTTAAGTGGGTACTGGAGATTGAGTGCAAGCACTTTACTGACAGCTATATTTCCCAGAACCTCCTGCTGGAAGTTAGAAGGGAGTGGGATATGCAGCAATTTGTTTACCCCCCTCAACCAAAAGGGGTTGATGGTGGCGGGGAGGTCTTCCTTCAGCCTATCTCTTTGCTCACCATGGAGGGGAGGGAGCATGTTGCTTCCTGCATCATCTCCTCTATGGAAAGCTTTGTGACTTCAGCAGTGAAAGTGATCACTGTCCTTCAGTATCCAGAGGCTTCTGCAGAGATGTACTCTCACTTAAAAGCAGAAAAAGGTGCATGTATATGTATGTTGGGAATAGAGTGAAAAGAATCATCATTCTTTTTTTAAATTGTAAAGATAAAGAGAGAGAGACAGAGACAGAGGAGAGGGAGAGAGAGAGAGAGGAAGAGAGAGAGAGAGAGAGAGAGAGAGAGAGATAAAGAGGTAGATAGAGGGAGAGAGAGAACTGGTGCGCCAGAACCTCTGCCACTGTAATTGAACTCCAGATGCTTGCACCACCTAGTGGGCATATGCGACCTTGCACTTGCCTCACTTTTGTATGTCTGGCTTACGTGGGATCTGGATACTTGAACATGGGTCCTTTGGCTTCACAGGTAAATGCCTAAAGCCATCTCTCCAGCCCTCCTACCCCCCCTTTTATTTAAAGAAACCATTGTTCATTATAGTATCAAAATGAGGAGGGAGTGAAGGGAAAATGAAGGTGTGAACACTGGACTTTTGTGACAAACAGACTGCTTAGGTTTTTTACAGTGGAGGGAGTCTTGTGGAGAATGAACTGTTTGATATCCACTCATTCACTCACAGAGCAGATACTGGATCCCACACTGGCTTGAGGAGAAGCAAAGATGAATAGACTAGAATGTGGTTCACTATCCTGTGGTGAATGTGTATGATTAAACAAGATGGATTACAGTGCCATTTGAAATATGATGTGGGAGAGATGAAAGTACTACAGCAATGAATAACCCTTCCTCAGGCTGTTGACAGGAAGAGGAGGGGCATTACAATCACAATGACATTTGAGTCCTCAGAAAGCCATTTAATGTCGGGGTAAAGAGTTCAGTCTGGAAGGAGGCTTCATGGTCTGGTTTCTTGCTTCACTGCATTATGGATGGGGGCCATACCCACATCTTTCAATGGGCATAAGAAGCCACAGTTTCACTGTGAGCTTTAAATGAGAGGGTGTCTACAAAGTGCTTGACTCAGAGCTGTGCACACAACAAATTATCTATGAAAGTACGTTCTATCACCATGGTCACTCCTATTGTTTACTGTCCTTGTTGAAAGATATATAGGAATTTGCCAATCAGAAGCAAGGATGAACAATAAGAACGAGCAGCTTATTAGGGGGAACAGATGAATACCAGATGAAGCAAGGAGAGAAACTCCACTATAAATAGAATGGGGCTCAACCCTCTTTGATTTTGGTTTACACGTTGTGGGTTGAAGATGTATCAAAGTGTTAGAAACCACTGAGGACCATTCAATAAATTAAAAAGGTGATTTTGTTTAAATTATTTTAGTAGACATCCTCAGGGGGGTGGACTGAAGTGCACGTGAATTGTGATTCTAGAGAGTGTGTTTTATTTCACAAGTGAATTTTTCCCCTGATGAAAAGCAGGCAGGTTGGATATCAATTATCAAAAGGTTTCAGGCATGTGCTAGGCAGACAAGGGTGGTAGCAATATTGATGTGCTTCATGCAGCTTTAATGAAACTGACCTGGAACCTTATTTTTTTTCTCTTTGAATTAGAATCTTCTTCTTTCCCCTTTAAGTCAGGTCCTGCTAAGCCAGCGTTTTCAGCCTTAGCTACACAGTAGAATCTCCTGGATGGTTTAACAAAGATCAGCAGTTATAATATACACTTACATTTGATTTGAAGGTTGCTCTGGTTCTAGTTTTCTTCAAAAGTCTTCTCCATGGGCCTGGGAGATGGCTCTTGGTGTGCAAGCATGAGTGCCTAAGAGGGCTTGTCTTCAATCCCTAGGACCCACATACAAAGCTGGGTGTGGTCATATATTCCTGTAACTCTAATGTAGGTGGAGACAGAGATAAGATCATTACTGGAGTTCAATAGTCAGTGAGTGTGACTGAAAAAAATGGCAGGTCAGTGAGATTGACTGTCTCAAGGAAGCAATTGGAAGAGTGACAGAGGACACCTCACATTCCCCTTTGATCTTCACACATGTGGGTACAGGGCCAACACATCTATACCAATTTATATCCGCATGCACACATACCACACCACACATACTACACACATGCCAAAAGAAAAATAAACAAGAAGAGAGTCCTTCCCAAAACCCAGCATCAAATCATCTTAATGCACAGCCACAGTTTATAATGGAAGTCTTATGGAGTGAAAGGATCCTCTGTGTTCTGGTTTAGGATGACTTTGACTAAACTTAGTGACACTGTGGCTTCCTTGAGCATATGAGGGTTGTTTCTTCCTTCCTGGAGGATATGTTTATCAGTAAAAAAAAGGATGCTTTAAATAGTCTCCCCTCCTCATTGGAGGAGGACTGTGGAATACAAAACCTATAGCTTCTCTAGTCCCAGGTGTACGATGGGACAGTATCTTCATGAGCCCGTGCACATCCTCCTGCATCCTGAAGCCATGGTTATATTACTTGTTATACTTAATATAATGAAGACACTATGTAAATAATGTTTTATTTTTAAAATTGCATATTATTTTTATTGTTGTGTTGTTTCTTTTGTGTGTGTATGTGTGTATGGTATGCATGCATATATGTATGCATGTTTGAATGTGTGTCTGCAGATGCATGTATACTAGAGGTCAGTTGTCTTCTTCAGTTCTTCTCCACCTATTTTTTAAAACTGTTATTTATTTATTTTCAAGCAGAGAGAGATTGATGGAAAGGCAGAGAGAGGGAGAGAATGAGCATACCAGTGCCTCCAGCTGCTGCAAATGCACCCCAGAAGCATGAACCATTGTATATTTGGCTTTATGTGGGTACTGGGGAATCAATCTTGGGTTGTTCGACTTGTAGGCAAATGCCTTAGGGCTGAGCCACCTCTCCATCCCTCCATCTGCTTTTTGGGACAAGGTCTTGCATTGAAGCTAGAACTACTGATTTTGCTAGATGAACTGGCTACCAAGCTCTAGGGCCTCAGTCTTGTCTCCACCTCACCACGGCTGGGATATAGGCATGTGTCACATGGCTTTTACATGGATACTAGAACTCTTAACCCAAGCCCTCATGCTTGCATGGCAAGCACTTTACTGACTAAATCCTCTCCCCAGCCTCATATTTCTATTTTTATTGTCTACCTCCCTGCATATTTTATCTATTAATTACTTTTGTCATTTCTGGAACAAAATGCCTGACAAAAATTGGCTGAAGGAAGAAAGGGCTTGTTTTGGCTTATTTTTCAAGGTTAAAGTCCACCATGGAGAGGATGCCATGATGGCCGAACATGAAGCAGAGCTGGTGACTTTTAGGCCCCAGGGAGGAAGCTGAGAGCAGAATGCTCAGCTAACTTCCTCCAAGTTATGCAGTCCAGGATCCTCAGCCCATGGAATGTCTCTGGCCATTCAGGGGGGATCTTATTATCTCACTTACCCTGATATAAAAAAAGCTTCATAGAGATACCTAGTGATTTGTTTCTATGGTGCTTTTAAATCTCACCAAATTGACAAGATTAACAACATATCTTCTGGATTCTGGTTGATTGAGTCCATGGATATAGAAAGAGAAAATGAAGGTTGTGGCTTGCTGATTCTCTGTCCTCATTCAGTGTAAGCCTCACACTCATGTGTAACCATCATTAATAATCCTTCATGTGTCATTGTATTTTACCTTTAGCAATGACACAGGGCTTTCCCACTGTTCTTGGTCTGTTTTCCCTGTTTTACTTGGTTGTCTTTAGCCTTCTGAATCTTGGACACTGAAGACCCAGATTTGACCCACTGGGCTGCCCTGAGGATTCACCTTCTCATACTATTATATTTGACCACCTTGAGCAGTACATCATACCCTTCACAGTTCTGTTAGAAGATACTTCTCCTGTCCCTGTTGTGACCACTGGCCTCCAAGACCATCATTTGTTAACAGAAAGCCTAAGGCAAGTCAGCAGTAAATTGGTTGAAGCAAGTTCTTTTGAGGATCATCAAATAGTGTCTGCTCCTCAATAAAAGTCAAATTGATATGAAGTATGCTTTTGCCAAAAATATGACTATTGTACTTGTAGAGGGGGACCCTTTGATTATCTGCTGAATACCTCTGGGCAATTCTGACATTTGGACTGAATTCTGGGCACGTTCACTCAAATTTTTTGAGTGCAATGCCCAGGGGCTGAGGATTATAAGCAATGTTCCGTGAGACTGCCAAACCTCAGAAGTGGATTCTCTACCAGGTGGAAATGTTGAATGGGCCAGTGCACAGTGACTGCCAGGGAAGAAAGCACACACACACACACACACACACACACACACACACACACACACATACACACACACACACACGCATACATATACATATACATATATGTACACACACATACATACATACATATCAGAAGATAAAAGTCTAACATTAGAGGATGACAGTGAATTACCTGGGAAGGAAAAGAGTTTACATAGAAAGGATCATACATGTACAGAAAGGATCTTGCATGTTTGGTTTTGTTATCATATGATTTCTTAGTTGTTTGACCACCTACAGAAACAATAACCCTAAAAATGTATGCTCAGATAATCACAGTGTTTGCAGAATTTCCTTTTATGCCAAGTAGAGCGCGTAAGTAATAAATAGAAACAACAACAACAACAAACAATTCAAAACAAAACCCAAACCTTAGGAGGATTGCCATGAGTTTGAAGCCAGCCTGAGACTACATAGTGAATTCCAGGTCAGCCTGGGCTACAGCAAGACCCTACCTTGAAAAAAAAACAACAAAATAAAACAAAAACCAACAAACCAACAAACAAGATACCCTAAACCTAATATAAGTTTAAATTAAAAAAACAAGTTATATGAAAAGCTAGTGTATAGAGCCGGCCCCCATATTTGCTAAAGAAGTTAGCACTGAAGCAATTACATGATCAATTTCAGTAGGTACAGTGGTTGTGAGGACATCCTGTCTCTGGAATGTGGACTGTAAATGAAAGGTCATATGTGGTGCCACATGCAAAAGGCATTGTGCCTTCACTATTTCTTTCACGAATGGTTTAATAATGCAAACCAATTATTTGTGGTTGAAAACTACAAGGGGTTCCCTACTCCTTATGGCAAAACACTCATATTATTTATTAAGAAGGTGAGCATAAGTATGGTTCTATTGCAAAAGAATTAGGGGCATGAGTGCTTCCCTGCCTAGCTCTTTTCTTTCTTTTGGAAATATCTCATACCTTTTAGAAGGGTTAGGATGAGTGGAAAGTAGTTAACCAGCACTATTGGACCATTGTCAGTAGAATGTCTTAGGGTATTAGCTGTTTATTTCACTGACATATTCTGAAGGGTCTGTAGGGGGCTTTTGGAGAAGTCAGGACCTCAATGTAATATACAAGCATTGATTCTGATATTTCCCTTGATAATAGTGCTCGACCATATTGGGGTCATAAGTCAGTAAGGTTCATGAGCTGTGGCAATGCTCACTGTCACCAGTAATAAGTACAAAGGACTTTCTCTAAAAGCTGGCTTATAAAACTTTAAGGAAACTTGGATTGCTTAAGTGAACTTGCAAGGCTCTGGGGGGGCCAAGCAGACCTTAGTTGTCTACTTATATTAATTTCACATAGTTTAAAGGGTCAAGAAAGGCGGTTGGTGATGCTTATTAATTTATGAAAGACAGACTCTTGTCTGTCTCGCTATCTCACTTTGACCATTCTGCTTTTCCTTTTAGAAAATTTAATATAAATTAAACCTTACCAGACAAGAGTGCCCTGAAGGATTAAGTCTAAAGTTCACAGCTGGACTAAAAGGATCCAAAGATGCTATGTCTTTTTGCTGGCACAATTTCACTTGAAGTGTGTTTGAACAAAAGAACCACACAGTGGACACAAAACATGAGAAGAAAATACAATTAGAAGCATATCATAGTTAGTCAAGGATTAGAATATTTAAAAAATATAAGACATAATTGTTTCTGAGGAGTTTTGTTGTCCATTCCTTAAGAAATAATGGCTTGTAACAAGAGTATCTCCTTGGCCTTAAGTGGGGGCATAGTGCTTGTGCAGTCAGGAATGTGTGTGTCACAGCAATGACTCAAAACATGTCTGACTACTGAGGCAAAATTCACTGAGGCAGAGTGAGGAAAGGGAAATGGAACATTGCCATGGAAACTAAAGCCAATCTTACTAGCAGGAATACTCCTTTGTGGTTTACTTGCTTTTGAAGAGAGAGAAGGCCAGAAAAATGTAAAGGCAGGTATCTAATACAATACCTAATTTAATCCTCATGAAAGCTTAGAATGTCCCCCATTTTTAGAGAAGGGCATTGAAGCTATTAAGAAAGCTTAATACATTTTCTAAAGAGGCAGGGGAGATAGCTCAGTTGGTAAAGAGCTTGCCTTACAAGCATGGGGACTTGAGTTCAATCCCCAGTCCCCACATAAAAATGTCAGGCTAGTGGTTTAAGTCTGTCATCCCAGCGCTGAGGAGGTAAAGTTAGGATAATCCCTGGGGCTTCCTTGCCAGCCAGTGTAGTTTAATTGGTACACTGCAGGTCAATTAGAACCCTTCCTCAAAGAATAAGGTGGGGAATGATTGAGCAAGACATTTGATTTTGACCCCTGGTCTCCTCACACACACATCAAATGCACAAGTGCACCACACATTCACTTGTTCCCTCACTCATATAAGCATGCATATACATATATCACACAAGTTTACATACACACAAGAAAAAATATTTTCTGAGGTCATATACATAGGAAATAAAAGGATCTGTATCTCTGAACCCCCAAACCAAGGACGAGATTGAAGATCACTACGGCCATGCCGTATCATTCTAGGAAGCCTTTTCAAGCAGTGTATACAAGGGAGAAAAAAAAAAAGACCGGAGAGATGGCTTTGCAGTTAAGGTACTTGCCTGCAAAGCCAAAGTACCCTGGTTCAACTCTCCAGGACCCATGTACCCGAGATGCACAAGGGGATGCATACATCTGGAGTTTGTTTGGCATGGCTGGAGGCCCTGACATGCCAATTGTCTCTCCCTCACCTCCCTGACTATTTCTGTATCTTTTTCTCTCTCTCAAATAAATAAATAAAAATAAAATATTAAGAAAAAAAAACCAATGTGTTTTCAGGCCTTGAGTAAGGGATGAAAATTAAGTTAACTTGACTGCAACATAGTGAGTAAAATGTATGTAGGCAATAAAAAATTAGGCCAGAAAGGAGTAGTGGGAAACATTTGGAAGACTAAAAAAGGGACCACTCAAATTTATGGATTTAAGCCATCTCACCAGCCCTAGTTTTAAAAAGTTTTTACTGAGAGACTAACACTTCATGTTGGGATCATATAGCTGGTAGCACATAATACTTATGACCTATAGAGCCAAATAGTCCATTTAGACTACTATAACAAGACAGAACAAAATTGGGTAGCTTACAAATAATACAAATTTATAACAAGGGGAAGATATGAAAGCCAGAAAGGTTAAGCTGTACTGGATTCAATGTTTGACGAGGAACCACTCTCTAACTGGAAGGTTAGAAAAGCTAGTTCTCAGAGGGTGGCGGCGGGGGCTGTCTAGGTCATTGTGGTCTTATTTTTTTTTTTTATAAGGGTCTTAATTCTACTCATGGGTAGATGCCTCATTGTGCAAAGGTCTTGTCTATTAACACTTTCCTGTGAGTGATAAGATGGGTTCCAACTTCTAATGCTATCATCTTGGTCATTAGAGGGATAAAAGACATTCAAAACATGAAATATAGAAATCATTTACTTGAAGATTGCTAATGCAGAGTGGCTAAGACTACAAAATCAAGCTGACTCTGTAGCTTCTGTTAGACTGAGATCACTGCTGGCTCTAGGTACAGACAAGAGACATGGAATGTCCAGGGTTTCCACTAATGATTGGTTTGCAGTGCAGAGAAACCAGGATATCCTGTAGAAAAGAAATGAAAGATCTCAAGCAGGCATCCAAGTTTTTCCTTAGGGCAGTTGAATTCTGACTAACCTAAATTAGGTCTTCTGGTACTATGTTGAAGAGCAGTGGTGAGAGTGGGCACCCCTGTTTTGTTCCCAACCTCAGTGGGAACCCCCTGAGACTTTCCCCATTAAGTATTCAGCTTTATGTGCCATATATATATATATATATATATATATAGATAGATAGATAGATAGATAGATAGGTAGATAGATAGATATTATTATGACCTTAATTGTATTGAGATAAAAACCCTCCATGCCTATTCATTCTGTAATTTTGATCATGAAGTGCTGTATTTTGTCAAAAGCCTCCACTGCATCAATTGAGATATTCATGTGGTTCTTGTTACTAAGTTTATTTATGTGCTGTATTATGTTAAGCGATTTCTGTATGTTGAACCATCTCTGCATCCCTGGGAAGAAGCCTACTTGACCAAGGTGGATAATGCATTTGATATTGTTGAGTTTGGTTTGTGAAGATTTTGTTCAAGATATTTGCATCTAAATTTGTCAGGTATAAAGGATTATAGTTTTCTTTACTTGTTGCATCTCTGCCTGGTTTTGGCATTAGGATGATGCTAGCTTTATAAAAGGAATCAGGGAGGATTTCCTAGTCCATGATTTGTGGAATAGTTTGAGAAAATTAGTCAGTTCTTCAATGAAGGTTTGACAGAATTTGGCTGAGAAACCATCTGGTTCTGGACTTTTCTTTTTGTGCTACTATTGCAATTGTGTGAGCATCATGACAGGTTGTTTGCTGCTGAGTAGCTTAGACCATGAGTTGCTTGGACAGATGTTGGTCATTTTCCCCCAGTTGCTCATGTAACACCTTCTGGCACTAGATGAGGTAACTGTCTGGGGACTGACTCTCTTCCAGATTCCAGCCACATCACTCCATGTTCTGTACCAACAGCATATGGTATCTTTGGCAGTGGGTCTTACTATTAACCTTTGGTGGGTCATCAAGTATTCTGACAAAAATCTATCTTCTTGGTGGAAACTTTGTATGTCTCTCCAATTAACAGCTCATTGTGGATGTTAACCACATGCTGGTCTTGGGAGTTATAGGCCAGCACCAAAGAAAAGGAAGGAATAAAAATATAGGTAATATAAGAGAGAAAAAGAGAAGAGGGAGAGAGAGAAAGAGAAACAGGTGAAGATTAAGGTTAGTCTTCATCATAACTTCTTCAGGGCCCTGTGATTCAGGTGTTCCATTTAAGGCTATAATGTAGGTTCAATCTTTTAGTATGTCTACCAGGATATGGGGTTTTATAGTACCATTTTCATTTCGGTCCAGTTTTGTGTCCTACCCCCACTCTTACCCTCCCATCCCACCTACCCCACCCTCCCTATTGTCCAGTCCTCAAGATGCTTATTAGGTATGTCAGCATCTTGGGCAGAATCAGGTTAGGAGCCATCGATGAGTGAGACCCTGGGATGATTAACTTTCTGTGATTGGGTGAGTTTGCTGAGAATAATCGTTTCCAAGTTCAACCATTTTTCTTCAGATTTCTTTGTGTCATTTTTCCTTACTGCTGTGTAGAATTCCATCGTGGAGTTATATTGCATCTTGGTTATCCATTCATCTAATGATGGACATTTGGGTTGATTCCACTTCTTAGCTATTATGGATTAAACAGCTATAAACATGGTTGAGCAAATCTCTCTGAATGGAGGCATTGAGCTCTTACAGCAAATGCCCAGTGAGGGAACAACTGTGTCTGTTGGTAACTCTATAGCCAACCTTTTTAGGAGTCTCCATATTGCCTTCCATAGTGGTTGTTCCATCTTACATTCTCACCAACAGTGGATGAGGGTTCCTATTTCTCTGCATGCTCACCAGCATTGGTTTTCATTTGAATTTTTAATGTTTGCTATCTTTACTGGGGTATGGTGGAATCTCATAGTTGTTTTAATTTGCATTTCCCTCATGACTAGGGGTGTTGAGCATTTTTTAAAGTGTGTGTTTGCTATTTGTAGTTCTTCCTCTGAGAATTCCCTGCACCATTCTCTGCTCCTTTTTGGTGAGTGGTTTGGTTGACTGTTTTATGGTTTAGATTTTGAGTTCCTTGTAGATTCTAGAAATTAGGCCTCTGTCAGTTGTATGGCCAGCAAAAATTTTCCTACCATTTTGTGGGTAATCTATTGACTCCGCCTGTTGTATGCTTGTCTGTGAAAAAACTTTTCAGTTTCATGAGATCCCAATGGTTAAGTGATTGTTTAATTTCCTGAGCTACTGGGGTTTTGTTCAGGAAGTCTTTTCCCACTCCTATGTCCTGGAAAGTTCCTCCTAGTTTTTCTTTCAGTTGTAGCAGAGTTTCTGGCCTTATATTGAGGTCTTTGATCTATTTGGACTTGATTTTTGTGCATTTATTTTTATAAATTGTTTTCTTAGTTTATAATCCATTAATTTCTGTTCTGATCTTATTTCTTTCCATCTGGAACTATTAGGGTTGGAATCTTCTTGTTCTTTCAATGCCTTTAGATGGACAGTTTGGTTATTTATTTATTTATTTATTTATTTATTTATTTAAGAGTGACAGACACAGAGAGAAAGACAGATAAAGGGAGAGAGAGAATGGGTGCGCCAGGGCTTCCAGCCTCTGCAAACGAACTCCAGATGCATGCACCCCCTTGTGCATTTGGCTAACGTGGGACCTGGGGAACCGAGCCTCGAACTGGGGTCCTTAGGCTTCACAGGCAAGCGCTTAACCGCTAAGCCATCTCTCCAGCCCCAGTTTGGTTATTGATTTGGGATCTCTCTGTCCTTTTTTTAAGGCACTTAGCACTGTAAATATCCCCCTTAGGACTGCCTTTATTGTGTCCTACAAGTTTTGTTAGGTTGTGCTTTCATTTTCATTCAATTCTAGGAATTTTACAATGTCTTTTTTGATTTCTTTCATAACACATTTATTGTTTTAAAGTGTGTTGTTCGTTCTCCAGGAACTGGTAGAGTTCCCGATTTGTCTCATTGTTAATTTCTAGCTTGAAAACATTGTGATCTGGTATGATATAGGGAGGTAATTCAATTTTCCTGAATTTATGGAGGCATGCTTTATGGCCCAATATGTGGTATATTTTTGAGATGGTTCCATGGGCTGCTGAAAAGAATGAGCATTTTATAGAATTGTTGTGAAAAGTTCTGTAGATATCTGTTAGGTCTGGTTGATCTATGGTATTCTTGAGCTGTATTATTTCCCTGTTGATTTTCTGCTTGAATGATCTGTCTATTGTTGCTAGTGGAGTATTGAAGTCCTAAACTATGTTGGTGTTTCTATTTATTTCTGATTTGTTGTCAAGTAGGTTTTGTTTTATAAATTGTGGTGCACCTGTGTTTGGCACATATGGATTCATGATTGTGATGTCTCCTTTATGAATAAGAAGTGACCTTCTTTCTCCTTATTGGTTACCTTTGGCTTGAAGTCTGCTTTATAAGATATTAATATAGCAGCACCTGCTTGTTTCTTATGGCCATTTTCTTAGAGTATCCTTTTTCATCCCTTCACCCTGAGGAGTTGTCTGTCTTTAGTGATAAGGGAGGTTTCCTGAAGACAGCAGATAGGAGTGTTCATTTTTTTTTTTTTATCAACCCTGTTAATCTGTGTCTTTTTTTAAAATTTATTTATTTGAGAGTGACAGAGAGAGAGAGAGAGAGAGAGAGAGAGAGAGAGAGAGAGAGAGAAAGAGAGAGAGAGAGAGAGAGGCAGATAGAGGGACAGATAGAGAGACAGAGAGAGAATGGGCTCACCAGGGCTTCCAGCCATTGCAAACAAACTCCAGATGCGTGCGTCCCCTTGTGCATCTGGCTAACGTGGGTCCTGGAGAATTGAGCCTTGAACTGGGGTCCTTAGGCTTAGGTTAAGTCCTAAGCACTTAACCGCTAATCTATCTCTCCAGCCCAACCTGTGTCTTTTGATGAGTGAGTTAAGACCGGTAATGTTTAAGGTTATAACTGTGAGGTTCAATTTAATCCCTGCCATTATGGGGTACATTATGGGGTTTGGTACTTAATTGTGTTTTGTACTTTTTGAGTCTGCTCTAGTTTTGGTTATTGTGATCTTCTTGTAGGCTCTTAAGATTGGCTGTTTAACTCTTCTGTGTGGAGTGTTCCCTGAAGTATTCTCTGTATGTTTGGCTTTTTATTCATATAATCACTGACTTGGCTTTTTTCATAGAAAGTTTTACTTTCACCATCCATTTTGAGGGATATGTTCTCTTGGTAGAGTAGCTTGGGTTGGAAGCCATAGTTTTTTAAACTTTGAAGTGTTCACTTACAGCCCCTTCAGCTTTCATGACTTCCATTGAGAAATCTGAGGTAATTCTGGTAGGATTGCCTTGGTATGTAGTGAGTTGTTTCTCTCTTGATGCTTTTAGCACTCCATCCTTATTAAGAGTTTTCACTATGATGTGTCTTGGAGAGTTTCTTCTTTGGTTCTGTCTGCTTGGTGTTCTGTGAGCTTCTTGATTCTGGATGGGTCTCTCTTTGGAGAGACTGGGAAAAATTTTTCAGTAATTTTGTTGACTATGTTCTCTATGCCTGGATTTCCTCTCCTTGTGGAATACCCATGATCTGGTTGTTTGGTTATTTTAGAGTATCCCACAGTTCCCTCCTATTATGTTCACTTGATTTTATGAACTTAGTAAAGTTTTTGATCTTCTGATCAGTGTCTTCTGTCTTGTCTTCCAGGTCAGAGGTTCTGTCTTCCACATGAGTAATTCTGTTAGTCAGGGGTTTTAGAGAGGTTTGTATAAACTCTAGTTAATTTTTGTTTCCTGTTGTTCTATTTTGCATCATGACCAGCTATTTTTTGAGGTATGGTTTCAGTTTGGGTTCTGATTTTCTTGCTGCTTCCTGGAATTCATTCTTACATTTGATCAAGCCTTCATTAAGCAGGGTCCAAGCAGCCCCAAGCAGCTGCAGGGGGACCTACAGGGACCAGCAACCTGGGAGAAGCTGGGGATCTGGCATACCCTGCCCATGCTGTGAGCACCCTCTAGCACAGAGCATTGGGACCAGAGAACTCAAGCCTCTTTTTTTTTTTTAATGTCCATATCTTTATTTGAACAGTTTTCTACATTAGCTAGGAGAATATAGCACTAAGGACAGATACATATGAAGTACCACATTAGACAATGACAAATTTAGAGCATAAAATGTTATTCTGATATTGTTTTGGTTTGCATCCAGGAATTTCCCCAGGCATCCAGTGAAAACCCATGTTTCCAAGGCTTTGTTTATATGAGCTAAATTGTTAACATTCTAAAAAATTTTGTGTGAGATAAGCTGGAGTGGATTCGTGGTTGGAAATACCTTTCACCTTTCAAGCCTCTTTTTTTTTTTAACAAAATTGATTATGTCAGCTAAATGGGTAGATCTTAATTTGTTATAGTTGGTGACCAATTCAGTAAACATTTTACTATACAATCAGTTGAAATAACTTTGTATAGCAAATCTAACTATTACTATTATTTTTTGTAAAGAGAACAGAGTCCTATATTTCACCAATAAGTCCCTGGCTTAGATTAAGTCCATGTTGGCTTCGGGGCCACTGCTCAGCCTAAAGCAGGTCGTAGAAATAGTCCAGGCCCTGGCCCAGCTTCCAGATGGAGATCCCAATGTCCAGCTCCCTAGCCAGCTGCAGCTGTAACTGCAGGGAATTCAGAGCTGGATAGGAGACGATGTGCCTCCCACCACAGCTCTTCTTGTACTCAAAGAAGTGTTCTGCTGCCGAGCTGTCCCACACCACATAAAGCCTGTGGTCCTTCAGAGTCTGCACATATCTGGCCCTGATGACAGGCAGGCTAATGGGCACCCGTGGAGGCTGCATAATCCATACAATATGAGTTCAGCCCCAGGAGCATCTTGCTTCACCACTGTGACTTGGGGTCCAGGACATGGACACAGGCTTGAACCCAGGCCAGTAGTGCATTAGGTCCAGTCTATTGTGACATGAAGTACCTGTAGGTCATAAGACTGAAGCCATCTAGCACAGGGGCTAGTTGCTCAAACTCCTAGTGCATGAACATGCCTGGCTGGTCAGTCCCAGGGGTGACAGTGGGTGGAGTGACCAGGATGGTCAGCAGCCGGGCCTGGTGTAGTGCCTCAGCCAAACGGGTAAGCATGTGAATGAGTCCCATGTGCTTCTGGCTCAACAGCTGGCTCAAGATCTCCACTACAAAACCGTCAAAATGCTGGTTTTTTGCAACCTGCACCACGGCCTTGCAGATATCCTCTATCTCATCCTCACCGTCCATGACCTTCCGCAAATCTTCACAAGTCCAGTCCTGACACAGAAGCTGAGGCACTGCGTGCAGGCCTTTGGCATGCTTCCTGACAGCTAGCATCCACCCTTGGTCCACATCATGGAGGCCTGTAACTTCAAACATCTCACATCCACATCTATACAGCTGCAGCCATACTGGTGGTACCTGTGTGGACTTGCTCCCGAAGACATTGGCAACATCATGACCATGGCTATTCCATGGAGTGACATAGCCCAGAACCTCTCCAGCAAAGTTCCTCTCCCCGGCCCTCACCGAGCAGTAGCTTTGATGCTCCAGACCCACATCCTTAGCCTTGAGGTCCATCACCACCAGACCCTGATCTTAGGCAGGTTTACCTGAAAACTGAGTCTTCTGCAACAGTGTCTTTGTGGCAGCTCTTTTGGCATCTGGCTTTGACAGGATTGTATGAACTGAACCATAGGCCAGAATGAGCCAGAGGACATGGAAGAGTAGCCACATGGTGGATGTGTCTCAGCAGGGTTCAGCTTCTGGGTCTAGGGGGCTTCATGTCAGGAGACCAGCCAGACTTCTAGTGCATGGCCAGAACAACTATTATTTTTAAAAACTGAAATTTCTGAAAATTTCCTACCTCAACATGGGTATAACCTATATCAATTTTCTTGAAAATGATTAAGTACAACTGGAAAAGTAATTTCACTTAACTCTGATAAACATTAAAATTCACAAAAGATAATCTTTCAGTTTCATTAACAAAGTCACTAAAAGCACTATTAGGACATAGCAATAAAAATGGGGCTGTTTATGTAAGTTTTTTCTCTTGAGAGTAAGTTGAAACCAAGTTATGAATGTTTTAAAGGTATATACTTTTTTATTTTTAAGGTAGGGCTGACTTGGAATTCACTATGTAGTCTCAGGGTGGCCTTGAACTCACCATGATCCTCCTACCTCTGCCTCCCGAGTGCTGGGATTAAAGGCATGCGCCACCATGCCCAGTGGCATATACTTTTTAACTTCTGCACTAGCTTCCTACTGTTATAAAATTCCACAAACAATGGCTTTAAACCACACAAGCTCATGCTCTCACAGTTTTGTAAGCCAGAAGTCTAAAGCAAAGAGACTGTAGGGCTTTGTTTCTTTTTTAGAGAAGAATCTATTGCTTATGTTTTCCCCCCTGTTTTCAGCAGCTCACTGTCCTGCATTTCTTGGCTCATAGAATCTTTATTATATTAATACACTCTCCTATTATGTTTTTCCCTGTCTGCTGACTTTGCTCCCTGCCTCCTTCTTATATGACCCTCATGATTATAAGGTGATCACACCATCAAGGTAATTAGGCCAATCTGCATTTTACCTTCTCAGCAAAGTTTCTTTTTATTATGTGGTAATATATTCACAAGTTCAGGATTTTAGTATAGGCATCTAAAATGTCTCTATTAAGGTTAATATAAATTTGATTTTAAAATGTTTAATTTCTCTGCATGTCTTGTTGTGGTATGTGTATTCATATTTGTATATGTGAAGGTGCATGGGTGTGTACCACACATGCACACATGTAAGCCAGAGGCAGATATTGGGTGTCTTTTGCAATATTTATCCATCTTATTTTTTAATTTTTTCTTGTGTGTGTGTGTGTGTGTGTGTGTGTGTGTGTGTGTGTGTGTGGTATATGTACATGTGTGTGCCCAGTTTGCATCTTGTGGTGGAATGTGCCCCCTGCAGTAGCTGGAGCTGAACTTCGGATGTACTGCTCATTGCTCTTCCATGCATTCTTGAGCTGGAGTCTCTTATTGATCTTGGAGCTTGCCATTTTTGTTTTCTTGAGCTCTGATCATTCTTGGATCTCTGCTCACATAAGAAACTACGGTTACAGATGCTCATGGTCATGCCTAGATATTTATGTTGGTCTTGGACATTGAAATAAAGCAGTTTCTCAAGCACCCTCAGGCGCTTATATTGGCACAGGAATGAACTACTGAGTCATATCCCCAGCTCATTTCCATCTTAATTTTTGATACATATTCTGTTACTGGACCCTGAACTTATAGGTCTGGCTAGTAAGCTAGCCAGCAAGCTCTAGGGATTTTCCTATCTCTTTTTCCCTAGCACCAGGATTATAGACACATACCCACTCTTGGCCTTAATGTTGGTGCTGAGGATACAAACTTAGGTCTTCTTGCTTGCATGACAAGCACTGTATTGACTGTACCATCTCCTCAGCCCCAATTTGCTTTTAATTGTGATAAAAGTTACCATTATAACATTACTCTTAAGTGTACAGTTCTGTGGGAATACATATATTTGTGTTGCTATGTAATGAAGAAAATTTTCATCTTGTCCAACTGGAATTCTGTACCCATTAAACATTAATCCCTAGTATTTGACTTTACTCCCAGTTCCTACTTTTTGTTTCTGTAAATCTGACTACTCTAGTCACCTTACATAACTGGAATAATCTGATATATCTCTTGACTGACTTATTTTACCTAACAGAACATTTTGTAGGATTTTCTGTATAATAATATGTGCCAAATTATTTTCTTTTTGATGGCTGAATAAATTTTTCATTGTAGCCTATGCCACACTAAAAAGGTGCATTCATTGGCGAATACTAGTTGCCACCACTGGGATGTTGTAAATAGTGCCACAGTGAACTTAGGTGCTTAGATATCTGTTGGAATCCTTGCTATAATTTTCTTTTTTCATCATATACTTTTTTCTTTTTTAATCATATATATATATATATTTTTTTTATTTGAGAGCGACAGACACAGAGAGAAAGACAGAGAGAGAGAGAGAGAGAGAATGGGCGCGCCAGGGCTTCCAGCCTCTGCAAGCGAACTCCAGACGCGTGCGCCCCCTTGTGCATCTGGCTAACGTGGGACCTGGGGAACCGAGCCTCGAACTGGGGTCCTTAGGCTTCACAGGCAAGCGCTTAACCGCTAAGCCATCTCTCCAGCCCTTAATCATATATTTTTGATATAGAACTTCTAGGTTATTTTGAAATCTTTAGATTTTTGAGGGATTGCTCCTATCTAAAACTCTTTTTCTGCTTTTAAAAAATGTAATAGCCAGTAATGTGGGTGTGAAGTGTTATTTAATTTGCTTTGATTTCTATTTCTGTAACAGTTAGTGAAGTCAGATAGTGTTGACCTCCTGCTAGCCATGTGCATCTACTCATGTTCCTTATTTTAAAATCTGGTTATTGAGCATATTTTTTAATTGTAAGAATTCTTTAAATATTTTGGACATAAATCATTTACATTTATTTATTTATTTGCAGGAAGAGAGAGACAGAGATGGGGAAGGAAGGGATGGGTGCATCATGGTGTCTAGCCACTGCAAACAAACTTCAGATGCATGTGCCACTTTGTGTATCTGGCTTTATGTGAGTTCTGGGGAATTGAACCCAGGTTGTTAGGCTTTGGAGGCAAATGACTTAACCACTAAGCAATCTCTGTAGCCCTAAACCCTTTACTTTCTATATAGCAAATACATTCTCCCATGCAGTGGCTTACCTTTTCACTCTGTTGCTAGTATTTAATGCACAAATATTTTAGATTTTGATGATGTCACTATTTTTTGTCTCCTGTTCCTTCGGTATTTTATCCAAGATATCATGATCAAATTCAAAGTTATAAAGCTTTCTCTTCTGCCTTTTTCTTAATAGGTTTGGGTTGCTGTCTTTCATAATTATGTCTTTAAGCCAGTGAGGTGATTTTTGTGAATATCATAAGGCCAGAGTTCTGTTTAATTCTTTTGCACATATATCATGGCCACATTTGTTTTAAAAGACTGTTTCCCCTTATTGAATGATCTTGGCACCCTTGTCAGAAGTGATTTGACTATATGATAAGGCTTATTTCTATGATAAATCTTTATTCTCCTTACTCATCTATAACTATTTTTTTTAACAGCACACTGCTTTGAATACTGAACTTTATAATCAGTCTTGAGATTAGGAAGTATGAAATACTTATAATTGAGAAAGTCTTGAGATCAGAGAATGTGAGGCACTTATGCCATAATTGAAAGTGATTTCTGAGCTTATAAATTTGAAGTCTTTCTAAAATGATGGAGGATGAATACAGAGATAATATAAAGAACACATGAAGTTGTGAGTTCATGAGCATGATGGTCATGTCATGTCAAGTGTTCCTCAACACCCCACCCTATCCTTTGCTTCTTATATTCTTTCTGTCCCATTGCACTAAGCCTTGGAGGAAGTGATATAGGTGTCCTGTTAGGGTTTAGAACACAATTGTAACTTATTGTCAGCAGTTTGACCACATATGTACCTCTGTGTCAAACTCTGCCACTGCAAAATGATGTTGGCTGAAAGTAGCACTAGTCTATATGTATAAATATAAGTATTTGAATTCATTTCTTATTTTTTTTTCACTACACACTTTCAAGCTATTGAGCAACTCATGATTACTTTAGGCAACATATAATAGAAAATATGATCTATTAGAAGCTCATTTCAATCTAGCTCAATAAAATGCAAAGATGATGTGTAGCAACAGTGATTTTCAGACTCCCTTGTTTTTGGGGCTCTGTTTCACATTCCTTGGATTTTACCTCTCATCGTCCTACTCCAGTTTGGAATGGGAAATTTCCATGTATGGTATCACTTCCATTGTGTGTCTTGTCACAATGCATCATTGCCTGCCCTCATCACATTATGACTCTTAAACTCCTTTTTAATGAAACTTTCTAGGACAATCATATACTATTTCCACTTAACAATCATTGGTTAAAACTTAGTTATAGGATGAAACTTTGTTGAGAGGGTTGTGTTAAATGTAATCTTTTCACCTAGTTAACAGTGAGGGATTGGAGTAGCAAACAAGAATGAGAAATAAGAAAGAGAAATCAATTTGAAGTCTCTGTCACACTATTGAAACCTTTAGAGTACAAGTTAAAAAAGTCTGTACACTTGAACTCCTTCTGTGTTCCCCATTGTGCATATACAATACAGCAGCAAAGGTTAGATGCACTGTTAAAATATAATAGGATTTAAGTCTATAGGAGGCTTCCTGACATAGGCACAGGGGGCTCTGGTGAATTCGGAGGCTTTTAACTTAATTCTCTCCAATCCTATCTGCAATGCTAGTTACTAATGATTCACTGGAAGTTTTTTTTTTTTTTTTTTTAATTTCCTAATGTTACTTTGCCATTGTGGATACATTACTTGCTGGGGGGGGAGGGGGGGTTAAGTACATGTGATTTTATGACAATGTCTTACCACAAGGGGGAGGCTTGGACAAAGCATCAGATGAATTGGGTGTACCTTAGCACTTAAGGTGCTTGCCTGCAAAGCCAAAAGACCCAGGTTCGATTCCCCATTTGCCACATAAAGCCAGATGCATAAGGTGACACATGTATCTGGAGTTTGCAGCAGCCAGAGGCCCTGGCATACCCATTCTCTCTATCTTCCCCTTTCTCTGAAATAAATAAAATATTTAAAAATGAACAAAAGTCCAATATTTAAAACTTAAACCTTGAAATGTGTCTGTGAAATATAGATGAGAGTACTATACTCACATCTTCCCTTTCCTAGAATTTCAAGCAGATTAAACCTAGATGACATACATAAGAGCAGCACCTTGTAGATTATAAAATACTATGGAACTGTTGGATGTTATTGCAAACTTCATGCTAAAGGATAATGTACTTAACACATGGAATATTTTTTATAAATTTATTTATTTATTTATTATTTTATTTTTTGTTTTTTCGAGGTTGGGTCTCATTCTAGCCCAGGCTGACCTGGAATTTACTATGTAGTCTCAGGGTGACCTTGAACTCATGGTGCTCCTCCTACCTCTGCCTCCCGAGTGCTGGCATTAAAGGCGTGCACCACCATGCCCAGCTTGTAATTTTTTTAAACATTAATTTTTATTTATTTAGAGACAGACAGAGGGAGATAAAGAGGTAGATAGTGAGAATGGTTGAGCCAGGGCCTCTAGCCACTGCAAACGAACTCCAGACAAAGGCTCTACCATGCACATTTGGCTTACGTGGGACCTGGAGAATCGAACCTAGGCTCTTAGGCTTCACAGGCATGCACCTTAACCTCTAAGCCACCTCTCCAGATTTATTTTTGAAACAAGAGCCTCACTATGTATCCAGACTGGCCTTGAATTCCTTATATAGCTCAAGCTGGTCTTTGGAACCCAATAACCTCGTGCTCTGCCTGCCAAGTTTGGGATTATAGCTGTACACTGTCATGTCTGGCTGAAAAGTGATAAAGGTTTTTACTATTAATTTTGTACAACTTTTCCCTTCATCATGATAGAGCTTTGCTTTATGTTGGTTACAAGTGATAGGCATGCAACTCAACAAAAGCTATGCAATAAATAAAATTCATTAGCTTGTCATACTATGAAGTCAAACCTGTTATCAGACTTAATGCATAATCAGTTATCTCAACTACCTTTCTCCCTCTATGAACCTATAGCTCTTCTTCCCTTTGCTTATGGCCATTTTCTTTCTCTTGGACTTAAGTTTCCTACACGTATCCAGGAGCTATTGTTATTGACATCATCATATAACTGGGCATCAAGAGAACATTCCCATATGTGTCCATATCCAGCTCCAGGGAAAGATATCTTGGCTGGCATTGTTTGGAAAGCAGCTGGGAGTGATAATTATCATGTAGAATATGGGTTTCTTTGATTGAGTGGTTTCTCATTATGCCAATTCTTGTGGTCCAGGGAGTAGTCTGGGTAGGCCCTGTGAATTACCATCTAGACAGAGGTATGAGGTGGGAGAATGGTGGTTTTCCAAAAGCTTAATTTTTGGGCAAAATTAAATCTTATATGATGAGTTGGGGTGTTTTACAGATGATAAAACACAAATATTGAGCACAAACACAAATATTGAACAAATATGCAAAATACATACACAGCTTCATTAGTACTCAGGGAAATTAAAAAAGCACTGTGAGATACTAACTAGGTAGGGAAAACTTAAAAAAGTTAGAAAACCAAATTTGGGAGAGGAAGTAGAATTTCATTACCTAATGAAATGGCTGAGGTATAACCTCTTATAAATGTTTTGGAAAATAATTCACCACTATTAAAGAAACTGAATATTCAAATATACCATGATAAGAATATTGCTAAAGACTCCACATGCTTGGGCTACAAGGTCACTGAGAAATCTTGCTGGAGTTGAGCTGAAAACCTTCTCTGTGTAGACCAGCTGACAGAAAGCTGGAAAAAGCTATGCTGCAATGCAGCTCCATGGGAGAGAGAAAAGTCATCAGTGGAGATAATCAACAGTGGACACCGAAAGCCTTAAGTTGGGCCAGCCAGCCAAATGAGCCAATAGGTGAAATAGTGGCATGTCTGACCGTTTATTAGAAAGTGGACTGGAGGCCCACTCTATGGGAGGGGTGCATGCCTTATATTGAAAACCTATGATGGGGAGAAGTCATGAACCCTAGGGGTTTAGTGCCTGCTGGTGTTGGGCTAAATGCATATATTATGCCCACCAAACTGCCCAGTAAGCACTTCTCTTAATGTTCATAGCCATGTACTAATGCTACTATAAATTTTGGTTGGAGAAGCTTCTCTTTTCAGATGTCAGTGACCTCTGGGATGACTCAAAAGTCACCATAGTGCTGAGAAGAAGTGACAGAGGAGTGCTTAGCACTGAAACATCTCTATCACACCTTCCAAGTTTCAGGGGCCATTGCAAAAGAGGTGGTAGAAAGAATCTACAAGCCAACAGAAGGGTAGGGCTCCTTACACTGCACTCTTCCAGACACAAAATGGTCTGGATATTCATGACTTCATAGTGCTTGGCATTACCTATACAAGACCTTCATAACAGGAGGAAAAGATGATGACATCAAAATAAAACAAGAATAATTGAGAGGGGAGGAGGATATGATAGAGAGTGGAGTTGTGAAGGGGAAAGTGAGAAGAGAAAGGAAATTATCATAGTTTATTGTCTATAATTATGGAAGTTGTCAGTAATAAAAAGTAAAAATTAAGCAGGTCTTGGTGGTGCACGCCTTTAATCCCAGCACTCAGGAGGCAGAGGTAGGAGGATCACCATGAGTTCAAGGCCACCCTGAGACTACATAGTTAATTCCAGGTCAGCCTGGACCAGAGTGAGACTCTACCTCAAATAACCAAAAATAAATAAATAAATAAATAAATGAATAACAAATACACCACGATCTAGCAATTCTAATTATTAAATATATCCAAAAAACTTTGTGTACAAGGAAACATGTTCAAAAATAATCACAGTGAGCAAATCCAAAGTAGTAAAAATGAAAACAAAAAACAATAAGCTACTTAAATATCCATGGGCAGGAAATAAATAAGTGGGAAGTAATTGTGTAATGGAAAATGATTACTGTATGTAAGCATATACGGTAGCATGGAACAATTCGGATTAAGTTTAGAAACATAGGGATCATTGAGGAAGTCAGTTCAAGAGACTGACCAAAGTTTGGTACTGTTATTTTATTATTTTTTATATTTATTTGCATTTCTGGGACAAACATCCAACCAGAAGCAGCCTATGGAAGGAAAGAGTTTATTTCAGGCTTGCAGATTCCAGGGGAAGCTCAATTATGGTGGAAGAAGCTGGATCACTTCCATACATTTATAACAGAGAGGGAAAAGCCAGCACCAGCAAGCACAAACAGCCAGAGTCCAAACTGACTCCTTATACATCTAGTAGGGCTGCATTCAGTGACACACCTCCTCCAACAGGGCTCCTCCTGCTGAAGACTAAGTAGAAAGCTTTGTCAAAAATACAGGAGCTGGGCTGGAGAGATGGCTTAGCGGTTAGGCGCTTGCCTGTGAAGCCTAAGGACTCCGGTTCCAGGCTCGGTTCCCCAGGTCCCACGTTAGCCAGATGCACAAGGGGGCACACGCATCTGGAGTTCGTTTGCAGAGACTGGAAGCCCTGGCACGCCCATTCTCTCCCTCTCCCTCTATCTGTCTTTCTCTCTGTCTCTGTTACTCTCAAATAAATAAATAATAATAAAAAAAATTAAAAAAAAATACAGGAGCTTATGGGGTGCATACATTTACATTCAAGCCACCACATTCTAACCCTGACCCCCATAAATTCATGATAATCTCACAAAGCAAATTGCACTCAGTCCAGTTTCATAGGTCCCTATAGTCTTTACCAACTATAAACTGTTCAAAAGCCCAAAGTCTCATCTGAGATTCAAAACCATCTCTTAACTGTCTAACACATAATGGCACATAATTCATATTCCAATTGCCAAAAGACATAACAAGGAGAGATTGGACCAATGAAAATTCAGTAGCCACCAAGTAAGCTCCAAGCATTTGTAGTTCCAAGCCAAACCTCCATAACCAGTGATGAATGTCTCTGTGTTTCAGTTCCACCACTCCAGCTGGGCTGAGTGGCCTGGGGAAAGTTTCAACCATGGTAGCCATTCCACAGTCTTGGTCTAAGACATCCTCAGGTCTATGCTGCAAACCACAGCTTATCTTCACAGTTCCATATAATAGCTTTACTGGGTTTCTGTACAGGGATTTCAATTCTGCTTCACTTTCCTACATCTCAGCAGTTCCTAGAACTGGTTACGTATTAACATAATGTCCTTACTGGCTCTCCATACAGGGATGTCAACCTTGCTTCACAGTGCCACATTTCTGAAGTTCCTGGCATTATGTGTACTTCATGACTAATTTTCCTGCATTTTTCATGCTTTCAAAAACCAATACTAGGTGGGTAACATAGTCAAATTTGTAAATCCACCTGGGGTGGTGGTAGTGGTGATCTATAAAGCTTGACCTTGAAGAACAGGATGCTGTTACCTTTAAGTCACCTCCTTTCAAAAGAATCAATGTATTCTGAATAAGACATATGAAACCCACTTTTTTGGATAATCGCATATCCAGAAGCCATAGATTGCTACTAGAAAATTTTCAGTGCCAGGGATGAGATGCCTTCCAGTGAGTTGTTGGCCAGGGAGGTCCCTGTTGCCTCCAAAACATTACAGGCTATCACCAAGGCCCTTGGTTTCCCATGAGTAACAGATGGTAAGACCCTATTGCTGAAGACTTCACATGCCCGGTGGCAAGGTCACTGAGAAATCAAGCTGGTGCTGAGCTGAAAACCTTCTCCCTGTAGACCAGCCAACAGGAAGCTGGAAAAATCTGCACTGCATGCAGCCCTATGGGAGACAGAAGTCATCAGGGGTGAAAACAATGGACACTGGAAGCCTCAAGTTTGGCCAGACAGGCCAAATGACTGAACAGGTGGAATAGTGGCATGTCTTCTCTGGGGGAAACCAACTGCTCTCTAGTTGGCCTGGAGGCCCTCTCTATGGAAGAGAACATATCCCTAGTGTTGAAAACCTAATAAAAAGCCTATGGCAGGGGAGTCATGAGCCTTAGGGGTATAAAGCCTGTTCTTATCTGGCTAAATATATATATTATACTTACCAAATTCCCTGCAAGCACTATACTTAATGTTCATATTCATATATGAACAGGAAGTCTTGGTTCTTTCGGCTATTACTGTGTGACCCCAGATAGGTTATTTTATCTCTTTGAAAAATGGGAATAGATCATACATTCTTTTTGCTATCTCTTAACTTTTGCTGTTTAATTTTAACTCGTGATATTTCCCTCAGTTTTGACTACTGCATATGGATATCCTTATTTAAATATTTTATTTATTTATTTGAAAGCAGAGAGGTGTGGGGAGAGAGAAAGAATGGGCCACTCCAGAGACTACAGCCACTGCAAACAAACTCCAGACACATGTACCACTTTGTGAATCTGGGTTTATGTGGGTACTGGGGATCAAACCTGGTTCATTAGGCTTTGCAGCAAATGACATAACTGCTGAGCCATCTGGATAGCACTTGACAGCCTCATTTAAACATTACACCCTTCATAATCTTTTTATTGCTCATCATCTATCACCTTTTACCTCAGGTGCATGGTTCAAACATTGTGGTACTTACAAATTTACTAATAATAATTTTCTACTACCTGGGACATGGTTCCTCCTAAAAGATATTTTGCAGTGTGGGAGCTTGAACCCAGAATTCCTGAGAAACTCTAATAGTGCAATTGTTCTGTAATTCTGTATAATAGATATTTTTGTTTCCCTCCCCCTATATCTCATCACTCTCCAGGGACCCCCACTTTAACCTTCTATTTTCCTTGCTCTAGAGACATTCCACACGTTGCACACATTTTTTTAAGTGGGACTTTAGCTCCTAATAACTGTTGACTATTCAACTTGAGCTGGAAGAAACAGAAGGAATTCCATAGATATTTTTCTTTTTTCTTTCTTTCTTTTTTTTTTTTGCAGCCTTTCCTTTAAGCTTGAATTGGCACATGGGCACAAGTCAATCATTCTTTTCTGACTCTGTGTCACCCTCTGGCACTCTTCCAAGGTCAACTCCAAAAGGCTTGGCTATGCAGAAGCTACTTTGCTCCAATAGGTCCCAAGTAGTTTTTTTTGCAATCCCTTTTCTCCTCTTACCAGTTTTTTCCAGCACTAATTCTGTGTTCTCTTCCCTGAAGAAGAGGTTGGAGAGGGCTTGGGGCCTCCCTGCAAAGTTCTTTTCTGTCATCCTCTACTGGTGAGTACTTGACTTTCACCTGACACTAAAGCCAAGGCTTAGGACCATCCCTAAATCTAGAAAAGGGAAGTGGAGCTGGAGGTGGGCATTGGTTGACAAAATCAACCTGAGAACAAATAATTATGTCTATTTGGGCCTAATTAGAATTACAATAAAGGAAAAACACTTTCAGGTAGCATTGAAAATGTGCTCCAAGGTATACTATAATTATTATTTTTTTTACATGGAGGTTTCTCAAAAAGTTAGAAACAGACCTCCCATATGACCCAGGTATATCCCTCCTGGGCATATGCCTTAAGGACTCCACACTCTATTGTAGGGACACTTGCATATCCATGTTTATTGCAGCACTATTTTCAATAGCTAAGAATTGGATGTGACCTAATTTTCTCAGTAACAGATGAATGGATAATGAAAATATGTTACAGATACGCAATGGAATTCTTTTTAGCAGTATGGAAAAAAATGGAATTGTGAACTTTGTAGGAAAATGAATGGAATCAGAAAGAATCATTTTAAGTGAAGTGACTCAAACTCAGAAAGCCTAAAATCAAATTTCTCTCTGATATGCAGGTCTTAGTATATGATATCTATAACTATGAATATATAAGGGGGGCAAATGTTGACAAAACATATAAAGATAGAACTGTAACCAAAAGTGAAGGGCAGGAAGTGGGCAGGAGGCAGAACAGGAATCAGCAAAACAAATTGTATTTAAAAATGTAATAAATAAAAGTGTGTTTGTGTGTTTGTGTGTGTGTGTGTGTGTGTGTGTGTGTGTGTGTGTGTGTGTGTGTGAAACTGGGCCTCTTGCCATGCCCTGACTCTGTAAATGAACATTAGATTCTTGTGCTCCTTTTTGTGTCTGGTTTAAATGTGTGTATTGGGAATTGAATCCAGGCTGGAAGGTTTCATAAACAAGGGCTTTTAGCAACTGAGCCATCTTCCCAGATGTGATGCTCCAAGGTTTTGCTAGATGGTATCTGTTTTTATATCTTATGCTACCAGGGTGCTGCTAATTTCATATCTTGCTTGTCCAGAATCACCATCGGGGCAACAAAGGTCAAACTGTCTTGTAAGAAAGAGATTGGGCACAGTCTTAGGATGCAAGGGTGATGGTTTCATAAACCCTTACCAAGCCTAGTGAATTTCATTCCAAAAGTTGCAGTCTGTGAGGTCAGCATGTACCAAGTGGGGATGTCAGTTCAGAAGTCCTCAGTCCAGAAGGTCAGTTGTGGATAGGCCTGAAACTTAGCTTAGCAAGACTTCCCAACACCTTTGTAAGTGTCCTGAACCAATGTTATATCATTTAGTTTTCTTTCCTGACATATGGCATCTAGATTGCAGGTCACAAGTGCTAGCCACTGGTGTCGGAGGACCCTGTGATTGTCATGGTTCTGTTTGTAGTGTACTCCACTGAGCCAGACTCAACTTACTTATTTAATTATAGTAACTGGTGAAGGGAAGGTTGATAACATTCATCCAGCACTACAACATG
This sequence comes from Jaculus jaculus, assembly GCF_020740685.1. NCBI lineage: Eukaryota > Metazoa > Chordata > Mammalia > Rodentia > Dipodidae > Jaculus > Jaculus jaculus. The sequence continues at coordinate 137,147,909 of NC_059104.1, forward strand.
CTAGGGATCTTGTGTGTATAACCTTTACTTATCACAATCCCACCACCTCTTGAGAATTGTGATATGCCTATTCAAGTAACATCCTCCAAGTCAAATATTGGAGCTTTGTGTTCACCTTGCAGGACATCTGACAGCAAGATAGAAAGTCTGCTGTGTAACCTACACTCCCTTCAGTTGGCAAAATGCTCATTCAGTTATCCTACTTGAACATTTCTCTTTATTAAAACCTTAGGAAGGAGACATAGAGGGTATTTTACAGGTAGAGAACTTGAAGATCCTTGGCCAGAAAATTGGACTAGGAAACTGGGTTGAAAGATTTCAAGTTCAGGTACTGGATTATCACATTGAGGGACAAGGGAAGAGTCTTGTGCTATCTATCCTATATATAGACAAGAGGCCTGAAGTCTATTTTGGTTGATCAGAGAAATACATACTCAGTACTTCTAATATTAATTACTCTACAAGGTTGGAACTCTCCCTTACTCTCTGCTCAGACTAGAGCTGAAATAAAAACTAGGTAAATGAGAAGCTTGGCATAGTCAGTCATGGTTGCAAGATAACCATGTCAAACATTGATGACCTAACTCTCAGTGCCTAGAGTTCTGTTATTCTGGAAGCCTTTTATAGAGTTCTGGATCATCTTACATGAAAGCTAAGATCAGATCCATGCCTGAGAGTTTTATGTGCTTCCCCAGCCAAGCATGGAGGATAGAGATATAAATGATTCAACAAATGCTGCCTGGTGTGAATCACCCCCAAATTCCAAACATTTTGTCTATTGATTTTTTTTTTGCATTTGGCAATAAGCTCTATGTTTTGTGTGATGTGATTTTTGTCTGAAATTTTTATTATAGGGAAGCTACTATTTTGTTTAAAAGACTCATCAATTTTCTTAACTTGAATAATTCTCTTCTGGAATGAACAGTACAATATCCCTCATGACATGAATAAAAATGGACATCAGCATTTGCTGATAATATTTTCCTAAAATGTACCCTCTTAGGAGCTCTCAGCCTACGAGTCAATACTCCAAGAACAGACGTGTATGTTTTCAAATGAAATTGCAGTTAATGGTGCAAAATATTTACATTTATGCCCCAAATTCAAACAGCCAGCAAACTTTATTTCTCCTTTTGTAGTTTCAATATTTAATTAGCAACAGAGCACCAGAAACCTGCAGGGAAAAACACCCCATTATTTTTTAAGTTATAGTGTATTTACAGCCCATTTCCACCTGCTCCCTTTGTCTCCACCTGTCTCTGCTGCACACAGATTCGTCTCAGGCAGCCCCTCAGGAATACAGCTGTGTCATCACATACCGTGGCATCCTAATATTTCATGCTAAGCTATAAACCAATTAGGAATGACTACTCACTGTGCTGACTCATGGGAAGAGAAGAGGATAATGTGTCCTTCAGGTAATGAACTTCTTTGGGGACTTGACACATATTTCATTTTTCAGTGCTGTTGGTTTTCTTTTGTCACATTTCTGTGGCTTCATTTTGCTTTGTTGTGCTAGGAAGACTATGCAGAGGTTGATATATGAGAAATAACCAAGTGACCAACCTCTAAAGCCCCAGGAACACTCTAGAGAGTTCAAGTAGATCTGGTCCAAGCAAATATGTCTTTGCATGGGAATGCTGGGTGCATGATGGATTTTAGTTTCCTTCTGTTCTGATGGGTATCAACAAAAGAATATATGGGAATTATTCCACAGCCTTGCCAAAACACACTGCTGGTCTCCACCTCCAGAGTTTCTGATTCAGCAGGACTTGAGGTGGGGCCTGTCAAATGCCCAGGTGGATCTGATACTGCTAATGCTGGGTTGACACTGAGAGACATTGTTCTCCACATAGTAGGCTATGATTTAACTTTTCTTTTAGAAGTGGGAGTATAAATGCAAGCCAATGTCAAGTATAACTTTGTGTCAAGAAATAAGCAATACAGGCCAGCTATCTATTATAAGTCATCTAGGTGAGTGAAGTGGATTCAAAGACAGAGAAAGTCTGGGGTTGAGGGTCTGGGGGGATTTAGAGAGCTCTAAAGAGTTCCACCAGGTGTGGTGTATGTAGACCAGATACTCTTGTTTTACAAGATGAATCTCAACTTTAGATTTTTTAAGATGTTAAAGTTTTTGTTTCAAAATCAAGGCTGTATGTTGATGGAATAAACCACCCTTTGGTTGAGAGTAACTGCTGGCCTTCAGCTTGCCACTTTGTAATCTGCAGTTTTAGTAAACAGCTTTACCTTGCTGGGATGAATACCCAAACCAGGCACAGTTTGGAGAATGAAGGGAGTTATTCAAGCTTACAGATCCAGAGAAGTTCCATTAATGGTGTAAGAAGGTAATTCCTACTCATAAATCCAAGCAGAGAGAAACCACCACCAGCCAGCAAATACCAAAAGGCTCACAAATCTGCCAGAGCTCTCTGTATACCTTTGGGCTGGAATTAGGATCTGCCCCCAAACACACTTTTGGGCTGGACCCCCAAGATCCATTCCCAGTAACACTTCCTGCAGCCAGGTGACTGGAAATCCAAGTTACAAGCTTTAATAAAACACCTGAGTATATGCGGGACATACATTTAAACTACCATAGTGGCCTAAACAAATGTGCCATTTTCCCAGAGGATAGATATGTTTATTTATTTATAGATATTCTTTACAGTTTTCTTCAACTCTTCTACTTCCCCATCTTCCAGTGCATTTGAGTTTCAATTTCCTGCCTTGGTCTTGGTAGTAAAAGCCAGGAACATGATGGGTCAATACCAAGTGGCTAATGAGAAGAAAGGGAAGCCAAGTGCAAATTAAATGTATATTATTCAGAGTTCTCCAGAACCATATGTATATGTATATATATTATTGCATATATTAATAATACACATCATTAATATATATTATTTCTAGAATTATCTTATATTATACATGATAATATGTAATATATATATATTAACATATATATATTATATATATATATATATATATATAACATATATATAATCAACCAACGTATATATATATATATATATATATATATATATATATATATACGTTGGTTGATTAAATTGGCTTGTAAGCTTAGAGTTTGGATAGTCCCACAATGGCTGTCTGTACCTTGAAGAGCTGGGGAAAACATTAGCTCTTCAGGTCAAGAAGCTGGAAACCTGAGCACAAGAGGGAGCCATGATGGCTCCAGGCAGGCTGAAGGCTTAGAAGCCAGCTGAGGAGTTTTTGGTGCAGGTCCACTTTCAGAGGCTGAGGAATCTGGAGTATTATGTCTAGGAGCAAAAGCAGGTACAAAACACACACACACATACACACACACACAAAACAGTACTGGCTTGGGAAGATGTCTTTGTGACTTTTCTCACAACAAAATACCTGACAGAAGCAACTTGAAGAAAGGATTTCTTTTGGCTCATGGTGTTAGGGATGACAGTCTGTCATAGGGCAGACTGATAGCTGGAGCAGCTCCATCTGGAGCAGTGGGACTATGTGGTGGCAGCTTTTTACATGGCGGCCAGGCAGGGCAGGAGAGAGTGATAATGGAGCTAGAGATGTGAAGTGCATTACCTTCAAAGACCTGTCTTCGAAGGCCTGTGTCTGCCAGACAGGCCCCATGTTCCAAAACATTGTCACCCACTTGGGGAACATTTTGCATTCAAACCCTAGTAGAAGGGTGGGCGGGCTTGCACACATACAACCCATTCTGCTTTTGCATTCTCTTTGGCCACAGCCCACTGGATGGGACCATCTATATTCAGGGCAGCCCTTCCCCTCTTAGTCTGCTGTCCCTCATGTCCCTCTTCTGTGGAAACATGCCCACTCCCCACACCCAGAAGTAAGTTTTACCCATTTTCTATGCATCTCTCACACCAGTCAACTTGAAAACTGAGATAAATCATCACACAAGGGATAGATCTTCTATTCTTTGCTTGTTTTTTGTTTTTTCAATGAAGGGATAGATCTTATGCTGTTAGTTTACACAGATGATTCTAGCCCATGGTAGTGTATTGGCTCTGGAAAAATCTCTGTTCAGGTTGGAGCAGTAGTAGACTTCCATGGGGCATATACCGGCAACCTGTGGTAGCAGATCAAAGAACAGGCAATGTGGGCACCTCCCCTTTGTGGAGGAGGCACATTCTGAAGTTTTCAAGAGACATATCTCGTGTAACACACACAATAACTTGATGAGTTTGTTATCATTGTTTTGTCTAAGATGAAACTGTAGGTCTCAGAATTATGTTGTTATATGGTTGAGTCATGACTTGAATAAAGGTCTTCTGAAAGAGGATAAGTGACTTTCCACTCTGGACTCTGGGTAGTGCACCCTGGGACTGAGAATGAGGTATGATAAATAGCAAGAAAACCTTCATTTATATTTTTATGACCCTCAATTTTATAATGGGAATTTGGCCTCATATTTGCATATATTCCTACATGGCAAGAGCTTTATTTTTCTTGATTAGCATAAAAAATGACCCCAGGAGAGGCTTGTTCCCAGCTCAAGTAACCTGCTTTGAAATGGTATATTAACATAAATCCTTTAGCCCACACCCTAGTCATTAACATCCCAAGTTTGAACATTGAAGGTTCTAATTCTTTATCTGAGATTTCTTTGCTCCACTAAGTTCAATCCATGTTGGGGCTATTAAAATGTCCTTAAACTGAAATTACTTCCCTTACCAATTTTCCTATTACATGGATCTACAGCTCTTTGGAAATGAATGTCTTTTGGTGGTGGTAGTGGTGGTGGTGGGATGTCTGTAATTTTAATAAAATGCAATGTGCTTTCATGAATCAATGTTTGGGGACCATCTAGATGTAACCTATATTAAAAATAAATAATATTGGACTTTGAGCCTAACTCTTGTCTCCATTAAAAAAAAAAAAAACCCTCTAAAATAGAAATCATGGATGCAGTGGAATAGCAGTGCCTGAGTTCAGGAATGTGGAAGGCTTAAGTGAGTTACTTAATATTCATCTGGTATTCATTGCAATAACATCAATCTTACCAAATTCTCCTGGTATTAGGTCGATGTTATGCATTTAATATATACTTCCAGTGGAATTTCGTTGCAATTGAGCACTAAATGATGTCTACTTATGGTTAAGTGGTTCCAGAGTTTTCTGTAATAAATAGGTTTTAGTAGAATGGAAGACCCAAAATTCATTGCTGAGTCAATCCCAGACTCATTATGCTCTAATTGTCACTGATGGCCTTTACTCTAGTATTTCCAGACAGTTCATAATCATCCCTACTGAACAAATGAGGATTTGTGAGTGGAGCAGGGCATGACTGGTTTATGTAGTGCTATTGATTTTTTTAACTGCTCTGATTTCTACCAAATACACTCAGTGCTGTCTATTGACAGATTCTCCACCCATAGAGTCAACCATCTAGGGATTAAAAGTAGTTTTTAGGGGCTGGAGAGATGGCTTAGTGGTTAAGTGCTTGCCTGTGACACCTAAGGACCCTTGTTTGAAGCTTGATTCCCCAGTACACATGTAAGCCAGATGCACAAGGTGGCACATGCGTATGGAGTTCATTTTCAGCGGCTTGAGGCCCTGGTGCACCCATTCTCTCCCTTCCTCTCTGTTTCTTTCTCTGTCACTCTCAAATAAATAAATAAACAAAATATTTTTAAAAAGTAGTTTTTAACTAAACCTGTACTGAACAGGTACAGGGTTTTCCTTGTCATTATCCTATAAGCAATATATCATGGTAATGCTGAGTACACACATAGTACTTTCATTGCATTAGGCATTACAAGCAATCTAGAGACAAAAGTTACAAGAGGATGTCTTGTATTATGATGACTTTAAAAAAAAATAAAAAGCTTGAGCATTATTGAGATTTTGGTATCTGAGGGGGGTGATGCTGATGTCAATGTCAATCCTTTACAGATACCAATACATACATACAAGATATACATACAAACATCACTGTTTGTATCATTATTAGTGACAGTATTTTATTGTGAAGGAATGACTTGCATAGTAATAGTGATGCCAAAAATGTGTTCATTAGAAGTTGGGTCGATGGCTTCGTGGATAGAGCACTTATGAAAGTGTGAGAACCAGAGCTCAGATCCCCAGCACCCATGTGAATGTTGGGTGGGCATGGCTATCCACCAGGAATCCTTAATGTTCTAGAGGTAAACACAGGATTCCCAGGCTGGCTGGCTAGCTAAACCAGCTGAATTGATGAGCTCTGGGTTCAAGTGAGAGATCTTGCCTTAGTAAAATAATGTGGAGAACTATGGAGGAAGTCACCCCACATCAACCTCTTGCTATACATGTAAGCATGCACCCACATACATGTGTACTCACACACATATAAGCACACATATACACATGCACACACCCATGAACACCAAACACATACACCTTCAAAAATGTACTGACACCCTCCAGGATTCATGGAACATTGTGGAAGAGGAAGAGGAAGATATACTGTGAGGCATTGTCCTCCCCACAGAGACCCACTAATGCATTCATGAGCCCACAATGATTACAGATACCCCAAATGAGGAGAAACCTCAAATGAATGGAGCTGGGGGACAGGGGGAAAAAGAGGATCATCTGATGGGAATATGGCCAATTTGCAGTATGTTCATATATTAAGGTTCTAATTAGAAAATCACAAAATGTATTGAATAATACTATATACTAAGCATCCTATTAAATGATTTGCATTTACTCTCCTAGTGGAACCTCCAGAAACATGATAGCTGCAATTCTCATTTACAACTTACCAAAGGTAGGTTGGTCATCAGGTGCTTAGGAATTTGCATGAGACCTATTAGCTAGAAAGAGGCAGAATTAGGGCTTGAATTCATATCATCTAGGCTACAGGCTCCAAAGCCTGCGCTTTTAGCCATCCTACTACATATCTAGTAGATGGTTAACAGAATTCCTTAGTAGATGGAAAAAACTATCATCTCCTGGAATGGTGAGAATTCCTGTGTTTTTTTTTTTATCACAAGCAGAATAGATTTCTTACAAGTAAAGAAGGTAATTAAGAGATAAGATATCTTTATGGAAGTGAAATATACAATGAGCCCATCAAGTGAGTGATCAGTAATCAAACAAGTTGCTCACACTGTATTTGTTTGTATGGAGTAGCTTTATCTGACATATTAGTGGCAGTTAAGCCTGGGGTTAACTTGGGGGCTCTCAGATGTGACATTGAAGGCTCTGTCTGGATCACAATACTCATGCTCATCTTGCTAAGTTCTGAGAGTCCCCACAGGAAGGGATGTTCCAGAGCTGGCACTAACAGCTGATGGCCTTGACCCCTCTCATCTGCAAATGGAAGAGACTGAATTGAATTGAAGCCTATTTAGATTGACATGGTAAGATTTCTTTTGAAAAAAAAAATAGAATGTAGAAATTGAATAAATCAGACGAAAGCAGCAAATCTCCAGGTGAAGAATTGCTGTCTTCTTCCTTTGTAGGAAGAACCTCTCAGACCTTTCCATCTTGGCCTAGATCTCCAGAGTTCTTGTTAGATAGATGCAAGTGGAGGAAACCTCTGGGCATGCTCTCTCAGGCCCCTGTGCACTCACCCCTCCAGAACTCCACTTGCTGCTGTTGGGAAGTGGAGGAAACTTTAAGAGGAGGGGCATAAATATTCTTTGGGAAGTTTTAGTTCTTTATGTAAATTATTTTTTGTTTATTTATTTACTTATTTATTTGAGAGCAACAGAGAAAGAGGAAGAGAGAGAGAGAGAGAGAGAGAGAGAGAGAGAGAGAGAGAGAGAGAGAGAGAGAGAGGAGAGGGAGAGAGAGAGAGAACCAGGGCCTTCAGCCACTGCAAATGAACTCCAGATGCACTTGCCACCTTGTGTATCTGGCTTATGTGGATACTGGGGAATGGGTCCTCGAACCAGGGTCCTTAGGCTTTATAAGCAAGCACTTAACCACTAAGCCATCTCTTCAGCCCAGAAGTTTTAGTTCTTGATCTTGCTGTGATGGGGATTGTGGGACCCTGGTCTGTTCTTTTTAGTGAGTTTTAACCATAGAGTGAGCAGGTTGCTTCACCACCTGCTCCCTGCAAGGCAGCACTGCCTCAACCATAGGCCCAAAGCAACAGGGCCAAGCCAGCAGTCATGAATGAAACCTCCAAAACTATGAGTCAAAATCAACCTTTTCTCCTATGAGATGATTCTTTCAGCAACTTGTCAAACTGCCTGAAAACATGAGCACATCAATATACCTGGACACAGTGCACACTCAGAGAAATGGATGATTTGAATTCCATGAGCCCTGAGCATTGATCAGTTTTACTTTGCCATGGGACCCCAGAACAATTACATTGGGGAAAGGTAAAACTAGTGTCCTGAATTAACCAATCTTGTTTTATGTTCCCCTAATTCCATTTCTCTTTCTTCTTTCTAAAACATGTAATTATGTTTAAAACAGTTCTGCAAGTCACTTCAAGTTTTTGTTTCTATTTTTTTTGTTTATTTTATTTATTTATTTGAGAGCAACAGAGAGAGGGGGGGGAGAATGGGCATGCCAGGGCTTCCAGCCACTGCAAATGAACTCCAGATGCATGCGCCCCCTTGTGCATCTAGCTAACGTGGGTCGTGGGGAACCGAGCCTCGAACCACGGTCCTTAGGCTTCACAGGCAAGCGCTTAACCGCTAAGCCATCTCTCCAGCCCTGTTTCTATTTTTTGGTAAAGGGGTTAAAGAAACCAACCAACCAAAGGTTCCCCTTAAAACTACCTGTGGGGGCTGGAGAGACAGCTGTGAGGGTCAAGTGTTTACCTCACTAGCATGAAGACCTGATTTTGATCCTTAGTACCTAAGTGACATGCTGGGTGTGGCAGTGTGTGCCTACAATTCCAGAACTGGGTGGTGGAGCCAGGAAGACCCTTACAGCTTGCTGCCTAGTCAGCCCAGCCTTATTGGTGAGCAGCAGGGCAATGAGAGACCCTTCTCAAAAATAGCTGTGTAGCACTCCTGACAATAATATCTGAAGTTTCCTCCTGCCTCCACATGCTTGCACATATGTGTACACACCCACACTTACCTACATGCGCATCTACATACATACAATCATGCATATACACATGAACACACCACCCATGCATAAGCATGCATAAAGAATGCCTCTGGGCTGGCCGTGTAGCTCAGTGATAGAGTACTTGCCCACGCATAAGGCTCTGGGCTTGATCACCAGCACCGCCCAAACCCAAACTAAATACGCTTAATCAAAACAGCAAAACTGGCTGGATGGCTCAGCGGTTAAAGGCACTTGCTTGCAAAATCTGACAGCCCAGGTTTGATTCCCCAGCACCCACATAAAGCCAGATGCCCAAAGTGGTCGATGCATTTGGGATTTGTTTGTCAAGGCAGTAAGTCCTGGAGTGCCCATTCTTACTGACTGTGTGTTTGCCTCTATCTCTCTGTCTCTCTCTCTCAGATACATAATAGAATATTTAAAAAAACAACCAACAAAACTGAACAAAAAGTCTTCTCCAAATATTTCCCAACTCTAAGCATGAAACTACATTATTAACTTCTACAAGTTTCATAGCTTGAAGCTCAAAAATTTCCTCAGAGAAGCTTCCAGAGTGGCTCCTGCTTTTCCCATTGAATCCCTCGTAGTACCTGTGCTTTCTCTCCCTTTATGGCTCTTAACACCATGTGTAGCTATGAACTCACATTTTTATTTGATTCAACTCTGAGCCAAATCTCTTTGGTGAGGAAGCTAAACAATTTTGGGTTGTGGTTCAAGTGAACTGGGGCCATGCTAAGGTGTTTGGCTTTGACCCCATTTCATTATGACATTGCACAGCCAGAGTGTGTCTTCAGCTAACCATTACTGAATGGTTAACAGAATCAAGTGATTCTTTGGAGACTTAGCAAGAGGATTCCATGGCCACATTGTCATATAAGTGTCCATGGAAGGAAAAAGTAATTCTTTATTGTTAATGCCCATACCTTGGATAATATCCTTTTTAATCTCCTCTCATAACAGTAATGTAGATAAATTCCATAAATCAAATCTCAGCAGTAAAAAGGTTAATAAGTTTATGCTGCATAATTGAAAGCCATATTGGTGATTAAAAGGATTTTATATATCAGTTTTCTGGGTCACCAACTAATTATTTTCAATGACTGGTAATAAAATACAGCACTATGCCTGGCTAGACACCACGAGGCATCAGATGTTAAATCATGTAGAAAGGACTTGAACAGTTACCTTAAGTTGTCTGGGTTCTCCCTTGGGGTGTGAAGCTATTGAAATCTTTGCTGTTTATATTTTGTCAAGTTAACAAGATATTTGAGGTCCTCTTCTACCTAAAAGGGCACACGAGGCTCTTGGGCCCCTGGGGTACCTGTCTTCACTTACATTTGATGTTTGTAATAACAATAACATAGCTAAGTTATGGCACATGCCTGGCCATCTTCACTCAGTATGGAGGATTTAGAAAGGAAGGGGAAAGTTTGTGACTTATTGAAATGTCACAGAAAATAAAGTAATATTAGATTTGGATGCACTCTATGCCACTAAAGCTACACTATCAAAACAAGGTTAGAGATAGGAAAACAACTTTAGGGTTGGTCAAATCCATGGCTCTAACACCGCAAAGCTGATATTCAAATTTGGGTTTGTCTGACTTCCCACAGGTAAACTGCTGAGTTATGTGTATTTCCTCTTCTGGCCTCAGGGACTACCATGTGAAAACATAACACCCCCACAGCCACCACCACCACCACCAAAGATAAACTGCTCATGGTTGTTCTGAACTTGACCTGGGATACTGGAGGTTTGTGTAGCTAGGGTATGGTGGAAGCACAGTTACTGCATTGCATGTAACACTGGATCTATGGTAGGTAAGTGAAATGTCCTTGAGCAATGAAAGGCAGAGAAACTGTACAACAGGCCAGTCTTCCTCTTTCAGAGGCTGACCGAGAGAAGGCAGATGGGAATGAGGCAGGAAGGAGGTTCCAGGGGAGGGGCATTTGTTTCAGCTTCTGCTATTATTCCTTAAGTGCGGTACTGATGGGTCATTTAGCCAAATGATATCACCTCTAGATTTATAAGAATAATATTTGCAGAGATTATGCCCAAACCCAAATTTAACCTGTAAATTTAAATATGAATTAGGAGGCTTAACTCCCTTCCCTTAAATCACTAAATATGTGGTAATAGTCATTGATTTCCTTAGATACTTGAACATCTGATTTTGCACTGTTACTGAGAGGATTAAGTTTATTTGAAGTCTTCCTTTTGTCCTCTATTCAATTTTCAGTAATTATCTTGCAAAGAAGGCAAAGTGTTGGTGTGTGTGTGGGGTGAGCATGTATAAGGAGATGACTGGAGAAGTTTTAAAACCCGTCTAAGTGGGATTGACAAGTCCTGTGAATGACAGATGGATTAGATGGTTTGAATTACTCAGTTACTTTCTTTAAAGGCAAATGACTTGCAGATGAAACAAAGAATGAAAATTAGAAGGTGCATGCTATTGTCTTGACCCTACACTGAGACTTTAAAAGAACAGCCAAGAGCACACAGGATTGTGAAGACTAGTGTAAAAACTGTATTTGATGGATATGTTTGTCCAATCACCAAAGCAAGGAGATGAGCCTAAGAAAGTCTAAGATGACACCAAGACTGCACACCTTGATCTTTGTGGGCTTGGTGATTAAACTCAGGTATATTCTTACCTCGGCATCTAGCACTGGGGTGAAGTTGTGTACCAGTGACTAAATGTTCCCATCTGTTGTCAAGACCTATGAGAAATGTGTGAGCAGCCCAGATCCTTCCTATCCCTTTGTGGTAGGAGTATTTCAAGACTCCCTTACCTACTCAGTCCTCTCTTAGCAAGATGCTGGGGGTTAGGATGAGGTATAGGGAGTTTGTTGAGAAGAATGGGAGGACAGACTTAAAGGGCAGAGAACAATACATATTTCCATTAGTATGAAAACACACATTTCAATTGGCTCGAGGCACAAGTGACATTTCTCTTTAATAGAAAGCTTATGTTGATTAAAACCAAGAAAGCATAACTTATCATCTCTGTCCCTAACATGCCTTAGCAATTCCCATCATGGCCTTTGTGACTCATGAGAGAGTTGTGGGTAATAGTTATAAAAAGATAAAGTGCTTATGTGGACTCTAGGACCAGAGCCCTGTACAGTCAGGGCTGTGGCTTACTTCATGCACCATGAGGGCATGGTGAAGGGGCAAGGAAGCCAATGCTGCAATGAACCTCTCACAGTTTCCACAACGGACCATGTCTTCCAGGGAAATGGTATCTCTTTAAAAGGCATGACCATTGTTAAAAGGTTATGAAAATGATAAACATTTTCTCTGATCCTTTCTTTTTCTCCAAGATTCAGAGCTTCCTACTGGCTGTTCTTACCTCTGTCTTCTCCACAGTGAAAGTCTTATCCCTTGCTTCCCCTCTTTGTTTGATGAACACCAGCACTTGGCATAAAAATGCTGTCAGTGGATCCATCTGTTATTATCAAGAAATGCGATGAGACTTCAACAGAGCCTATTGGGATGTTATACTCAGATTGAAGGAAGGCTTGAATGAGAACTGTCACTATGGGTGGTACATGAACTATAGCAAAGTGTTAGGCACTGCTCTTGGGTGGCACATGAGTTAAGGAGGGAGGGGCAAAAGAAAAAGTTCATAATTAAGATAGACGATGGTTTATTAAGGCATTAAAAATAATAAAAATCAATGCCCAAACCTATGATGAACAAAAATCAGAGATAGCAAATTTATAGCCAGGATTAGCATGAGGAGAATGAGGCATGATTATGAAATGCAGGACTGCACGTGTTTTTAATTTCAAACTTGATATTTCATAAATTTGGGGCCTACAAAGCCACAGGGGGCCAGTAGCTGCTTGTCAAGCTCCAAGTCTGGTCCTTGCTGCCATCTGGGAGACATGCTCACTGAGTTCATGGTGCATTCTACAAGAAGTTCTCCTTGATTTAAGCTGGGCTAAGTGGGGTTTTGCTTCCAGTCATGAACAACCCTTGACTAAGACAGAAGGAAATGCTCACCTACTTCGTTTCCAATTTTGCGAAGCCCAGTCAGAAAATCACAAACTTTCTTCTAGATCCAATCTTTGGTTTCCAATTGTAAAAGCCAATATTTATAGCAATATAGTAAGGGACTTTTTTTTGTTTATTTTTATTTATTTATTTATTTGAGAATGACAGACAGAGAGAAGGAGGGAGAGAGGGAGGGAGGAAGGGGGGGGGAGAATGGACGAACTCTAGACACGTGCCCCCTTGTGCATCTGGCTAACGTGGGTCCTGGGGAATGAAGCCTCGAACCAGGGTCCTTAGGCTTCACAGGCAAGCACTTAACTGCTATGCCATACTTTTTTGTTTTGAAGAGATATATTGCTTCTAATCACACGAGTATAACACAGTGGTTTTCACTTTTACATGTTCCCTTATGGGATCTGATCATAGTGAACATACCATTTTTTTTGTTCTACTCTTATTGACAAACTTGACATACTTCAAACTTCTCATGTTGTTATATGCATTTAGGTCATTCTATATTATTCTAATGAAAATAAAACACTCAGTTTTTCTTTAATTTTTTAAAAACAATTTTGACAAACTTCATACCTATAAACAATGTAACCCTGATCCTAATCTCTTCTCTTGCCTCTTGTCCATCTCTTCTCCACTGAACCCCTTCTTTCTGAGTAGTATTTCTTCTATTAAATGTCATCATTATTTTATTTTGCCCTCATATTATTCAGGTCTCATGTAGGAAGTAATAGCTACTGAAGTCATAAATGCAATGGCCACTTGATGTCTTGAAGACAATTTCAAAGCATTCCTTTCCATCCTTTCACTATTACATTCTTTTGGCCACTTCTTCCACACTATTCCCTGAGCCTTGGAGGGTTCACTTAGTGTTGAACACACCACTGTCATTTCTTCTTAGCTCTTTAATGAGTTTTGAGTCTCACCAGACGTCAGTGCCATATGAAAAGACTTTCTGTAATCAAAAAAGTTAGTAGCATTAATGAATTTTTAATCTTGATATTATTTATTAAATTGCTTATAAAATTTAAATATTTAATTTAAATACTTAAATATTATAAATATATAAAGATTTATAAATTATCTTAAATTTTAGTATATAACGTATTTAATATAAAAGTGAACATTATTCATCATCATGAATTTTACTTTATTATTATTATTATTATTATTATTTTTTTAGTGAGGCTCCTAGAAGTCTGATTTGTGAGCCAAAATCCATTACTGTTTTTAATTTATAATTTGTATTAGCATGCATAATTCTAAAAGCAATTTGAATTTACAGTGCGGCCAACAGAATATAAACCAAAAGAATTTTTAAACATAATTTACCTTATTTTAAGTTTAAATGAAAATTGGGAAAAAATTAGTTTTTTAAATTTAATTTTTTGTTCAATTTTTTATAAGGGGCCACTGATGAACTTTTAAATTTTGTGGCCTGTTGGTGACACCAACTACTTTTTTTTTTCTTTCAATTTAATTTTCAAGCCAGAGGCACAATCATATTTTATGTTTATTTTAAGAAACTATTTTTGGCATTTCTGGTCATGCAGTTTGTAAATTTAAATTAGAACCCCACATACATTGCAGATATTTGGCACACAAACATTAACTTTAATAAAATACTCATATCATACTTCCAAAAAGAATTAAAATGATCTGTTCCAAGTTTTGCTATATGGAATAATACACAATTTTCCTCATGCTATTCAGTAAACTTTTTTTTTTTTTTTTTTGAGGTAGGATCTCACTCTAGCTCAGGCTGGCCTTGAACTGAAAGTGATCCTTCTACCTCAGCCTCCTAAGTGCTAGGATTAAAGGCATGTGCTACCACACCTGGATATTTCATATTTTTATAGTTCATTTGATATTTTATTTTATTTAGAATTATAAAATACAAGCATACTATAATTGGATCATAATCCCCTCCTATTAGCTTCTTTTTTTCTCCTCCCCTATTACTATACCGCTGAGCCCCCTCCTCTTTCCCAGTGGTCCTTCTGTTGTGATGTCTCATTCTTTTTGTCCTTTTCTGTCCTCTATGTCAAAATGTTGATGGGCTCATTAGTATGAAGATATTGTGGACGTAATGACATCCCTTGTGAGATCAAGAATGCACAGGTCAGTTCATGTCCAGAAGACATTGCTCCAAAATATTCTTCCCTCTCTGTGGCTCTTACATTTTTTCTGCCCCCTCTTTTTCAATGTTTCCTTAGCCTTGGGGGATGTGATGGAAATCTCTTTTAGGGTTGAGCTCCTAACAACTTCTTACTTTTTACTTTGATGGGCTTTGTATCTCCTCAGTGTCTGCCACGATCTCCATAGTGACGGATCTTTGGCTGTTAGTGAGAGTAGCACTCGTATTCTTCCCACAAACACCTCTGCAAGGTTCCTGAGCCCTAGCAGGTATTATAGCGATGACTCACCTAATGCAAGTCCTGGGCTTCTGCTTCCTCTTGTTCTTTTGGTGAGTAATGAGTCTCCCTGGTATGTGTTGCCATCTGTAAAAAGAAGGCTCTCTAACCAGCAGTGGGATCAGCCTCAGGGAATTTTGCAGAAGAGAAGGTAGAAAAACTGTAAGAGCCACAGTTGGGACATCATGCCCAGAGGCACTGCCTACCCCAATAACTGACTGCTGTTCCCACAAAATATAACCCACAACCCCATGGGGAATACCAGAAACCCCACTGAGGAGGGCCCCTCTGAAAAAAGGGGACAGGGAGGAGGGAAAAGATGGTACCCACACATGATGTATCCATACAAAGTATGTTTTTAACAAAAAAAAAGCTAAAAGTAGATTTAAACATACACTCTTAGAAGGCTTTTTGATGGGCATACATCTCTGTTTAGGCAAAGGACAGTGGAAACTTCTCTCTGGAGTCTATCACCTTCTTGATACACATAGTCTTGGCAGAAAACAGAATTCAGTCAGTGGTTTCAATGAAGAAACTTGCAAAAGGAACTACCTGCAGAAGAATGGACAGTGTCAAGGAACCAATCAAAGAATTCTGAGGACCCCTGAGTACAGCAGCAAGGAGAAGCAGTCACTACTCAAGGCTCAGAAGCAAATGGAGGAAGTAGTGTTATAGACCCTAGAGAGAAGTGGAGTACTGCATCACAGAGTCCTGCCAAGTCTACAGCCATGGAGAATGTTCATGGTGCTGGAGATGTTTTGTTGAAGCAAAGGGCCGGAGGAATGTGGAAATGCTTGTTTCTCTTACCATGCTCTATATCTTACCAGTCTCCCATTGGGCACACACAAAAGGATGCCTTCCAACCAAGGGGTTAGGGTATGGTTTCTGAGGGTGAGCTCTGTTGGGGCACAGAGCAGAATAGAGCAGACAGTGCACTGGATCAATAAAAAGAAAATTATCAGTAAGTTGTTTTGTATGCGTTACTATGTTCAAAACAGTACTACTTTATGGTTAAGGAAAAAGTAACTTGGTGAGCCATTTTGCATGCTTTTTGAAATAAGGTAGACTATTAACCAATAAATTTGATCTTGGTTGCAGAGGTAGTAGGTCATTGTTCTATCCCAATGATAATCACAATTGCTAAAACTATGCAGGGCAGGTAGTATTGTGGCAAGGTATTCATAATCATTGGCTTATTAAATTTTTATAGTAGCTGTTGCAGTCAGGTTCACATTGCTGGTAGAAATCATCCAACCAACAGCAGCTGTTGCCCCAGTGCAGGTCAGTGGGCCCAATCTCAAAGGTTGTAATCTCTCAATTGCAGCTGAATGGGCAGCTGTTTTGGCCCAAAGATTTCATTTCTGTGCCATATCCCTCTGCCCATACCAGTACATTTCTATGCAATGCAACCCTGCACAAATTCTCAGGACAGGGGTATAACAGCAAGTCTCTCACACAAACTGCTTCTAGCCCAGTCCAAGCAAAGATCTTTCTCAATCTCATAAGATAAATCTCATGGTCCATAGTTCTTACTACATTCAGGCCTTTTAACTCTGACCAGAATAGTCCATCAAACTGTACTTATAAAACTGCAAGGCATCTCTTGGGCCAAGTTTTCAGATCCTCCCCCATTTCTCTTGAAAATCAGCTCCAAAAGACCAAAGCCACACAGTAAGGTGTCTAGCAGCAATGCCATTCTCAGTACTAACAGTACTGTTGCACTCAGGTTCACATTGCTGGTAGAAATCACCCAACCAAAAGCAGCTTGTGGGAAAAGAGGTTTATTTGGGTTTACAGGCTCAAGGGTGAAGCTCTATGATGGCAGGGAAAATGATGGCATGAGCATAGGGTGGGCATCATCCCTGACCAACATTAGGTAGACAATAGCAACAGGAGAGTGTACCAAACACTGGCATGGGGACATTGTCTATAACACTCATAAGCTCACCCCCGAACAATACTCTGCCTCCAGGAGGCATTAATTCCCAAATCTTCATCATCTGGGAACCTAGTATGCAGAACACCTAAGTTTATGGGGGACACCTGAATCAAACCACCACATAGCACAAGGGATATGCTATCTGTATTTTTCCACTGGGAATTGAGTTTTAAGGAAGTTAAATGCCAGCATCTCTCAGAATTTGCAGGTTATTGGTTCTAAGAATACCCTCAGTTACCAACCTGTATTAAAAAAAAATCAATATTTTCTTGAAACCTATGCATATCCTCCTTCATATTTTAAATAATCTCTAGATGAAATATAATATCAGATGCAATGTGAAAGCTATGTAAATAATGGTTATATTGTATTGTTTAGAGAATAATTATATGGATGATGTCTGTATTCATTCAGTGATATGCTACCATTTCTCTAGACTATTCTCAGTTTGTGGTTGGTTGAATCCATATGTATGGAGCCCACAGTTACAGAGGGCCAACTATTTCTCTTCCAATTCATATGCATCTAATTCATATATTAGTTGGTTAGAGTTCAAATCTGCTTTAGTCTGAACCCTATGTTACACTCTTTACCATGTCACTCTTCTGCACTTTTTCCTAGTGTTTGGGTCATCTCCTGAGCTCTGTGTGGAGAACAGAGCTCTCTAAGACCTATGTCTCTATCCATGGGTTTGTGATCAGGCTTATAGTACCAGCATGAATTTCCTCCTGTAGATTGGCTCTAAAATCCAGTCAGAAATCTATTGGCCACTGCCATAACAATTATGCTACAATTGTACCAGTGCTGTCCACTAACTTTTAACACATATGCTTTACTTTCTTATTTACCATAAGTCAAACTCCAGAATGAAACCAAGTGGTATGTTCCTGAGAGTCACCATAGATCCCACATCTTTCATCCCCCCTTATCCCTTAGGGGGAAAAAGTGAATGTATGAGTGATTTGTTGAATGAATCAGGAAATAAGCAAATATAGTCTTATTCCCACTCTGATATATAAAATAGAAATGTTTTACTATGTCTTTAAACCTCTGGGGCCAGGTGGTTTCCTCTGATTTATTGAAAATCAGGTCTGTGGAAGATGAAAGCTACATAATTTCAAATTAGTTTTTCTTGTTCTTTGGAAGTTACCTCCACCACTGTTTGGGATAGTAAAAGCCTATAGCACCAATTTAATAAGCATATTTATTAAGTGTCTGGAAAGAATCCTTTGAGGGTTTATAATCTGAGAAATGGATGGTAAAACCTGTAAATTAGTGGGGTTATGCAACTTGTCCAAGATCAAACAGCCAATGAATGTTGCTTGAGATGTCTAGCCCAGCTTTTCTTCTTGACTGAAGACTGGTTGATTTTTGGCAGGGAGATAGACTTATTAATGACCTTGTAGACATAGATTACCTATCAAGTTGGGAAGATATGAGACATAGGAGATGATCCTAACCAAACACATTCACTAGGGCAGTTCTGTGGCCCAGAGAAGACATTACTGCTTCAGTTGTGTTTCTTGAAATTAATGTGCACATGAGTCACATGGGATTCTTATAAGAAATGCAGAGTTTGATAAACTAAGTCTGGGAGGAGATGTGAGAATCTCTTGCTATATAAGAAGTTCACATGTGGTAAACTTACTGCTGTAGCAATCTCATGATTAGGCCAATGTTTATGAGTATCTGTACCTGGGGCAGGACTGCTCTCATATAAGAACATTTGGTGTCATTGAAGTATTGTCACTATTGCTGAAATCATCTTGGGGCCATCATGGTTATTGCTATTCTTTGCTGAGAACCTCAATTAGGTCAAATTATTTGGAAGTACAAAATTGACTCAAAGAGGCCTGGATTGAAAATATATTTTGTTATAAGTTAGAGACAAATCCCCCACCCCCCATGATAGTTAATCTCGATTGTCAGTTTGATGGGATCTAGAATCACCATAGAAGTAAACCTCTGGGCATGTCTGTGAGAGAGTTTCTAGGTTAAGTCAGTTGAGGAAGGAAGACCCTCCTTAACTGCGGTAGGCACTGTTCTGTGGGGTGAGGTCTTGAACTAAGTGAAAAGCAGAGAGCAAGCTGAGTGTTGGCATGCACTAGTCTGCTTAATGACTGCAGCAGCCATGTGGCCACTTTTGCTTCAAGTTCCTGCTGCCATGCCTGCCCTGCCACGGTGAACTGTGTCCTTGAACTATCAGCCAAAATAAACCTTTCCTCCATTAAGAAGCTTCTTTCCAGATATTTGTCATAGAAAACAAGCAAACAAACAAGGATAGCAAATAATCCAACTCCTCATTCCAGCTCCATGGGGACAGGAACTGGACAACTGATTTCACTCTTGTTTCTAGCTGCTTATCTTCTCAGTCAACTCAAACCTCAAAGTTGCTCTCTAATGGTGGCCTTGACACCCAAGCCTATGTGATCTAGCAGTGTTTCTAATCATAGCTAACTGAATCTGTGAAGTCCCAGGTACAAATTCCCAGGTGCCCATTAGGAGAGGTTCAGTCTGCTGTCCAGCTTTGGTCTGAAGCCAGAGAGGAGTGTTAGCTGGATGCTGTGGCCCAGAGGCCATCAGTGTGAGGGCTCAGTGGAAAAGCATGATGGATGTGTTTACCATAGTAGCCATTGGTACTCATTCCTTATTTAATAAGGCAGCAGAGGTTCAGAAATATTACAGCTAGCATAGCTGCTCAAGAGGTAAATGGGATTTCCACCTACATCTTTTTCATGCTGTAATCCAGGATCTTCCTACTCTGTATTATTTTATAATTTTATGAATGCCCCCACCAAGAAAGCCACCTGAAATAGTCCTCTTCTCTATTACCCTAATACTTTTTTATTTTAGTTTTTTGAGGTAGGATCTCACTCTAGCCCAAGCTGACCTGGAATTCACTATGTAGTCTCAGGGTGGCCTTGAACTCATAGCGATCTTCCTACCTCTGCCTCCCAAGTGCTGGGATTAAAGGCATGTGCCACCACACCTGGCTTTATTCCCCTAGCTTTAAGACATCTTTGTTTTGTGACCTTGCAATATCTCAGAAGGCATCATGGTGCTGGAAAGAAGTGACCAGAGCGCTCAGTTCTGCAATACCTCTATCACACTTTGCAAAGCTCAGGGTCTATTGTGGAAGAGATTGCAGAAAGCATGTAAGAGCCAACGGAAGGGTAGGACTCCTAACAATGTTCTCCCCAGACACAAAATGGCCTGGATATCCATGACTTCACAGTGCCTGACACTACCTACACAAGACCATCATAACAGGAGGAAAAGATCATGACATCAAGATAAAAGAGAGACTCATTGAGATGGGGAGAATGGAGCTTCAAAGGGGAAAGTGGGGAGAGGGAAACATGGGATGTTTTTATAATCATGGAAGTTGTTAATAAAAAATGAATACAAAAACAAACAAAAAAAGAAATCTTTGCTTTAATGCTTCTCAGTAGAACTTAATGATAAGGTGACAATGGCTTCTTCTGGGATCTTTCCAACCAAGTTATTACAAGTACATTTTGTTACTTCAGTTGCACAGATGTTCCAGAAGGAGGAAAAATGTTAGTTTTAGTGATTTTTCTTGAGCACTGGGCTCATCTGCTCCACTGCTTCCATCCGTCAGGGCAGTACTCAACAGCTCTTGAGGACTTTCATGCATCCTGGGTGTCCCCTTTAGGGGCTGAAATCTACTCTGTTCTACTTATAGTCCTGTGCAGACTGCAGGCAGCTCTTATAGTGACCAGTGTTTCCTTGCGTCATCACCATGTTTCTGCAGAACTAGAAATCCACGTGTCAGAGTTGCTCATTAGTGGTGATACCACAGACCTAGCATGCCCAGTACTTCTGGGTAACCTCTGATTTTTCTGCCTGTATCCTCAGTGTGTGGCCTACTCTGGTAGCCAATTTAGGGTGTCCGCCCTCCTCACAAGCCTTGTCCACAGTGACAGTTGCCTTTAAATATCTGAAGGGCCAAACTGGATAGGAAGTGAAAGGGGAGATGATCAGTAGCAAAGACACCCTTTCCTAACTGACAATGTCACCTGAGATCTTCTTCACCCAGGAGCACGCTCCATACTCAAACACCGAAGGTGGTGGGTTCTGTGAAGGAGAGCAAGGAGATGTGCTGTCACTAGTCAGGATGGTAGTGGACATTGTTGAGGAGATGGAGTGCTGTGAGGGAACACCAGCTAGTTAGCTTTAGATACAACCTTATAGTCAGACCAGATGACAAGGCAGCTGGGCCAGGTTCACTGTTGCTGTCAGAATGCTGGCTAGAGGCTCCAGCGAGTGGGTCCAGAGAGCTGCTGATCAGTTTACTGCATGGAAGACTGGGAATTGACCATCAGGTAAGTTTTCCCCCTAGTTGTAGGAAGGATGAAAAGAGTGATGCTTATAGGTAACTTTAAAGTAAAAGGAAGTAAAAAGATCATGTGGAGCATGAGATGGAAGTGCATTGTCATCTGTCACCTGAACCTGGTGACAAAAAGCCAAATGCAGACCTTGGATAGACTTTGTTTTGATTTCTACTTCCCTTTCTCAGCATTAATATCCATCCCCACTTTGTGCCAAGTACAGTGCCTGGTACACAAAGAACTATTTTAATTACCTTTTCATGATATTAAAGACTATAAAATAGTAAAATTATATTATGATGAAACAGTACATTTGGTATTGCTGTCACGAAATAATGGAAAAGCCATAATATTTGACGTCTGAAAGTCTTGGTTCTTGATCACAGTTACAATACTATATATATATATATATATATATATATATATATATATATATACAGATATATGTGTGTGTGAAGAATGTGTGTGTGTGTGTATATTCTTTTAATTTCTCTGAATTTTGTTTAAAATATCATTTCTTGCTATAAGATGAGATAATGCATGATGGTACACTAATTAAAAATGTAAAATACTAGGCTGGGGATGTGTCTCAGTGGATGCTTGTCTCTCATTCCAGAGCATTCAAGTTTGATCCCCAGACTCCAAAGAAAAAGACGGATGCTGTGGTAGGCTTCTTGGTTGAGAGATGTAAGGCAGAGACAGGAGAATTTACCAGAAGCTTATAGTGAACACAGCAAAGAACAACAGCAGAGTAAGAATCCAGGGTGAGAAAACCTGCTTCAAAGAAGGTGGAAAGTTGAAGACTGACCTGAAAGTTGTCTTCTGACCTCCACACGTGTGCTATAGCACACCCATGTTCACACACACACACACACTCATGCAGACACACTCATGTAGACACACAAATAAAAAAAAAAAGCAAAACACTATTTCAGAGTCAGGTTTTCCCATCCATAATGGCTGGAAACACAAAACTCGTTGAGACAAACATTTAAGGGGAGAAAATGGAAGAATCAAAAAGATTGCTACTCTTCAATAACATTATTTTAAAAAAGTAGAAATTTTAAACACAGTGAAGTAAAACTTTAGTTAATAATGGCTCCAATTTGCTTAGTGATGATCCTCATAAGTGTAAATTCTGATGCCTCCAGCAAAACATGGTCCCCTTTGTTAATTGCAACTTCAGTGGCCTCCCCAGGGTCCCCTCCTCTCCTGCGCCCTCGTAAAACAGTGTGTATGCCTGTGGCTGTCTCTATAGCCTTTGAAAAAGCTGTGTAAAAAAACTCACAAAAGGAAAATTGAGCACCTTTCGACATTTCCCTCCTCCCCTTTCTACTTTTTAAGTTTCATTGAACATTAAAAGTTTTTATGAGTATCGAAGAAAAGCATTTTGCCACTTGAAGTTAAGGTGTGATTCAAATTACAGGATGGCAGAGTCCATTTCCAAAGTGGTATTTAATAAGTTTCACAGATTAAAAAAAAATTTATAGGACATTTCTACTGGTGTGATGAGACAGAAGATGTGACAGATTTAGAAACCCTATAACTGTCCTTGTGCCTCTCTGCTCTGCTTGAAGCACCTCCTGGGCCAGTCTCCTTCCATCTTGACTTCTCTGTGCTTTCCTGAACCTCAGTCTGCTTTCCCACGAAGGAGCTCCGAGGCACTTTGTAGGCGTCCACTGTAGCAGATACACACAGGCAGGTGATGGGGATTGGCCTGTGCCCAGAAAGACCTGTCTCCATGGACCAGTATGATAACTGTGATCATCTGTCTACAGGGCCAAGGGTGAGGTTTTGGCATTGATGCCATTTTAAGCTAAGCAGTGTCTTGCTTTATATTGAATGAAGAGGAATCACGTAGCAATTGACATAGATCACTGTGATCAACTCCTGAAAAGCTTTGTGAATGCTGCCGATGTCTATATTCTGAAGGAAAGAACTAACAAACATCCAGAAGTGCTTCCTTATTAAGCTGAAAAGGTGGCCATATTATTGACTTAGAAATTAAATAAATATATCTCATTGACATAAACTCACAAACTAATTAGTGCCTACCTTCAGGTCACGAATGAAAACTTGGGAAGCAGCTCTCCTTTTCTTCTTGGATGCATGATCTTCTTGCCCAGGGCTTAACTAGCTTGTTAATCTGGTCAATAACTCAAAAAGATTTTTTTCAATGGGAAGGCAGTTTTATCTTGTTTGATTTTTTTTTTTTAAGCATTTGTCAAATTAGCTGGGTAATCACCTACTTGATACTTTCTCCTTCAGAAGTAGATCCAAGTTGAATGTAGAACAAACTAAAATTGTCTTCCCTGCCAATTAGAAGAGGAAGAAGTCCTTTCCCATTTATTGTAGAATCAATGACGGCCTGATGAATGGTGATCTAGAGAGGAGGGTGAGGGATATGTCTGGTGTGAGAAAGTTTTGTGGGATTTTTCTTTTTTCTTCCATTTAGCAAACAACCATCTCCCAAGAGGTCAGGTGGTCTCTGTTAGCTCAACTAGTATTTAAATGCCTTAAAGAATGATTGATAATAAAATCCTACCAAAGTTTGTTTGCTCCTATTTCCAGTGGCACTAGAGGCAGGGGATGTTTTAAACTCAGAGAAAAGCCTCCTCTCCCCCTAAAGTCAAGCAAAGCTGAG
This sequence comes from Jaculus jaculus, assembly GCF_020740685.1. Taxonomy (NCBI): domain Eukaryota; kingdom Metazoa; phylum Chordata; class Mammalia; order Rodentia; family Dipodidae; genus Jaculus; species Jaculus jaculus. The sequence continues at coordinate 137,172,302 of NC_059104.1, forward strand.
TTGACTTCACCCATAAATCCAAGAACACGGAGTCATAAATTGAACATATGAAGGACACTGCCTCTTTTCAAGTGACGTTTCTCTGCTTTAATGGATTTAGCTATGGCAGGAGTCAGAGAAAAGCTGTCTTAACTAAATCTTTGACTGATTATGCATTTTTCCCTATTCATACATGGTAGATTCATCATCCCAATTTGTCAAGCTGGCCAAGTTCCAATTAATTTCACCCCAGCCAAGCTTGCCTCACGCTATGCCCATGTCAGACCTAATCTAGTGCCTCATTTGCTGGCGGCCCGATGAAGAGGTATCAGAGGTGGTGCTGCTTGAGGTACTTATGGTGATGGATGCCCCACGGTGCGGCTGCTGGCAGAGGCAGAACTGGGGACGGGCATCTACTCAGAGCCCGCACTCGCAGCTCCTGTACTAATTGAGGGCTCATCTGTATAGTGGATGTTGCTGCAGAGTCTATTCTTCATGGTCGGGCTGAAGGCTTTCCCTGTCGCATGGGCTGCTAAAATATCTACACAGGCCCTACCTTGCTGTCAGTTTTGTCCTTGCAAAGTGTAAGAAGAACGAAGAAAACTGTCCTCCAGCTGAGTTTGGGTGCCCTTTAGTGGTTGATATGTGTCACAGGAAGAAATTGCAGGCACAAGCTGCCCCAAGACATTCATGACCTCACTTGTATGTTTTCTTAGGTATAGGTTCCCAGAGTGCTTGTAGGGCAAGCCTGTGTTCTTTTGATTACAGTATTTTTTGTTTTTGTGTTTTTACTTTACCAGGCAATCACCTGCCAATAAATACTATTTCTTTTTTTTTAAAAGTTGAGCACTTTATTGTGTGAACATATTGTCTAATGGTCATATTCCTAATAGGTTGTACTCTTATGTTGCCTCTCTCCTGACCCTGTTTCACGGAGGGCCCTCCTCAGTGGGTCTAGAAGTGCTCACTCTGGGCTCAGCAGTGCAAATCCCTGGACTTTGATATGCAATCTCTGTGCATGCATGTAGTGATGTTTGTTTGATTGAGTGGCTAAAGTCACACATAAACTGTGCCAAGAGCTAGAATGGAATAATGTCTCTTTAAACCAGTTGTTAATCTCATGATGGATGGGGAAACTTAACTCAGAGAAGTGAAATGGCTTACCCAAAGGACCTAGTAAGTTGTAGAGATGAGATTTGCCATATTATAAGGTGTGAGCTCTTTCTAGAACCCCGGGTGTATCTTCTCTCAGCTACCTCTTCTTTCTTTTTCATCTGTCCATACTTTATCCTGACCTCTGATCCTCACCTTTCTTCCCTTTTTGTGAATAGGCTAACCTGCAAACTGCAGTGTAAGGTTGCAGTAAGCTGCATATGAATAAGATTTGTGGGTTACAAAGGTCCACGACACTGTCCCATTGCTAGGGCTATGTCTCCCATGGATCATGCTCTGACAGGTCTGGAAGTATGTTAAGGATGAATCTTTGCATGGTCCCAGATGGCTTCAGTGTTTTCCTTCTTTTATTTTCTCTGTGAACCTCCCTCCCATATATGTCACTTCTTTATGAATGGCATGGTGTCTTTATGCCACAGTGGCCATGGGGCTATGCATGATGTATCCCGTAAGTGGTGGGCAGTTGGTTTGTATTGGACCAACTTCAATCCATGAGAAATAGGAGGTAGGAGGAAGCTAGATGAATATATGCCCCTTGGTTTTTATACTAATGGGTGACCTTAAAAGATGCCTCCTTGTTTCCCTTGCACAGAATTACCACATGCTAAATGAACTCATATACTATGTATCAGGCTGAGACTGCAAGGCTCCCAGTATGTCAAAGATCAGTCAATATTAATACCTTTTTTTAACTCACCTGACTTTCAAAACAAACTGTTGGTATCATAATGTAATCCTGACTACTGGACTCAAGGTGGATTCAGGGACACTAGAAGAAGAAAGCTGACTTCTCAACTTTGCAGACTTGACACAAAAGAGTTTCAAGGGGATTGTCATGTTTGGGAAGAATATCAGGCACATCGTAGATAATGTTCTTTTGAGGTACAGTCTCATAAAGCCAGGCGGAGCTTGAACTTGTGATCCTCCTTCCCCTAACTCTCAAGTGCTGAGATTGTAAGCATGTGCTACCTTTCCTGGCTGAAAGATTGGTTAATTTAAATAAGACCTCAAGTGCATTAATATTCAGCATTTACATTCCTTCCTGGTTCTTAAGTATGTGTTTTACAGTTACCAAAAACATATGTTGCTTTTCAGCGCATTTCATATACAACTTGTTTAACAGAAGGTGCTGGCATCCCAATATGTTTTGCTTAGTTTTGGTGTTCACCACTGCGCTGAAAGAATCCAAGTGCAGCTGGGTGGATGGGGGTGGTATGTAATCTTCCTGAATGTAAATGAAGATGTTGCCGAAGTGTACCTCTGGAACCCAAGAACAAAGGAATGGAGCTGTTTATTCTTTCTTTCACTGAACTAAGTTTATGATATTTCTGCTGTGTGAGGGCATTTTACTAACCCTGGGAAGAGCTACATGGATGAGTCACTTGTAGATCTAGTTTTGACTGGTGAGGTAAGCTTAGGTATAGTGCATGGTGGATTTCCTCCTCTGAGTCACTGTAGAGGCTATGTTGCTAAGTGTTTCTACCCATGAAATTAAATTAAATTTTCAACCCAAAGGACTAGTGCAAGTATATAATCTTGGAGGCTTATACGGGTCCTGAGAGAGACCACAGGACAAAATAAATGCAAGACAAAGACTCAGATGAGGTACATGGGACTGTGCAGTCACAGGAATCAGTTAGACTGAATGATGCTTTTGCCTATTTTCTTTTTTTTCTGTCCTCTTAGAATCACTCTGGTTTTGGTGATTGCATTGAATTTGATGACTACAGAATCACTTCAGATGTGAACATTTTGTTGGACTTCATGATGCTGAGGGGAAGTGTAAGTCATGGGGCATAGTTAGTTAGCACATAATAAATAATAGCTTCATTGTAATTATTTAAAAAGAAAACACAGTTCCAGCTATGGGTTCCATTCCACTCAACGAATCATTTAGCCAAATCAAGAGCAGTTAGTTTCCCTCCATGGTTGTGCACCACTATTGCACTTGGGACTTCCAAGACCTCATCACTGAAACAGGCCTAAAATGAACCCACATTGGCTGAGGGAAATTTGTGGAAGAGGGTCAGAAAGAATGTCAGAGCCACACGTTGTGTCATGATACACAGAGACATTTCCTCCTACCTATAACCGATGGCTAAGCCCACAATGCATGACCCATATACCCCAACAAGGAGGCTAATAATGGTACCTATTTGACTGTATTCACTGAGTACAAAACTAATTAAAAGAGAGAGAGAGAGAGAGAGAGAGAATACAGAAGATAGTGTACTCCAAACAGACAGCACGCTGGTAGTTAGTGATGAAGGGTGGAATTCAAGACTGTATTTACCCAAACTCATATGCCTAGTGATTCTCTACTTTTGATAATTGAGTCATGAATCCAAATTTTTCTAGTTCTTGATTTTATAATAATGATTAATGGGGAAATTCTGTTATTCCAAAAATGTACATTGAACCTGTAATTTAAATAAACTTTTCATCAAAATTAGAAAGTGTTCACATTTAGGACCCAAACACAGGTACTGAGACATTGGAGCTCCCACTGGAAATTTCACAGTAATATACCCAACACTGCCCTTGCATCTCCCTCTGGCCAGAGGCTTCCTGTTAATCCCTGGATTTTCTCGTTCTGGGAGGGGAATGATGCTCCTTCACACAAGTGGTTTTGTAATTCTCTGTGTAAGTTATTACCATGTTTTTCTTGTTTTTGGTTTTTTATTTTTATTTATTTATTAAAGACAGAGAGAGGAAGGAAGGGAGAGGAAGAGAGAAACAGAGAGAGGGAGAGGGGAAGGGATAAATAGAGAGAGAGAGAGAGAGAGAATTGGTATGCTAGGGCCTCTAGCCACTGCAAATAAACTCCAGATGCATGTACTACCTTGTGCATCTGGTTTACTTGGGACCTGGAGAATTGAACCTGGGTCTTTAGACTTTGTAGGCAAGTACCTTAACCACTAAGCCAAATCTCCAACCTTTTTTTTTTTTCTCTTTCTTTCTTTGTTTTTTTTTTTTTTTTTTTGAGGTAGGGTCTCACTCTAGCTCAGGTTGACCTGGAATTCACTATGTAGTCACAGGGTGGCCTCAACTCACTGTGATTCTCTTACTTCTGCCTCACATGTGCTGGGATTAAAGGCACGAGCCACCATACTGGGCTTTTAAGAAGAACCCTAGATAGCCATCATGATCAGGTGATTACTTTCCCAAGACTGTACTGTCTATGTACTCTTATTACAACATTTTACAGGAACTTGATCTATTTGCTTATTTTACACATTTAAATACCTGCATGCCATAAATGGTTCTAATTCAATTCTGATCAAAGATGGAGATATGCTTATAGTCTCTTTGCTCATATCTAATTGGCTTAATCAGAGCCTTTCCTTATTGATTTAATAATGAAAAGTTGAGTGAGAAGTCCATGACATGATGATATTTCATGCTAAGTTTTGTAGTAGACTTCTCAAATATCGTGTGATTCCCACATTCCTTTCAGTCCAAAGTCAACTAACTTCTCTTGCTTTTATTTTTGCCATTCAATGTCTGTTTGAGACTGTCAGACATAGCTATGTGACATAAGACATTTCAAGTAAAGCATATGACCCAATGACAGGAAAGATGGCTAAGAGTCAGGATATGAAGTTCTTTTGTGTGTGTGTGTGTGTGTGTGTGTGTGTGTGTGTGTGTGCATGTATGCATGTTCCTATTGTGTACCAGTGTGAACGGAGGTCAGAGATCACTGTCAAGTGTCTTCCTTCATCACTCTTACCCCTTTTTTGAATCAGGGTCTCTTAATGAATCTTTAGCTCACTAATTTGTTCATGATTTGGCTAGACTATGTAGACAACCAGTCCTAGTGATCTTCCTGTCTCTGTCTCCCAGCACTGGGATTGCAGGGGTGCATTCCATGCCTGGATTTTATAAGATCAGGTTTTCTTTGCTTAAATACTAGGCATTTTACCAACTGAGTCACCTTCCTAGCCCCTGGAAATCAAGTTCTTATTTTTGCTTTTTTCCACTTAGTGAATTCTCCACCCTGGAGCATCCACAAAATGGGAACAAAGATACATTGTTCCTTTTCACTTCAAAAGTTGAATAAAAATAAACTCTTAACCAAATGAACATAAAACTGTTCCAAGATAAACTTTGAACAACTGGAATAACAGACAACACTAAATAAGCCAAAGCTATACTCCTCCATGGTTTCCTTAGGATGCTGGTTGTTGAAGCACAACTTCGAAATGCATTGCATTGGTAAAGTTACATTCCACTCTCAGTGGACAAGATCTATGACCATTTGTTTTTTTCCAGAATGATATTCTTGTACTGCAATAATGAGTAAGTTTTGTTAGAAGTTAAACATAAATAAACTACTGGTACTAATGTTTGAAAGCAACTCATGTTGGATAAGGTTCTTGATGGCATAATGGTTATAACAACCATCAACTTGACAGGGGGTTCTTAGTCATAGATACAACTTCATGAATATGGAGTAGGAGGAAAGTCTAAGTACCCATTAGAGTATAATAGTTACACACATTGCACATTTAGCTATTATTTTGTGTCTTTGCGAGGAGGTTTAAAATGAATTACCCAGCTGTTATCTACCTTCAGGTGGTAGGGTCAGGAGAGGTTCATCTAACCAGGACTCCAAATGCAAGTGAGGTAGGATCTAGAAAGAAGGATGAATGGAAAGATGGGGGATGTGGTAAGTATAGCAATTGTACCCTTCTATGGTAATTATCAAGTCATTTTCCCACAAGGATGATCATGTGAACATTTACATACATCTAAGTATCCTTAGTGCAGATACTGAGTTCAGATTAACACCTTGCATCTCTGAGGATGTTTCAATGCTTTATGCTCAGTGGCTACCACTTTGAAAGAGCTGGTGGGTAGAAGAGAAATGGATGATGGGTAGAGTTAGTGTCTAGGAGATATGTCCAGGCAGAAATGAAGGAAATGCAAATTTGAAAAATGAATGATGTCTAGTTATTTCAAACCTTTGAGTTTCTGTCTTTCTTTTTCCCCCAGTTGTTAAATAGATGGTAGATATTTTGTCAAGATCCCTTGAGTGAGAGTAAATACTGATTCCACAATGTGAATATTCAAGTGGTTCTATGCTTCAGGTTGAATGACTCCAGCAGCTGATGGGTGCCATCAACGTTAGCAAAGTGTCAAGGAAGTGTCCTGACATCTAGGTGGCCTTTGGCTTTGCCAACAAAGGGCACTGGTGGTGGCTAGGTGACTTGTGGAAATCCATTTTTGTCAGTAATCATAAAGACAGCAGTCATAGAGTGAATTTTATGAGGATGCAGGGCATCCATCGACATAAAAAGCAGGAGCAATGCTTGTTAGTTATGGGGAAGGTGAAGGGCTTAGAAAACTGATTAGCGTAGCAGTGTGGTCAGATGGAAATGAAAGCTCAGGAGCATAATCGTTAATTGGGTGCCTACCTACTAATTTGAGCTTGGATGTCAGCAGTGCTGCACTTCTTTTCAAACCCAGGGTCAGACTTTAATGCTACATCATAAATTACGTAAAGGCACAACACCAACAATTAGATAATTATGGAAACCCATGCTGTTGCAATTTAACTGGGCAAGTTCAGGGCAAACATGACAGGAATACTGGTTAACTCTCAAACTGCTGGCAGGATTTATTCCAGTGAGACAAACAAGTGCATAAGTCAATGCTATTGGCTGTATCTCAATTCCTTTAGGTTAAATAATTTCTTCCCAGTAGCTGGCTTCATCAGCTGACCTGAGCAGACTCAGAAGAAATATTAGAGATATATTAATAACAGTTTAGAAAAATCCAGTCTTTAAATCCATACCAGTAAAAGCACCAGGAGTTGGGCTGGGTTCCAGCTAAACTTTAAGCTAACGATTAAAATCAAAGCCAATATTTATAAGGAAAAAACTTTCTGTAGATGGACTATGTGATTGTTTAATCCCAGCTCTCCCACATTAACATATGAATCAAAATAGAAGACAGGGTCAATATTTTTTCTTGTTGCATTCTTGCTGGCAGACTAGTGTCTGCTTCAATTTATGAAGGTGTTTTCATGATTCATGTGAATTTCAAGACTGGGCTGGTGTTTTGTAATGTGTATCACTTACTCACTTACTGATTTGCTTATCTGTGTGTCTTGAGACCCTCTGTGCATTGGGTATGGGGAATAAATGCACCATTACATAAGCATCTAAATATCATTCTGATTCCCTGGTGGAGACTAAAGGCTGGGAGGTGCTTGGACTGCATGCATATGATGTGGATGCTATTTCTGTGAGAATTTGGTCCTCACTGTCAGAATGTGACTTTGAGAAATGCTGGACCCATGCCATTTTTCCCCATCATCTACATATTACTAAAAGGGAGGGTGCTTTTGAAGAAACAGGCAAGTCTAAGACCCTATCTAGATGAAAGGAGTCAGTAATTGCGTGTAGGAAAAAAAATAAAAGGAAAATAATGATAGTTTAACAACAGGAAATTCATATTTTTCTAGCAAATAAAATCATGATTTTTATGGTTGAGAATTTTATACATGCATAAAATGCATTTTGATCTCTCCACTTATCCTCTCTCATCTCCATTCCCCTTCTACTAAGAGTCTTCTCATTGGGTCCACATCCTTTCTATGCCTTGTTTATTTTATTTTTTGACCCACTGATTTAAATTAGGGTCACGTACGTAATCACGGATGGGTTATTCACTGGAGAGTGGGCAATCCTCCAGTCATTACACGACTTCTCTTCCTCTAGCAATGATCACTTTCCACCATTTACTCTGGGAGATTTGGCGTCTCATGGACCCTTCCTTCATCTATAATGACATATTGACAGTCCCAGTATGTACAGGAAACCTATTTTCTAAGTGTCCAAGAGTGTAGTGGATTCTCATATCCAAAAGACGGCATTCTGCAACCCCACTTCTCATTCTCCTTCCCTTACAATCTTTTCACCCCTTCTTCTGCAAGGTTCCCTGGGTCTTGGAAGAGTGTGGTTTAGATGTCATGTTTAGGGCTGAGCACAAGCTAGTTGGTTATTCTTGGTAACATTGTCACATGTATATTTCTCTACCCTTTCCATAAAGGAACTTTATGGTGTTTTAGGCTGTGAGCAGTACCAGTCTATGGGAATAAATACAGACAGATATGCTATCCAATTAGCATAACCACAGATGTGCAAAACTGAATCTTAGCATGCATATAGTTGTCTGTTATATAAAGACCAATGTCATTGTATTTTCTTGTTTAAAAACCGATACAGTATAACTGGCCCTGGTGTATCTACATATCATAGATTCAGAGGCCATGAAATTTGAGATCACTGTATTCAGGAGTCTCATTTGTTTATGTAGAAGAGAATGGTTTGGGGTATTTAGATATAAATTACAAGGGATGTGGTTCAGGGCCATAACACAGAGGTGAAGAAAGAAAGCGAGTCAGGCTGAAACCTTCTGTGGGATTCACCAAGTTGGCATCAAGGTCATACCACAAAGGAAACCTCTCTGTGTGTGCCTACCCACATGTGTGCTTATGTATGTATCTTATAGACATATGTATATGTGTATATATGTGTATGTGTGTGTGCTTTGCATGTGGACATATATGTGTATTATCAGACACGAATAATTCAAGACCTGTACAAGTATAGAACAAGTTAGAATCAAGCCTTCTTCTAGGGCATAGAGATGCCATTTTTCACCCTGAGTACACTTCTTGTGGGTGAGAGAATGGGATTTCTTGGTAGTTCAGCTCTCTATTTTGCAGGCATGTAGGCTCACCTTGAAAAGCCATGAAATATGCCTAAATTTCTGGAATTTTGCCCACAAGGGAGATTCTTGGAGGTGAAAAATATGATGTCTTTCTTCTAGGTGATTGATAATTTGAATAATGAAAGGATCATTACATTTTATATCCTGAAAATTACTTATATGTGATTATTTTTTACATACAGACAAATAAATAGGCATGAAAGAGGGTGATAGTAGTATATGAACTGAAAAAGCATACAATCCTATAAAACTAATTCTTATGCAGGAGAAGGTGTTGTTGCATAGAATACTGTCTCATCATTTGCCTTGGTCAAAGTCCTTTCACTACCTCATTGTTTTGTCCTTCCAAGTTTTCTCATTGCATGGGTTGAATAAGTACTAAAATTTAATAATCTCAATACATTTAATCAATTATCTTTAGCTCAGAAAGTCTTCCAAGCTTCTCAGAGATTACTAATACTAGTTTATGTGCCTTGTTGACAATAGGAATTCACCACAAGAACTTGGCAATGCTTCCAGTGGTTGAGATTTGGTATAATAATTTTTCTTTTTCTTTCTTCCTCTTTCCCCATTACTCCTTATTTTTATTTTTCTCTTTTCTTTTGGAGACATTGTCTTGCTATGACACCCAGGCTGGCCTGAAATTTCTGGTACCTTGAACTTATGAACTAATTGGTTTAGCCTCATTAGAGCTGGGATTACAGATGTGAAGTACTATAACTAGCCAGTATAACTCTTTTTCTTATGCACACAAAGATATCTGCTGGTCCAGCATTGAAAATGTCTTTAACAGCCAGGAGCAGTGGCATATGCCTGTAGTCCTAGCTACTCAAGAGGCTGAGGCAGAAGGATCACTTGAGTTCAGGAGTTCTGGGCTGTAGTGTGCTATGCTCATTGGGTGTCTGAACTATTTAGCATCAATATAGTTATCTCCTGAGTGTGGGAACCTCCATGTTGCCTAAGGTGGTATGAACCAGCCCAGCTTGGAAAATGTCTTTATCACCTTCTGAGATTCAGAATCTACCAACCCATTCCTCATCATTTTCTTGGAAATGAAGTGGGCTTTTGTTTTCACTGTTTTTGCTGTAAGGAAAATAATTAAAGTTTAAATAAATAATGGTTCTTTTCAATATTGGGGTTGAGCAGCATGCTTTACTAGACATACAGACTTAAATAGCAATAACATTGGGGGTATTTTTAAAATTCTTATGAACTTTACTAAAAGCAGTGAAAAGTGGTGTTTTAACCTTTTTGAATTACTTGGAATGACACTGTACATTTTGATTTGCTGTGCTTGGGTGGTAAGATTAGCTCTAAGTTAATCAGTTATCCATCAGTAATCCATGATTAACTTTGAAAAGTCAACTCATGGGAAGGATCATAACTTCAACGAGAAGATGATATTTTTCTTTCTTTTTTTTTTAAAGATATTTTATGTATTTGGTTGCAAGCAGATAAAGAGGAGAGAGAATGGGTGTGCCAGGTCCTCTCTCCACTGCAAATGAACTCCAGAAACATACACAATTTTGTGCAGACTTCACATGGGTACTGGGGAATTGAACCTGGGTCATTAGGGTTTGCAGGCAAGTGCTTTAACCACTGAGCAATGTCTCCAGCCCCAAGGAGATGAATGTCTTTTTTCCATCAAACTATTGTGTTTTGCTAGAATAAATTCACTTCCCCTTTACCTTACATGACCTTCCTCCACTTCTTAGGTGAGATTATCTATGTTCATTTAGCTAATTTGACGGTGTTTACTTAATAAAAATATAATGATTTCATTATTGGATTTAGGAAAGTTGAAGTAAAGGAACAATGAGTGTTGAGTTGTTTTCTGATGGTTAAGGTGGCACCTTAGTTGCTTACTTTTCTTCATGATCTTATTTTACTGCAAATGATGTGTAAAGAAGACAGAATCACTGTAGTATATTCTATCCTCCTTAGGATGCGCATATCCCTCCTTTTCTCTTTTCATCCTGTTTTCCATCTTTCTTCCTCTGCAGGGATCAAGCAAGGCCCATAGTTCTAAACTTTGTATTTTTCATGTCCAACATGCTTTGCGGTCTGTCACCCTTCAGTATGCTGAATGTCACCTTATTCTTTCTAGCAATTGCCTGGTATTCTATTCTGTGGATGGATCATTGTTCATGAGCCCACCCTCCAAAGACGGACATTTGAGAACTTTCTAAAGTTCTGCCTGTGAGAATAATGTGACAAAATGAATTGTTTACATGTCTTTTAGAACTTGGGAATATGTTACTAGAAATGTGTATTATTCAATCAAAATGTATGTGCACTGCAAATTTTGTTATGTAGTGCTATATTGCTGTCTAAAGACTTGGTGGTGACTTGGAAATATTTCAGGTATAGAATACCAACCATTGTTCCACAGAAATCTTGAAACAAAACTAGGCCAAGTGGAACTGGTTCAGACAAGAAAAAAAAAAGAGAAACCTAGAGTGGCCAATACCACTGCCACCAGTGCAGCTATTCTCAAGCCCACAGGAGCCCGGCTGCCCACTGACCATGTGGCCCTCCACGTCCTCAGAGTTGTTCCAACAACCTGCTAAAACATGGTGGACTATTATGAAGTTCTAGCAGTGCAAAGACAAGCCTCACCTGAGGATATCAAAAAGATGTATCAGAAACTGGCACTAAGGTGGAACCCAGATCAAAATATTGAGAATAAAGAAGAAGCAGAGAGAAAGTTCAAATAAGAAGCCGAGGCATATGAGGTGCTATCAGATGCTATTGCAGTCCAGTTCACATTGCTGGTAGAAATCACCCAACTAAGAGCAGCTTCTGGGGAAAAGAGGTTTATTTTGGTTTACAGGCTTGAGGGGAAGCTCCATGATGGCAGGGAAAATGATGACATGAGCAGAGGGTGGACATCACCCTCTGGCCTACATAAGGTGGACCATTGCAACAGAAGAGTGTGTCAAACAATGGCAAGGGGAAACTGACTATAATATCCAGAAGCCTGCGCCCAAATATACTACACTCCCTCTAGGAGGCATTAATTCCCAAATATCCATCAGCTTGGAACCTAGCATTCAGAACACCTAGGTTATGGGGGGCCACTTGAATCAAACGACCACAGATGCTAAAAAATAAAAAAGGCATCTATGACAAATATGGCAAAGAAGGATTAAATGGTGGTTGAGGAGGGGGTGGAAGTTATTTTGACAGTCTTTTTGAGTTTGGCTTCACATTCCAGAACCCAGATGATGTCTTTCAGGGAATTTTTTGGTGGATGGGCCCATTTTCAGTTGACTTCCTTGAAGACTCACTTGATGACATTTTTGGGAACCAAAGAGGTCTCCAAGGAAGCAGAAGCAGGCACTTCTCTGCCTTCTCTGGGTTTCCATCATTTGGAGGTAGATTTTCTTCATTGGATACAATAGAGCTCAACTTTGTTCAGGTCATTAGGTCACAGAGGTCTCACTTTGTTTTCTTCAACTTTATTTGGTGGCAGTGGGATGGGCAACCTCAAATTGAAATCCACTTCTACCAAAACAGTTAATGGCAGAAAAAATTACTACAGAGAATTGCGGAGAATGATGAAGAAAGGGTAGAAGTTGAAGAAGATGGCCAGTTAAAGTCCTTAACATAAGTGGTAAGGAGCAGCTGCTATGCTTGGATAACAACTCTAACACATGCATTTAACAGAAACGTTAAACAATAATAAACACCATTTGAGGATTAACCGGAACAATTTCTTTTTGAAGATTTCAAATGAACTTGACTTTCAGTATAACTCTACCTAATCTAAAATATTTATAAACAGCTCATCAGAGCTCCTATTTGTTACAGACTTTTGCTTTTATTGTTGGGACCACACAATAGGACCATTTTGGTTTTGGTCTTCAAAATTGTTGCATTCTCTGTATGCACTTTACCTTTTTATTAAACATAATTTAAGGTGAACCTGTGATGAGTACTGTAGGATGAGACTGTACTATCACACAGTATGGACCTGTTTTCCACTGTGCCTGAAATGTTAGCCAAGTAGTGTCAACCTGCTGTGAAGTTAACATTACCGGGATGATTTTCCACAGAAATAACTTCAGTGTTTTTTCTCAGCATTTAGTAATGAAAGATATTAGTGCTTTAATGGTAATACATTTCTGGTTTAGTATAACTTACAGATGTTTGTAGTTTGCATGAATGCTGGCAACTTTGTACATTCTGACAATTGTTTAAATATGTAATGTTATGCTTAGGTTTAAAAAAAACTGGTAAACTGGGTCTTTGCCATTTGCTACAAAATAAATGTAAATGTGTTTGGTACATTCTTTCATGAATTAAAAAAGAGAGAGGACTGGAGAGATGGCTTAGCGGTTAAGGCATTTGCCTGAAAAACCAAAGAATCCCGGTTCGATTCTCTGGGACCCACATAAGCCAGATGCACAAGGGGGGGCATGCATCTGGAGTTTGTTTGCAGTGGTTGGAGGCCCTGGTGCACCTGTTCTCTCCCTCTCTTTTTCTCTCTCTGTCTCTTTCTCCCTCTAAATAAATAAATAAATTATATATATACATATATATATATATGTATATATATATATATATATATATATATATATATATATATATTTTTTTTTTTTTTTTTAAAGAGAGAAATCTGGAACAAAGGTGGAAAGAGAGTGAAGCACCATTGAGACATGGCATTTGAGATGGAAAAAGATGTGACTTGGACTTACCTGTTGGACATCCCCTAATACACTGATCTACCAAGTAGATGAGAATTTAGGAGAACACATTAGGGTGCAGCATAAGAAACTTTTTAAGAGTGTTTGTCAAATATTATCGCAAAGGAGGCAAGATCCCTGTCACTTGATATGTTTAAGTCCAGCACATTGTTTACGTGTGAGCATATGAACCTGTATAGGGGAGTTATGTGATGAGAAAATGAGCACAGATGAGAAGTTGTAGTAGATGACTTTGAAGCCCTTTATAATTTTCAGAGACCATGGTTTTAATAAATGAGTTAAACCAAAGAATTATAACTCATTTAAAATATAAAGTTTTGTTTGATAGAACAAAGTACCTCTGGTAAGGTCAAGTTTGATTGCCAGCTTCATTTGGGTTTAAGATACACCTAGGAGGTTACTGAAGCCTATCTCTGGATAGATCTATGATGCTGTTTCCAGACACAATTTGATTATGAGAGAGTTTTGCTGTAATTAATGAGTTAATTCTTTAATGGATTCACAATATGATGGCATTTTGGGGGGAGATGGTAAGAGGTATGAGGTGGGGTCTAGTTGGAGGAAGAAGGCCACTAGGAGCATGTCTTTTGGGCTGTATCTTTTCCTGATTTCCCATTTCCTATGCTTCTTGCCTACAAAGAAATAAAGAACAGCCTATGCCCTATGCTCCCATTCTATGACATTCTGCACACGTGCACAGACCAGTAAACCATGGACTGAGCCCTCAGAAAATGTGTTAGTTACCGTCTCATTCCTAGGGAAAAATAGAGGACAAAAATCAGTTTAGAGGAAGAGAGACTTCTGGCAGGGAAGGCAAGGTAGCAGGAATCTGAGGCAGCTGGCCACATGTAGTACAATGAGGAAATGGAGTACTCAGCCTTTTTTTCTTCTTTTTATAAAGCTCAGGAGCCCAGTTCATGGGATGATATAGCCCACAGCAAGGGTGGGTCTTCCCACCTCAACTAACTTAATCTAGAAAATCCCACACTGACATCACCTGAGATTTGTTTCTATGGTGATACTAAATCACGTTGACAACCAGAGGTTAATCATTACAGAAACCTAGAGGCAAAAAGAAATTTACCTTCCCTTAAGCTGCTTTTATCAGGTCCTTTTGTCATATCAATAAAACATTAACATAAACCCAACCTCCAGGCTAATCAAGTGCTGTGTATTCATCATTCCAGTGATGATTTATTGAGTCCCTCGCTGCAAGGCAGGCAGATACAGCATACATGTGCACAGGATGGTCAGATGGACAAGGTCAGTGAGGTGTGTTGGAGATAGGTATGTTTGGGCTTCAATGTCCACCCCTATAAAAAAATTGTTTTTTTTTTTCAGGGCTTGCCTGCAAAGCCCAAGAAACAGGATTCAATTCCCCATACCCACTTAAAGCCAGATGTATGCATCTGGAGTTCGTTTGCAATGGCTAGAGGCCCTGGAGTGCCCATTTTCTCTATCCACCACTTTCTCTTTCTCTCTTTCAAATAAATTAATTAAATAGTTTTAAAAATTTTAAATTATTAAAAAGTGTTTTCGTGGCCAGGCATGGAGGTGCATTCCTTTAATCCTAGTACTTGGGAGGCAGAGGTAGGAGGATTGGTGTGAGTTCGAGACCAGCCTGAGACTATGTAGTGAATTCCAGGTGAGCCCAGGATTGAGTGAGACCCCATCTCAAACCTCCCCCCACCAAAAAAGTTTCTCATTGAATCCTATGACTCTTATCATTCAGGAGCCCAACATTTTGCTCAAGTCTCACCTCACAGAATAGTACATTCTAGGTCTGGAAAGATGGTTCAGTGATCAAGGCACTTGCTTTCAAAACCTAATGACCAGAATTTAATTCCCCAGTACCTACATAAAGCCAGATATACAAGGTGGCATATACATCTGGAGTACATTTGCAGTGGCTAGAGGCCCTGGTGCTCCCATTATCTCTTTCTCCAATGCTCTGTCTGTCTCTCTCTGCTTGCAAATAAATTAAAAAAAAAACACATTGTAGGATATACATACAAACTTCTTTCTGACACTTTCACAGCTACAAAGGACCTGAGCTATGCTAAGATGGCAACCCTGAGTCCAACCCTAGAAAAAGCAGACTATCTTTGTCCCAAGCTTTTTTAAAAACCAAGCTTCCTACCAGCTCTGCAGGCCACTGTACACATCTGGCTGGCCCAGAAACCTAGCCTGCTAACTGATCTGTCACAGTAAATGGTCTAGACAGCACCACTAGAACTCTTCCCTTTTTTACACTCCATAAACCTGTATGTGAGTGCAGATGAAGGCAGTCGTAAATATCAAAACCACCAGAGCGGAATGGCCTTTGATTCTTTGTTTATCACAGGCTAATTAAAACACAAGCCGAACATAACTCAGTTCTTTAATGGAGTTTACCAGATGTGTTATAACTAGACCTTGCTCTGTATGAAGTCTGTGTATAATAACTATAATTTTTTATGTAGTACAGCAGCCCTGCTATAGTTGAAGGTGTGTCTGTTTTTTGATTACAAGGTCCACATTTTAAGGAGCAGGAAAGAGGATGGTTAACTACTGAGAACACGTTCTCTGGGCATTGAAACTATGATTAATATAAGCCCTGTCCAGGAGTGAATTCTTGGATGCCCTGCATACTATAGTTATGCACCGTACCAGAGACACATTTTCACTGGAAGTATAATTACTGACTTTTAAAAGTCACCTTTCATCCCAAGGAGCCCCAGCTCTCTGAAAAGCGTTAGAAAGCCATTACAAATTACAGTTGGAGTAATAGCTTCGACCATTCAGCCGTCACTTAAGAAGCACTTCAGCTACTGAGAGCAGAAAAGGTCAAGCTCGCTGGGGCTCCCCTCCTTAGTCAGGAAGCCATGTGGATCTTCCCCCAGTGAGATATCCCTTGGGGAGCTAACCACACATTCCTGTGTACTGTGCCTATCAGATTACCTCAAACATGTGGGTGCCATTATGGTTGGAATATGGTATGTTCCCCACAGACTCATGTTTTGCAATGCTTGGTTACCAGGTAGTTGTGCTATTTTGGGAGGTGCTGGAAACTTTGGCAGGTGGGAACCAGCTGGTGGACATAGGTCACTGGTGACAGACATGGAGTATATTATCCTTGGATGCTTCGGGTCTCACTCTCTGCTTCCTGTCCACCAAGAAGTGAAGAACATCCACCACACACTCTCTACTGCAGTGCTGTTCTGCCCAAGCACAAGGCTAACAGGCTATGAACTAAACCCTATGAAACCACGAGCCAAAATAAAACCTTCCACCTGTAAATTGTTTCTGTTAGGTATTTTGTCACAAGGACACAGAGACACCCAAGACACACAATCCCAGAATGCCATGAGTGAGCCAGGAAGGATCTGATTTCAACCACCAGTTGTAGGACAGCAGCCCTCTTATACCAACTCCTGACCCAGAGGTTGTACAAGTCTCCTCTGAGCCCAAGACACATTCCCATTAGATACTTCACTAGCTGCCCCACAGTCACTTCAGAGTCAGCATTTCCAGAATGGAATTCATCATCCTCTCCTGGAAACCACTCTTAAGTCCCATAGTTCAATTTGTGACCTCTCCCAACCTTTTGCTTCATCCTTGATTCTTCCCTCCTCCTCATACTCACTTACACCTGAAATCTGCCAATTCTACCAGTTACCTTCTACTCACACTCTGCCATGAGCTCCCATCTAGTTTAGATTGATGAGTTATTTCATTACCTGAAGATTAGGGCTCTCACCCAGCAGTAAGTAAGTCAACAGACCAAGGGATGTATGGAAATGTCAAAGATATTTTGACTGTCACAACTAGAGGCTGGGATAATGCTGGTGACAACTTGTTGGTAGGGGACAGGGATGCTGCTAAACACATCTACTATGGCAACCCCATCACACAGAATGAGTCTAAAGTAACAATATAACTTAGTCTAAGAAATTTTGTCCTAAAACACCTCCCTGACAAGGTTTCAGGGCAAGCTTGATTAAATACAAATCATAGTGTGTATCTCTCCTACAAAAAAAAAAAATCTTTCAAATGCCACTGCTCTTACCATAAAATAACATGAGCTAGAGTACAGCTTCAATGGCACCAGAGCCAGGGTGATGGAGACACACACTGAGCATGCTCAAGATGCACCAAAGCAGAAGTCCAGATGCTGCTGAGAGCACAATACTGTACTTAAAACACAACCACTGTGAGTCAAAGAATTTTGTGGAAGTGGGGTGGAAAGACTTTAAGAGCCCCAGAATGGAAAGGAATGTCCAGAGGCATTTCTACCCCCTTACAATGACTGGCTGGCTGCTGCTCTCACATTTCATAACCTGCAACCCCAGGGGGAATACCAGGAACTCCCCTGAGAAGGGCCCTCAGTGAAATGGGGACAGAGAGGAGAAAAATAATGGTACTAACACATGATGTGTCCATACAAAGTCTCTAGTTAATAAAAGAAAAGAAAGAAAGAAGGAAGGAAGAAGGGGAAAAATATAACACCCCCAATCTTTGGCATAGTTCCAAAGAGATTTATTTCACTCATTTCACCTATAGATTCCATAAATCAAATGCCGAACCCAGGATAATTTTGCTTCTTTGAACTTCCTGGGTCATGGCTTAAAATTCCCTGTCCATTCTCACCAAGGAGTTCATCCATACCAAGTGAATGCTAAACTCCAGGTTTCAACCTAGACCAATCCTTAGACCAGACATGACTTTCTTGTGAAAACAAATACTTAGCAAGTCAATGTGAAAGGCTCTAGGAAATTTTGCCACAAAATCTTTTCAACATTAATATCTATTAGTTGGGGCTAAGGATATAGCTCAGTTGGTGGAGTGGTTACCTAGCATACATGAAGCCCTGGGTTTAATTTCTGGCACTACATAGAATTGGATTATAACCTGAGCATATGGGAGGTTGAAAGCAGGAGGATCAGAAGTTGAAGGTTAACATTGCCTAATAGTGAGTTTGAGGACTACATGAGACCCTTTTTCAAAAAAACAATCTCTACAATCTAGTTTTGCGATTTTTATGTAGAGAATTAATTTGTATACTACCCTTTTAAGGCATTATGATGGAGTCATTTGCTGAGTCTGTGGAATTGGCCTGGAAGAAGTGATCTGGAGTGGTCCCTGCTCTTTGGGTTTTTTGGAAAGGCTTACCACCAATTCTTTTTTTTTTTTTTTTGGTTTTTCGAGGTAGGGTCTCACTCTGGTCCAGGCTGACCTGGAATTAACTCTGTCATCTCAGGATGGCCTTGAACTCATGGCAATCCTCCTACCTCTGCCTCCTGAGTGCTGGGATTAAAGGCATGTGCCACCATGCCTGGCTACCACCACTTCTTGTTGCTATGAAAGGACGCTCTGTCAGTGCCTATACAGTGCCCACTGATGAAACCTTTAACTTTATTTAGGTCATTTTCCTTTCAATCATTTCTTCCCCTTTGCCTTAAATATGATACACAGGCAGAAAATACAAAAATGTCCAAGTGGATATGCTTTGTAACTTTAGTCTATTCAAAAGGTGGGATATTGCAACACTCTAGAAGCTTCTCTCAGACTCCCTTCCAACTATTTTCCTTCTGTGTTTCCCCAAAGGAACCAACCTGAACTCCAAATTAGACTAACTTTGTTCATGTTTGAAGTTTACATGAAGAGACTTAAACAGAATGCCTTTTTCTCTGAACTCTCTGACCCAATGTTTGTGAGGTTCATCCTTGTCACGGCATATTGAGGTAGTTCTTCCTTATCCTCCACTTTTTATGGGGGGGGGGGGGAACCAGGAATAAATGTGTTGTGATATTACTATGAAGGAATATGTACTTCACTTTGTTCATTTAAATATGGTTGGAAATTTATTGTCTCTAATTTGGACCTAGTATGAAGAAAGACATGCACATTTTTACACATGACATATGCAAGCATTTATCTTGAATTTGTTCTTTGAAAGATGTTAATGAAGTAAAATGTGATAGAGTCCCTGTGTATTGTCTCCACTGCATTGACTGTGGAGGATGTGAAATAAGCTTGTCATCAGTAATCGTCCAGTGTTTCCTCTTCATTTCCTCCCCATGAGTGAGTCTTCTGCAGTCAGCTGCCTGACAGCCACATCAGGCTCTTGCTTGAGACCAGCACCTCACACAGTGTGCTCCCTGCATTTGCAGCATCAGCACCACCTAGGAATTTGTGAGAAATACTCATTCTCAGTTTTTCTTCCAAACTCGTAGTCAGGGAATGGGCTTGGAGCCCAACACCTCGTGTTTAACAAGTCCTCTAGAAAATTCTCAGGCCTGCTCAAACCTGAGAAATATTACTTTCATTTATTCTCCATCCACATCCACATTCTCCATCTAGCATCTATAGAGCAAGAAACACTTGGTAGGAAATTCATTTATTTATTTTCCATTTACTCAACCAGTACTTGTTGATTACTTGCTAAGTCCTGAGTTGAATGCTGCTATGCACCAGGGATATAAAAATGAATTAGTGATAGTCTTTGCTCTTAGAGATTTCAAAGTCATCAACATGGATATTATGCAGGGTGACTGGTGCCATGGAAACACAAAAAGGGAATGATCACCTTTGCTAAGGAAGTCAGAGAGTGTTCCATTCCAGAGGTGAGCCTTGTATTCCAACACACTGAACTAAGTCCTTGAAGGGCATATTTCCCAAGGCAAAAACAATTAATGCTTACACACTGCTGACTGTTTCTTAGATTTGAAAGGCTCAGTGTTATCATTGCCCTTGAAAACTAGGTGTCTCGAATATACTAAATAGATAATTATTAAAATATGCATTCAGATTTTTAAAATTTTTATTTATTTGCTTGCAAGCAAAGAGAGTAGAGAGAAGAGAGACAGACAGAAAGAATGGGCACACCAGGGCCTCTGGCTGCTGAAAATGAACTCCAGATGTATGTACTACTTTGTGCATGTGGTTTTTATATGGGAACTGGAAAACTGAACCCAGGTCATTAGGCTTTATAGGTAAGTTCTTTAACTGCCAGCCCATCTCTGCAGCCCAAATTTCTGATTAAATGGATAAATTTTTTTTAATTGGGGTTTCATATTTCATTCACTTAGCATGCATTTATTGAGTACTTGCTCTAT
This sequence comes from Jaculus jaculus, assembly GCF_020740685.1. NCBI lineage: Eukaryota > Metazoa > Chordata > Mammalia > Rodentia > Dipodidae > Jaculus > Jaculus jaculus. The sequence continues at coordinate 137,193,000 of NC_059104.1, forward strand.
GAATGAAACTCTGCTGTATGCTGAGTTATAGAGGTGAGTAGAAATATAATATACAAAGTGAGGGTAGTAGCTGTAGGCACAATTTCTGTATGTTCCAAAACTAGTTTGTAGTGTTGCTGGCAGTTATATTTCCTGTGGTTCCTGTGGTGTTCTTAGCTATGACAGCTTCTAGATGATGGTTAGTGTTTGTGTACCCATATTAGCTAGTTCCCTACCAGCAGCTGGACTGTTCCTAACTGGTCAGGACCACCAAAATGACTATGGGGTTGGACCCAGCTGTGTTCCTGACATTTTTGATATGAAGAAGTGGCTCTGCTTAGTTCCTAGGGGTGACTTATATGTTGATAAAGGTTTCTTTTTTTAAAGGTTGGTTGGTTTGGTTGGCTTTCTAAAACAATTTATGACCATTTTAATGCATACATATTTTCTATCATAATCCCTTACCATTACCTTCTTACCTTCTTGCCTTCTCTGCTCTGTCCACTGAACCCCTTCTTCTTTCCAGCTAGTCTTGATTCCACTTTGATGTTTTGCTTTGCCCCCACTTCACAACCATGATGGAATGTTGATGGGTTCAATACTGTGTACATCTTGTGCAGGTAATGACAGTGGCTATGAGGTTGTGAAATGAAGCAGCCATATTGTGTCTGGAAGACAGTGGTCCATCCTCTGGCTCTTATGTTCTTTCTGCCTCCGTGCCACAAAGAGTGATATATGTGTCTCATGTGCGGCTGAGAGCTCAACAGTCACTGATTCTCCGCACTTTGATGAGTTTTGAGTCTCCCTGATAGTCATGCCAACTGCACAAAAGTGCTTCTCTAACCAACAGTGAGAGCAACACTAATTTGTGGGCATATATGTCAATATTTAGATGGCAATTTGATGGATATAACATATCTATTTAGCAAAAAAAATCTCCCCCCCGCCCCCAAACAAAAACGAAACTGTATCTTCTTTCTTAGGGACAACAACTTCCTCAACCATTAGCATTTTCTAGGTTTTCAGTACCAGGCATAAATAAGTACCCTTTCAGGGAGCAGACCACGAATCCTGTTAGAGAGTAATTGGTTACTCTCTTAGCAGTTATGCCACTGTTGCATCAGTGAGCACATTTTGCCTGGTTGGATACTTGCATAGCTCACAGAGTCCACCACTGGGTGAGATTGCTGGTGACTTTTCTCCCTGAGCAGCCTGCATAGCACTTTCCATCAACTAGCCAACAGGGAGGAGATTTCCAGCTGAGCTCCAGCTTGATTTCTCAATGTGCTTCATTTGAAGCATATGGCATCTTCAAGCAATAGGACCTCACCATCTAGTTCTGGTGAACAATCAAGAACAATGACAATAGCCTGTATTGTTTTGGGGGCCTCAGAGACCTCCCTGACCAACAGCTCATTGGGAGATACCCTACCTCCAGCACTAGGATTTTCTGATAATAAACACAACTTTGTTTGTAATAAACTAAATCTCTAAGAAATATGTATGTAGGAGCTCCTGCATAGAGGATGCAGGCCATTCTGGGGAGTACATATTAAAGGCAATTTGATACTTAAGAAGTCTAAAGGATTCCAAATGAACTTATTATTCTCTGTGGTCCTTTATTTTCAGGGATGAATCAAAATAAGATCTAGAAAAGCATAAGATGAGAGTAATGATAGCAATAAACTTTGGTGATTAGGAATCAAGTTTTCCTTCCTAGAATTGATATGCATGCATGAATTAAGTGGGGAGGTTTGGATTTCATTTAGAAGCCCCTCTTATGAACTCTACCAACTGGATGCAATGTTTTCTTGAATTTGTCTTATTCCACAACTGCCTTGAAAGCTGGATGTGCCTATGAACACACGTAAATGAGGCAGGATGGTTGGTCTAGACACTTAGAAGAGCTAACTGGGTCCACAATGATACCATCCAGGCAACCTCTTTCCCAGTGAAGCTTCCATTCTGATGGAACTGTGCAGAGATGCAGATCTGAAGTTCATCAAGAGAGACGGAACTGCATCTATATTTAAAGCACCTCATGTCCCAGGATACGAAAGTAAAGTGGTAAGATGTTATTCTGGGTGGATTTTCTGTCTGAAAGCTTAAGCATCTACGTTCCTTTCATAGTGCCTTGATCTCATAATTCATTGTCTACTTTGAAAAAGAATCAACCTGCTTCCACATTAAAAACCAAACCAAATCAAACAAAAAAACCCATCACCACTGTGCTTATTTTAGCAAGTTTATTTTTTAAAAAGTTAAAAATCAATATTCTCCTGTGCACAGCTGATATCCTAGGGGATGAACTACAGGAATCATATTTAAATTGCTGCTAGTCTGTCTATGTGGAAGGAAAGGTCAATATTTTTCTAGAAAGAAAGTGCTCTGCTTTTCTCTTGGGAGACAAGAGAAAGCTGCAGTGGTAAATTACTGGATTTTGTGCCCAAGTGATTGTGAATGATAATTCTGCTTTGAGTGGAAACACTTGCCCTTTGCTAGGTTTCTTTTGCTCACTTCTCACATTCTCACCTTGGAGTTTCCTTGGGTCCATGTCATTATCTCATACTTGCAGAACTGCCCAGTAGGGATTGTCCTAACCCTGAAACTCAGTCATGTAGGATGCTAGTTACACAGTTGTCTTTGAAGACTTGAAATCCTAGGTGTCACTGTACCAGTCAAAACAGGTTGAGATTGGGCTGAAGTAACAAAATACCCCAATGTTAGATACATAGTTTTATTCCTACTCAGACCACATGTCACGGGCAGCAGAGGTCTCTTTTCACTGGAATCACTCTGATACCTAAGCTGAAGGAGCCCTCATGTCAATACTTCCTTTCACTGAGCAGTGGTTATGGCGCACGTGAACTAAGCTACACCCTTAAAGCTCTGCCCCTCCGTGGCACATATCATTATTGCTTTCATTTTGTTGGACTAAACTAAGTCATGATATTCCTACCTTCCTCATGATTAGAACCAAAATGTTTGTGAATAGCTCTCACAGTCTTGTGACCACCACCCCAGTAAACTGGAATGCAATGTTGGAAAGGGTTTCACAAGGTACACCCTTTGTATTCTTTCTAGGAATCTTAATCCTTAATAGTTACAGCATCTTTTCTGTAATATACTGTCACCTACCCACATTCGGTTTTAATGTAGAGTTCCTGGTGAGGAGCCCTCACTGCTTCTCAAGGTGGCCTTTGTGTTTCTGGGCAACCCCTGTTTAATGAAAACCTCTTAGTGCCAGAGACTAGATTTTGGGCTCCTCCTCTGTCCTTGTGCTTCATGATCTTGGCTACAAAGGTCACCTTACTGAGTTTCTATTTCCTTCTGGATAAAACAGGGCTTTTCTCACTCAACCTCTATCTTGACTTGTGTAGTAAATGAAATGTAGTCAAGTCTACACAGCCCCTACATGTTTGGAAAGTAAACGAAAACAAATGACTGTAGAAAAACCTTATAAATCCAGTGAAATAGATGGGTATTTATCAATGGTTCAATCATGCCAAGTAATTTGTTTAAAAAATACTGATTTTGGGCTGGAGAAATGGCTTAGCAGTTAAGGCACTTGTCTGTGAAGCCTAAGAATCCAGGTCCAACTTCACAGAACCCATATAAGCCAGACACACAAGGTGATGCATGTGCACAAAGTGGTACATGTGCACAAGGTGGCACATGCATCTGGAGTTTGATTTCAATGGCTAGAGGCCCTGGTGTGCCAATTCTCCCTCTTTCCCTCTCTTATAAAAGTATTGATTGCTATTTTTAACTTTCATCTAGTTCCAATTTGCTGGCTGGAATGAACCTCATCATTGTACTTTCTTGTTTTGTTTAGTCTGAATTATCCTTCATGTCTCAGTTTCTGTCTAGTTTTTACTGTAAAAATGGCCCATATTTGCCTGATAGGGTTATCACAGGCAATTTTCTACAATTTCAAGTATCTTAGAATGATTTTAAACACCATTGTATCTACCACACATTTTCAAATGAACAACATGAAGTGCCTACAACAGTAGCTAGCACTTAGTGAGTCCTTAGCATATGGGCTTCTTCTCCCTTTCCCTTGGACAATCTAATCTTAGAGGGCAATTGGTCCTCCACTTCTCACTGTAAGACTCAATATGCCACATGAAATTAAGGAACTGGTTGCTTGTCATTGCTCTTCATAAAATATCACTGTCATTTTGGACAAATGGCTCTGGTGACATCTCGTTACTCTCTGTGAATTATGATGATGGAGCAAAGCAATGGCTATTTGAAGAACGGCTAACGGCATTCAAGAGCACCAGGAGAGTGGGAAACCATGATGGGGTCAAGGCAAAGCCAGCAGGAGAAGGGCAAGTATCTCTCTGGCTTGTTTTTGGATACAAAACCTGATTTATGTAGTGGTTGACTAAAAAAAAAAACAAAACAAAAAACTACTTTGCTGAATAAATGTAAGATTTTCAACTCTGTTAACTGATTGGACAATGAATCTAGCTTCTCTCTCACAGGACAAAGATGCTGGTGTCTGTTCCATAGCACTCTACAGGGTGACTTTCGTGAGACCAACTCTGTCTGAACTGGCTTCCTTCTGTCTGGTGGGTCAGCAACATGGACTCTCCTGATGTCTTCTCAATGAGAGTTGGTCACACAAAAACCTCCTGAGATGACCTCTGTCATTTCTTTTGGGGGGGAGTGTGTTGTACATGTGTTTGTGTGTATGAGGGTGCTTGTGTGTGTGTGTGCACGCAGGTGCACCTGCATGTACATGTGTCTGTGTGTAGAGGCAGAGAACTACCTTTGGTATTCTTCAGGTGTGGCCCACAGTTTTTGGTGCATGTATAGTGTTTGTAGTGAGGTGTGGATATGTGTGTGTTGCGTGCACCTGCACGGGGAGGCTCGAGAAGAACAGTGATTTCCTTGTCCATCACTCTTCCGCCTTGTTTCCTTGAGACAGTCTCTTGCTGAAGCTGGAGTTTGCAGTCAGATCGGCTGATCAATGACCCCCAGTGGTTCTCCTGCCTCCTCAACACTGGGGTTACAGGCATATAGTGCCATGCCTGGACTTTTACATGGATGCTGGGGATTAAATTTGTGTCCTTATGCTTGTACACCATGTGGTTAGCCATCTCCACAGCCCCTGTTCACTTTTTTGAAGACAGCATCTCTCATTGCCCTGTCGTTCACCAAATAGTTTAAACTGACTGGCCAGTGAGCCCCAGGGATCTACGTGTCTCCATCTCCCCAGGGCTGGAATTACTAACACACACACCACCTCCACACTTGACTTTTCATAAGAGGCTTCTGGGGATTGCTCCCAGGACTAGTAGTGTTTCTGACTGAGCTATCTCCCCAGCTCAGACCTCTGCCCTTCCTCTGGATTCATGATCTCCTTTAGTTCCAAGTTGCTGTATTCCATTCAGATTTATAGACACTTTAGCCTTATGATTTTGATCCAGAGGCACCCGTGTATTGAGTGTTTGTAATTCTTGGGCCATTGGATCCAGAAAGCAGGAACAATATTCACAGTACTGATGCATGAGCTACTGCTAGAACATTTGAACACGTCACAATCTAGACCAATGTCCTCATTGCCAAAGGGCATAGACAAAAACCCCTCATCACTGTTATCTTCTGCTGGTTTCCATTTGTTATCTCTTCTTTAATACCTTTTTCTTTCCTTTCTACAGGAACCTGGCACTGTCTTCAAGTGAGATTCTGCCTTGACGTCCCCAACTTGCCGTGTGGAAGAAAATGTTCTTTGCAACACCCATATGGTGTTTTTGCACTGTTTTCCTTTGAGACCTTGTCATTTTTCTTTTGCATACTGGGAAGTTGTGTAAAAGTTAAATTTCCTGCCCCAGAGTGGCCTTTGGTCTATCCTTGGCTCTTCTACAATATAGCATGTTCCACAGCAGTAGTTTAGGAAAATGGGCCCTGGAAGCACTTATCCATATAATATTGCTGGGCTTGTTGAAGCCCACATGAATCTCCATAGGCAGCCTTCATTCCATGGTGACTCAGATGCTGTACTCATTGGAGACTTTAATTTTGAATCCCTTCCTAGGCTTTAATGATGGTTATGATTAAAATGACTGCTACTTGATTAAAAAGCATTTTGGGCACAGCAAGACATACAGTAAGTACTCAGGGAATTTGAGTTGAATTAACAACTTGGTACACAAAATGTGCAGAAAACCAATATCAAGATATACACAGATGAGACACATTAAACTTGGCTACTACTGATAACAATCAACAGTATACTAGTAAGAGTAGGTAAGTGTAGGTAAGTAGTAAGTGTGTGATTTATAGCATTTGCCAATTCTTGAGGTATAAATACTCTTACATAGCTGATTTCAAGCTACTAAGTTTGATGTCACTAATCTTGGAGTTAGGGCTGGGGAGGTATCTGACATGCACTGTTTACCCTCACATCATGGTTAATCTTTGCAAGGACTCACAGGCGCAGCACAGTGGTGGTGCTTCAAGACAGTGTCTGAAGTTAGCTGGACACTTTAGTGTTCCATGGATACATCAAGCTATCCTACTAGTGGACTGGTCCAGTTTTCCCAACTTCTTGATCTTCCCAGCCCTGGAAAATTATTTTGTGCATATTTCATTCTATTTCAGGTATCCAGATAGAGCAGATAGGATGCCTTGGACCTCACTATATAAACAACTAAGCCCTAAGCAAGCTTCCTGGTTACTCAGTTGAATTGGAAGGAAGGAAAACCACCTTAATTAGGATTCTACTATTATGTGAGATGCTAAAAGTAGCTTTTGTGAATTTGAATAGGCAGACCTTTAAAATCCAAGTCAAGACCTACTGGTCTGGGTACATTGTGATAACTGGATGGGTACCAGTAAATCTGTGGAAGTCCCCATCAAACTCTCTATCTTTATCCCCTTATATGCACCCTGTCAGGGAGTGAAAAAGTGCTCAGGAGTGTTAAATGTGATAAAGATTAATTTTTAAAAGATTATTTTAAAAAATACTTGTTTATCTGGAAGTGGGGAGAGAGAGAGAGGGAGAGAGAATGAGTGTGCCAGGTCCTCCAGTCACTGCAAATGAACTCCAGACGCATGTGCTGCTTTGTGGATCTGACATTATATGGGTACTAGGGTATTGAACCTGGATCACTGGACTTTGCAGGCAAATGAATTAATTGCCAATCCATTTCTCCAGCCCAAAGGTATGGTTCAGTTGTGAAACTTGGAGTAATATAGTCCTAGATTCTTCAAGACCTATTTTTGGGACCTTTTCCTGTGTAACCTCAATGTGGTTATCTATTAAGTGGGCATAATAATATATATAATAATAATAATATAAATATAATAATAATAAAAATAGTAATAACAACAATAATTTTCCAGAGTAATTATGCAATTAAATGATGGAATGCTTACAAAGCACATAGGAAGTTCCAATTGCTAAACTGGCAATGATGAAGAGTGGTGTAATGTCTCAATAACACCAGAAGCCTCCTGGTGGTTTCCTGGCTAGTTCTACTTGTGTTTTCATGTTGAGCAGAGTGCCCATTGTTGTGAAGCTGGTCATATTATCTAAGTTGATGCTAAGGATGATCTGAGTCAGATTTCTCTGATTTCCTCTACCCAGTGAGTCGAGGTGTTCATGGCATGATATTTAATGGTGCAGTCAGGTTTCTGTATGCACTGTTCTGTCTTCTCTGCCCTTCTTTGCCCAGGACTGGTCTGTGCTGTTCCAGAAGGCAAGGCCTGTGAGTGGATAGAGATTGCCCAAGCTGAACTCTTATAGGGACCAAAGGAGAAGCTGTTTAAGAAAGGGACCACATTTTTCATCTTAGGATGTCTGTGAGGTACACAGGTTCAAGTTACCTCAGTGTCTGAGAATTGGTGTTACTTCTCTTCCAACTGTCCTGCATTTCTGATGACTTCCAACTGTAGAGTAATCTTGATTACAATTCCAGTGCATTATCCAATTGTGTTCAAGGAAATGTGGATCTATATTTACTGTCTGCCAGGATAAAGTATCAAAAAAGAAGTAACTTTACAATGAGAAAACCTAAAAACACTATTTCAAGGTCAAGGTCAAGATAAGCAGTGGTGAGTCGTGATGGCAGTAGTGAACATGCTGCATTACCTCTTCGGTCTTCTCTCTCTTCCCTCCACACCCCAGTAACCCCATCTAATCACGAGGAAAGCAGAAGATTAGTCCAAATTGAGTGTGGTTCTGCAAAATCTCTGACGAATTCTCCTTGAATTGTCAAGGTCATCAAACATAGTTTTGAGAAACTGTCACAGGTAAGAGAAGCCTAAGGAGATGGAATGATTAAATGCAATGGGATCTCCTGGATGTGATCCTGAGCCAGAAAATTGACCTCAGGTAAAAGCTAAGGAAATTTTAATAAAACATGGATTTTAATTAATAATATTGTATCAGTTTTGGCTAATTATTCTTGACAGGCAAATATGCTATACTAATGGAAGATTTTTAACAACAGGAAATTGGACATGGGGCTCCTGGGAACTCTTCATTATCTGTAATTTTTCTAAAAATCTTAAGCTGTTCTAATGTTTTAAAAAATATAGCCAATTCAGCCTAGAGGCTAGCTTCATTCATTTATTTGATCATTTATAAAATCATTCACTACTTTTTGAGAATAAAATGAAAATAAAACTCCTTACACATGTTACTGACAATACAGAGGAAGAGAGAGGAACAAGGAGGAAATAGAAAATGAAGAGAAAATGAGTAAACAGACAGAGATGGCAGGAGCAGGGGACAAAGGGACACAGAGGGAGAAACCAACAGAGCTAAGGAACTCATCATAGTAGGAGGATTCAACCCTGCAAAGAACAGAGATTTAGATGTCAATTCCAACAGGTGAAAGAAAAGCATAAAAATCTATAGACAATGAGACTTAGAAACAATGATATATTCTTCTTGTGCTTCAGATGTAGTTGTACCTCTTTTATTTCCCCCTTCTTCTCCTCCCTGCTCTTCCCTTCCTTTTTCTTTCCCCTTTCTTCCTTTCCTTTCCCTTCCTTTCACTTTTTTTTTTTTTTTTTGGTGAAGCACTATTTCAGTATATAACCCAGGCTAACCTGAAACTTGAGGTATAGTCTAGTCTGACTTCCAGGTCATGATGTTCCTGTTTCCCTTTCCTGAGTGCTGGTGCTATGGGTAAGCACCACCATGCCTGGCTTAGCCTGGTATTATTTATTTATTTGAGAGCTACAGACACAGAAAGAAAGAGGCAGAGAGAGAGAATGGGTGCACCAGGGCCTCCAGCCACTGCAAACAAATTCCAGATGTGTGTGTCCTCTTGTGCATCTGGCTAATGTGGGTCCTGGGGAATTGAGCCTCGAACTGGGGGTCCTTAGGCTTCACAGGCAAATGCCTAACCACTAAGCCATCTCTCCAGCCCTTGGCCTGGTATTTCTACATTACTTAAGCTCTTTTAATATAAGACTTAATATAATAATTAAAAATTCTTTTTAATAAACACTTCTAGCAACAACTTTAAAATGAAGATAATAATCATTTGAAATCTCAGCTGTTGTCTAATAAAGTTTATGGGAAATATGAGACAGTCATTCCAGTGTGACAAGAATAGCCCACATAAAACCTAAGCTTCTGCAATGCTATTATAAAGCCAGCAGGTCCTTCCACTGTTGTATTTAGCCTGACATGTTCATGGTATCTGGAACATGTTGAATGCCCTGTAGCTGACTTTTCCAGTGCCTCTGAGTCCCTCTTATCTTTCCTTTAGGTACAAAATATTAATGTGCTCACTCTCCACCAGGCCTCAGATATGTCTGTGAGAGTTAAGTGAGCAGATAAAATTACCAATAGAATTGATTTGATTTTGTGTTTCTAACAGTGATTTCACTTGTTAATTATTGGAAATGATTTCTGCTACCTATGATGCTGTTAAGTCATTCAAAGGTCATATAATTAAGCATTGCATTTCAGTTGTCTGTTTATTTTAACTCATTATTTTTACCTTTTCTTGCTTATTTCAAGAATCATGTACTTTCTCCATTTTTATTAGATTTCAGTTACTGAATCATTTCATTAAAAAGAATCACTTTATAAGAATTTCATGAGCACTGTGACTTCCTTTCTCTTTGGATCAGTTGCTGACTTCTTATGGAGCACTTATACTGGGAATTCATTTTATTTTGTCCTAAGTCTTATTTTTTGGATTTCATGTTTTCTCACATTCTGTGTGCTCATGTTTAACTATGTTTTTTAACTTACATTCTTTTTATTTATTTGAAAGAGAAAGAGAGAGAGAGAGAGAGAGAGAGAGAGAGAGAGAGAGAGAGAGAGAAAGAGAATGGGCATGCCAGGGCCTACAGCCACTGCAAACGAACTCTAGATACATGTGCATCTGGCTAATGTGGGCTCTGGGGAATCGAACCTGGGTCCTTTGGCTTTGCAAGCAAATGCCTTAAGCAGTAAGCCATCCCTCCAGCCCTTAATCTTTTCTTTGGAAGTGTATTTTCATGTCATTCAAAAGCTTTAATGCTTTCTTCATGTCTAAAATGTCTTTGCTTTGACTATTCCTGATTGATACACAGATAAACAATTCAACATTTAAAATAATTTCCTGGGACTGTGGAGATAATCTCAGTGGATAAAGTACTTGCTTTAGACATGAGGACCAAAGTAGGATCCTTAGTACCCTTATAAAAAGGCTAGGCATGGTGGCGCTTATAATTCCTGCATTGGGGAGGCAGAGGCAAGAGGGTCCCTGGGGCTCATTGGCCAGTCAGCCTCACCTAACTTTTGAACTCCAGGCTAATGAGAGGTCAATGGCTTCCTGAGGATAACACACAGGGTTTTCCTCTGACCTCCACATGCATGCACACATACATACATGGATGTGTATTCCTACATGTGTGTGCCAACATATATATGTCACACAAAAGAAAAAGCAACAATTCCATTCATAACTCTTAAGACATGTCTCCATTATTTTTAGCATCTAGTTTTAAAATATTTTATTTATTTGCAAAGAGAGAGATAGAGATAGAGATAGAGAGACTGTATGACATGCCAGGACCTCCTGGCACTGTGAATAAAAACCAGAGACATGTGCTACTTTGTGCATCTGGGTTTATGTGGATACTGGGGAACTGAACCTAGGACTACAAGCTTTATTAGAAAGCACCTTTAATGGCTGAGCCATCTCCTTAGCCCATAGCATTTAATTTTTTGATGCTAAGTCTGATGTTAATCTGATTTTTGCTTCTATGCAGATAAACTTATATTTCCAACTCTAATAGCTTTGAAGATTGCCTAAGTCTTAGAATTTCTTTCTGCATTTTTACTTATCCCTTATCAATGGGATCTTACAATCAGAAGGCATGTTTCCTTGGTAATTTTTCATTGTTTTGTGAATTTCTTTCTCTGTCTTAAAGGAAATGGCTAGCATGCTTCATGCCTAATCCTTTATATATATATTTTTTCTCTTTTTTTTTTTCAAGGCAGGGTTTCACTCTGGCCCAAGCTGTCCTGGAATTCACTATGTAGTCTCAGGGTGGCCTTGAACTCATGGCGAACTTCCTACCTCTGCCTCCCGAGTGTTGGGATTGATTAAAGGCATATGCCACCATTCCCAGCTTCCTTTATATTTCTTAATTTCTCTTCTACTTTGCTCTTCTTGATCACTTAGGGATATTTTGTAGAGATTACTTTGAATTTACAGTCCAATCCTTCTTTTGCCAAATTCAGGCATGATTTAAACAAAATTCCAAGAATGTATTTGGTCCCTCAGTATTTTTGCCTTTATTTGATAATCTAGGCATTTGGTATAGTTATAAACAGTTCTTTTCTGTTCTCTGAAATCTTCTTAGAGTAATGATTTTACTTATTCATCAAAACCTTTATATTGTATGTAATTTGTTTTCATCAAATATCCACTGATTTTGAGCTGAATGTTCATATTTATGGGAGAGAAATGTGATGATAGTCAGCTGGCTTAACTTTTTTGACACTGAGTACTTGTATTTTGGCATAAGAATGTTTTAGTTAATCAAAGCTGCTATAAAAAGTTATCTTAGTATTTAGGGTAATGACTGTGAGATTTGATTTGATCCCTGCCATATTGTGGTGGTAGATATGTGTTGGTGTTTTCATGGGCTTTATCACCCTTCTACAGCTCCTAACCTGAATCTACCCAAGATACCTTACATACCCAGCAAGCATCTCCAGGGCTAGACACTAGGATGGAGGGGGAGGGATAGGAGGGCATCGAAGGGGTGGGAAACACTAATCTAGACCCAAGCGGCAATGGTACCATAAAATTCAACTTCCTAAAAGGCAGCCCAAATGGCTAAACCTTCACCAGGCCCTTACAGGAAACACCTGAACCACAAGACACTGGAAAGAGTAGGATCAAGTCTAACCTAAATCTTCTACATCTTCCCTCCCTCCCTTTCCCTCTCCCTCTCTCTCTCTGTCCTCTCTCTAACTCTTGTATATTAGTTACCTTTCTCCTCATTTTCTTAGTGGGCACTGACCTGTAACTCCCAGTACCAGCATGGGGCTATCATCCACAATGAGATTTTGATCAGAGAAACCTACAAGGTTTCCTAAAAGAAAGACAGATTTCTATCAGAGTACTTGATGACCCACCAAAGGTCAGTAGTAGGACCCTATTGCTGAAGACACCATATGCAGCTGACACGAAAAATGGAATGGGATGGCTGGAAGCCAGGAGAGAGTCAGTCCCCAGACAGTCAGCGTGTCTAGTGCCAGAAGGTGCTACATGGGCGACTGGGGGAAATGACCAATATCTGTACAAGCAACTCATGGTCTAACCTACTTAGCAACAAATAACCTGTTGTGATGCCCACACAAGTGCAATAGTGCCACACAGCCATGGTGGGGAACTGGCTGCTCTTGATTTGGCTAACTGATCCCCTCAGTGGTATAGGACCCATAGCTGGAGCTGGGAAACAAGTCAGAACCATATCTGAACATAAGCCCACTCTCCAATATCAAGCTACCATCAATCATGGGCTACAAGAGGGTCTACACCTATTAAACTCTCTATAAAAAAAAGTAAGGGCTATCTCATTTGTCCTGGTGCTAACTTACTCTCCATTGAAGAATCTGCATCTCTTTTTCAAACAGATGCAGATCCTAAGGAGAGAGCCACCCCATCATACCTCAAAAGGGCCCCAGCTGAAACTAAGAAAAATTGGCGAAACAAGCAAGGGTGCTGTTTTCCTGATGAACCAGATACCAGCACAAGGGGGAAGGAGACCAACACAGAGGAAAATCAACTCCTACCAAATCAGAGAGCAAGAGCCTCAGAGGCCCCCAACACCTCATCACTGAAGCAGAGCAAAAATGAACCCAACATGGCTCAGGGAAATTTTGCGGAAGAGGGGGAGGAAAGAATGTCAGAGCCACATGTTGGGTCTTGATATGCAGAGACATTTATCATACCAATAACTGTGGGCTGACTCCACAATGCACGACCCATATACCTCAATAAGGAGGGGCCAATAGGGAGGGGGTAGGTCACGGATGAGCCTAATAATGGTAACAAACTGCCTGTACTTGCTGAATAGAAAACTAAAAAAAAAAAAAAAAAAAAAAAAAAAAAGTTATCTTAGATTGGACAATTTATAAACAACAGAATTTGTTGCTCACAGTTATGGAATTTGGGAATTCTAAGATCAAAAAGCCAGTTGATTTGATACTTGATGCTGGCCTGTTCATTATAGAGGGTAACTTCCTGCTGTGTTCTCAGGTCGTAGAAGGGACAAGCAATCTTCTTCTTTACCTTATGAAATTCTTATGACATAATTACTTCCAAAAGCCCCAATCTCTTAACACTATTGTACTAGAGACTCGGGCTTAAGTTTTGAGTACTATGAGAACACAAATACAAAAATGAAATCAGACTGCAGTAATAGACCAGTGTGACAAAAAGTTAGCTTCTGTCCTGGGTCTGTGGCCTTGGAAGTGGACTGACACCTCTTCCTTCTTGAACCCTCTTTGATCCATCCTCTCTCTGAGGCACTCTCATTCCCTACTGGCCACTCAGCCACTTACTACTGAGGCTCAATCTCCTGAAGGTCATGAACTCTAGCTCCACTGGCCTGGAAATAAAGTGGGAAAGCCTCAGTATTTCAGTCCTTCTTTCGTTAAATTTAGCCATGATTTCTTTTTTTTATTAAATTTTTTATTTATTTATTTGAGAGCAACAGACACAGAGAGAAAGACAGATAGAGGGGGAGAGAGAGAATGGGCGCGCCAGGGCTTCCATCCTCTGCAAACGAACTCCAGATGCGTGCGCCCCCTTGTGCATCTGGTTAACGTGGGACCTGGGGAACTGAGCCTCGAACCGGGGTCCTTAGGCTTCACAGGCAAGTGCTTAACTGCTAAGCCATCTCTCCAGCCCATGATTTCTTTTTCAATGTCCAATAATGTATTTGATTCTGGAATATTTCTGCTTTTATTTTATGGTTCTAAGTTTTTGGTGAATTACAGACAAGATTCTTTTGTTTTCTGACATAAGACTGCCCTTAGTGTATGACTGAGGAAATTAAAACTGGACTTAATGAACACTTTAGATAAGAGAAAATTCTTAGGCTAGATTGTTTTAAAGAAGCAGGCTTAATTCCAGACTTACCACTCACTAAGCCAAGGAACCTAGGGACACATTTGTTAAACGTTTTATATCTGTTTCCCCATCCATATGCTGGGATAGTTATGATAGCTCTGTCCAAGAGTGATGTAAGGACTGAAGGAATTCCCAGTGTCTGACACAAAGTAACTCCCCAGCAGTTGCTCTCATTGTGTCTTTGCCCAAACGATTCTGCAGTATCTTTGTAGACAGTATTCAGGGTTGTTTGATATACAGGTTGTTAGTATCTCCTCTGATATTCTTTCAGTAAAGGACTACTTACTTTGAAAAGAGGTACAACAGGTGACTGACAGCAGGTTAAGTAAGGTCAAAGGTGGAAGGGGTTATAGAGCTTGTAAAATATACTCACTTCATTTCACCCCCAAGAATACCATGGCCAAAGGGAAAGGGAATGCCCTCTGCATTGTGCCAGAACTCTGGTCTATAATTAGGGCTCCAGAATTTGCTCAGAATTGCCCAGGTTTCCTCATTTAATCATCTTCACAAAAACAATGTCCTTCTGGTACATGCATCAGGAGTTCTATTGAAGTGGCAGGAGGAGGCCTATTCTTTCTCTTTGTCTCAATTAACTAACTATCTATCTAACTAACTAACTAACTAACTAACTAACTAACTAACTAACTAACTAACCAACCAACCAACCAACCAACCAACCAACCAACCAACCAACCAACTAACTAACTAACTAACTAACTAACTGACTAACTAACTAACTAAAAATAAATAGTTTAAGAGTATATTTCTATTGTTTCTCTCTTAGGGACAGAAAGCTTGACTTCAGAGAGGCTGAGTGTGTGGAGGTGTCAACAAATTTATCTATGAACTCAAATTCCTTCAGGGAATTTGTACATTGGAAAGCAGCATCTAGACTATCCATAAACCCAAAGTGACAGATTGGGAGATGTGGCCTCATAAATTAGGCCATGCCCTCTTGCAGCCTTTCCTTCTCAGGAGAGCTGACAAAATCCCCACATTGATGGCTAAAGTACACAGCCCAAGGTCAGGTGGGTAAGCACATAGTCCCCTGCCGCCTGAGCTGGGGTAACCTAGAGTCATAACTTTATTCTCTTATTTAGAGTTTTCCTGCCTGTCCACAGTTCCATGCGTACCTTGAGAAGGAGCAGGGCAGAGTAGCTCCTGTCACTGAGAGACCTCGAAGGACCATGGGTCTTGTTCACCTCCCACTCTCTCCTTTGCCTCCATCACTACTCTCACATAGTCCCTGTTCAGATGCAACCCCTCTACCCTAGAAATTCATCCAAGGGTCATCTCCCTTTCTTTCCTGGAAAGGAAACTTCAACTTCAGAATACCATCATGCTCTTCCGTAGCACCCTTTAATAAACCTTTCCCTCCAAAAGAAATACATCACAGTGTCTTCTTTGTCCTATTTTTCTACCCAATAGTCCTTCTTTGTCCTATTTCTCTACCCAATAAGCTTTCAGCAATCTTTCTTTTAGTAGTTTTGCAGAGATATTTTTTCCCTCATGCTCTGAAATAAACCATTCTTTCCTGAGCTGAGCTTTAGTCATCTGAAGGCAATTGATGTGCAGTCATGACAAACCTGGGGTCAGGGATGGGTCGGGGTGGCAGAATTCCTAGTTGCTGTTCCTTCTTCCTGTGGGACAGTAGCCTCCTGAGTGAAATGGTGGGATGAGTCCTCTATTAGCTCAATGCCCTCTCTTTCCTTTTTTCTTTTTTTGGAGTGGAGTTGAAGCTGTGACATCCAGGTGGTGTAAGACACAATCCCCGTGTTATGTGGATGAGCCACACAGCTAGTGGGAGGGGTTGGGTATTGCACTCACCATCCTCAAGTTCATCATGCCTGGCTCATTTAGCTCAGTTCACCATGAAAGGCAAGAGATATCTGCTTTCTAGCATAAATCTCCAGACATTTTGTGGACCAATAAACTCCAAGGTGTACACGGACTCTTTTCCTGCTCAGTAATTACCACTGACCTCTCTCTTAGACCCTTGTTCATAAAGAGGCTACCTCTTTGAGCATCTCTGGCATCTCCTTTTCTCCAAGGCTGAAGGTGGAACAACCAAATTCCTAATTATCCAGCCTGCACAGGGAAGCTCTGTGTAGGTTTTCAGGTCAGCGTTTGATGGAAATGGGGGAGGGAGGAAAGAAGAGAGGCGGCATTGGCTTTGATTAAAGAGCTGTGATGAATCAAGATAAAACTGACATCTCATTTCTTTCAGACTAAACTAATCTTGTGGACCAAACTTAAAGGTGAATCATCTTGTTTTTGCTTTGTAGGGCAAGGGGAATTATTCATGGAAAAAAAAATACACCCAACCAAAATTTACTATAATTTCTGTCTTGAATCATGGCTGCTTAATCAAATAAGAACCTAAATGATGATTCAGCAGAGACTTTTTCAAGCCAGATTTGAACAATCATGGCAATACTCCAAAACACATTAAGTTTACTTGCTACTGCCCTAGGCTGGAGAACCCCACCCAGGAAGGCTCCTGACCACTTCTTAAGTGTCATGTGTCACTGACAGCCATGCACACCTCACACCTTCGCCAGTGGAAAGTAATCCATGATGCTTGAAAAGAAAAGGTAAAAAAAAAAAAAAAAAAAAAAAAACCCTGTTAGATGACAACACATTCAGAATAACGATATGCTTCATAAAATACCATGAAATGTGTGATTTCTTTTTACTAATTAAACTCACACTCCTCTTGGAAAAAAGCAAAAGAAAGACAGAAGAGGAAATGGTTTCAAGTGATAATTATCTTTTCTTTGATTGTCAAAAGTGAAATAAATAATAGGAAAACAGTAGCTCACCAGTTGGTAAACTAGAATACTGTTAATTACTCTTAGAGAACACACATTTATTGATCTGAAAATCTTCCAGGTAGAGTGATTGACAACAGTAAATCCTCACATTCCAGTATTACCGGATAGGCAACAGGGCTCCTCGAACGCCCAGGGTTGAGAAGCAGAGCTCCTGGAGAAGTAGCAGGCTTCTATCAGTAGATGGGAGTAGAGCAACACAGTTGGAAACAGCCAGGCAGCAAGTACTGAAAGTTCATCCCCAAACCTGACAGACCTATACAGAGGATTGATTCAGACAACGTGGACTTTCAAGTCATTTCATATGGGACAGGTGCATGAGCTCACAGGTGAACTTGGGAGATGGCTTCCTACCATGCTGAACATTTCCTCAGACCCTTCTTTCACTTGGTTAGCAAATGATAATGTTATTAGCTCTATTTCTTACTGTCATTATCAGTTCTGTCTGTCTCTTCCCTATTCTGTCTTGCTCTCTCCCTCCTTCCAGTAACTGTGATTACTTGTAGCCACCATAGTCTTTTGAATTGGAGTAAAGTATAGATAAATATGTTTTTAAAAACCTACAATTGCTCTTAGATTGCATGTGAGTATGATTCCTTTCTTTAACGGTGTGGAAGTAATGGGAGTTATAGGTGTTCTTGAACAACTTGTCTGTTTTCTTCTGAGGAATTTGGTGTTCCACCTTCAGC
This sequence comes from Jaculus jaculus, assembly GCF_020740685.1. Lineage (NCBI taxonomy): Eukaryota > Metazoa > Chordata > Mammalia > Rodentia > Dipodidae > Jaculus > Jaculus jaculus. The sequence continues at coordinate 137,211,114 of NC_059104.1, forward strand.
TGTGTGTATGCTCAGACTCTTTGTTTTTTGAGGCTGCAGGGCATTCTCCTTTCCAGGTGTGGACACCCAGACTGCCTAGGGCAGTCCCAAATAAGTGTTTTTGCTTTATTGGCTTGGTAGTTAAAATCTATCCTAGTATAGATACTGCAGAATAGAAACAATAAAAGAATATATAATGAAGTCAAATGTGAGGCTTCCTCATATTCTTCATCTTCTGAAGGATTTGTCACTATCAGAGAATTGAGACTCATTATTTATTTTCTTTCTCTCCTTTATGTCCTAATCTTCATTCCTCATTTTTATTACTTCTCTCATTCACTTCTTTTATAAATATTTAATTTATTTATTTGAGAGAGAGAGGGAGGGAGGGAGAGAGAATGGGTGTGCCAGGGCCTCTAGCCACTGAAAATGAACTCCATCTGGCTTATGTGGGTATTGAGGAATTGAATATGGGTCTTTTGGCTTTGCAGGCAAGTGCCTTAACTGCTAATCCATCTCTCTAGTTCTCCTGTCCACTTCTTTATTTGCTTTTCCTTTTCTTTTTAAAGGAGAGAGAGAGAGAGAGAGAGAGAGAGAGAGAGAGAGAGAGAGAGAGAGAGAGAGTAAAAGAGAGAGAGAGAATTGGCACTCTAGTTGAACTTCCAGATGCTTGCACCACCTAGTGGGAATGTGCAACCTTGGGCTTGCCTAAACTTTGTGCATCTGGCTTATGTGGGATCTAGAGAGTTGAACACGTGTCTTTAGGCTTCACAGGTAAGTACCTTAACCGCTAAGCCATCTATCCAGGCTGCATCCACTTTACAGAAACTGTGCTTATATTTCATTGCACTGTACTGTTTAGTACTGTGTATTGCTGTAAAATATGCATTGTCATTTGTAAGCCTGCTTCTAGCTGACATATAGTATCAGGCTATTGACATCATTCTGTGCCTTTTCTCCATTTCCCACTCAGTGCTGTGCTCTGGAGATCTATTCATAATGCTGTGTGTATGCTCAGACTCATGTTTTTAGAGGCTGCAGGGCATTCTCCTTTCCAGGTGTGGATACCCAGACTGCCTAGGGCAGTCTCAAATAGGTAGTGATGCCTTTTCTTACTATGGTCTGTCTCCTTGTAAACTTATATGGAGTTCATAGGGAGCTTAGGTACAGTTACTCTGACGGCTCTTCCAAATGGCTATACTGCTTTATATTTCATCAGCAGCTAATGACCCTATAAATCCATGTCATGTACTTGGCACTGTCTAGAGAACAAAGAAATTCTCTCCATTCAGTCTGATTCTCTTTCACATTCCATACTGGAGTTTACTATTATGATTTCTATTGCACAAATAGAAATGGTGTGTATTCCTTAACTTCTAAATATTTTATAAATTTTGAAACTATTGTGACTCTTTGTGAAAATTATTTTTTTCTGTTTTTTTTATTGCTTATTTCGAGGTTTGTTATTTCTATCAGTTATTTTGTATTTAGAAAGCTTCCAGAATAATACTTGTGTTTATAATGACATGTTTATTGATCCTGTTGTATTTTATTCATATGGAACACATTGTCTGCAGATAATGGCTGTTTGCTTCTCTATCCTAACACCTCTTATTTATGTACTATTTCTTAAAACACAAGCCAGTACCTCTAGTATTATGTTAAATGGTAATAGTAATAGTAGTAATTCTTTTTCTATGTCCCACTGAGAGGAAATACCTGACTTTTTCATTAAGAATAATGTTTGCTTTTGGATTTGGTATACATGCCTTGTCCATTGAAGGAAGTTGCTTTCATTTCTGCTTCTAGTGTACTATGATCATATGATTTTTCTCCTATAGCCTAGTAGTATGGTATATCATGTTCACAGATTTCCCATGTTGACTTGATCTTTTGTTCCTAAGAGACATGTTATTTTGGTGGTAGAAAAATTTTAAAAATTCCCAGAAATCCTAAGTATCAAAATTTCTGAAACATTATTCTAGGATATTTTGTAAATTATATTGAATTTCTGTCTTCATAACACACACACACACACACACACACACACACACACATATATATATATATATATATATATGGTTTTTTGATATAGGGTTTTGCTCTAGCTCAGGCTGACCTAGAATTCACTATGTGGTCTCAGTGTGGCTTTTAACTCATGGAGCTCCTCCTATTTTTGCCTTTCGAGTGCTGGATTAAAGGCGTGCACCACTACGCCCAGCTAACATTAATATTTTTGTATCTATTCTGAGTTAAGCTTTGGACTAGATACTGCTACTATGATATCTGTTCTTTTCAGTGAAAACTTTGGCTTTGAAGGAAGCAGCTGAGTTTAATGCATGGCATGGTCATTCAGTGAGATGATGGAGAAGAAACAAGGCCTCTTTTAACTTTGTGGTTCTTTTTAAAAATTTTACTATATTTTTGACAAGTTCATGCATGTATATGATGCATTTTGATCATACTCACTCTTTATTACTCAAGTTTATCCCTCTTCTAGTCCCACTAAACCTCTTCATCCTAAGTAATCTTCCTCCTTTTATGTCTTTTTTCTTTTTCTTTTTATAAATTTTCTGTCACAAGAGGGCAGTTGTCACTCTGTCACTTGGAGTCTGCTTGACATGCATGCCATAGGAGTGGTAGAAGCATGAATTGAGCTTTTTCCATCCATTTCCACCACTGATTGCATGTAGCTTGATTTGATTCATTAAGAAGAGTTAAAAATTAGTGGCATGACTTAGTCATTTTAGGACAGTTATATACCAATTATAACTATAACCACTTGGCAGAATATATGTTTTAAAATTCTGCCTATTATTGAAATAATGGCAATATAATTCATTCTCTGACAATTCTTTTTTTCTGAAAAAATATCTAAATTTAATACAATCATGCACTTGAGGGAAGAAAGGGCACATCTTGAAGAAGAATTCAACTTGGATGCAGGTAAGTAAGGAGTACAGATGCAAATGATACAATAAGAAAATGCACATGCGAAATGTTGGATTGCGTGTATAGCCAAGGTGGTTTTCTTCCTGCAAATAAGTCTGGGAAGAAATAACAACTTCGGTTACCTGAGATGAAGTAATTGGATTTTCCGATTTCTCCTCTCACCTAATTGGATGTGCAAATGATCTGTCTGCACAATGAACTCCTGCCCATGGCTCTTCTCTCCTGCATTTGCATGCCGAGAGCATGTGCGTGTATATAAATCTGCATGAAATCATATGGGCTTTCCTTTCCTGCAGTGAGATCTCAGTAGCCCCAGAACAAAAAGGAAAATGGCTTCTTAATTGTAATGGTCTTTGCAGCATTGCCGTGCCGCTTTCTTGTAGTTTGATTTGACCTGTCATAAAAGCGGGGACAGAGCTGAGGTGGTGCCTATTAAACAAACTGTGTCAAAGGAGCTTTTGCTGTGCATTGGTGTAAGTGCTGCAGCCAGCAGGGGCCACTTTATTATGTATAACTATAATATTTTGCCTGTGTGTGTTTCTGACACCTAGCAGTTCAGATGTTGTTGATATTGCTTCAGCCATTCCCTCCCTGGTGAGCCTGGTGAGCATAGGCTGGACTCTGATCCTACAGGAAAATCCCTCTGGTCTTGAGTCCTTTTAGAGACTTGCATCGCAATGAATATCATTCCAGGTGTCCAAATGAGCTGAGCTAAACTACTGGACAAATTTGAGTCAATGGTTTGTGCTCTTTTGTTTTTCACATTAAGTGACTGCAGTTTTCTGAAGACCTAGCCAAGCCAACAGGGCAGGAGTTTGGAGAGCCCATAGAGGTTTTCCCAGAGAGCGTTGCTTTATGTAAGTCTCAGAAAAGAATCCAGGCTTGGTCTATTAAAGGAAGGATAAGGAGACTCCATGCTGAGGGGATAGTAAGGCAAAAGGCTTCAAGGTGTGAAAGCAGCAGGAAATGGGAGGGAGAGAAAGATGGGAGAGGTAGGCGGGGCTTCCATTGGAGGTGGGTTCCTTGGGGGCCACTGCAGGGTTTCAGGCTTTACCTTGGTATGCTCTTTGCCCTTGAAATATGTTGATGTGTGAATCTGGTTGGCTTTTCTCTTTATACCAAGTTTGTGTAAGGTCAAATCTCTTTAAAAAAATCATTTTCACCTGTGACATATTTTTTGTATTTTAGGTTAGATTTTTTTCTTTCTCCATCTCCTCCCATCATAGAAACTTTACTGCAAAATAAATCTTAAAGAAAATAAATAAAGAAATGCCTCTGTGACTCTCAGATTAACAGTTTACTAAATGTTCTAAACTGTAAATTATTTACATATAATTAATAAGTTATTTACTTACTTCAAGTAGTTTACAGGTATTATACTATTTCATCTTCCCAAGTGCCAAAACATAGACATCACTGCTTGCTTTCCATGCTTGATGGGACTTTTTTTTTAAGTCACAGTCTTATGTAGCCAAGGCTAGACTCACAGTGTAGCTGATAATGACCTTCAACTTGTGAACCCCCTGAATCTACCTCCCAAGTGCTGACATTTACGGGCATGCACCACCATACCCAATTATTATGTAGCACTGGGGATCAAACCCAGGGTCTTATGCATGCTGGGCCAATACTCGACTACCAGAACTACATTCCCAAACCCTTGCTATTTTGACACTGTGATTCTTATGAATTTAGAAGTGCTTTCTTATCACCTGTGTATTTTTGCATTGTGTATGCTTTGCCAACTACATTCACCCTCAGCTTCACAATGTTGTACTTTTCTCTTTAGTTCTCTGTTGTTATTTGTTTAAGTGTATTTTTTTATCTAACTCTAATGTATACATTATTGTAAACTTCCCTGATTTCATTTTAAACTTTGAGACAGGATATGAATTGCTATCTGATAAATAATGCATCAGTCATTTTAAAAAAGAAGTTATCTCAGTGCTGCACCCCATTGTCACTTTTTTCTCAGCACTTTGATGGGTTTTAAGTCTCCCAAATGGTTACTGCCAGATGGGTTTTGAGTTTCTCAAGTGGTTATTGCCATCTGAAAAGAGAAGCTTCTCTCACCCAAAGTGACAGTAGCATTAATATATGGGAATTGACAAAAGTATTTAGTGGGCAGTTTGGTGGCATAAGAAGTGACAGTGGAGTGTTCAGTACTGAGACATCTCTGTCACATCCTTCAAGGATCAGGGACCATTGTAGAAGAGATAATGGAAAGAATGTAAGAGCCAAAGAAGGGGAGGACTGCTTTGTAATGCTGTCTTTCAGATGCAATGTGGCCTTGATATTCATAACCTCATAGTGGCTGATGCTACCTACACAAGTCTTGAATTACACGAGGAGGAAAAATGATGACATCAAAATACAAGAGACTGTTTGGCAAAAGGAACTAGTTGGAAAGAGGGGGAGTAAGGGAAGGCAAAAGGGAGGATGGAGAGAGGGAATTATAACCACAGTCTATTTTCTATATATATGGAGGTTATCAATGAAAAATTAAAAAGCTGTTTTAATCATTAAGAGACCAACATTTTTTTTTTCTAATAGGCATTTAATGTATTCACTAGTGATTGATGCTTGCAATACTAATTTGAACTGCATATTTTAACCTCTCTCCTAGGAAAATGATAAACAAATAAACAGAATTTAAGTTTGGTACTAGCACATTTTATGCTATTTGTGGTGGTTTGATTCAGGTGTCCCCCTTAAATTTAGGTGTTCTTAATGTTAGGTTCCCAGCTGATGGATATTTGTGAATTAACACCTCTTGGAGGTTGTGTATTGTTGGGGCGGACTCATGGATGTTATAGCCAGTGTCCCCTTGACAGTGTTTTGGACACTCTTCTGTTGCTATTGTCCACCTGATGTTGGTCAGGGTGTGATGTCTACCCTCTGCTCATGCCATCATTTTCCCTGCCATCATGGAGCTTCCCCCTGGATCCTGTAAGCCGAAATAAAACCCACTTTCCCCCAAATCTGCTCTTGGTTGGGTGATTTCTGCCAGCAATGTGAACCTGACTGCAATGCTGTTGGCCTTAAAAATAGACTACATAGGGATAATTTTAGGACAATACAAAGGAGCCATCTCTTTGGCCAATTTACATCACACTTTCCAATATAGTATGATCGCTACTTGTAGTCCAACTTTTCTGAAGAGATTTCATTGGCACTGTTCCTTCTTTTTCTGAGAATTGCTCTTTCTTAGGAGGATGGGCCCCATCTACATATTTCTAAACTTTCCAGAACAAAGATTAGGACTTTGTTACTTTTTGGCAATGCCCTTAGTGCTTATCCTGTCTTTCCTTATTCAAGGGCTCTGTTCCAGGAGATGTCTCAGTGGGTGCCTGAAATGACAGAATAGTCAACTCTACTAATGGAGTTATACTTCATAGTGATGCTTTGGCCAACAATGCACCACATATATGGCTTTATTACCTGTGTGATTACATTGTCTAATGATGCTATAGCCATTTAGGTTTGTGAAGTACATCCTAAGTTCCTTGCATAATGATAAAGTCATGTAAAGGTGTAGTTTTCAAATCACATCCCTATTGTTAAGTTATGCATGACTGCATTATGTTTTTTTCTTATACTTGCATACATATGATGTTTTATTTTGTCATTTATACAAGTTAAGATATTAACAATAATGGATAATAATACAGCAGGATAATTATGCTACATAATGGAATAAATGTTATATGAGGGCCTGGGAAGATAGCTTAGTAGTTAAAGGCACTTGGTTGCAAACCCTGCCGTCTCAGGTTCATTTCCCAAGTTGCCCATGTAAGCCATATGCCAAAAGGGGTACAAGTATCTGGTGTCCTTTGTACAGAGGTAAGAGGCTCTGGTGAGCCCCCCCACATGCACACAAATAAATAAATATAAAAAAGTTATTTAAAACTAATGCATTATTCTATAATTTTCTGTTTATGTTTTTGGATGGAGTTTGACTATGAGTAACTGAAAACTTGACCCATGAAGCTGCAGACAGAATGTAATGTGCTCATAGATTTCAATGGGAAAGAATGCTTTCTTCATTCTGGTTCTTTCCTAGCTGGGTCTGTTCTTTCTCTTGCAGTGAAAGAGCGCTGAACATAAGATGCAGTCAAAGCATTCAGCGTCATAACTAGTGGGGCCTAAGAACCTGTCCTTATTTTATGATTCGCTCATGGGACTCTCGTCATTCCAGTTTTACTGTTCATCCTGAATCATAGATCTATTAAATGATAAAGTGGGAGGATCTGGTGGTCTTGCCACGCCTTCTACATTCCAGCCATTTTATGAAACACTTAGGCCTGACCTGTCTCATCTTAGTGCTGAAAAGTTTATTTTATTCACCTTAAAAATACAAGAGGGGCGGGAGAGATTGCTTAGCAGTTAAGGCAGTTGCCTGAGAAGCCTAAGGACCCAATTTGGATTCCCCAGTACCCATGGAACGTCAGATGTACAAGGTGGTGCATGCATCTGGATTTTATTTTCAGTGGCTAGAGGCCCTGGTGTGCCTATTCTCTCTCTTTCTATCTGCATCTTTTCCTTTCTCTTTCTCTCTCTCTCTCTTTCTCAAATAAATAAATAAAAAATATTTTAAAACCAGGATTCTGGCCTCTTAGTTTTTTTTTTTTTTTTTTAGTTTTAGTTTTAGTTCCTTTCAAGGTAGGGTTTCACTCTAGTCCAGGCTGACCTGGAATTCACTCTGTATTCTCAGGGTGGCCTCAAACTCATGGTGATCCTCCTACCTCTGCCTCCTGAGTGCTGGGATTAAAGGCATGCACCACCATGCCTGGCTTGGCCACTTAGTTTTAATAACACAAGTGTATAGAAAATGGCATCTATTCCATTTGTATCAAAGGTTTGCTTTGATCTCCAAGTTGACAGAGGGGGTTTGCTGAGGCTAAGCTAAAGTATTCAAGTGACTTGCCCACTGCAAAGTACTAGCATCTCTAAGATTAGAAGGTATTGTAAAACCACCAGAGTTACCAACTTTGTCATTGTATAGATCTATGACTCAGGTTGAACAGCGAGAATGAACGGAAGAGGGTACATGAGCTGGTCATAATACATGGACAGGTTCTTGGAACCCATTAGTTACCACACTGAATGCTTTGCTGGATGCTATATGTAGCCCTCTTTCACTACAAGAGCCACCTAGGAATGTGTCAGAAAGTAAGAGGTTATTTCTCATCTTGCTGAGCACAAAGTCTTTTGCTGCTCCACTGCACCACTTTAAATCGGAGTGAGCACCCTAGTAAAAACTAGTCTTCGAAAGGTAAAACTGACTGCAGATGACTTTCAGTTTCACTGGCTGGCTTTAGGGCCAATTGGTGAGTCCCTCAGAAATGCCTTGAGTGTGGCTTGGTCAGTGGCCCTGAATACAATGTACTACCCCTAAAATGTACCCTGAGGCTCTGGGGCAAGAGTGAATATGACTCTGGGGCAGCTCAGCTGGTGCCCTGAACAAGCCAGATGAACAGAGAAACTTAGAGAAAGCCCTTCAGACTTTCTCTTGCCTATAAGCCCAGGGCCATAGGCTACATGGTAAGGCTGGGTTTCTCCTATTTAGAGATAGTTCCTGTTATGCCCACCACTATGGCATAACTCATCTCTGAATATTAGATTGGCATTCCTCTTTACTATTGACTTCTTTTTGGGATCTCAGTTGTGTGAGCTCAATATGGACTATTTCTTTAAGATCGGCAATTCAATTCTGGCTGTGACACTGTTTCAATGAACCCAATGATGAGAGATTTATATTTAAAACCAATCACCCATTCCATTAAAAAAAAAGGTACACACAAAAGTGTCAGGTAATTCTACATAAAGCACTGACATGTCAGATTAAATGTCCCAGAGTATTTCACAAACTGACTCCCATGTCACCAAGAAGCAGAGAGTGGAACTGCAGAGCATTTACAAAGCAGGAGCTGACACCAGGCATATTTGAACACCATGAGATATGGTATCACCAGGGACTGAGAGTGAGTTTAGTTAATAATGAATGGCATATCCCATAAAATACCATTACACAGTGTTCAGGGCCCAAGAATGATGACATAATTATTAGGAGACTGGGAGATTAAGATATAATTTTTAAAAACATGACAGGGGAGGGTGTAATTGGGGAGACAAAATACACAGGAAGTTTGTAATTTACATGTCAAAATACCTTTTTCATGTTTTGATTGGATTAGACGCTGCCTTTCCACTCCATTTATCCTGGCTTCAATTAGAGGCAGCCGAAATGACATCTCACGTTCATATTCTTGACACCCGCTGCTCACAGGCACTTTCTAATTCTAACCGACAGAAAAGGGGAAAGGGAGACTCCGTTTTGCCTCTGTCATGCACTTTTTACTTAACCCCTAATTTGTTTCTAAATGAGCCTGTCACTGTGGTTCACAGGGCTGTGTGCACACAGGCTGCCACTGCCTGGTCTTGGTGGCAGCTCCTGCCATCACACCCCTGCAGACTGGATGAAAGACCTGGCCATTCCTGTCAGGAGATCTATGGATTCCTCTGGGGCAGAAGGGCACTAAAACACATGATGGGGAGCCTGGCTACTTAGTCAGCAGCATGCATTCATAGCGCCATCTAATAGAAACTACCCCAAGGTGATTTGAATTAGATGTTTTCCATAAACTCATGTGCTTTGAATGCTTGGTCCCCACCTGATGGTAACTTGGGAGGTGGGGCTTCCTGGAGGAAGTGTGCTGTTGGTGAAGACATCAGGGTCTTTTGGCCAGCTTCTACTTGCTAGAGTTTCATTCACCCTCCTTTTGCTGTTTTCCACCAGCTATGGCAGAGTTGATGACCTTGACTCATGCCATCCTTTCCTCTGCCATCATGACTGTAAGTAAAAATAAATCCTTTACTCCCATCAGCTGCTTCTGGTCATGGGTTTTGTTCCAGCAATGCGAAGGTAATTACAACATACCCCAACCTAGAACATGGGGTGTCAGACACATCTCATGGTAGTTAATTTTTATTTTATTTTATTTATTTGAGAGTGACAGACAGAAAGAGGCAGATAGAGAGAAAGAGAGAGAGAATGGGCGTGCCAGGGCCTCCAGCCACTGCAAACGAACTCCAGACTTATGCGCCCCCTTGTGCATTTGGATAACAGTGGCTTTCTGATGGGCTAAAAGATCCATTCAATGGAAAGGAATACATAGCTGGAACTGGGAACCAAGTCAGAATCCTATGGACACCAGGATCATGGACTCTAAGGAGAAGTTTTCACTAGTCTTTGGACAAAAGAGGCACTACACCCATCAAAACCTCTCTAAGATGGGGGAAGTCATGAGCCTTAGAGAGTGTAATGTCTGTTGGTGTCTGGCTAAATATATGCTCACCAAGCTGCCCGGTAAGGAATTCTCTTAATGCTCATACCCATATATTAATGCTACTCTTACTTTTGGTTAGAGATGCTTCTCTTTTTAGATGGCAGTAACCTTGGTATGACTCAGAATGTATCATAGTGCTGAGAAGAAGTGACAGAGGAGTGCTCAGCACTGAAACATCAATATCACACCTTCCAAGGCTCATAATCCATTGTGGAAGAGGTGGCAGAAATGTAAGAGACAAAACAAAGGTAAGGCTCCTTACAATGCACTCTTCCAGACACAAAATGGTCTGGATATCCATGACTTCGCAGTGCCTGACACTACATACACAAGACCATCATAACAGGAGGAAAAGATGATGACATCAAAATAAAAGAGAGACTGATTGAGATGGGGAGGGGAAATGATGCTGCTTGAAGCTGTAAAGGAGAAAGTTGGGGATGACATCAAAATAAAAGAGAGACTGATTGAGATGGGGAGGGGAAATGATGCTGCTTGAAGCTGTAAAGGAGAAAGTTGGGGGGAGGAAATTACCATGGTTTATTGTCTATAATTATGGAAGATGTCCATAAAAAATTGAAACAAAACCTCCCTAAATTAACAATGCTAATTTACTTTAACCTTTGCTAATCTCACTCTACATTGGGGAATTTGTCTTCCTTTTACAGAAGGCAAAGAAAACCAAAGACAACCAAATTCTATCAACAAGACAAGAAAAGATGACATGTCAGCTAGGAGCCAGGTTAAACCACAGAGGAATTGGCAAGATGAGCAAGAGTGCTGCTTCCGTGGTGATCCTGACAACCTGCACCTGGGTGATGTAGACAAACACTGAGGATACTCAATAGACTAAAGCAGAAATCCAGAATTTGCTGAGAGTGTAATACTAAATAGACTTAAAACACACCTACCAAGGCTCAGAAAACTTTGCAGAAGAGTGGGGGCAAAAATTGTAAGGACCACAGGGTAGGAGGGAATATCCAGAGGTATTGCCCCTCCTTTACAACTGCTGCTCTCACACCTTATAACTCACAACCCCATGGTGAAAACCAGCAATCCCACTGAGGAGGGCCCTCAGTGGAATGGAGAAAGGGGAGAGGGAAATAATGATACCAACACATGATGTGTCTATGCAAAGTTTCTACTTAATAAAGAGAAGATGACCAAAGATAAATAGGCCTGTTTTCAATGTTCAGGGTGAAGAAGTTGAACAGCTTGGTTTTCATCCTCTTTTGCCATTTACTCATTGTATTGCTTTGGGTTAGATATAACCTCTTTGATTTTCAGTTTCTTTCTTTGTAAATTAAAGGTCATAGAACACTCTTTAAGTGATCAAGTTCAAGGAAACATGCTAAATATCCTTAGGATAACTTGGTATAATGAAATCATTATCCATCAATGTACGATCATATGCAAGCTCAATTTTATGTACATTTCAAGGGTGTTTCTGATGCAATTTAAAAAAATATTTTATTTTTATTTATTTATTTATTTATTTATTTGACAGAGAAAGAGGGAGAGAGGGAGAAAGAGAGAGAGAGAGAAACAGAGAGAGAGGATAGGTGCACCAGGGCCTCCAGCCACCACAAACAAACTCCAGACGCGTGTGCCCCCTTGTGCATTTGTGTAACGTGGTCCTGGGGAATTGAACCTGGGTCCTTTGGCTTTGCAGGCAAATGCCTTAACTGCTAAGCCATCCCACCAGCCTTTTTTCCTGATGCAGTTTTTATCTATAGACATATAACTGGAATCCCAGGCAGGATGCCAGATACTGGGTCTTTGTAATTTTAAAACAATTCTGAAGGAATCTCTATTTTTTTAAAGATTAAAAATGTTGGTTAATTTTATCACATGTTTAATGAAGTAAGGCTGTCTAAAAATGCACAGTCCTGCTTTCTTTTACATATACCCCTATATACTTGTGTATGCACTCATCATGACCTCAAAATGAAAACTGGACCATATGACATATATCAAGAGACTTGTCTGGAAGGTGAGTCCCACCCTTAGTCTCTTTCTGGCCCCAGTGAAACCTCATAATTTCTCTTTCACCTTTGTATTTGTTGAGTTTTTTGTTCCTGTGACAAAATGCCTGGAAAAAGTAACTTGAGGGCTGGAGAGATGGCTTAGCAGCTGAGTTGCTTGCCTGCAAAGCCTAAGGACCCAGGTTGGATTCCCTAGTACCCACACGAGCCAGATGCACAAGGTGGCATGTGTCTGGTGTTTTCAGTGGCTAGAGGCCCTGGTGAGCCCATTCTCTCTATCTGCCTCTCTTTCTATCTCAAAATAAATAAATAAATGTTTAAAAACAGTAACTTGAATGGCAGGTTTGTTTTGGACAGTTTGATGGTACAGTCCACCATGGTGGGGAAAGTGTGGAGTGGTGAGGAAAACTAGCTGTGGCGGCAGGAGTGAGTTAAGTGGTCACATAGCCTTTTCAGTCAGGAAGTGGAGAGAATGAATGCTTTCTCCTTTTTCCTTTTTATTTGGTCTGGGAGCTTAGCACAGTGGGGTGATGCCACCTCAACGTGTGGGTCTTCTCTCCTCAGCTAAATCTGTCTGGAAACTTCCTTACAAACACATTAGAAGGAGTGTCTCTTAAGTGGCCCTGTGAAGCCACAAAAAAAAAAAAAAAAAAGACTAACCATCATAACCTTCCCCAGAATTTTATTTGCTTCTTCAGTTTCTTTCAATATTTAGGAATTAATACATTTTTTCTCATATTCAATGGTCATTTTTATTGCTTTTATTGAGATGTGCTCATATTCTTTAAGTGCTACGTTAGGTTGTTTTTGTTCTCACAGACAAGAGCTGCTTCTCTATTTTTCTTTTTGTAAAAATTTTTATTTACTTACTTGAGAGTGACAGAGAGATAAAGAGGCAGATAGAGAGAGAGAGAGAGAGAGAGAGAGAGAGAGAGAGAGAGAGAGAGAGAGAATGGGTGTGCCAGGGCCTCCAGCCACTGTAAATGAACTCTAGACGTGTATGCCCCTTGTGCATGTGGCTAACGTGGGTCCTGGTGAATTGAACCTCGAACCAGGGTCCTTAGGCTTCACAGGTAGGAGCTTAACTGTTAAGCTCTCTCTCCAGCCCACGAGCTGCTTCTCTGTAACATCAGAGAAGTCTTTGTCACCCTTGGCATTTCTGTTGATTCTCATTTTGAAGCAAAGGTCTCAGCCAGTGAATCCTGGGGAACTGCTTGTCTCCACCTCCTCTGCATTCAATAAGCACATGCTCTTTTTTTAAATTTTTTTTTTGGTTTATTTATTTGAAAATGACAGAGAGAGAAAGAGGCAGATACAGAGAGAGAGAGAGAGAATGGGCACACCAGGGCTCCAGCCATTGCAAACGAACTCCAGACACATGTGCCCCCTTGTGCATCTGGCTATGTGGGTCCTGGAGAATCGAGCCTTGAACCGGGGTCTTTAGGCTTCACAGGCAAGTGCTTAACCACTAAGCCATCTCTCCAGCCCAAGCACATGCTCTTATATGTGTCTACGGATCAAATTCAGGTTTCCTTCTTGCAAGGCAAGCACTCTACTGGCTGAGCTATCTCCAGCCCGCTATGTTTATTTTGATATAACTTTCTGATCACTGAATATAACGTCTGCTCCAGGAAGATGAGCTGAGAACATCTGCAGTTTTTGATGTATCACCATGCATATTTTATAAGAGTGTACTACATATTCCCTATCTTAACTTGACAGTGGTAGAGTATTTTTAGTATATCTTAAGTCTGAAAATAGTGTTTTGGGCCTTTTTTCCATTCACAACAAAAGAAAAAAAATAGCTTTTGAAAATTTCACTACAGTTTTTTTTTTTTTTTTTTGGCTTTCTCTTCAATTTTAGAAAAATTTCAAACCTATGTTCTCTGACCTTGTTCATCTGTTTTTATTATCTGTAGCTAATGGTGGTGTCTGGTTGCCCTTTATAACTGCCCTAAAAACAAATCCAGTTCCTTTTATACTACACAGATTCAAAGCTTTTTCCCTTAGAGGCAGGGCTAAATTTGTAAGATGGAGTAAAGGATAGAGTTTGAGTAAGAAAACCAGAAATGAAGTGAGGACCAGTTTTAAACCATTGATTCAGTGTGACATTTAAAGTATAGTGAAAATGCCTTTCTGGAAGGATGTTTGAAGCTTTCTTATGAGCTCAGACTCCTTCCCTTACTGGACCAAAGGTCTCAGAGTGATGCAGATGATATCACTCTACTGTCTTCTGAGTTGCTTATCACACAACCCTACTTGCCATAGTTCACCATCATCAGAGTGGTCGTTACCAAGAAAGAAAATTCAAGTAAGAGGGTTATTAATCTGCCTTTTGAAGATTAGTTCCTGCCCGGAAAACAAGAATCCTTCAGTTGAACTCATGTGTCAGTTTGGGAGATTTCTGTGATTCCTAGTTTCTCCAGATCACACTGCTGTTGTTGGAGGGCTGTGGGCTTTGTAGATTATAGACCCAAGATCAAACTGTGTACTCCGCTAACATGGGATTGCAAGGAAGCAACCTAATGCTTTTGAACCCCGTTAATATGAAATCAGGGACTCTGCATTTCTCCCTCTCTTATGCCCACACATAGAGCACAATCTGGCATTTGTGAGATGCTGATATTTAGGAAATGATTAATGAGTTTAATGATGAATGAAATGATTAAATATTATTCTTATCACAGTTCAGATTATCTAATAGATTCTTTATACAAGTTATTTCCCTCCTTTAAGGATGAATCCAGCCTATGGTAATAATTACTACCACAATATCTAACATTTGTTTTGTACAATGTATTTTTTTAAATGCTTTGTATGCATTAACACAGTCCTCACTAACAACTCTGTGAAATAGGGCCTATTATTGTCTCCCTATTATAGTTGAGGAAACAGTTAAGGAAACCCTGTTGTGGTTGAGAGAATCAATTCACTGCTGAAGAGCAAAGAAGTAGACACATTAGAAGCAGAACATAATAAAGCTTGGCTTGAGTACCTGCAGTCTTAACCACTAAGCAAGACATGGAATTCCTGTGGGCAATCCAACATAAAAGTCCTATTTCTATTTGGGGAATTTCCCCTTCTCTCACGAACCAAAATGGGAGGCAGAAGCCACATCCCACAATAAAACTGAAAGTGCTGACTGACCACTTACTCTCCATGATTTTTTTTCCTTTACTTAATGCATGTGTGTGCTCATGTATGTGGGTATGCACCTTTGTGCACATGCATTTGGCTGCCCAAAGATAACCTCAGGAGTCACCTGCTGTTTGAAACAGGAT
The DNA here is from genome assembly GCF_020740685.1 of Jaculus jaculus. Taxonomy (NCBI): domain Eukaryota; kingdom Metazoa; phylum Chordata; class Mammalia; order Rodentia; family Dipodidae; genus Jaculus; species Jaculus jaculus. The sequence goes on from NC_059104.1 coordinate 137,226,660, forward strand.
CTCTCTCTCTCTCATTGGCCTGGATCTCATCAATTAGACTAGCCCCAAGGCTCCTTCTATCCCAGCCTCTTGCAGTGCTGGGATTACAGGTATGCACTATGCTCAGCATATTTATATAGGTATTTGGAATCAAACTCATGTTTTCGTGGTTGTGAGTTAAGCACTTTACTGACTAAGTACCTCCTCAGTCCTCCCCTGGAATCTTTGTGGTCAGGTCAGGGCTAAAACAGGCCCACTCATGTCAGACTTTGATAGACTTAGTGATGCAAGGAAGCAGAGATTTTGTAGAATTCACACTGTAGAGGTGGGCAGTGGCTACATTGGCTTACAATGCCACAGCTGAGCAGTTTCTGGCAGAACCCTATGTTTGGTGAATGTGCTTCAGCAGTTCCCAGAAGCACCCCAACTTCCAGTAGAAGAGGACATACCAGATAGGGCCAGCCATCACCATCTGCAGGTACAAACAAATTTGCATGAATGGATCAGAGTATTTGTTAGCATGCTATTGCTGGCATAATCATCCTCTCTTCCCAGCTCCCCTCCTGGCTTCATAGAGATTTCCATATTGAATTGGAGGAGGGGAGAACTTAAGCTTGTTAAATCAAATCCCTACACAGCATATTGGCACCTGCTGAGGTAGAGGGCTTCAGCCCAACCACATCCCTCAAGGAGGGCCCAGAGGGAGTGAAAGGAGAGGGATCTTTCTCAGGGGGCAAAATTTTGATATTACTGGGGAAGGACCTAGTAACTACTTGCTAATATGTTGATGACTACATTAGGTTTGGTTTATATCTCTAGGTCAAGGACTAGAAGTTGAAGGGGCATATCTCACCAGAAAACTCACTTGGGCAGTTGCTACTGCTCTCCATTATCTGATTCTACTGGCTTGAAGGCCTTAGCCTCCAGGAAGGAATGTTTCCATCTGAGAGCACAATAATGGGTCTTTGACTGGAAGGCACTCATTTTTGGTTTTCTGGAGAAATGGACAAATGATAGTGTTTGTTGGGGCGCTTGATCCCTGGGTGACTCTAAATGTTCAATAAAATGTTGTTTTTCTCTGGTACCACTTCTGATCCCATATGTGTGTGGATTTTCTATACTAACTCCTCAATTTTCCCATACCAGTTGGGTTTCCAACAATTCACTGAAATTTTGCCACCGTCCAGAATTTTCATAGACCCCGGAAGTTAAGGGATCTGAGTCCTTCCCTTAAGATTGTCCTACTGCAGATACAAGTCACAAATTCTAGGACCACTTCATAGTTCTGACTGGTACATGTTCAAAGATCTCACAGCTCTCTTAGCTTCCATAATCTTTAGAATGACTCACAATCCTTGGGAAGAACATGTACTTAGGTTTATTTGTTTATTATAAGGGGTGCAACTTAGGAATAAGCATATTAAAGAGAGTCATAGAGCCATGTCTGGGGGCAGAGGTAGAGTAGCATTTCTATGCCTTCGATGGATGTACAATTCTCCCTGAATCTCAATGTGTTCACCAATCAGAAAGCTCTCTGAACTCATAGTTTAGGTATTTTCATGGAAGTTTTATTCAGACATGATTGATGAAATCATTAGTTGTCAGTGATTGAATTCAGTTTCTAGCCCTTCTACCCTCCCTTAAGGTAGGTGTATGAGTGAAGCTGAAAATTTCAAAACACTAATCATGTTCTAGTCTTTATGGTGACCAGCCTTTGTCTGGACCCCATTTATCTTATCTAGCCCACCTTTCTGGGACTTACCTCATTAACATATAACAGGCATGCATATTATCGGGAAACTCTAAGGGTTCTAGGAGTTTTCTCTCTGTGGGAACCAGAGATATTTGTTTCTGCTGTACCATAATTGTCATACTCAGTTGTAAAAACTGCTTAGCTGTTAAGGTGCTTGCCTGCAAAGACAAAGGACCCGGATTCGATTCCCTAGGACCCATGTAAGCCAGATGCACAAGGTACCACATGTGTTCAGAGTTCATTTACAGTAGCTGAAGGCCCTGGTGTATCCATTCTCTCCCTCCACTGCCCCTGCTCTTTCTCAAATAAATAAAAAAAAAAAAACTAAATTAAATAAAATAAATTATAAAAACTGAGGGCAGACTACAGAGGCTTCCAATGGACAGTACCTTAAAAGATTCAAGTTTTTCAGAAATACTTAATATGTTAATGAAGTGAGTAGCAGAGGAAAGAAGACATTCTAACTACTACCCCATGGTAATAAATAAATAAGTGGCATCCTTCACTTGGAAACTAGTTATAGAAATAAAGAGTATAAGATGTGTTCAGCTTCTGTTTTTTCAGTGTATCTGTGTAGTACACTATATGATTCCCTGGATTTTTTTTCTCTGTTTCTTACTCAGTTCTCATAGGTATATCATTGGTGGTAAATTTACAGATATTGAGAGAAGATATTGAATGAAGCAGAGAAATGGACATTACCCAGAAATGCTTGTCTGGGATGCCATAACTATAATCCTTTGGGTAGTCCAACTTTAAGGATGAGGATAATTTGGTTTTATCTTGGAGAGTTGTATCAGTGAGAAGTGGTTTTGCACTTTGGAAATTTAAATTTGGCAAGAAAGGTGTATGATGAGGGAGGGAAGCCCGAGTTAGAGTCTAGGGAACATTTGCCAGTATTTTTGTCCACTCAATATCTGCATGCCCTTTTTGGTTTGGGGAGATTCTCTACTCCTTGGTTCCAAATGGGAGACAACAACCCTTCTGGCTATAGGAGATGAAGTTTGTTTCCCCGTCTGTCTTTCCAGGACGGTGGTCACTGGTATGTGGCCTTGGCTTCACTGCTCAGCTGTATCCAGGACAGAAATGACTCAGAGACAAGCCATACAAGGAAATAAGAACATCTTGGAATTTAATTTAGTGTGTATAGTAGCCATTTACAGAAGCTGAAACAGTAGCCTTTTCATCAGCAGGACCCACAGTCACTTCCTATATCCTCAGTAAGATCTAGTTCTGAGTGAGATATGCTCAATGCTATCAGTTTGGACATTCTTACTGGTTATGAGTCCCTTATAATGGCTCCCTGAACAATTCAAGATCAATTTGGGAGACTTATGTATATTTTATTTAAAATAAGGCATGGTTTCTCATGGTGGCAGTTTGAATTAGGTGTCCCCATAAACTCATGTGTTTTGAATACTTGGCTCCTAGCTGATGGCAGTTTTGGCAGTGAAGTGTTGCTGGAGAAGATTGGGGGTGGGCTTAGGGGTGTTATAGCCAGCTCTCTTACTCTCCTACTATTGTTGTCCACCTGATATTGGCAAGGAGGTGATGTTTAACCTCTGCTCATGCCATGCTTTCCCCTGGCATCACGGATCTTCCCTTCAAGAATGTAAGCCAAAATAAATCCCTTCCTTCCATCAGCTGCTTTTGTTTGGGTGTTTTGTGCCAGCAATGAGAAGGTAACTGTAACACTCATATTCAAAGACTCCATCCCTACCAAAGCCTGCTAGCTACTGACTACAAACAAATCTTTATCTCTGTGAGGATGTCTTAGACATTGGCATCATTTGTGCCCTGCTTCTGGTGCCCAGGAAACACTGGAAATATGTGCTGGGCAGGCAGGAGGGCTGGTCATCCATCAGCTCAGCCTCCTGGCCTGTGAACTGTTCCCCTTCCAAGCCCCAGCCAGCAGCCTCAGCCAAGCCTGTGGACTTGGCCCAGGAGCTACTCCAGCGGATATTTGTCTATAGGTAGAATCTTCTCATCTCAAGGGCAAGGCTATGAGCCTCCACAACATCACTGATGACAGGAGGTTCTGAGAGCAACAGTACGTCTTGCCTGGACTACAGAATTTCTAAAGGAAAGAACATAAAAAAGGAAAAGGCCTCAGGGATTGCCTGAAAAGCCCAAGAACTCATGTTTGTATCTGCAGGTCCCATGTAGTCAGATGCATAATGATGCAAACATGCAATGTTGCACATGTATACAAAGAGGCACATCTGTCTAGAGTTTGTTTGCAGTGGCTGAAGGCTCTAGTGTACCCATTCTCTCTCTCTTTCTCCCTCTCTCTCTTTCCCTCTTTCTCTCAAAAATAAATAGTACAAAAGGAGAAGACCCCAAAGAAAGAATAAACCTGCCCAGAGGAGTTTCACTAGGCAGATTGCTTCAAGATGAGCATCCAGAGAAAATAGTCCTGGGAGCTCAACTATATACCACTATGTTTTAGATGCTGATAATGGCAATGTGATTTCTCTTTATTTCCATTTCCACCTTGCTGACAACTCCCCTCATTGTCTTAAATATAAATTGCCAGAGTCAATTAAATATGCAAGAGGAACAGTGTACATTTTAGAGGAAAATGACGATTGTTACACCTTAGAGCAGCTTAATGAATAAATTAATAAATGATCCTTTGCTGTATTTTTCTTTTAATAGCCATCAAAATCTTTATAAACCTACAGCACAATACATAACATCTTGTTACAAGATTTGTGTTTTTTTTAAATCAATGCATACCTAAGTTATTTATGTCAAAACTCATTTATTTCCACAATAACATGGACTGTCAAATCTGACATCCTGCTAATAACATCTAGTGCATTTGCATATTATTCAAATATCTCCTTTTATGAAATGGGGAATTTTACTCACACTGCTCTGCTTGCCTGTGCGGCATGCATTTGTACATTAGCTTAGTTCACACCACCAGAGAAGGGTTACCTGTGGCAACTAATTATGCCACCCTTTATGCATATTAATAAGTCTTGTGAGCAGCTATTCTCTGTTCTGCAAAGAGGAAAAACAATTCCAGCCTAAATGGGAAACTTATTACAGCCAGAATACTAGGGAGTTGGAGAGCATTTTTTTTTTTTTGATAATTTCCCATTTTAACACTCCTAGGTGTATTCAGTTTTCTATTGCTGCACTAACAAATTACCACAAAGTCAGTGGATTCAAAGAACATGAAGTTATTATCTTATAGTTCTGGAAGTCAGAAGTCCTGCCTGAGTCTACTGGGTCAAAATGAAGGTCTAGGCAGAGTTGTATCTCTTTCTTGAAGCTCCAGGAAAAGACCCATTTCTTTGCCTGGAAATCAGGTTTCCGAAGTGTCTCCCAAGTCTCATATTTTAGAGCCAGTGAAGAGTGATAAATCCTCAGATTTTTATGTCTCAAAATGCAGACATACTGGCTCTGCACTTTAGGGATGCGTAGTATTAGACTGGGTTCTCCTGAACAATTTCACCACTTTCTCTATCTTAAGCTTAAACACACCTGCAAAGTCCTTTTTCTCCAATGGCAGTACCCTGGATCAGGAGGCAGGCATTTTAGGAGGTGCATTATCATGACTGCCACGGAACTAGATCTTTTACATCCAATTCTGTTTGAGGTGAAAATACTGAGTTAATATTGAATTCCCTTCTGGGCTGTCTGTTCATTTCTATTTTTGTTTTCCTTGCACCATACTTCTATCTGTCTGCTGTCCTTCACCAGCATGCTATCTCCATTATTTGGACTGCCTTCCACTCACCATATCCATTTAGTTCTGTTTCTTTCTACAGTTCAGATTTTATTCATACCCTAAAGAACTCATAGCACTCTATGGAGGAACATCCCTCCTTGAGGTCCACTGTGTCCCTTGTTTGGCTTCACATCTACTCTTTCTCCTCTAAGGTTTCCTCAGCATCAGTAGCTTCTCTCCATCTCAGCCTAAATTCATTGGGCATTTCTATACCACACCATGGGGGCAAAGACAGAAGACTACAAGACACAAGACATCATGACGCTATACCCATCTGCCCTATAGAACTTCTCTCATGATGGCTTTCTCATGTTACCCTGACAATGTCTGTGAGCTTTATTGTTCTTCTATCCCTTTTAGCAAAAGGAGCAAAAAAAAAAAAATCCTTTTTATTAAAAAAAAAAAAAATCACATTAAAAAAAATTCCATGTGCCAAAATGGCTACCATGCATGGCAATGGCCAGATATTTAATCCTCACTTCCAAGGTATAGAAGGCAACAGAGCAGATGAGGAAGCCTGGTCAGTAGGAGAAGTCAGCTTATTCTCATAGCAGCAGGGAGAGATAGACTGTCAAAAGCAGGAGTAGGCCATTTGAGTGAAAAATGAGTGACAAGTATCCAAGGCCAAAATTCTTTACCTAAATCCACTGACATTCAGTCCATTTTCTCCTGGGCTGGTTTCAGTTGTCCTGCCCCAGGTGCAGATTCTAGCCATGATATTTACTCCCTGACCTGGTGGAAAAACAATCCAGGCTGCCTGCCATTCCCCAGGGATACATTCCTGAGCTCTGTGGAGTGAGCACACCAGGCATGCTTATATCAGGGAGTCTTTATTGTAGGAAACCACAGCTGCCTTTGAAGTAATCATCACCATAGTAAATTGGAAAGTTAATTTAATTTCAGAAGTATGGCCAAATCTCTGCTTAAAATTTCCTCACGCTTGTCAGGGGCTGGAATCTATAGCAATTCTCTCAAACCAAGAAAGTAATACATTCCAGTTTTCCACACCAGCAGGGATACCTAAATTGGTTAGATGGCAGGAGTGGCCATCTTGCTTTCAGTGGAGACACAGGCTGGTCTCTAAAAGAAGCTAATACTTGCAGGAAGAGATATAAAATCAGCTTGTTTGGGTGGACATGAAACTTTGTTGGGCCATTGCTGTCTGAATTCACTCTTAATTCTAAGGCTAGACAAATGCATAAGATAGTTGGTGTCTGACAGGGCTGGAGAGATGGCTTAGAAGTTGAGACATTTACCTTCGAGGCCTAAGGGCCCATGTTTGATTCTCTAGTACCCATGTAAGTCAGATGCACATGATAGCACATGCATCTGGTGTTCATTTGCAGTGGTTGGAAGCCCTGGAAAGCCCATTTTCTCTCTTTCTATCTCTTTATCTGCCCCTTTTTTCTTTTAAATAAACAAATAAATAAATAAATAAAGTATTTAAATCTTTTGAGCTGGAGAGATGGCTTAGCAGTGAAGGTACTTATCTGCAAAGCCAGAGGACCCAGGTTTGATTCCCCAGGACCCATGTAAAGCCAGGTACAAAAGGTGGTATATGTGGCTGGAGTTTGATTGCAGTGGCTAGAGGCCCTGGCATGCCCGTTCTTTTTTTTCTCTCTCTCCCCCTCCCTCTCAAGTAATTAAATAAATAAAATAATTTTTAAAAGATAGTTGGTACCTGAAAATGGCCACAAGGAATAAAGGTTGTAATAGGAATTCTCTGTGGTGGTCATGATAATGAGATTGCAATGTGAAAACTTCATCCAGAATTAAGTCATTTGTAATACCATTATAAATTTGAGTGCCTTTGCTGGTGGACTATGTATATTATTTGAGTCTCTTGGATTTAAGGTATTGAGTTTTTATATTTATGAAAAGTGACAAGGGAATATAAATACTTTTGTGTTAGGACATTATAGAAGGTCAGTGTGTTGTAATGTGATTTCCAAAGTTATAAACAAGAAGTAAATGGAAGAGAGAGATACTTTCAGGATATTAAAACAGTGGAATGGGCCTGAGGCAATCAGATAATGAAATCCTGAAAGAACCTGGAAAGGAGGGAAACCTACTACACATTCCATCCCTTTCCCAAGGATGTTCTGTGAAAGGAAGCCTCTTGCTTAGGGCAAAGTTACTGGTTGGGTAAGGAGATGATTTTCTACGTAGATATTCAGCTTTCATGAGTTCATGAATTTATACAGTCAGTCCACTGAGGTTACTCCTGAGAACTTAGTGTTTTAGACCCTGTGCCTGGCCTGGGAACTGTGTTGACGAGCAAGGCAAATGTCCAGCTGTCACTCATTACCACTTGATACATAATGATAGCAGGGCTGAGGAATCATAAGGAAGGAGAAAGATGTAGGAAAAGTGAAACCATCAGTGGTCTGGGGAATCAAAAGACAGGGGAAGGCTTCAAGTAAACTGACACTTGGAGAGCTGAAGGTGTCAATGGGTGGAGGATACATCAAGCAAGGTGAAGAGCTTAGGAAAACAACCAAGCAAAAGGGGATGCAGAAAGTCCAGGGATTCAAATTATTGTGGCTGGGGTTCAGACAAGAAGGGAGTGGCAGAACGTGGGCTAGGAGCAAGTAGAACCACGGAGAGCAGTTTAGGTTTGTTGTCCACCAGCTAGAAAAATGATGCACTAACATGAGCTAATGTTTGTTGAGTGCATGCCATCTGCCAAAACCTTTGCCTAGTACTTCTAGTATTGTTATCTCTTCTCAAAACGACATGGATGGAAAAAGTGACTCTGGTTTGGAAGATAGATGACCTGTTTCTGTCTAGGCTGGAGCAATGATCAGTTCTATTTTACAGACGATGAAAATAGACTGAAAGATGTTAGATGCTTTGCCCAAGTTCATATGTTTACTAAACACTAAAGACAGGACTTTTTCACAGGTGTTTGTCATGGAAATCTGCTGTTAAAACTATGTTCAATTTGCCCATGGGTTAGCCCCAGGTTTAAAATGATCAGCCACAGTGAAGCAGGACCATGCTGGAAACTAAGAGACTTGTGAGGATTCCTGTAACATTTCTTCAAGAGCTGACTATGGAGGGTAAGATTCTAAGGCATGGAGGGAAGTGGAGAGAGATTTATGAAGGTGCAGAATGAGCAAGCATGGAATTTTTGGAGGAGGTTGCTTTCCCTTCACAACATATTTTTGGGTCAATTATCATTCTTATAATACTATGTCATATCAAGATATCCTTTGTTCTACAGATGGACATAGGTGATTTTGCTACTAAAGAATATCTTCTTAGCATTCAAAAATAGATTTGAATTATACATTTTCTTCAGTCTCATTGTGAAATTAGGTGTGCTTGTACAGATGTTAATGTTTGCTTATGACTATAAGCTATTTGCTAGTAATCCTCTAAGTCACTTTTGACTTTTGAAATTAGGTTTTCCTTAATTATGTTTTCATTGACTTACTTCTTCAGTGGTATAATTGATGTATTATTATTTCATTTATTTCATTCATTTGTTCTTGTTTTTCATTTTCATTGGTAATAGTAGAAATGGCTAGATACCAGAAATACAAGTTAAGAAAATCTCTTAGAAAGGAGTAAGTAGAGAAGAGCATTTGCTGGGCAAAAGACCTGACTTTGAACCCAGCACCTGTGTACAGAGCTGCACATGACCACACATAGCTGAAACTGCAGTGCTGTGTGGGTGGAGACAGGAGATTGCTGGAACTTACTGGTCAGCAGTCTAACAAAAACAAGGAGCTCCAGGTTGAGTGAGACTGTTTCAGGGGAATAAGTTGAAGAGCACTAGGGTAGGGCACTTGCCATCATCCTCTGGCCTCCACACATGAGCACATACACATGCACACAACGTCTCTCAGAAAAGGCGTAGACATGAGAAAATAAGCATAAGGTGGGTGTAGTAGTGCCCATCTGTAATCTTAGTGTTAGGGAGGCAGAGTCAGGAAATCCCTGAGGCTTTCTGGCCAGCTATCTAAATGAACCCATGAGGTCTAGGATCAGTAGGAAACTTTATCTCAAAGAATAAGGTGAAACACTTGAGCAAGACCTCTGGCCTCCACTCACATTTGCACACATGTACATAAATACACACACACACACACACACACACACATGCTACTCATGTTCAAAAAAAGAAAAAAGGAAATGTGGGTCAAATATGATTAGTATGTTCCCAGTCAGGAGTTTGTGGATGGTACAAGCATGGAGCATACTCCCAAGCTCATCTGTGTCTGAATTTTCTGCACAATGGCAGCTCGGTCCAGAGGCTTGCTCAGATTCATGTTGGAGCCATTCAGGTAGATTAACAGGCAATCCTGGATTCTGGGACCCAGCTTTTAAAATAAGGGCTGTGATCCTCACATGGGTGCATGCAACCAAATGTGGAGATAAAGAGTTAAAGTCTTTTAAACATGTAATGACCAAAAGTGAATTCAAAATCTAGTGCATAGTGAATCCATGTTATTTCTGGTTGTGCTCTTCTAAGTTGCAGCCTGTGAATTACCTGTAGCTTTGGTTCTGAACACACAACACGTGCACTATGCTGTCATGCCCCACAATGCCCATGAATGTTACCTAAAACACCTCAGCTCCAATTTGAGACTTTAGAATGCCATGAGTTGCAGTGTTTGTACTGTACAAAAGGACATTTCCTCCTCTTATAAGAATTTAATGGTTTAATTATGGAAAACAAAGACTTTTAATGTGTGTTTACTGCCATTCTCCAACATGTATTAAATGAGTGTTTGCTGGATTGTATTTTGTTAGATAAACAAGAACATTTATCTCATTAGTATGCAAATTGTCTTTGATCTTTAATGAATGGTAAAATAATATGGAAACCAAAGTATTGTGTTCATAATTTCTTTACGCCCTGATCACCCTGTGGCTCTTGCTCTCTTTCTAACTTCTTCCACAGTGTTCCCTGAGCCTTGGTGTGTGCGTTGAAAGTTGGATTTAGTTTTGAGTTCGCTGTGGTCTCTGGATTCCTACTCTGATGAGTTTTCAGTGACCACAGTATCTGTTGCCATCTCCCTAGCACTGTTGCCAGCCTAGCGGTGAGAAAAGTACTCATGTCATTGCTTCCTCTGTAGTGTCTCCTGGGACTTTGCAGATGTGGTGGAGGTGACATGTCTTGCACTAGACAGCTGCCTGAAGAAATAAAACAGGTTCACCAACAAAGAGTGAGAGCAGTTTGGATTAAGGGGAATAAGCATAGTTATTTGAGAGACCTTTTGATGTGTTTAGCCAAAGAGCACTGGAGACTTCTCTCTGGAGTCTATGAGTTTCCTATTCATAGGATTCTGACTTGGTTCTTTGTAGAAGGTATGAGTTCTTTCACTGAGCAGGCCTCATGTCCAATCTGAGAATAGTTTCGTATCTGATTAGGCTGTGTGCCACTATTGCACATGTGTGTACATTTTGCCTGGCTGGTTGATTTTATTGATTGCAGAATCACCTGCTTATTCATGCTTTTGGTGACCATTAGCCTCCAGGAGCTCCCATAGCATTTTCTAATATGAGGGATAGCCAGGAAGGAACTGGTTGTCCTTTTAGCTCCAGCATGGTCACTTGATGTCCTGTTTTCACAATCTGTGATGTCTTCAGCAATAGGGTTTTACCTTTTTGCTCTGGCAGATAATTTAGTGTTTTGCTGATGGCCTACATTGTTTTGGGGTCCTCATAGGTCTCCCTAATAGCTCACTGTGGAGGGTAATACAATTCTGCCCCTGGGATTTGCCATCCAGAACCCATGGTTTTAGGATTAAGCTTTCTGTACCTTTTATAGGACACTGCTATCGAGGCCATCCTCTATCCTCTGCACCTTCCCCACCTTTCTTATTGAGGATTAAATCTTGTAGAATGCTATCCAGGAGGAAAGGGTTTATAGTACTGATTAACGTCAACCATTTTGATAATCCACCCCTCCCTGAACACCCTTCCACCTTTGTATTCATTCTTTCTCTCCTTCCTTTTCCCTCCCTCCCTTCTTTCCTTCCTTCCTCCCTCCCTTCTTTCCCTCCTTCCTCTCTCCCCCTCTTTCTTTCTCTCTCTCTTTCTTTCTTTCTTTCTTTCTTTCTTTCTTTCTTTCTTTCTTTCTTTCTTTCTTTCTTTCTTTCTTTCTTTCTTTCTTTCCTTCTTCTTCCCCAAGGATGCCTCCCTCCCAGAGACTGGTTGAGACCTTCAGAAGCCCACAGTAAATACCAATAGCCCCACCAAGGAGGGCCCTCAGTGGAATGGAGGTGGAGAAAGGGTATATGAGTGTAATCTCTGAAAAATAAAATTAAAATTAAATTAAGAATATTCAAGTAAAAATCTTTATGATTTATTATTTATAAATGTTTGATTTGTATATCTATTTTATACACTTCTCTGCTCAGCATTGAATAAAAATTTCTCAGGCAAAAACAGATAATGAGTAGAAAAAGTTTAAGAAGCTATTTTCTCAGAGACCTGACTTTCAGTTATCTTATTTTTTTTGTAGTATGAAGTCATTGATGTGCAATGTCTTTAGTTTTTTATTTAAAGGGAGCCCGTGGAGGCTGGAGAGATGGTTTAGTGGTTAAAAGCACTTGCTTATAAAGCCTGACCAGAATTGATTCCTAAGTACCCATGTCAAGCCAGATGCACAAAGTGGCACAGACGTCTGGAGTTCATTTTCAGTGGAAGGAGGCCCTGGTGTATTTATATTTACTCTTTCTCTCTGTTTCTATCTATCTCTCTCTCAAAAAAATAAATAATATAAAAATGAAAATATTCAATACTCTGGAGAGATTGCTCAGTGGCTAAAGGTGTTTGCTTGCAAAGTCTGATGGTCTGGGTTTGATTCCATAATACCTATACAAAGCCAGATACACAAAGTGTCACATACATCTGAAGTTTGCAGCGCAGGAGGCCCTTGCACACCTTTCCTTTCTTTCCCTCTCCTCTTTCTTCTTTTTTGCAAATAAATAGTAAATCAAAGAAATTAAAGTAAAAATAGGACTGCAAAATAATGATATTCTAAATACATACTGTCTTTGCCAGTTTTTAGTTTAGCTTCTTTTACTTATTGCTCTTTTGTCAGTTAAGAAAAGGCCTGATAAATACTTAATCCTTTCCTATTATCAGGTTTTTTTTTTTTTTTTTTTTTTTTTTGAGACAGGGTCTTGCTCTGGCGCAGGCTTATTTGGAATGCATTCTGTAGTCTAGGTGGCTCTCAGACTCACAGAGATCCTCTTACCTCAGCCTCCTGAGCTCTGGGATTAAAGGCATTCACCACCAAGCCCAGCTTTTTACCAGTTTTTAAGATAATGGACTGGTGCCATGATAACCTCTGAAGATAACTTATTTTTCCTTACAGACATATACACTCATGGTTGTGAAACACTGGAGAGGTTAATCCTTGGCAACTGTGCAAATCATTTGAGTAATAGCTTATGAGAACAACCAGCACCCCTTCTTTTCTGCTCCTTTCTGATCCCTGTCTCACTTTCCTCATCTCTTCTTTTACACCTTCTTTGAGAGAATGATTCTCAAGAGTTATCATCAAGCATAGGTTAAACTTGCTAAGACCCAAGAGGTTTCTGTCACATAACCTTCCCAATCATTATTCCTTCAATCCTCCCACCATTCTGAATTTTGACACTGCAGTTGGGTTTTATCTTTCTATTGAACGTCATAGAGCTAGGATCATACAGAACACATTATTTGGTGTCTAGCGTCCTTTTCTCAACTCCGTGGTCATAAGATTCATTCATGTTTTGCATGTAGTACAGTTTTGTATTCTGTTCCAAAAACACACCAAAATGTAATTCACTCATTCTCCCATGGGTGAACGTATAGGTTGTTTCTGGTTTATAGCCACCATGACCAGTGATACTGTGAATGCTCTAATAGTTTTCTTGTTGCACATGTGGACAGGGTTTTTGGGGATCTGTTTCTCAAAGTGAAATTTATGATTTGTAGTGTGCATATATCTTAAGCTTACAAGCTAATCTCAGTTTTACAAACTTACTGTACCAACTTATAATCCTACCACCACCACAAGAAAGCCTCCATTACTGCATACCCTTGCAAACACATGGCATCTTCAGTTGTTGGTTTTACTTATTCTGGGGATGTGACTGATAAGTATAATTCTTGTCTGTAGTGTCTTGATTACTCATGATTTTTACCACATTTTCATTTGTTAAGTGCCCACTCCCAAGGTTCTTATTTTATGCATATACATATTGTTGCTGTTGGCCTTATTTTTGATTGCTTGATTTATAAAAGTTCCTGTTTTGCAAACATAAATTCAGGATATAAGCTCTCTAAATTATAAATATCTTTTCTGTGTCTTTCTTCTTCAATATCTTGATAGTATCTCTTGTGGAACAGAAGTTCTTGACTTCTATGCAGTCAAGTAACAACCTTTTTCTTAATGACTAATCCTTTCATGTATTTTTAAGAAACTTTTCCCAACCCAGAAGTCATTAAGTTAAATTACTGTATTGCTTTTTCACATTTAGATCTATAATTCACACAGACATTTTGTATATGTGGTAAAGTAAGAGTTAAATTCTCCTATACCCATTAATATCTAATATGCAGCCTTTCTGTCTGAGGGAAATCAGTACATTCCTTCTTCTCTACTTCTTCAACCCCAAGGGAAAAAAGTGTTTGTGGGTGTTGACCCACCTTTCTGGGTTTCTATTTTGGTCTCATACTCTTTACTACTTAGTAACTCTTTGGTGTCTTTAGGAAGACATTTTGTTATTTTGCATTACTCAGCCTCTTTCTTTTTTATTTTTATTTATTTATTTATTGGAGGGGGAGAGAGAGAGAGAGGGGGAGGGAGAGAGAGAAAGCCCCAGGGCCTCCAGCCACTGCAAACAAACTCCAGATGTGTGTGCCCCTTATGGATCTGGCTAACGTGGATCCTGGGGAATCGAACCTGGATCCTTTGGCTTTGCAGACAAACACCTTAACTGCTATGCCATCCATCCTGACATACTCAGCCTCTTTATGTTCCTTAGGGACAACATTGATCAATATTCCATGGTTCACTATAGTGAAAAGAGATATGTCTTCTCAATTTCCTCACTTGCTGCCAATGAACATGTCTGAAATATAAGCAATGACCCATCACCTCATTTTGAAGCAAGCATTTCGGTCACTCCAGGGTTCTTTGGGGGAACATGTTCCAATGTTCACTCTTTGCCCCTCTATATGGTTTGCAGACAAACATAAGGGACTGTGGTCAGATGTCTTTCTCCTCAGAGTTTCTGACAGTGCAAGTGTGATCAGCATTAACAGAGATTTTGCCACTGCTTCCACTTAAGGCTATTCAAGGGTAATGGACATGGTGGGGCCTTTAGAACAAACTGTTGCATTAATCTATTTGAGCATAGACTCATTTCCTTGCCAAGCATCTCAAAAAATTACCTTTCCAGAGACCTTCCTTAATGGGTTGCTTTAAGTGAAAATAGCTTCCTCTGTAGTAACACAAGATCCTTCATAGCCAGTCTCTTTTTTCCTCTTCTCCTTCCTGGCCTGTCCTTTCTGTACTCTATGTTCCCACTGGTAGCAGCTATTTGAACACCCCTATGCTCTCTGCTCTCTTCTGTCCCCTGATTCTTGATTTTACTGACCCTCTATTGTGACCACTTTGCTGTGTTGGGAATGTGGGAGTCTTTTCCATTATTTCAAAGCTCTCCTCTGTGATGGTTTTCCAGCCCTTAAGATGACATCAGTGCCATTTGTCTGATTCCCTCCAGCTTCCCCTCTTTTCCTTGGCACCCCAGGAGAATAGGGCCTGGCTGGTCTTCTACCTCATGCACATGTATGGTATGGTGCATCAGCACACGGAGCACATGCCAGCAATTCCAGTGTACTTATTCCACGATGTTACTGAGTGCTTCCCCCATAGATAAAGACCCACACTAGGCTCTGGGAACAAAGAAGAAAAAAATATTAATGTGCTTGGAACTCACATCTTCATTGACATGGATATTCACTAGAACAAGCACAAGATGCCTGCCAGCCACCTATATTTAAGCTGGTTGACCCCAACATCAAGGAAATACAGGCTGGCTCTGTTCTTCATCCAGTGAGCCTTTGCCTGGTCTGCAGTAAGGGAGGTCAGAAATGAGTCTCTGGGGGCCAAGAATGTTGCATCACTTATAGAGCCTTAGCTGAAGCTCAGGTCCATCAGAGGGTCCACTCACACATGACTCTAACTTCAGGAGTACAGCTTACAGCTTCACTCATAAAATAGTTATCTCAGGCATCTTTTCAAAAGAGATGCCCCAACAGGATTCTTCCCTGGGGCAGCCATTTGAAGTGGGGCCATCATTTTTCCTATCTGAGTCTTCATGGATGGAAAACAGGTTGTAATTAGGTTCTGGTATGAGTACAAACTTGAGCACATTTACATAACTCACATACTTGTACAGTACCCTCTGTCTCTGTGGTTTGACTTTCTTCAGTTTAACTCACTGATGGTGAACAAGAAGGGTACTATAGTATTGTTCTCTTTCTTCCTCCATCCCTCTTTCTCTCTCTCTATATATTTACATACACATATAGAATTTGATAATGTTCACATATTTTCATTGCAATATATTATAACTTCTCTATTATTTTCTTACTGTACTTAATTTATAAAATAAATCATATTATATGGTGTGGTAATTTGAATGTATGTGCCCCCATAGACTCAGATTTTTTAATTAACTAATTTATTTGAGAGAACAAGAGAGAAAGAGGCACACACAGAGAGAGAGAGAGAGTGAGCGAGAATGGGTGTGCCAGGACCCCCAACTAATACAAATGAACTCCATGCACCACCTTGTGCATCTGGCTTACGTGGGTCCTGGGGGATCAAACTGAGGTCCTTTGGCTTTGCAGGCAAACTCCTTACCCACTAAGCTATCTCTTCAGCCCAACTCAGATGCTTTATTAAAGCGTGTTACTTGCATTTTCAGCTGCCTGGCTGGAAAAGGTGTGACTGTGAGTGGATACTGGGGTCCAGCCCTAAAGTGTGTTTGGGGGTGGATCTGAATTTCTAGCCTAAAGGTATATAGCGTTGCCTGAGCTCTGTGTGGCCCTGATATTGGTTGTCCATTCCCTGCTATTGTGCTGCTGATACGTGCTTGCTTTGGGTTTATGCTGGCTGGTGGTCATTTCTCTCTGCTAGGATGTATGAAAGGGGGCCCATATCTTCTGCCATTATGGAACTTCCCCTGGATCTGTAAGCCTAAAATAAATCCTCTTCCTCCTACAAACTGTGTCATTTAGAAGTTCATCCCAGCAATGTGGAGCTGTCTACAACATATGGATAGGTTAAATGTGATATATTTAGGACTCAGTGCTATGTAGTTTCAGTCATTTACTGGCATGCGCCAGGGGTGGGGGGGGGGGAGGTCTTAGAATGAATCCTCCATGGGTATTGTTATAATTATTGTTATCAATGATGACCATGGTAGATATCATAATTTGTATACTTGTCATGTTTCATGCAAGTCAGTGAAGTTCTCCCTTTGTAATCTTGTAGTGTCTCAGACACTAACCAATCTGTATGGGACACAATTTAGTGAGAATGTGTGTGGAACCAGACAGACCTGGGTCTGACTATGTTCACTGTGGCTTATTGCCTCTGTAACCAGGGCTTACTTTCACTTCTCTGAACTTTAGATCTTTCCTGTGAAACAATAAGTCAAGATTCATAGATTTGTCAAGAAGATGAAATATAATGTGTAAGTGTTGCCCCTTCTCAGTGCCTGGCACAAAGCCTATGCTGCAAGCTTAGCTGCTTTCCTTGTGGTGCACTAAATACCTCTCTGGAGCTTGTAGACTTGGAAGCAATGGAACTGGAGTTCCACACCTAATTATGAGCACTGTGGTGTTGCGCACTCGGGGTTTGAAATGCTTGGTTATATCCCTACTGAATTATGAGAGATTTATACTCCCTAACTTCCAGGTTTGGGTCGATGCACCCTCAGCTTCATTAGAGACCTGTACCATGAAGGCTGATGAGGTGTTAGGTAGCTATTTCTTCTAAGTTGAAACATTCCTTCTTAAAAGGAAGGTCCTTAAGAGTCAGAAAGTAAGCGATCTTACTTCCTATGTATATGGATACATAAGTAAATGAACATGTTGACTTCATCCAAGATATGGAAATGTGCTTCATTTGGGAACCCTGGCTAATACTTCCAGGACCCTAATAATTAATCTAATCCTCACTATTCACCGCGTGACTGAGCTGTGGAAAAAGGTCAAAACCAGGAGTAGGGTGTGTTGGTGGTCATGGTAGCTCCTGAAACTTACAAGATTCACAAGGCCTCTCCCCCAAGGGTATGTAAAGAGCAATTATTTCCTGCAGAGAGACTCTGCCCAGCAGAGCTGGCTGTCTGCTGGCTGTGCAGGGAGCTCGGGATGCAGCTTTCATGCTGGGGTGGGCGTTTTGGTGATGCTGTGGCTGAATCATCCATGCTTCTATATGTGACCTCTGCATACTCACTGGTTCACTAAGCTAGACCTGATTGGAATTGTTCTCAACTTTTATTAGTGCCCTTTCTAGGGTAAATAGGTGTTTGTTCATATCTCCACAGGAAGAGTCACATAGCATGAGGATTAAAGAACAAGTGTGCAAAGAACCAGCCACTCTTACACACAAATTGCTACTCAAAACTGTGGCTTAAGGAGATTAAATAGTTAACCTGAAACCCCAGTCCCATGACTGGAAGGACTCCAAAGCCTATCTCTTTCATTTTACTCAGAAATCTCTTTCTTCAACTAGAAAGAGTACAGAAATTTTAGGGGGACATAACTGTACAAAGAGATTTTTAAAAGTATTGAATAAAAACCAAGTATGAGTGAAGAATTACATTTCTTCTGTAGGAACCACCCCTGTTAAATAGCCTTCTAGAAGGGCTGACTGTAAGTCTCTTTCACTATGACCCTCAGTACATCCCACTGCTGGCTCTGACCCTCCCACAGCTCAGTCATAAGGTAAATTGTGAGGATTAGAATAGATTAATTATGTTGATGATGAAGGTTTTTGGAAGTATTAACCAGGAATCCTAACTGAGGCGCATTTCCATATCATTCTTTTGGATGAAATGAACATGTTCATCTACTTATACATACATATACACATCTATTCAAAATGTATTTAGAGATTCACCATATGCCAGGTACTCTTCTATGCACTGAGACTAGAAAGATAATTAAGACAGAACAAAGAAAGTCATCAAAGAGTTCATTCACTTTCTTATAATGAATCAGATGCCAGAGCTCTACACAGAAACTCAGTAAGGCTGTTAAACAATCAGTACAAGCTTGTCAGGCAGGAGGAACAGTGTGCAAATGTGCAGAGATATGGGAAGCCATTGTACTTATACGATGTCCAAGATCAGTTACGGTTGGAGGACAGTGTGGCACAAAGTAATGAACATAGGTTAATTGCTCTTCTGAAATTTCTGTTTTTTGACATTAGTCAAATTATTTAATACTCTGCATATTATTTTTCTTTTAAAACCTTGGGATTTTGTTGATGAAGCAGATAACATATCAAATATAGCCTTTATGTGATTGGTGTTGCTCTAATATATTCCACATGTTAAATTTTGAATACTTTAAAACCTTCAGTGAGATAATTACTACCCTCTAACACCTCGATGAGTTATTGTGATAATTCAATGGAGTATGTACATGTGTATGGTAAACACACACATGCAAAATATGCTATCATACTCCATGTTCAAACCACGACTCTTTAGATTCCAGGATAATAAAACAGTCAAGACTATCCTGATTGCATAATATGGCTGTTGCAGAGTTTGCTACATTTTAAATAAAGAAATAGATTTTTTTTCCATCATGTTTTTAAAGAAATCATAGAGGGGGAGGTACTAAACTTTTCCTTCCACTAGAGCATTTACAGCTCTTTCCCAAGGTCGGTTTTCTCCTCTCATGACTTTGTGAGATCTTACCAATTTTGTCTTGACAGCCTGCCACTATGAAATTTGTCAAACCGTGCTGGGAAATGCTGGTCTTGAGAAATCCCTTCTTATGTTCTATATAGGAACATCTCGGTATCTTGTATCTCTTAGCCGAACAGTTTCGAGCTGAATCCTCCCCTGAGTTTAGCACCAGAAGATCAAACAAATGCTCAGAATTCCATCAAACCTATATGACCATTAGGAGAAAGGCAAAACTCTCAAAAGCAGCAGTATAGGAGGGCAGCATGCTCCCAGGTGGCTCTTAGTGGATCATGACCAAAGGAAACAACAGAAAACAACAGTGTGGGGAAAAACCAAGGCCTTACCAGCAGACATATGATGCTAAACTAAACTTCTGTATATGGGAATATGAAAGGTGAGTATGGAGGAAGTGGGACAATTCAAAGAGACTTTTTTGCTAGGCTATGGAGGTTGAAAGTCTTCCCTTAGCTAATGGGACATTTTTGAATAATGAAGCCAGTGAAACAACCAGATTGGAAAGTCACTGAAATCATTGGCATCAGTAGATGTAAGAGGTAGAGGAGCTAAGGTGATATTACTGTGTCACAGTGGAACAGGATGATGTTCTAACAGAAACAGTGGATGGGTAAGGAAGGATATGCATTCATAAGATATTAAGGAGGTAAAAATTTAGAGTAGGAAATTATAGTTAAAAATTTCATTTTGAACCCTGGTCTTTATTTTTGGATATAAATCATAAGGAAGCTCAGAAAGAAAAAAAATCAGAGGTTTTCGCAGTAAGAATATTATATAGATATCAAGAGTACATTCTACAGCTCCCTTTGCTTTTCCCTCCAGGAGGAGACATGGGCAAAATCTGATAAACTTGTACCTCAGAACAGTAAGATCGCCCATGATAAGTGGCAAATGTGTGCACATTCCATAGTCAGTTCATACATGATTGGTTAGGTGTCTTGCAAAAGATGGGTCTGGAGCATCCTGATATGACCTTCTTTCCAGCTAACAAACCCATCCACCTTACCTCCCAGGTATTAATAGGATGACCTATGTATTAGTCTGCATATATCATTATTTGATAAGTTCATCTCATTTCTTTACATTTTCCCAAAGTTTTGCCAATAGCAGCAAAACCACTTTTGTTGACAAGGCCTCCTGTTTATTTTCTTTTTTGAAAGAAAATTATTGTTTTACTATGTTATTTTCAAAAAGTTTTTTTATTAGCTTTCAAACTTGAGGCCAGAGGAATGGCTCCCACACAGAAGGGTGGCAAAAAGAAAGGCCATTCTGTCATCAAGGAGGTGGCAATATGAGAATACACCATAAATATTCACAAGCTCTTCCATGGAGTAAGGTTTGAGAAATGACCACTTGGGAACTCTTTCATTTGCCATGAAGGAGATGGGGACTCCATATGTGCATATTGACAACATACTCAACAAAGCTGTCTGGAATGAAGGAATAAGAAATGTCCCATATCATATCCATGTATGGTTGTCTAGAAAGCAGAATGAGGATAAGATTCACCTAACACACTTTATACTTTCATTACCTATGTCCCTGTTACAGCATTCAAAAATCTGTAGTCAACGTGGATAACTAACTTCTGAGCATCAGTTAAAGTTACAAGGCTGAAAAATTTTTTTAAAACTTATTTTCAAGTGGGTGGGGGTAAAGAGAGAGATACAGGCACCACTTTGTGCATCTGGCTTTATGTGGGTCCTGTGGAAATGAGACTGGGCCCGTAGAGCTGTTAAACAAGCACCTTTAATCACTTAGTAATCTGCATCTTTAACCACTTAGTAATCTCTCCAACCCCTCCTGTTTAAGGCAGTGAGCCCTGATGTTTGTTGGCTGTCATGAATGCTAACAAAGTGACCCAGTTAATAGGACCCTTTATCCAATCTGTCATTATCCTCACCAGTGACATGACTCCTATTTCTGGCATCTCCAGAAGTGAGTGACTTAATGAAGATGGCTCACCCATCAAACACACCAGAATTTGGTTAGGAAAACCAGAAACTAGAGGAAAGATCTGGGTGAATTAATCTCCAATTTAATGTATCAAAAGATAGAATTTTTGGCAAGTTACAGCTTTAAAACCAACATTTTAGCCAGGTGTGGTGGTACGAATTCCAGCACCAGAAATGCTGAGGCAGAAAGATGACAAGTTTAAGGATAGCCTGGGTATATAGAAAGATGATATCTCAAAAAGCAAAAATACAAGTAAATTGAATATGCTTTATAAAATCAGAGCCATGGAAATCTCTAAATATTTTAATGCCTTTGACAGCTATGTATGCCTATGCCCATAACTCCTTCAAAGGGTGTAGCACAAATTGTTGTGAATAAAGTCTTAGAGTTACCACATTTCATTTCCCTTAACACTTATGAATTAACAACTATTATTATAAATAGCTGCATAATCTTTTCTTTTGTTCATATCCATCACCATTGCCCTGGCTCAGACTCTTCATTTCTTTCTTATCCATCTCAATAACCCTCTTCATCCATCTCTTTTGCTTTTTTATTGACAACTTTCATAAGTATAGACAATAAACCATAAAACCATTTCCTCCTCACTTTCTCCTTTACAACTCCACTCTCCATCATATTCCCTCCCCTCTGAATCAGCCTCTCTTTATTTTGATGTCGTCATCTCTTCCTCTTATATTAGTCTTGTGTATGTAGTACCAGGCACTGTGAGGTCATGGATATCCAGACCATTTTGTGTCTGGATGAGCACGTTATAAGGAGTCCTGCCCTTCCTTTGACTCTTACATTCTTTCTGCCACCTCTTCCACAATGGAACCTGGGCCTTGGAAGCTGTGGTAGAGATGTTTCAGTACTGAACACTCCTCTGTCACTTCTCAGCAGTCTGGGTTTTTTTGAGTTATCCTAGAGGTCACCGCCATCTAAAAAGAGAAGCTTCTCTAACCAAAAGTGAGAGTAGCATTAATGTATGAGTGTGAACATTAAGAAAAGTGCTTACTGGGCAGTGTGGTGAGCATAGTACATGCATTTAGTCCGACACTAGCAGGCATTACACCGCACCCCTAGGGCTCATGACTCCCCTCATCATAGGTTTTCAGTATCAGGCATTTATTCCCTCCCATGGAGCAGGCCTCCAGTCCAATTTAACCCTACCTTATTATGCCTCATCCTAGAAATGTTGCCAAGGTAGTCTTTCCTAAACACAAGTGTGATAATGTTTTCCTAATGTATAAAAATGTTCCAATTCTCACCACCTGTAACTGGTGACTTAAAGTTAGAATATGACTTATAAACATTTTTTGTTTTGTAGGTCAATATTGATTTGTAATATTAATTCTGGAGTTTTCTTTGGGGCAGAAATATTAAGTTTACTACAACCGCCATCACTGTAATTTCATTATTTGATTGACCCATCTATAAGGCCGCTTCTCCTGTGTACTATGCTAGGGCCTATGCCATCTGCTCTCTGTCAGTGTCTCCTGCATCATCGTTGCCAGTCCTATCTGCCTATGAGACACAAGAACGCTTTGGAATGTACGAGGCATATCGATGCTTCCAAGCCTTTCCACATGTTCTTCTTACTTCCCAGATCTCCCCAGCCTTCTGCAAAACTTCTTGTGACTTGTTCTCATGGGTCCCTGGTTATTATATCTGCCATAAGCTATTGATCAAGCAAATCACTCAAGACAGATTGCATATAAAGGAAGGGAACTTAATCCCATCTCTCAAAGGGAGAGGTAATAAACAATTTCAGTCACTTTAAAATTTTTTTTGTTCATTTTTTAATTTATTTAGGTGAGAGCGACAGAGAGAGAGAGAGAGGGAGGGAGGGAGGGAGGGAGGGAGGGAGGGAGGGAGAGAATGGGCGCGCCAGGACCTCCAGCCCCTGCAAATGAACTCCAGATGCATACGTCCCCTTGTGCATCTGGCTAACGTGGGTCCTGGGGAATCGAGCCTTGAACCAGGGTCCTTAGGTTTCACAGGCAAGCGCTTAACCGCTAAGCCATCTCTCCAGCCCAATTTCAGTCACTTTTAAGCCACAAGACGCACAACTGGGATGGGAGTCTACATTGTCTTGACTTCAAAATCCTTGCTTTTCCCATCAATTGCTTTGTCTCTGCCAGCATCCTGTGTGCAGTAGCCACAGGGTACCTCATGAGCAGGACTCTAGATCACAATGCAAATAGACAGCAGCTGTAAGAGGCTTAGGAATTGATACCTGGTGAGGTGTCAGGGTGGCACAGTGAGAAGGGCCAGTGCTAATGCCCTGCTGGGTGAAAGGGACAGCAATGACATCGCTCACATTGCAGGCTGTCTGGGCTTTAGAGGAGAGCAGTGGTTGAGCATTGAAGGGAAGTTACTAACAGGCACCACTGATGGGAAGGAGATGCAGAAGAGATGGAGAAGGCTCTGGACAGTATACTGGAGGAGTAGGCAGATGGGAGAAGAGGCAGGGAGGCCGAGCTTTCTGTCACATCCTCCCCAGGCAGGAAGGTGACTCACTGTAAGCCAGGAAGACAATTATAGAAGTAATAGAAGGGGATCATTGGTGTGCCATAACTTCTAGAATACGTTTTGTTGTTCTTATTTTAAAAAGCTCAGTGGTGGAAGGTAGTAACCAAAAGCTCTAACTACATTGGTATCATTGACAGAGATATCTTCTTATATTTGCCCGTGGGACCTGGGTTCTAGGGTATCATGTTGCCTTCTGGTTTTCCCTTTGCCTCTCTCTGTACCTTTGCTGTTCTGTCCTGAGCCTGACCATCCTTTCTTCTTCCCTTATTTCTCCAAAATGCCTTTAGCTACTGTCTAGCTGGTAATGTGCTCCATCCCCAGCCAGGAGCATACTTCCTCCTTTAGCACCAGCCTTGTGGGGCACTTGAATGTCCAACGGACATAATAGCCTAGCAATTCACCATCTCCGCTGTATTTCCAGTACTTGTTTCCCCTCATTCCCCACAGGCCATCAGTTATTAACCGGGTTGCATAACTCCTCTTCCTCCAGGCCCTTCCTCACTTCAGCTGCCGTGATTCAGCGTTTCAGTGTGTGAGGAGTGGCTTTTCTGTGCTGTAAAGATGAGTTGGAGAAAAAGCTGGGGGTTTGAGAGGAGAGAGTATGAAGAGAAAAGGACCATGGCTAGGTGGGCCTGCTGGACATACTAAGGTGGGGTACTTTTTTGTAATAGATTTAAGGATGAAGAGGCCCAAAGCCAGGTGTTTTTCTGAGCAGGTTCTGCATTGTCTGCCAAGGTGGTAAGGGGTAGGATCAGGAAGCACAAAGCTATGGAAACAGGTACAGGCTGTGCCACAGCTTGGGGAGTGCTGCAGCGAAACGTGCTCCCTTGCCCTTGGCTGTGGAGGAGCATTACCCATTGCTGGCCTGACATGCATGCCAGGCTGTATCTGTGGACCTTGCAGTTGCTGCTGACTATGTCCTGCTATTCCCCGCAGAAGTCCCCCAGTCCCCAGAAACTGCTGCTGGCGATGCCTTCACCTGGCCTGAGCACATTTGTCTGCTTCCTGGTGCAAGTCTGGAATCTTCTACAGGTCAAGCTGCTATTTGGGGCCTGGTGGCTCAGAGTGCAGGCATTACCTAGCATTTCCAATTTCCAAATCCTCTGAAGAGACTGATCCTCAGATGTGGAATGAGAATGAAGAATTTCCTGGGAGCTTTTGGGAATTCCTACAATCATCAATTATTCAGTATTATAGTTGTGTTTAAAATGGAAAGCAGTATTCGATAACTTCATAACTTTTCAAAATATTTCAGCAGGATTTACAAATAATTATAGCCTGTAGCAGATAGTCAACTGCTAGGAAACGCCAGTGACTATTATGAAGTAGTATTTGTATAACGTTCATTCAATACCCTGCTAAGACCAAGAGTAGTACTACCACACAGGTCTCATATGGAAACTGCCAAATTCAAATTAAGGACCATTTTCATTGCTCCCTAAACTTATTTCTTAGAATACCAATAATGCTTAAAGTATTTTCATGAGGAAACATGCAATTCTCTCATAATTTCCCAGCAGCATTGAGTCTAGTTGCTGAGATCTATAATTGACCCAAGATCAACAGCTTTCAATAGCTTCCTTCTCCCAGTCTCATTCCAATACTTCCTGTGGAGGTTTGGGGTATGGGAATTGAGAAACATAAGGTGTAACCTCATCAAGGTCATATATTGAAACCTTAGCCCCAGTACTCAGAAAAGTGACTGTTGAAGTCAAGTTTACATTACTGGTAGAAATCACATGACAAAGAGCAGCTTGTGGGAGAAAGAGGTTTATTTTGGCTTACAGGCTTGAGAGGAAGCTCCATGATGGCAGGGGGAAACGATGGCATGAGCAGAGGGTGGACATCACCCCCTGGCCAACATAAGGTGGGCAATAGCAACAGGAGACTGTACCAAACTCTGGCAAGAGGAAACTGACTACAACACCCATAAGCCCACCACCAACAATACACTGCCTCCAGGAGGCGTTAATTCCCAAATCTCCATCAGCTGGGAACCTAGCATTCAGAACACCTAAGTTTATGGAGGACACCTGAATCAAACCATCACATTCCACCCCTGGTCCCCATAAACTGATAACTATCTATGATTTAAAATGTAATTCATTCATCCAGCTTTAAAAGTCCCCATAGTTTTTTTTTTTAATCAATTACATCCATCCTCATAGTCCAAGATCTTTTAACTGAGCCATAATACCAAAAACCCATAATGGCACAGAATGAACATTCACAGTGCAAAAGATGACATTGGACATAGCAAAGAAATATTCAACCAATATGAGATTTAATCAGGACAAACATCAAACTCTGTAGTTCCAAGTCCAACAACTCTAGTCAGTGAAAAGTCTCCAAGTCCAATAATTCTAACCAGCAACAAGTCTCTAGAGTTCCAATTCTGCTCCTCCTGCTAGGCTACTCACAGTCTTGGAAAATTTCATCAGGGCTGACAGCTCACCTTGGCAGCCATCCCATGGTCCTGGCATCTCCAGTGGGTCTCCAATGCAAGCCACAGTCCATCCTCTTGGCTCCATTGGGTCTACATGCAGGTATCTAACAAACCTGCTTCACACTGTCCATGGCCATTTCCAAAACACAAGACCATGTTGAAAACTCATTGGCTCTCTCTTTCCTGCAGTTTTACACTCCACAATACCAGGTAGGATGGCAATTTGTTAATCTGTGGGGGAATAATGCAGACTTGGAAGAACAGAAGACTCCTTGAGCACTCAGGCCCCTTCCTGTTGCCCCAATGCAGGTCAGCTGACCCAGTTTTAAAGGTTGTATTCTCTCAATTGCAGCTGAATGGGCAGCAATTCACACAAAGATTTTTTTTTTTTCCTATGCCATATCCCTCTGCTCACACAACTTCATTTCCATACAAAGCAACCCTGCACAACTTCTGAGGACATGGGCATAACAGCAAGCTTCTGACACAAACTGCTAGCCCAGTCCAAGCAAGGCTCTTTCTCACCCTCATAATCCAAACATCACAGTCCATAGTGTTTATTGAATTCAGGTTTTTCAACTATGACCAGAATATTCCATCCAGCTATACTTACAGTACTGCAAGGCATCTCTTAGGCCAAGATTTTAACTACTTCCACATTCCTCTTGAATCAGCTCCAAAAGGCCAAAGCCACACACATTCAGGTGTCTAGCAGCAATCCCACTCCTCGGTAACACTTTACTATTGCAGTTAAATTTGCATTGCTTGTAGAAATCACCTGACCAAGAGAAGCCTGTGGGAAAAAAGAGGTTTATTTTGGCTTACAGGCTCATGGGGAAGCTCTACAATGGCAGGGGGAAACGATGGCATGAGCAGAGAGTGTGGACATCACCCCCTGGCCAACATAAGGTAGACAATAGTAACAGGAGACTGTGCCAAACTCTGGCAAGGGGAAGCTGGCTATAACGCTCATAAACCCATCCCCAACAATACACAGCCTCCAGGAGGCATTAATTCCCTAATCTCCACCAGCTGGGAACCTAGCATACAGAATACCTAAGTTTATGAGGGACACCTGAATCAAACCACCACAGTGACCATGTTTGGAGAAAGAGTTATTTTTGAGACAATGAAGATAAAATGAGCTCCTGGGAGAGGACACTGTTCCCATGTCACTGGAACGAGGATGACAACAGCACTTTGGGCGCCGATACACTCAAAGGGAAGTCAGTCGTCTACAAGCTTCAGAAGAACCCAGCCCTGCTGACACCTTGATCTTACACTTCCAGCCTGTAGAACTAGGAGACAGTACATTTTTATGTATAAACTATACAACTTGTGGTGTTTCCTTATTTCAACTGTAGCAAATGAATACAGATTTATCTCTAAATAAGCTATCTGACTAATTTTTATCTTCTGACCTGTTAACATAGAGACCAGACTGGGTACACAGCGTTTCTTTCATTCTTGTAGCACATTTGATGGAAGCATTTGTTATCTTTGTAACTGGGTTATAAAGACAAATTGCAGAAAGATAACTTGGGTTTGGTCTTATCTATATCCAAGACCCTTACTCTCGCCCCTCCCCCACAAAAGCCTGCAGGTGATCCCTCAGGCTTTCTCAGTCAGGGGGGCACGGTCTGGACCTTTGTGTTGGCCCTGCCAGGATGTCAGCTTTGGGTTGGCTCTGGTGGAGCAAAAAGGCTTCATTCTTACTTCCTAGAGGTTGCATGTTAACTATGGCAATGCCCCACCTGGTTCCCAGAGCTGCTTAGCTGACACTACTGTAAGGTGAGAAGGCAGATGCATGGAAGTTGTTTTTAATTCCACCATTTATGCTTCCACTTATGTGGAGGTCAGAGTCCTTCAAACGAGAGTAAAGCGTATGAATTTGGAAAGCAACAAAAGACTGGTAGAATGATGCTCGAGGAGGAGGAACTTGACCTCTGCAAATTGGAAAGGACTGTAGGAATGTTGATGTCCTGGGGCAAAAGCTAATGCCAGCAAGCCCTGGAGAATTTTAGAGAGGAAGGGACACAGGGTCATAGGATGTTGAGGCCTAAAGAGTGGCTGGAACCAAGCAGCATATCTCTGACGAAAAAGAAGCTGGAAATTAACTCTTCGGCGAGGAGGCTTAGAATCCTGGCATCCCAGTGCTTGCGGGCCGGGAAGATTTATCGTGGGTAAGTGGCTTGCGGTGCTTGGAGACAGATGTGGCCCTCCTTCAGCAATGCAGCCAGATCATCTGTTTTGCTTTCTTCATAAATATGTCTCTCTGAATGTTGGCAGGGAGAGATTTGGAAATAAAACAAAAAGTCATACTCTATGAGGCATGAAAACCTTAATTTATCACCAGCTTTTTCACCAAATGAAAATGATTTGCTCTTTTCCTCCCCAAAGACTATTGAATAAATGTTTTAGAAGTATACTACTTTATTACTATTAGTGTATCAAAAATTTTAAAAACTTACCCGCACATAGTCAGGTCTTCTGAAATGTTTTTATACCTTTGTGCCTATGAAGGTAGAAAGCAAATTGCCTGGGAAGTATTTCATATATGGTTGGTCATTCTACATTAAGACTCAACTACTTTAGTTGCTGCCCTCTGGGGCCATGCATGGGATAAGCTGAGACAAGCACACGATTGTAGTGACCTTCAGGATGATGCTGGCTTTCCCAGCCACTCCATGAACCCCACACTCTGTCATATGCCTGTCACTCCAGCTCTCAGAAGGCTGAGATGGGAGGTCACCGAGTTTGAGGTTGGCCTGAGATACACAGTGAGTTCAAGGCTAGGCTGAGTCACAGTATGAAACTCTGGAGAGGGAGAGAGAGAGAGAGAGAGAGAGAGAGAGAGAGAGAGAGAGAGAGAGAGAGAGAGAGAGAGAGAGGGAGAGAGAGAGAGAGAGAGAAACAGAGTCGGGGGGGGGGGATTGCCCTGAAAGACAGGATGTTTTTGTCTTGTGGATTCTGTGGGTCTTTTTTATATGTGTTCATAGTATGTGGGCTGTTGTGTGTATGTCCACACCTAGTTTTCACATGAGTTCTGGAGATTTGAACTCTGGCAGTCTGAGGCTCCCTGAGGCCCTCATGCTTGCTCACTTAACCTCTTGCATAGTGAATCTCTGAGTCATCTCCCCAGCCTGGATCCTGTAGCTCTTGATAAAAATCCCATGTCCCTCTTTTCACTGAGACTCATAGAGTCAAATTTGTGGCTCATGATCATTGCAGGTAATTTTTTTTTTTTGTGTGATCAAAGTGATATTGATTTTTTGCTTTCCTCATCTCCCAGTACCTTTCATCTGCTTCTTTTTGTATTTTGATCTCATGACATGGAATTTTAAAATTCTATGAAATTCTTTTGGCTGCTGTTGAGTACTGCCAGAATTTCTCAGAGATCAAGGTGCTCATGGCCCAGGGGCCAGGATGCTGCCTACTGACCACTCATAGTACATCCCTCTCCAGGACTTGTCAGAAGAGAGCTGTCTCATCCATTACAGGCAACAGCCCCTCCACAAAGGCAGTTTTCACCTGAGAAGTTGTGGATGGAGGAGCGCAAAGGTTTGGCAATGTTGTCTCTGTCAGGACAACTCAACTTCTAAGTTCCCTGTGACTCTGAGAATTCTCACAACTGCACAGTACCCTCCCTCAAAGCCTCTGCATTTACTTTTCATATCAAAGTCTGTTGCCAGGGAAACTTGACTAATAGTTAATGAGAGCAGTGGGATTATAAAGCAGGATCTAAAATGGGATTTTAAGGCTGTATTCACACCAGACAGCTAGGGTTAAACCTGCATCCGCTGTCAGGTAGAAACCTGGTTGTCTAAGGCATGGGTAAACACTGCATTGTTAAAAGTGCCCCAGGTGAGAACTGGGCTGAGATTTCAGAGGAAGGAAATTCATGAGCACAAAATCTAAGGCATTTAAAATTGTGGTAAAAGTTGAAAAATGATGAATCAAAACTAAGGATGTTGTGAATGATCCATTTGGAAACGTACTTCTTTGTTAGCTAATCAAAATGTGTAAGTTCAAAAGAGAGAGAGAGCATTTGCACAGAAGTACCCTGTACGTGTAATAGTGAAGCATCCAGAAGCCATAGGTTGTTAGAGGAAATTTCAGTGCCAGTGATAGGATATTTCTCAGAGGTTGTTGGTTGGAGAAGCCCCTGAATACCGCCCCCACACACACACCCAAACAATACAGAATATTTACAAGGCTTGTGGTTGCTCACTGGGACTAGGGAGATAGATAGTAATAGCTTAAAGCTGAAGACACTGCATGCTTTAGCCTCAGGACACTGAGAAATCAAGCTCGTGCTAAGTGGGAAGACTCTTCCCTGCTAGAAAGTGCTATGTAGCCTGCTGTGGGAGAAAAATCATTAGTGGTCTTAACCATCAGTGGGCCCTGCAAGCTATACAACTGGCCAGCTAGGCAAGACGTGGCCACTAGTGCAATGGTGGCATGTCTGTAATTGGGGGTAACTAATAACTCTCAGATTTGAGGTACATTGGAAGGCATTCATGCTGGATACTGAAAACCTCATCAAGTCTAAGGCTGGGAGGTGATAAGCATTAGGGAAGAAACTACTATTGTTGGTTGGCTGTATGGAATATATTATGCCCATCAAATTGCCCTATAAATTCTTAAGTTGGTGCTCATATATTAGTGCTACTCTCACTATTGTCATGGTCCTGAGTCTCCTTGAACTCATTCCCATGGTTGTCTGTGGGTTCCTTGAGATCAGACATGAGAAGAGGCAGAATGCTGACTCAGTTCTTACAGGAGCCGATTCATGATGTGGGTATAAAGTGAAAAATGGATTGTTGCTCTATTTTGCTCCCCAGGGTGACATTGAAGGGAAGAAATAGTGGTGAGGGCCGTACATCTCCAGTGCAAGTTTAACAGTCTACTTGAGGCTGACCTCCCAGTTGGAGGAGTTTGCTATAAGTCTCAGTGGCCAAAAGTGAAGCACATGCAGCTCCTCATTGCAAGGCTGGAAGCTTGGTCACAGGGCAAAGGGCAATGGCGTTTTCAACCTGACTCATACTCTGAACTGAGGGCATGGCCCTAATGCAAGCCTGGAGCTCTGTTTGGGAGACAGGGGATAACTACTTGGTAGGCATCACCAGACTCTATCTAAGGGTCTCATAGGCTACATTAGGCATAGGCAAGAACTGTATGGCAGGGAAGGCTTTACCTTCTTATCTGCTGTTTCCAAACTTACTAACTCCAATTCCAAAGTCAACATTGCATTTCCCCCACATTGCATTAGTGGTATTAACATCATTTCTTAATGGACCTTGCATTATTGGGTCCTTATGAGCAGTGTAAGGAAGCCTGAGAGATTATAGTGTGTGCATTGATATATTAGTGCTTTATCAGTTTCATAGCAGTTTTCACCATAGCTAATTACTCAAAAGCCAAACATTGATGCTTGTATTACTTAACACTCATATATGTGGACAGCAAGGATGAGGTTGCATTATACTGCCTCCTCCTTACCAATGGTTACTCTGGCTCATATAATAAATTTTCTCCTCTCCAGAGCCCCTTGAATGCTCAGGCAGAGACACCTTTAGGCCTGGCAGCCTTACCAGGACTCTGCCATCTGTGGTATTATACACTGGCTGCTGCAATAAGCCCTGAGCTTGGAATCAAATGACCAGCAGTGGAACCCTTGGTTATTCTGTTATGGGTCAACTCATTTCATCTCTTTAGACATGGGCCACAGGGAATCTCTATGCTGCCTCAGAATGAAAGTGCATGATTATTTAACTCTCTGCAAGGGGGTTCCAACTGCATAGAGTTACATTACTTTGTTTCCTAGGGGCAGCCACATACAGTCTCACATGAGGTTGGTCCTCAGTAAGTACTCACTGATTGGTAACCATTGAACCACTTTTCTTTTGTCCAGCTGACACTAGATGCTGCTGATTTAAGTGGACAGTACTTGGTATTTTAAAAGCTGCCTAAAATTCTACTTCCTAAAAGACAGACCAAATGACTGAACCTTCACTAGTCCCTTACAGGAAACACCTGAACCACAAGACACTGGAGAGGGTAGGATCAAGACTGACCTAAATCTCCTACATCTTCCTTCCCTCCCTCTCCCCCTCTCCCCTCTATCTCTCTCCTCTCTAACTCTTGTATATTAGTTATCTTTTTCCTCAATTTCTTAGTGGACACTGACCTGTAACCCCCACTTCCAGCTTGGGCCTACAATCCACAATGAGCTTTTGATCAGAGAAACCTACAAGGTTTCCCAAAACAATGACAGACTTCTGTCAGAGTAATTGATGACCCACCAAAGGCCAGTGGTAAGACCCTATTGCTGAAGACTCCATACGCAGCTGACACGTAAAATGGAATGACATGGCTGGAAGCCAGGAGAGAGTCAGTCCCCAGACAGTCAGCGTGTCTAGTGCCAGAAGGCGCTACATAGGCGACTGGGGGAAGTGACCAAGATCTGTCCAAGCAACACATTGTTTAACCTAAGTAGCAACAATTAACCGGATGTGATACCCACACAAGTGCAATAGTGGTACACAGCCATGGTGAGGAATCAATTGCTCTTGATTTGGCTAACTGATCCACTCAGTGGTACTAGACCCTTAGCTGGAGCTGGGAAACAAGTCAGAACCATACCCAAACACAAGCCCACTCTACAATATCAAGCTACCATCAATCACGGGGTATAAGAGGGCCTACACCTATCAAACTGTCTATCAAAAAAGTAAGTGTTATCTCAATTTTCTGGGTGCTAACTTACTCTCCGTTGGAGAATCTGCTTCTCTTTTCCAGATAGATGCAAATCCTAAGAAGAGAGCTGCCCCAACATACCTCAGAAGGGGCCCAACTGAAACTAAGGACAACTGGCGAAATAAGCAAGGGTGATGTTTTCCTGTGAACTGGATACCAGCACAAAGGGGAAGGAGATCAATGCAGAGAAAAATCAACTCCTACCAAATCAGAGAGCCAGAGCCTCAGAGGCCCCCAACACCTCAGCACTGAAGCAGACCAAAAATGAACCCAACATGGCTCAGGGAAATCTTGCGGAAGAGGGGGCGGAAAGAATGTCAGAGTTACATGTTGGGTCATGATTTTCAGAGACATTTATCATACTAATAACTGGGGGCTAACTCCACAATGCACGACCCATTTTCAATAACAAGGAGGGTCTAATGGGAGGGGGTAGATCACAGATGAGCCTAAATAATGGTACCAAACTGCCTGTATTTACTGAAAAGAAAACTAATAAATTAAATTAAAAAAAAAATAAATAAAAGCTGCCTTCTCAAGGCTAGGGCAATGGCTAAGCCAGAAAGTACTTGCTGTGCAAGAATGAGGACCTGAGTCTGCATCTTGTAAAATGCTGGGACTGGTGGAGTATACTTGTAATCCCAGGAGGTGGAAGCAGGAGGATCCCTGGGGCTTGCTGGCTAGATCTGTGAGTTCCAGGTTCAGTGAGAGGCCTTGTCTCAAAAAAAAAATAGAGAGTGATTGAGATACCAGATAATGATCTCTGTCCTTCACACAACTGTATACACATGTGCCCATGGATATGAACTCACACACACACACGCACACATACACACACATACACACACACACACGTGTGCATGTGCACACATGAGAGAGAGAGAGAGAATAAATGCCTGCTTAATTATTTTCCTGGCATACGGCCCTAAAGTTGGCATTTCACTTCCTACTCACTGACTATGTGGCCTGGGGCAAGGGACTAAACCTCAAAGAACTCAGAGATGGGAAGCAAAACATCTAATTAGGTCGAATGATAGAATTTTACCCCAAGTGTGTTCATGTTCCAGGTATTCATCCATCATGCCTGGCATTTCCTCATGCCTGACTCCAACCTGACACTTCCACAGTGTTCAGCTCATTCGGAATGCCTTGGACAGGCAGTGTGCTGTTAATCTTTTCATTACTATAGCAAAATCCTTGATATAATCAACTTATAGACAGAAAAGGTATATTTTGGCTCAGGGTTTTAGAGTTTACAGTTCATGTTCATTTAGTCCTGTTGCTTTGGACACATGGCAAGGCAGCACATCTTTATGGAAGCAGGGGGTGGAGGAAAACTCCTTTTAAGATGGCCAGGATGAAAAATTGTAACAGATAGGAGTCGAAGATCCCACAACCCTCTTCAGGGGCACACCCAAAGACCTTAAGTCTCCTAGTAGCCCCATGTCACAAAGGTTCCACTCTAAGGTCACACCTTTAGAAATATTTTATTTTATTCTACTTATGGGAGAGAGAGAGAGAGAGAGAGAGAGAGAGAGGAGAGGAGACAATGGGCACAGCAGGGCCTTTAGCCACTGTAAATGAGCTCCAGACACATGTGCTACCATGTGCATCTGGCCTACATGGGTTCTGGAGAGTTGAACCTGGGTCCTTAGGCTTTGCAGGCAAGTGCCTTAACTGCTGTGTAATCTCCCCAGCCCAGGTCACACCTTTAAAATACGAGTCCTTAGGAACATTCGAGTTTAAAGTTTAGGAAGAAGTGTGTCTCACTCACCGTGGTGCCCACGCGTTTTGAAGACTCATTTATCACAGTTGGCCTAAGACATGTGGCTTCTGTTTTTTACCTTTTCTTTTTCCCAGGTGTGCTTCTGAGCCTGTTTGCTACCTTTTTGTGAATGAAAACATCTTTTTTACCCTCTTTGTACGTAGAATTTTAGTCTCAGTGAGTCCCAGTGTTAATTTCAACTGATGAAACTTAAAACTGTGGAGAATGCATGATAGTGGGTGGGGTGCCTTTTCCAGAGGCAAACCTTTGCGCTCGATTGAGACTGCAGCTGAGTTTACACGACACCTGCCGGAAGAAAATGAAAAGTAAGCTTTACGAAGCACTGTTTCAAAATAGCTGCACTTTAGAGTCAGTGGACATAGCCAAGGTGTGGAGAGAGTTTCCCAGGTTTTAGATGCTTCTGACCTTTGTTCAGGCAAAGGCCATGGTGAGGTCACTGGTGGTTTTGTCTTCTCCTGTCTCTAATTCTCTACTCACCTTTTCCTAGCCCTCTTTCTCTGCCCTTTTATCATTTTTATTGCTTTTCTCTGGACCATCTCCAGGTCTTGACATCTCTCTTAAAAGGTAGAGGCCACAGACTGGGTAAAGAACGCTAATGAGGAAGGGAACAATATGGAGCCTATTAGGAGGATTAATTCCCATCCCTTGCATATGTTGCTAATTTGTCCCAGCTTTTAAAGTCACATGCAGGGGGCTCCCTAGGATCTAGAGCATGGTCTTTGGTGACCCAAGGTGCTTTCACTGCTGCGCTGCTCACAGACTTGTCATTCCTCAGCTCAGACCTCCTTGATTCGGTTTTGCTTCCGATTAAGCTGCCTTGTCTTTTATTCATCTGCTCGGGGGGAGGCTTTCATATGGGTAAGGGCCTGCCCACTCCTCATTGCTTCCTCACACTCCCAGCAATCATGCTCCAGGAAGCTCTGTCCCTAGTGTGGCATCCTGAGACCCTGTGTACAGGGGTTTTGACGCTGCTTGCTCTGTGCATGCTGTGATGTGGTTGGGCTGATTCAGCAAGGAGCTGCACCCCACACTCCTAAGCAGTGCTCATGTTCAGTCAAGGCAGCAGAACCCAGGGACCGCCATGACCCATGAGCATGGGAGTGGCTGCTGTGCAAGGCACATATTGTGAAGGATGCATCTGGTGCGCTTCAGTTCTAACAAGGAAGGAAAGCATTAAAGCATGCCTTTAAACCATGACTAAGGGAGGATGGGGGGTGTGCGAGAGAGAAGGGGAGGGGCTGCACTTCATTCAATATAGTACTGAGATATCTGCTGAGCATGCCCAAGGATGCTGCTGGAAAATCTGGATGCCAACTGAGACAGAAGATAGCCTGGGCAGATGTCTCAGGGCCTGAGCTACCATTTAGTAAAGAATGAGGGTCTTTTGTTCAGGGCTGCTGGATGTAGGCACTGAGCAGAAGTTCTTTTTAACAAACCTCCTGGCATTAGGTCAGCTTTGGTCCTTATAGCCTTTCCATGTGTTATTAAAGGATTCTATAGGCACATCTTTCAGAGAATCAGAGAAGACAATGGATATTACAGGACTTTGCACAAAGTACAATGTTCCACATGAGACAACACCAAACAAGATGTACATGTTTTTCTCACATGTGAAAGTTCAGAGGTATGAGATATAAGGTAGATACACCAGGTCCATGACCTCATCAGCTTCCAACATGCCATGAAGGGGAAATCAAAAGTATGAGAAAGACATGTTATACGAAATAAAACAAGAATGGGTAATTCGCTTATGCTCAGGTATGTGTTCCTGTCCAAAGCTTAGACCTGACGCTCCATCCTAGTCATTGAAAAGGAAGGAAAGTGGGTGGTACACAGCAGTTAGGGGAATAGTATCACCAAACCAGAATTTCTTCTGGTCCTAAGAAGCAGTATTTAAAACTCTCTCACTATGCAATTTAATGTCTTCTATAGTTAAAAGTAATTTAATTTAATTTAACATCATTGTTGGCTTAGGTCATTTCACTTTCCATAGTGGTATCCACTGTATTCATGATGAGTTATTCTATCATATACTCTCTAAGTTTTTATCCCCTGCATTCAGAGTTTGTGGAATCATGATGGGGTTGTCCTTAAGGGAATTAGGTCTAAACATTGCTATGGAGCCTGGGATTTTCCAGTGGGGCTATCATGGTCAGAGGCCTGGGTGGTCCCTCAGGTTGTCTTGACTAGCATTGAATGATGTAGGAAGCCAAATGAGAGCTGAGTTCAGATGTCTGAGGAGGTGGCCATGTATAGCAGTCCATGGCAGCAGGATGTCTTTCCATATAGGTGATGGCTAAAGAGAAGAATAAAGTCCAGCTTGATAATGAGGGGAATTTTCCTGAAGGGGGAAGACACTCTGCAGTGCTATTTCCAGAGTAAGGCTCCCCAAAGTCACGGTGCGCTTGCTCCCATCTTCTGCAACTCTCCTGAGGTCCTTAGGAGATCCCTAACACAGAGGAAACCTGAGTAAAGGTGGAAGATTCCTAAGATCACCAGGAAAGGTGGCTTATCTTGTGGTTCATATTGAGGAGCCACAGGAGTTGAGACAGCACTTATGGAAATCTCTTTGGGTATTGTTTTTCATGTTGTGTGGCTTATTCTCATAAATTATGTAAGATGGAAGTGGCTTGATCTTTTCAAGAGTTTAAAGTAGCTGTTGGTTTTCCTATCTACTTAGGATGGAAGTAGGGTATGTGAGCATTGGTGTCCTCTAGAAAGAGTTTTGTAACAACTGTGCCCACACTACCCATTAATCTTTCTCTTCAACATTTAGAGGTGTGTAGGAGTCAGGGAGGAGGGTGGCATTCAGGGGTGACTGGGTCCCTGAAAGTATCCTTGCAGTCTCCACTTTGCAGAGATCAAATTATGATCTGGGGCTGGAGAGATAGCTTAGCCTGTGAAGCGTAAGGACCCAGGTTTGATTCTCCAGGTCCCACATAAGCCAGATGTACATGATGATGCATGTGTCTGGAGTTCATTTACAGTGGCTGTAGACCCTGGCACACTCATTCTCTCTTACACACTTTCTGTTTCTCTTTCTCTAATAAATCAATGAAAATAAATAAATCATTAAAATGCAAAATAATACATGATCTGGCTTTTTATCTCTTCCCTAAATCTGTTTGTCTACAACAACCTGGGCTTCGCCTGAGAGAGAGATCTTCTTTTCTAGGATTTAATCCTAACATTGTGGTTGGTCAAGTTCAGACCTCAGAACTTGGTTTCATGGCTATTCTCTTCCTGAGATAGTCTCTAGCCCATCCCTGTCAGCTGTCTCTCTGGCTCACCTGAGCTTGAAGGTAGGTCCCACCATCATAAGGTTATAAATATGTTTACCAGAGGAGGGAAACCTCTTTGGGCAGATGGTTCATCATTTGTAAACCTCCAGGTTCTGGTGAATCTCGCCCTTATCTAAGCCCACCTGGGCTAAGAGGAGAACCCCTAACCCCTACACCCACATGGGTTCTTTACCACCTCCTACCCTCCAAATGGCAGGAGCCCTTAGTACTTTCTTTTCTTTCTTCTTTTTTTACGGCTTTTCCAGGCCCACTTCATGGGCTCTCAGAACATGTGGGTGTATTCGTTTACCTTTGCTTGGTTCTCTACTTCCCTCATTAAATATGTTAATTTAATAATTATCCTTCTCAGTCTTATTTTATCCAACTCTTTGGTTAGAAGTAGACATGAACCAATGGTTTGAGGATCAAGGATTTTCCTGAACCCCTAACACTCCATTTCAATACTGATAGGCCAATTTATGGGAAAATCTTACTGGGACCATGCCCTAGTGTGTGAAAGAGTGGTATGTGGGGGCGGGGGCATCGCTGGGAGCAGGTACTGTAACATGTGGGAAGTATGAGCTGAGGTGTGGTGTTCTATTTGGAAGCTACTAGAGTAGGCTAGTTTGGGGTAACAGGACAGATAGGATGCAATTAATATTGTTTGTTGGGTTTTTTAACATTGTATTTTAAAACTTTGTAGAATGTGTTTATTAGTTTTAACAGTTTTTTAATATTTTTTGTTCAATTTTTGTTTATTTATTTGAGAGTGACAGACGGAGAGAAAGACAGATAGAGGGAGAGAGAGAGAATGGGTGAGCCAGGGCTTCCAGCCACTGCAAATGAACTCCAGACGTTTTTGGGGGTTTTGTGGAGCTTTCTATATTAAAAATCATGTCATTTGATAACAGAGAAATTTCGTTGTTTTTATTAACATACATAGTTGTACATCTTCCCTTCTTTTTCTTTTCTAAACAAAGCTAGCTAGAGCATCTACAACAATGTTGAAAAGAAGTGGTGAGTACAGACATCTTGTCTTATTCTTCACTTTAAGGGGAGAGCTTTCAGCCTTTCCTTATCAAATAATATTTGTTTTTATTTCAATGTTCCAGTTCAAAGTAGTTCACTCCTAGTCCTAGTTTGTTGAATAATTTTACTATGACAGATGTGTGACATACTGTCGAATATTTTTACACATATAATTATTGAGAGGATCATGTGGTGTTTGCTCCTCATTCAATGCTTTTCAAATATTGAACCATACTTGTATTGATATGATAAATGCCATTTATCTATAGTATGTAATCCTTCTAGTGCATTCCTGGATTTGTTGGATAAGATTTTTTTGCATCCCTTTTTTTATAAGTTATTGGTCTGTGATTTTCATTTCTCCCTGTGGCGTTGTCTGGATTTGGTACCAGGGTAATGATCTCATAGAATAAATTGAGGAATGTTCTTTTTTTTTTTCAATTTTTATTTATTTATTTGAGAGTGACAGACACAGAGAGAAAGACAGACAGAGGGAGAGAGAGAGAATGGGCGCGCCAGGGCTTCCAGCCTCTGCAAACGAACTCCAGACGCGTGCGCCCCCTTGTGCATCTAACGTGGAACCTGGGGAACCGAGCCTCGAACCAGGGTCCTTAGGCTTCACAGGCAAGCGCTTAACCGCTAAGCCATCTCTCCAGCCCTTGAGGAATGTTCTTTTCTCATCTATTTTAAAAAATAATTTGTGAAGGATTGGTATTAATTCTTCTTAAAACATTTAATAAAATTCATCAGTAATCTCTCATACTTTTCTTTGTAGGAAGGTTTTTTTTTTATTTTTATTTTTTTGAGGTAGGGTCTCACTCTAGCTCAGGCTGACCTGGAATTCACTATGTAGCTTCATGTGGCCTCAAACTCATGGTGAATCTCCTGCCTCTGCCTCCCAAGTGCTGAGATTAAAGGTGTGCACCACCATGCCTGGTTTGTAGGAAGTTTTTTTGATTGGTAATTTGATCTCTCTATCTGACACAAACCTACTCATAGTTTTAGTTTTTCTTCAGTCAGTTGTTTCTCTGATTGTCTTTTGATGAATTTTCCATATCACTTAGGAATTATACAACAACTAGGTGTCTAATACTCTACAGTCCTTTCTATTGCTGGGAAGTTGGTAGGGACATCTCTTTCCTGGTTTTGTGACTTCAACCTTTTTTTCTTATTCCTCTAACCAATGATTTTCCAGTTTTGCAGAGGATTTTAAATAATTAACTTTTGGTTTTATTGATTTTAACATATTTTATCATCTATTTATATCTAATGTAATATATACATATATTTTTTCCTTCTTTCTTTATGGTTAAATGGCTTTGCTTTCTTGTTTTTAAAGTGGCAGTTTAGATTAGTGAGTAGAATTTTATAGTTTGTAAACACAACTTCCAAACTCTGCCATTAATTGGGAAGTTTCTTTCATATCTACAACTGATGTATAAGGTTTATATATAGCATTTTGATATTTTTCATCTACATATCATATAACATCTTCTTTTGCATTAAATAGGTATTTTTGTTTTTTTTTTTTTTTCAAAGTAGAGTCTCATTCAGGTCCAGGCTGACCTGGAATTCACTATATAGTCTCAGGGTGGCCATGAACTCACGGTGATCCTCTTATCTCTGCCTCTGGAGTGCTGGAATTAAAGGCATGTGCCATTACACCCAGCTTAAATTGGTATTTTTTTAAATTTATTGACAACTTCCATAATTGCAAACAATGTCTCATGGTAATTCCCTCTTTTCCCCCACTTTCCCCTTTGAAACTCCGCTCTCCATCATATCCCCTCCCCCCTTCAAACAGTATCTCTTTTATTTTAAGGTCATGACCTTTTACTCCTACTATGATGGTCTTGTGTAGATAGTGTCAGGCACTGTGAGGTCATGGATATCCAGGCCATTTTGTGTCTGGAGAGGCAGGTTGTAAGGAGTCCTACCCTTCCTTTGACTCTTACATTCTTCCTCCACCTCTTCTACAATGGACCCTGAGCCTTGGAAGGTGAAATAGAGATATTTCAGTGCTGAGTACTCCTCTGTCACTTTGTCTCAGCACCATTGTCATCTGAAGGTCACCACCATCTGTAAAGAGAAGCTTCTTTAGCCAAAAGTGAGAGTTGCATTAATATATGGGTATGAACATTAAGAGAAGTGCTTACTGGGCAGTTTGGTGAGCATAGCTAGACACCAGCAGACATTACACCCCTAGGGCTCATGACTAACTCTGTTAAAGGCTTTCAATATCAGGGATATATTCTCTCCCATGGAGTGGGTTTCCAGTCAAATTAGAGGGCAGTTGTTTTCCCCCATAACAGATGTATCACTCACTATTTCACCCTTTGGCTCATTTAGCCTGGCTGGCCAAATATAAGGCTTTCAGTGTTCGTTGTTGAGTATCTTCACTGGTAATTTCTCTCACTTCCCTTGAACTGCATGCAGTGTGGCTTTTTCCAGCTTTCTGTCAGCTGGTCTACATGGAGGAAGTTTTCAGCAGAGCTCCAGCAAGATTTCTCAGTGCCTTTTCAGCCCAAATATGTGGAGTCTTCAGTATTAGGGACTTACCATCTTAAATAGGTATTTTTGTTGTCTTACTTTAATTATCTTAGCATTTATTTTACTATATATTTTGAGTTAGTTTCTTAGTGGTTGCCCTGAGGGTACAATTAATCTATTAACTTAATATAATATAGTCTGTATAAATGCCAACTTAATTACAGTATTATATAAAACTTTGCTAATATGAAGCTCCACTCCCACCTCCCTCCTTTTGCTGTTATTATCATAGAAATTAAACTTTATGCATTGTATGTCTATCAACACAGATTTGTAATTAATTCTTTTTAAAATTTTTTTATAAAGTTTATTTTTTGTCTTCTGTAACAAGGCTATGGTTAATCATTTAAGCTTGTTAGCTCTTGCAATTCTGTTTTCATTTTTAAAATATTTTTATTTACTTGTTTGAAAATAAGAGACAAAGAAAGAGAGAGAATGGGTGCTTCAGGGCCTCTAGCCACTGCAAACAACCTCCAGATCCATGCACCACCTTGAGCACCTGGCTTACATGGGACCTGGGAAATTGAACCAAGGTCCTTTGGCTTTTCAGGCAAGTACCTTAACCACTAAGCAATATCTCCAGCCATGTAATTAATTCTTTTTTAAAAAAGATACTTTATTTTTATTTATTTATTTGACAGAGGGGAAGAGGCAAAACTAGAGTGATAGCAAGAGCAAGCAAGTGAGCGAATGAGAGAGAGAAAGACAGAGAGGAGAATGGGCACACCAAGGCTTCTAGCCACTGCAAACAAACTCCAAATGCATGTGCCACCTGTGCATCTGGCTTATGTGAGTCCTGGAGAATCAAACCAAGATCCTTTAGCTTTGCAGGCAAGTGCCTTAACCACTAAGCAATCTCTCCAACCCTGTAATTAATTCTTAATGCAATTTATTTTATTTTAAAATATGTGAAACAAAGAATTATTAGTAAACTACACTTATAGACCATTGTTTAATTTGCCTATGAAGCTGACTTTATTGCCGTTATTTATACATATGGATCCATTCAGTGTCCTTATTTCAGTCTGAAAACCTTCTTCAAGAGGATGTCCAGAAGTGAATTCTTTCTATTTTATCTTTAGGAATATTTTATTTTCTCAATTATTATCAAGAATAATATTGTAAGGAAGTCATGAGCCCTAGGGGTATAACATCTGCTGAAATCTGCCTAATTGTACATATAATGCTGACCAAACTTCTTGGTAAGCACTTCTTATAATTTTCATACCCATATATTAATGCTACTTTCACTTTTTGTTAGAGAAGCTTCTCTTTTCAGATGGCAGAGACCTTGGGATGACTCAGAAAGCACCACAGTGCTGAGAAGAGGTGACAGAGGAGTGTTCATACTGAAATATTGCTATCACACCTTCCAAGGCTCAGGGTCCATTGAGGAAGAGGTGGAAGAAAGAATGTAAGAACCAAAAGAAAGGGTAGTATTCCTTACAGTGTGCTCCTCCAGATGCAAAATATTCTGAATATCTATGACCTCATAGTGCCTGACACTACCTACACAAGATCATCATAGTAGGAAGAAAAATGATGACATCAAAAATAAGAGAGAGGGACGTCTAGTTAAGATGGCTTCAGCCTAATCATGCCTCACCTTATGGGCAAGGAAAGGCAAGATCTTGGGGGGGGTTGCAAACATTAGTAGACCTCCAGTGGGAAGGCACAGAGGAGCAAAGTATGGAATCCTCTGATTTCCATGCTCTCTGATAGCCCACCAGTCCACCAATCCCCTCCAGCA
Source organism: Jaculus jaculus (assembly GCF_020740685.1). Classification (NCBI taxonomy): domain Eukaryota; kingdom Metazoa; phylum Chordata; class Mammalia; order Rodentia; family Dipodidae; genus Jaculus; species Jaculus jaculus. The sequence continues at coordinate 137,270,184 of NC_059104.1, forward strand.
ACAATCCCAGCTGCAGCCCCAGGCGCACTACCAGCTTCCTCCTACACTAACTCTGCTCCGAACAGGTCCTATTGTACTTCCTGCAGGATACTTAGACCCAAGCCAGCAGGCTATTGTTCATCCCTCCCTTCTCTTTCCTACCACCCCTCTGGACCACTGCTCCCCCATAACACCTGACCCACAGCAGTCCCATATCCCCACCCCACCTTGTCAAAGGACTCAGCCGTACAATTCATTCCCTGTTACATGGTCCCAAAGGTCCTGTTGGCCCATCCCCTTAAATCTCAGCATTATAGAGCCACCATGCAATCCCATCCTTCCTCCTTTCACAGCCCAGCCACAACACCAGTCTGCTTTGTCCTATTCCCCCTTACCCCTGGTCCCCTTGGGCCACCTGACTATGTAATCCCATATCCTGAACCACTGACCAAAAATCCCTTCATCTGTTCCTTGGACTCCCACTAGAGCCTTGCTGGCTCCTTCCCTCTGAGTGGACAGGCACCATTGCCATCTGAAGCCTAATTGAAGTAAACATAAAAAGGAATAATCACTGAATACACTTCAAGAGTAAACTACAGCTTACTTCTAAATTAAATAAGATTCCTATACTGTGATGGGCAGACCAGAGCACAAAAGGAATAACATGAAATACCTAATGCAAGTAAATCCGATAAGATTGCTCAGTCCCACAATTGATGTCACTAATCAAAGTGTGGAAGAGACAATGGGATCACAATCCCAAAATGAAAACCTAAGTTATGCAACCCTGGCCAAGAAATTAGCAGAAATTGCAGAAAATCAACAAAGGTCCAATAATTGTATGAGTGCTATCCTCACTAGATTAGACCTAATAAAAAAGAAGCAGGAAGAATTCCAAAGACAGTTAAATGATCTGCAGGAGGGGTGGGAGGACCTCAATAATCAGCTGGCTAAGCTCAATGAAGATATAAATAAATGCAAGGAAGAATTCCAAGAAGCATTAAGAAAATGACATAAAAAGTGAACTTGACAGAGGGATGTAAACTATACATTAAAAGGCAGTAGAAAATACAAACCAAATTGAACAAGTCTACAACGCTTCAGAAGCTTTCAAGAATAGAGAAAGCCATGTGGAAAATAGAACCTCAGATCTGGAAAACAAAACAGAAGAAACAGTTAGTGAGACCAAAAGTTTCAATAAGTTCAAAATTTTATGTGAACACAACATGAGGGAACTGTTGGCTAACCTTAAATGTCCCAAAATTCAGATCATAGGAATACCAGAGGTGAAAGAAATTTGGAACAAAGGTATGAAGAATTATTCAACAAATTTATTGAAGACAAATTTCCCACCCTCTCAAAAGAAAGTCTCATCAAGTTACAAGAAGCTAACAGAATTCTAAACAGACTGGACCAAAGGAGAAATTCCCCAAGGCATATTGTCATTAAGACTCTAAACATTGATACCAAAGAGAAAATCCAAAAAACAGCTAGGGAGAAACAACACATTACATTTGAAGACAATCCCATGAGAATTACTTCAGACTTGTTAATGGAAATGCTGAAAGCCAAAAGGGCCTGGAATGGAACATTGCAAAGTCTAAAAACTCATGGTTTCTAACCCAAACTACTCTATACAGAAAAACTATCCATCATTATAGATGGTGAAAAACAAAAACTTTCTACTATAAAACTCAGCCGTACAACTATATGAACACAAAGCCAAACCTACATAGAGTACTTCAGTGAATTCTCCACAAGGGAGAATAAGATAACCACCCTTAAGTGCCTACAAGAAGCAGATCACAATAACCAAACTCAGAGAAGGTACAGAAAACTACAAAGTCCAAGAAAACACTAAACCACATAAACCACCATGAATACAGCAGGGATTAAATCATACCTCACAGTTATTACCCTAAACATTAGTGGCCTTAATTCACCCATCAAGACACATAAGCTAACAGGGTGGATCAGAAAATTAGACCCCTCAATCTGCTGTCTTCAAGAAACCCACCTCACCACTAAAGACAGACACCTCCTCAGGGTTAAAGGGTGGAAAATGCTATTCCAAGCAAGCAGAAATAAACAAGCAGAAGTAGCTATACTAATATCAGACATAATAGACTTCAAACAAAAAGTTATCAGAAAGGCAAAGAAGGCCACTTCTTACTTATTGAGGAAATGATCCAACAAGAGGATGTCAAATTTATAAATCTTTATGCACCAAGCACAGGGGCACCACAATTCACAAAACAAAACCAACTTGACAACAGAACACACATAACCACTAACACCATTATAGTCAGAGACTTCAATACTCCACTATCAGCAAAAGATAGATCATCCAAACAGAAAATTAATAGGGAAGTAAGAAAGTTCAACAACACCATAGATCAATTAGACCTAATAGACATCTACAGAACATTTGACCCAAAATCCACAGATTACATGTTCTTCTCAGTAGCCTATGGAACCTTCTCCAAAATAGATCATACACTGGGCCATAAAGCCTGCCTCCACATGTTTAGGAAGATTGTCATAATTTCCTGCATGATATCAGATCGCAATGCTATATTGCTAGAAATTGACAGTAAAAGATGCATCAGGTATCCTACCAGCTCCTAGAAAATGAACAACATGCCAGTGAATGGGTAGTGGATGAAATAAAAAATGAAATTGCAAAATTTCTAGAGTTCAATGACAATGAGAACACAAAGTACCAAAACTTGTGGGATACAATGAAGGCAGTTCTCAAGGGAAAATTCATAGCACTAAATGCCTTCATTACAAAGACAGAGTGATCCCAAAACAATAACCTAACCATTCACCTTAAAGCATTGGAAAAACAAGAAGAATCCAACCAAAAAGCTCCAGTCAAAAAAAAATAATTAAGATCAGAGCAGAAATTAATGAATTGGAAACTAAGAAAACAATTAAGAAAATCGATGAAACAAAGAGCTGGTTCTTTGTAAAAACATAAGGTTGATAAATCCCTGGCCAATGTGATCAAGTAAAAAAAAAAAAATGATGCTTCAAATTACCAAAATTACAAATGAAAAAGAAGAGATCACAATAGGACATCAGGACTTATTTCAAAAACTATTTTACACAAATGGATAATTTGGAGGAAATGGATAAGTTCCTGGACACATACCACCTACCAAAGCTAAACTCAGAGCAGATTAATCTCCTAAACAAACCCATCACACCCATCGAGATTGAAAAGGTCATCAAAAACCTCCCCCCAAAAGAAGAATCCAGGACCAGGTAGCTTCTCAGCTGAAGTCTATCAAACCTCCATGGAAGAACTGAAACCAATATTTCTCAAACTGTGTCACACAATCAGAGAATACGGAAAGCTCCCCAAATCCTTCTATGAAGCTAGTATCACCCCAAAATGAAAACCAGGAAGAGATGAAGGAAAGAAAACTATAGGCCTATTTCCTGATGAACTTAGACACAAAGATCCTGAACAAAATCCTTGCGAACCGAATCCAACAGCACATGAAAAGTATTATCAATCTTGATCAAGTGGGATTTATCCCAGGAATGCAGGGGTGGTTCAACATACTGAAATCTGTCAATGTAATACACCACATAAATAAGCTTAAACACAATAACCACATAATCATTTCAATAGATGCAGAAAAGGCCTTTGACAAAATACAACATCACTTCATGATCAAAACATTGGAGAGAATTGGCATGGACAGTTTTTATTTTAACATAATAAAGGCTATATACAAAGCTCCTAGAGCCCAAATAATACGTAAGGGAGAGAGACTGAAGGAATTCCCATTGAGATCAGGAATAAGACAGGGGTGTGCACTCTCACCACTGCTCTTCAACATAGTACTGAGACGCCTAGCCCAAGCAATAAGACAGGAGAAATAAATAAAAGGGATACAAATTGGAAAGGAAGAAGTTAAGTTAGCCCTATTCACAGAAGACATGATTCTGTACATAAGTGACCTGAGAACCTACATCTCAAAACTCTTAAAGGTGATTAGCTCCTTCAGTAAAGTAGCAGGGTACAAAATCAACACACAAAACATGGTTGCCTCTCTATATGCAAAAGACAAAGATACAGAGAAAGAAATCAGTGAAATTGTCCCATTTTCAATAGCAGCAACAACAAAAAATTACCTTTGAATAACATTAACCAAGGATGTGAAAGACTTATATAATGAAAACATAAAAACACTCAAGAAAGAAATTGATGAAGACTTGATAAAATGGAAAGACCTCTCATGCTCCTGGATAGGCAGAATTAATATTGTGAAAGTGGCAATCTTACCAAAAGCAATATACAGATTTAATGCAATACCAGTAAAAATCACAAAATTTTTGTTCACAGAAATAGAAAAAGTGATCTCAAAATTCATATTGAATGGCAGAAAGCCACATATATCCAAACACATCTTCAGCAAAAGAAAGACCTCTAGAAGCATCACTATACCTGATCTAAATCTATATTACAAATCTGTAGTAATATAAACAACATGGCGCTGACATAAAAACAGGATTATAGACCAATGGAACAGAATTGAGGACCCAGACTTTGGGTCAAGTAACTACAGCTACTTGATATTTGACAAAGGCCTTAATAATGTAGATTAGAAAAAAGACAGCATCTTCAACAAATGGTGCTGGACAAACTGGATAACCATATGCAGGAAAATGAACCTAGATCCACACATCTCCCCATGCACAAAAATCAAGTACAAATGAATCAGAGACTTCAACATAAGACTGAAAACTCCAGCACTTGAGAGGCAGAGGTAGGAGGATCGCCGGTGAGTTCGAGGCCACACTGAGACTACATAGTGAATTCCAGGAGAGCCTGAGCTAGAGTGAAACCCTACCTCAAAAAACCAAAAAAAAAAAAAAAAAAAAAAAAAAAAAAAAAAAAAAAAAAAAACTCTGCTATTACTGGAAGAACAAATAGGAGGAACTTTCCATGATATAAGAGTGGGAAAAGACTTCCTGAACAAACCCCCAGTAGCTCAGGAAATTACACAATCACTCAGTCATTGGGATCTCATGGAGCTGAAAAGTTTTTTCAGAGACAAACATATAATAAGCAGAGCCAGTAGATTTCCCACAGAATGGGGGAAAAGTTTTGCTGGCTATACAAATGACAGAAGCCTGATTCCTAGAATCTACAAATAACTCAAAAACCTAAACAATACAAAGTCAAACAACCCACTTACCACATGGAGCAGAGAACTGAACAGGGAGTTCTTAGAGGAAGAAATACAAATGGCAAACACACACTTAAGAAAATTTTCATCATCCCTAGTCATCAGGGAAATGCAAATTAAAACAACTATGACCTACCTTACCCCAGTAAGGATAGCAAACATTAAAAATCAAATGAAAAAAAAAAAAAACAACAACACTGACAAGAATGTAGAGAAATAGGAATGCTCATTAACTGTTGATGGGAATGTAAGATAGTACAACCACTGTGGAAATCAATGTGTAGATTTCTATAAAGGTTGACTAGTTGACTGTAGAATTAACAACAGACCCAGTTATTCCCATACTGGGCATTTACCCTAAAAGCTCCATGCCTCAGTTTATAGTTGTTCAATTCATAATCGCTAAGAACTGGAATCAATCCAGATGTTCTTCATTATACAAATGAATAACCAAAATGTAGTATATCAACATGATGGAATAGTACACAGCAGTAAGAAAAAAAATGACACAATGAAATTTGAAGAAAAATGATCGAACTTGGAACAGATCATTCTCAGTGAACTCACCCATTCACAGAAAGACAATTGTTGCATGGTCTCACTCATCTCTGGCTCCTAACCTGGATCCACTAAGAAATCCCTCCAGCCCTTTCTCTCTTTTATATTACCTATCTTTTTCTTCCTCCCCCCTTGGTGCCGGCCTGTAAGTCCCAGTACCAAGATGCGGTTAATATCCACAATGAACTATTAACCAGAGAGACCTACAAGTCAGAACCATATCTAAAAAATAAGTCTGCTCTCCAATATCATGCTCCCACCAGTTGTGGGCTACAAGAGGGCCTACACCTATTAAATTCCCTCTAAAATAATAATGGTTATACCATTTATCCAGTGCTGACTTTACTATCCTCTGGAGAATCTGCTTCACTTTTTCAGATGGATGCAGAACCTGAGGAGAGATTCAGTCCATCATACCTCACCAGGGCCCCAGTTGAAATGATGGAGTAATTGGGGAAATATGCAAGAGTGCTGCTTTCTTGGTGAACCTGGTACCAGCACAAAGGTGAAGGAGACAGACACAGAAAACACTCAACTCCTACCAAACCAGAGATCCAGAGACACAGAGGCTCCCAAGACCTCATCACTGAGGTAGATCTAAAACGAGCCCAACATAGTGCAGGGAAATTTGTGGAAGAGAGGGTGGGAAGATTGATAGAGCCACAGGTTGTGACAATATGCACAGACATTGCCTCTTCCTCAGCACTGATGGCTAACCCCACAATGCATGACCCACAATCCCCAATGAGGAGCATCCCTTCAGAGGGGACGGACAAGGAGGAGGCTAATGATACATGGCTGTATACACACTATGTACATAACTAATAAAGAAACAAATGAGAGATGATTGATAGGGGGAGGGGATATGATGGAAAGTGGAGTTGTGAAGGGTAATGTGGCAGTGGGGAGGAATTACCATGGTTTATTGTCTATAATTATGGAAGTTGTCAATAAAAGCAAAATAAAAAGAACAATATTGTAGGACACAGAATTCTTTATTGATAACTAGTTTTATTCTTTACTGTCAGCACTTTGCCTTTCTTCCCCAATATTATCTCGTCTCCATGGTTTCTGGTGAGAACTCGCCTATTCATCTTGATCTTTACATATGACTTGCTTGCACTTGTCCTTTCAAGACTGACTTTGTCATTCAACAACTTGGTTATGATGTGTGTGGATATAGAACTCTTTTAGTGTTCCATATTGGTACTTTGTTGAGCTTCTTGGATAGACAAACTAACAGGTTCCATCAAATTTATCAAATTTGAGACATTTTCCATCATTGTTTCTTCAAACAGCCTTTCTGTTTCTTTTCCTTGTCTCTCTTCCTGAAACCTTCCCTAGGCACATATTGTTTTGCCTCTAGCTCTCTCAGAGCTGTTTTATTTATTTATTTTTGTTGTTGTTGTTTTTTCATCTGACTTTCCCTTTGTTCCTTGGTATTAGTGACATGTTTTCAGCTTGCTGGTATGTTCCTTGGAGCCCCAAAAGTGAATGGTTCATTTAAATTTATTTTTATTTTTACTTATTTATTTGAGAGCAACAGAGAAAGAGAGAGATAAAATTGATGTGCCAGGGCCTCCAGCCACTGCAAACGAATTCCAGATGCATGTGCCACATTGTGTGTCTGGCTTACATGGGTCCTGGGGGGGTCAAGCCTCGACCCAGGATCCTTAGGCTTCATAGGCAAGAACTTAACCATTAAGCCATCTCTCCAGCTCAAATAGTTCATTTTTTATTGCACTTTATGGATTTCTCTTAGTTTTAAGGTATGTGTACATGTAATTTCCAATACTTTATGAAGATTATGTATTTGTTGAGACATTATATTTTATGTCCTTTAGTTCTTCAAACATGACTTGCTTTAGTTCTTGGAGCACATTTAAGACTTTTGCAAGTACAATATCTGTGCTTCCAGAGGAAATAGTTTCTATACTTTATCTTTTCAAGGTTTCACCAATAATTTGGGCTATTATTTTTAAATTTAACACTTTAGAACTAGAAAGCTGGAGGTGGAACCATGGCAAGTTAAAAGTGCTACAAAGTTCACTACTCTTATTGAGATTTGACTATTTTTTCTAAATACATGATTCTAGAGTTGTGATACTGATTGATTTCTGGAGTTTGTAAAGTTGTTAATTTCTGGAGTTCTGGAGAAGTTGATTCTGACAGTTGTCAACTTTTATATAATTTTCATGAAGAAGAGTTTTTTTTTGGCATTCTGCCATTTATGTTGAGTTAAGTTCTCTTTAAAAATCCAATCACAAAAAAAAAATAGTTATAAGGTCTTGGAATATAATCCAGTCGGTAGAGTGCTTGCTGAGTATGCACAGAGTGTTGGGTTTGATTTTCACCACCACATAAAGAGGCATGTGATAGCACATGCTAATGATCTCAAAATTGGGAGGTAGAGGCAGGAGGATCAGGAATTCAAGGTCATCCTAGGTTACATGGCAAATATCAGGTTGGCCTATGAGATCCTACCAAAGAATACGCATATCAAATTGTCAAAACATCACAGTGCTCTGGAATGCCATTTCTGGGTTTCACATTCTGGCTTTGTCACTTACAATTTTGTGGTTACTCAACCTCTCTGGGAAGTAGCTTTTTTAAAATAAACTTGCATATTAACAGTAAGCACCTCATGGGATGATTGTAGTTGACAAGATGAATTACTATGTGGACAACTCTTATGATGCTGCCTAGCACAAAATGAACATTTTGTAGATGTACCCAATGATATGGCTCCTCTGAATTCCTATGATGATCCTGCACAGTCATTAACTTCTTTTTGCAATCAATATTATTGTTTAATGAAGCCACAAAGGTGATGACAGATCAAATAAACATGACTTTAGTATCTTCTATATACTGTGTGGTGGGTGTACAGTAGACACTTTCTGGAATATTTTATTAAAATTTTTATGTGTGGGCAGGAGAGATGAAATAGCAGTTAGGGTGCTTTCCTTCAAAGCCAAAGGACCTAGGTTTGATTCCCCAGGACTCATGTAAGCCAGATACACAAAGTGGACCATGCGTCTGGAGTTCATTTGCAATGGCTGGAGGCCATGGTATGCCCATTCTCTTTCTTTCTATCTGCCTCTCTTTTTTAGATAGGTCTAGAGAGATAGCTCAGTGGTTAAAGTGCTTGCTTCCAGAGCCCAATGACCAGGGTTCAATTCCCTAGTAACCCTGTAAGCCAGATGATGCACAAAGAGGTGCATGCATCTGGAGTTCATTTACAGTGGCTACAGGCCCTGGAACACCCATTCTCTCTCTCTCTCCTCTCTCTCTCCTCTCTCTCTCCATACACACACACACACACATACACACACACAAACACACACACACACACACGTACACATATATATGTACATATATGTGTGTGTGTATATACATACATATATATATATATATGCCCTAAATAAAAAAATAAAATATAGAAACACTTTTTAGATGAGTATGTGTTTTGAATTGAAGAATATCTTGCAGCTGCATAGAAGTGATGGTGCAATTTTTCTTCTGTCCATTATCTGGGTCTTGGCCGAGCTTAGGAACTCAGAAGCAGGAATTAGCCATAATGGCTTCTGAGCCAGGCTGTGGCTTCATGGGTGTGTCTTGTTGGCTTGAGGTGGGAATTCAGCATATTTTAAAATGTATCATGGGTCTGTCAACCTTTAGAGGAGAAGGGGGCAGGTGAAAGGTCTTTCAAAAAAATACAAATGTGGTAAAAGCAGTTGATCAGGAGAGCTACAATGGGACAGGTGGCTTGCATAAACTCCAACTGTACAGAATGGCTGGCTTACTGCCAGTCTGTAATGTTGTCTGTGGACATTTTACAATAGTTTTCTTTACTCCTGACATTGTTGTAAATCTTACTGTAAAATCACTCTAATGCAGCAGAAAGACTGTGAAATGAGATGTGGAACTTCAAGGATCAGCCGATTATAGTGGAAAGGAAAGTAGGTTATGATGCCTGGAGAGAAAATAAAGGAGAGCCACGGAGAAAATTAGTGGACCAAATGGTCATTACATGCTGGGATTTGTCCTCGCCAATCAATTTACAGTGAAGACAGCATTGTTAGGATGAACCCACTAGGTGGCGCTATTAAAAACGTTTCTTAGAAGTGTCTTTTCGTTTTTAAGAAGCTAGTTTAGTAACTCTATGATTTTTAGAGATGGAAACTGTGCTCACTCTGTTTTGGAGGGAGACAACGTGGGTGATTGTAATATATTATCCTCTCTGTAATGTGTGTGTATCTGTGTGCTGTAGTTTTAAATAAACAAACTTTTCCTCAAGAGAGACAATGTCTACTGGGTTAGATGTTTTTGAACCGCAAATTTAAGCTGAGCTTTCTGATTTTAGGGGTTATTTTTTATATCTTCTGACAATATTAGTATACTTTTGTGTTTTCTTCTCTTTTGTTAGTCTGGGTCTACATCACTGTTTCAGACAGCTCCCACTGCTGGGATGAACATCCAAAACAGGCAGTTGAGAGAAAGGGGTTTGTTTCAAGCTTACAGATGCAGGGGGAAGTTCCATCTGTGGCAGAGGAAGCTGCTTCCATACATCCAAGCAGAGGAGACCGTCACCATCCAGCAAATGCCAAAAGTAGTAAGCACAAAACTGGCAGAAGATAGCTGGACCCAGCCAGAGTTAGACAGCTCTGCATATCTTTGGGCTGGAATTCAGATCCATTGCCAAACACACCTCAGGGCTGTACCTTATAATCTGCATCCAGTAACACCTCCTCAAACCAGGCAGCTAGAGACAAACTTTAATAAAGCACCTGGTCTATAGGGGGCATATATTCAAACTACCACAACAAGCAAGTTAATTTTGTTACCATTCTTGTCAAAAAATGAGGGAGACTACTAAATGGTCCCTGACTCACCACATTAGGCAGTTGGCTGGTCCATTTCATTTTGAGATTTGGAACCCCTGTGTGGGCTCTGTGGGAGGTTACCAAGATTCCTAAAATTGCTAGCAGAGCACAGAACCAAAGGTCATTGCAGGGATGGAGAGATGGCTTAGTGGTTAAGTGCTTGCCTGTGAAGCCTAAGGACCCTGGTTTGAAGCTTGATTCCCAGGACCCAAGTTAGCCAGATGCACAAGGTGGTATGTGAATCTGGAGTTTGTTTGCAGTGGCTTGAGGCCCTGGTGTGCCCATTCTCTCTCTCTCTATCTGTCTCTTTCTCTCTCTGTCACTCTCAAATAAGTAAATAAATGAACAAAAAAAATTTAAAAAAGGAATTGCAAAATTTTTTTTTTAATGTCTGCAGGATGTTCATGTGGGCTGGCCAATGAATGTAAGAAAAGAGACTTTGGAAAAACTTACTTATTTATTTCCTGTCTTTTCAACAACAGTCCTTACCTCCAAACTGCTTGTCTGTGTCAGCTTTGTTTCTCTCTAGTTTTTCTAAGAATCAGAAAAATGGGAGGAAGTGGAACTGGGATTCAGTGTAACTTTTGTTCCTGGTGCTGGAAGAGGAGCTTGCTGGAGAGCTAGGTTGGCATTTTTCACGTGGTTTTTTTCTTGCACATGTATGTGTGTGGCATGGGAGAGTCTATGATTGCGTGCATGTAGGGACATTTTTCATGTGCATAGGCCAGAGGTTGATGTTGGGTGTCTTCCTTGATCAACCTCCATCTTCTTCACTTAGAGTCTCTCACCTGAACCCAGATATCGCTGACTGTGCAAGTCCATCTAGTCAGCTTTTCCCAGGCCAGGCTTCCCGGCCTCTGCCTCTGTGGGCCGCCCGGCCCGCCTGACACTTACCTGGGTGCTGGGGGAGGGATCCAAACGCATCCACTGTGTTGGTGTGGCTTCACCACTGAGCCCTTTCCCCAGCCCTGACCTTGGGTGCCTAGCATGCTCAGAGGTGCGATTAAAGGCCTGAACAGAGAAAGGTCCTACAGCAAACACCACAGGCCCAGTTCTTGTTCCTCACCCTGAAGGGCCAGATCCACTGAATCCTGAGCCCTGTGAAGGCAGGACTCACACGGCACACCTTCAGTGGTGAATTGGAGGTGTTTGAAAGTCTAATGTTCACTGTTCTTTCATCTACAATCATGTCTGTGAGGAGATAGATGGGTGCAAGGGCTGTGGGAGGGGAAGGGGGAGGCACCACTGAACAGGGAGTCATGCACAGAAATTGGTGGTTTATCAAAAGGGTCCTCTTGATTGTTTTCCTGGCAAACTAGAGTTAATGGAAAGCCTTTACTAACCAAACTCTTTAGCCTCTTCCCATTTTAGCCGAGCAGGAATCTGCTTAACTAGATGGAAACCCAGCCTGGCAAGTGCCTCACCAGTTTCCATGTATGTGTGTTACTTTGATGATTTGCATCCAGGGCTGAGGAGTGATGCTTGGAGACATGCCCACTGTAAGCCACTTGTATAGCCTTCACTTCAACATCCATAGGGCCTGCAAAGAAGAGGGTTCTTAAGCCAAAGCAAATTACTGAAGCATTTTTAAGTGGGTACAGAGTATGGTATTGATGTCCTCTCTGGCTACAGCACATCAAGTGACTCAAAACCCTAGGGACAAGTTCTGGGAAAGCCATTGTTAGGCAATTCTATGTGGGGTGAAGATCATAGAGTACACAGACCTTGAAAGTCTAGGCTAGTTGAGGTCTAGACCATGTGGTTTCTTGGTACAATCCTTAGATGTGGCAACCTTGAGATGGAAGAGGCTACTATCAGTATAACACAGCCTGTTATTTACAATAAATAATATGGGTAAAAGTACACCCCAAAACAACAACAAGCATATTATAGTAAATTCATAGAGCTGTAACATAATTGCTTATAACCTTAATGAGGTATTATCTGCACTTCATAATTTTATGTGTTATTCTTTTATATAGCTGGAAGTACAAGAGTTTACTCATTCCAGCATCCTCACATGCATTGTACTGTGATGTCAGAATCCTCTCAACATCAGCAGGCAATAGAAAGTTTTCAGTTCCATTATAATCTAGCAGAACCACCACTAAATAGTCCCTTGTTGCCTGAAACATGGTGACATGGTGGCTGGTTGTATTTTCTGAGCCCTGGCTGGTGACATTAATATTCCATGTGACTTCAAAGTCAGAGATGCAAACTAGTAAATTATATGGGAATTTCCTGAAATAAGAAAATGATAGTGAACAAGATGGCTCTGCAAGGCAAGGCTCATTCCTGAATGAGAGCCACAGGCTTAGTGGCCATAGAATCCTGTACAGCCAAAGACCTATGACGGTTGGTCAGTGTGAAGGTGTGGTGAGGACACAGGTAGTGTCCTGTGGGCAGGCTTGCCCACAGCATGAAAGAAAAGGCAGAGGGTCATAGACACTATATATGAGCACACTCCTATCTGGAAACACTTTTATAATTATATTTCATGCCCTTGCCATATTTTTTTCTGTTATTTTCTGTATCAAGTATTACATAATATGTATGGATCTTTCACAAACCCAACTTTTGATACTTGTTGACCACTTTCACATGTGAACTGAATCATAAAAAGGTTAAATATTATAAAATATTACAAAATATTTCTTTCTGGAAGAAGGAATCCCATCTGCCAGTCTTTTCTGGTTGTCCTTTTGCATGTATGTCATGACCTGTAGGTGACTTATGAACTCACAGCACAGGAAAGTCAAAGTCCTGAGTCCCATTTCTAGTCCTTTGGTTTTCACTACTGTGCCCATTTCATGAGACCCCAGACTTTTTTTTTTCTTTTTTCTTTTTTCTTTTTTCTTTTTTTCTTTTTCAGAATGATATCTCAGGGCCCAGAAACTGAGAGTGGCAGTTTCTGGTGAGGTTGCATGAGGTCCTAGGTTCAAAACTCCATTTCCCACTCAAACGTACACCTCTTGGTGTATTCCTTCACTCACCCATGCCTGGTATCTCTAGTCTCTGAGCCTCAGGACAGGCCAGAAGGAAGTGCATGTGTCAGCACCCATCAAGGCTGGGTAGGTGAACTTCTACTTGAGATCCTACAGTTCCACTGGGCTAGTTTGTCTTTTCCATCCACCTTCTAGACTCCAAATTTTTCCTCCTGTCCCTTGTCCACCACTGTTCTCTCTCTCCTTTGCTTTTCCTGTATGAATTTGTATTCTGTCATTTCAAAGCCATTTTGGGAGATGAAATGGCTCAATATAGCCATACTATAAGTATAGAGTAACTTGCTTTATCAAAACATGCCTTTTTATTGGTTTTTTTTAAAAGGGAGATCTGGGGAGATATAGCTCAGTCAGTAAAGTGCTTGCCTTGCAAACAAAAGACCTGATTTTGAGCCCTGTAAGTCCCATAGACCACATAAAAGAGCCAGTTGGTGATGTGTATGTATAATAACAAATGCCAAGGAGGCAGAGATAGGTAGACCTCTGGAGCTTGCTGGCTAGCCAGACTAGCCTACCTGATGAGTATCAGATTTACCAGAAACCTTGTCTTATAACAGTATATGGTACCTGAGGAATGGCACCTGAAATTGTCCTCTGGCTTCTACAGACACACACACAATATGTGAACCCACATGCATGTCAGTCTACCCACACATGAAAACTCACACAAATGCATGCACATACCCACACACATACAAAAATGAGTCCAGTCTTACAACCTATAGCTCTCATGACTCACCTGGTCCACATGGTCCAATTGGTAAAATGATTGTCTTGTGTTGCAGTCATCTTTCATCTCTGGGACCAATATCCAACCAGAAGCAGATTATTGTGGGAAAGGGTTTATTTCAGGCTTGCAGAGTCCAGCAGAAATATCATTAATGGCAGAAGTAGCTGGCTTACTTCCACAGATTCATAGCAGAGATATATCACCACATAGCCAGCAAACATAAACTAACAGCCAGAGCTCATACTGGCTCCCCATGCACCTTAGGGCAGTATTAAAAGATCTGCCCCAGTGAAGCTTCCTCTATTGGGCTGCAGGAGACTTACAAAGGAAGCTTAACCTTAACTAAAAAAATAAAAAATAAAAAATCCCTGGTACTATGGAGACATACATTCCTATTCAAATGAGCACACTTTGAAAGCATGAATATGAGTTCAATCTCCAGAACTCATGCAAAGATGCAGGTTGTGGTGACACGTACATGTGATCCTGTGCTGGGGAGGGGGAGATGGGTGGGTGGATCCCTGGGGCTTGCTGGCCAGCCAGTCTAGCCTAATTGGTGAGCTCCAGTCTAACAAAAGTTCCTATCTCAAAAATAATAAATAAAAAAAAGAAGTATGACATTCCTGAAGAAAGCCACCTGAGGTTGTCCTCTGGCTTCCAAAGGCATCAGGTATTAGCACACTTGCACGTGGCACATGCACACACACACACACACACACACACACACACACACACACACACACACTAAAGAAAAGATGTTCTGATGATTTGGATCATCCAGAAAGCTGAGTTCTCTTGGTGGCAGTTTAGAAGAGAATAAACCTCAAGGTCTCTTATCCTTCTGCTCTTTTGAGTCTGGCAGGCACCGTGCCTCCCCGCCCCTCCCCTTGCTTTCCCTTGGGAACTGCTGGATTCAGAGGAAGAATTTCTGAGCCATCCATGACATCTTGATTTTTAGCACTATCACCACCTTTTTAATTTTTTTTTACAACTTTAAAATTTATGCTGCAAATAACCAGCATTAAATTGTCTCTTTTATTTCATAGTCATGTGGCAGATCAATGTGCTTATCAAAGGGATTTCCTTTTGTGCTCTATATACTCACTTACCCATTTCAAGGTATAATGGTTTCATTGAATCTGTCTTAAAACATTCTTTTTCCTTTATATCATAAAGGTGACACTTGGCTTCCCATGACAATGGCACCTAGTCAAGTGGAACCTTGAGCTTATGCCTGCCACCATCTTAGTTACCTTGCTTATACTTGAAATTGTGGGCAGAGCTCAAGTTAATTTAAAAGGGCTGCATATAACCTGCCTATTCTTTTCCTAACCCTGACGTTCAAGGCAAAACAAGCCATGAACATGTTACTTCAGCTGTCAGAGGAATGAAACAGCAGCTAAGAGGTGCTAGAGGCTTATTGAAAACGAAGCAACTCAACGGGGGGTGGGGAGGTACTGGCCTGAATAGGTTTGTGTGTATGTTCAAGCTTTTGTTTTCAAACTGGACATCACTCAAACAAATTATTTTCATTATATATTATGAATATACCGGAGAGTCTCAATTGAAACACCCATTATGGGCATAATTGTCAATGTGGTGGGTAGGATATTGGAGCCTAGCTGTCATAAGCCTTTTTGGGGGTTTTACAACCACACTAATGTTATTTTCCTGGTGACTGACTTTAATCAAAATTTCCCATCTTCTTCTGACCTCGGTGAAACTGTCTTCATAACTGGGTTGGAAGGAGGAGCATCTAATTAAGATCACGTTCATACTTGAAATCTCTCTGCCCAGTGGGGATAGATAATATTGTCACTCAGCATTGGGAGTGGATAATGATATTAAACGTTTTCCCCATAGGCAACACAGTGGAACCAGAGCCCTGTGCTTCCAGGATTGTAGAGATTTTAGTATTCTTGGAGGGAAGTGGCTAGGCATTTTCCACTGTAGCTGAGGGTAGAGCAGAGCTAAGGTTGTCGTCCTCCTCCTCCTCTGTGGCAAGCTGAGTTTGCTACTCTGTAGCCCACAGTAAGTTTGAGGTACGTGGGTTTATTGAGGAGCAATTTACCTATAGGAAAATTCGTTCACCTTTAGTGTTTGATCTCGAGCATTTGACAAATGTGCAGAGTAGTATGGTAATGATCACATTACTCTAAAAAATGGAGAGCCAGAAATGGGGGAGATAAGAGGGAGAGCAGGTAAAAGGAGGAAAGGGCGGGCGAGGGGAAGGGGAGCATCACAGCATGCAGATCATTTGTCAGGAATGGCCTTCTTAACAATGGTTGCTTATGGAGGACCCTTCTCACTTCCTTGAGTTAGTTGCTAGTTATTTTTCATAAAGTCCTGTTTTCCAGATTATTTGTTTCTACTGGGGTCCTGAATCTGGTTCTCACTGGAGCTACTCTGAGGGCAGTTCCGTAATTGCTTTTGGTATCTTGTGCTCCACATGGGCCTTGCTAGCTGACAAGGCAGGTTCCATGCCCCTGACATGTAACCAAACTCCATCCGGTCCACAGTCCTGCTTACTAATTCCCTGTTAGCATTTTCTCATCACCAACTATAGGAGAAAGTGTGGTTCATAAAATATTAGTAAATAGAAAGGTAAACTTTCTGTTTATTTACTTGTGAATGTGTGTGTGTGTGTGTGTGTGTGTGTGTGTGTGTGTGTGGTGAGAGTGTGTGCAAGGAGCCAGAAGTTGATATCAGGTGTCATCCTCAATCACTCTCAATCTTATTTTTGACCCAAGGTCTCTCACTGAACTTGCAGCTCTCTGGCTCAGCTAGACTAATTAGCCAGGGTTCTCTCTGTCTCCACATCCCTAGTGCTGGGGTCACACACATGCCACTGTGCCTGCTTCTTTATGTGAATGCTGGAGACCCAAGCTCAGGTCCTTATGCATGTGCAGCACTTTAACAACTGAGTTATCTCCCCAGCCCAGAAAGTTAGACTCTTCAAGAGTGGACTTTTCCGGTAGTTTGTGGAACCCTGTTAAAATACTTGATCAACAATTCGATGAACTACTCTTCCTCAAGTTGCCCTTTAGGAAAAAAGGGGACTGCACTGTGTTCAAGTACCTTCACATTCTCTTCTATTGTAAAGCAGTGCCTGAGTTGTTTTGTTTTGAATAGCAACTAATGTATAGGTAGAACATATCAGCCTTAATGGATCTACCATCAATTCTAGGTTTGAAAGATGCCAACAAAGAAATATTTTGTGATGAGAGTTGGGAAAAGTGCTCTCCTGATGTGCCAGTGTCATTTGGGATTGAAATTAGAGTGACCATATAATTTTGTGGAATTGGAAGATGCATATTTTACACAAATTAAACAGAAAGAAATAAACTGACACCTCTGGAAAACAACAGGGGATACAGCTGATCTCCTGGGACACAGGAGAAATGCATGCTGTAGCAGGGGAGTGTTATCAATAAAGTTCTACTATTAAATACTTAAAGGGTAAAAAACAAACACTCTATCCTGATCTCAGGATTGGAGGATCTGATTTTAATTTTCTTTTTCAGAAAGCAGGGAAAACTGAACTGAGGACAACCAAAATCCACCAACAAGACAAGGATAGCTGACTCCCTGGCAGGAGATGAACCACCCCTGGCACAGCAGCTAGGGCCTGGGAACTGGTGAGATGAACAAGAATGCTGTTTCCATGGTGAGTCTGACAACCTGGGCCAGGGTGATGGAGACAGACACTGAGTAAACTCAAAATGCACGAAAGCAAAAATCCAGATGCTGCTGAAGGCTGAACACTAATGTAGACTTAAAGCACACCCACCAAGGCTCAGGGAATTTTGTGGAAGAGGGACAGAAAGACTGTAAGAGCCACAGGGTGGGAGGGGAATATCCAGAGACATTGCCTGCCCCACCCTCTGCCAATGACTTACTGTTGCACTCACAACTCATAACCCACAACTCCACAGTGAATACTAGCAACCCCACTAAGAAGGGCCCTAAGTGGGGCTGAGGACAGGGAGGAGGGAAATGATGGTACCAATGTATGGTGTGTCCATACAAAGTTTCTAAATAATAATAATAGTAATAATAATAAATCTTTAAAAACAACCTTGGGGCTAGGGGTGTAGATTGTGGTAGAACATGTACTTAGCATGTGTGAGGATCTGGGCTCTATCCCTAGGATCCCCTATGTATGACCCCTAATATCTAACCTTGTGTTCTCAGTTATTTGAATATTTAATCTACACATTACAAGTTTGCTTGTAGTAGTTAAGCATGTTTATTAAAGTATTCACCTTGGGAAAATGGACAAGACTTCTTATATTCAGAAATTGATGGGAAAGGATATGGTGACACATTTTTCCCTTGTGGTGTATACAGAGCTTATAGGTGAAGGTCACACCAGAAGAAATCTGATGGGGATCCTTTTCTATAGCAAAGTGAAGCAGCTGTTCCTAAGTAAGGGAGATTAATTTAGATTATGTCCTTGGGACACCTTGGCACATGGCTTAAGTCCATAAACTGCATTCATTCTTTTCCTCATTGCCTATGGGCTTAGCTAAGATTTTTAATTTCAATAGCATTTTATGATTATAAACATAATACTATTGATTATTATTATTTGTGCATTTTGTACTTATAAATTCACCAAAATTTTTATGTAACCTGATACCAATACTTGGATTTTATAGCCATAAGAGATGCAGAGTGGCAAAAAAAGAAGGTCATTCTATGTGTTCTGTAAACAAGTGTACTTTTTGCGATTATATTTGCCACATTTCAATAGCACAGTTCTCTAGTGACTTTACATGCAAGAAGCCCATGGTGAAGATGTGTTAAATAAGCTTCCTTCTCCTCTCAGTCATGTTGGTCAGGAGCTCATTGTTAAGAAATCAACAAAATCTATTAAATACGATGTCTTTAAGCAAAAGCATGTGTAAAACAAGGCTGTGTATTGATTAGATATGGGAGAACACCCAAGACTAGATTGTTGTGACCAATGGCTTGCAGGAACCTTCCCTTGGCAGTCAATGGTTCAATATTCACTAATTCAACATGGGTGGTGTGACTTGACAGATCACAACCAGCATAAACAATGGGGCTGGAAAGTGGATGTAGAACATTCTGATTGATGGCTTGTATTTTTAAAATATTTTATTTTTATTTATTTGACAGAGAAGGAGAGACAGAGAAAGAGAGAGAGAGAGAGAGAGAATGAATGGGCAAAGCAGGGCCTCCAGCCACTGCAAACAAACTCCAGATGCATGCACCCCCTTGTGCATCTGGCTAACGTGGGTCCTGGGGAATTTAACCTGGGTCCTTTGGCTTTGCAGACAAACACCTTAATGGTTAAGTCATCCCTCCAGACTGGTGGCTTGTATTTTTTCAATCAACATATTATAAATCTTTTCACTGGCTATCAAACAATATCAAGATTATTTTCTAAAAATGAAAAATGAAAGGAAGTGAATGGGTTGAGTTACACATATGCAGCCACTGTATCTAAGGCAAATAACTTCCCTCTTAAGAAAACACTCATTCATGCAGCTCAGGATCCCAGTGTTAGGCTGCAGATTAACTGCTGTGGTCCTCATGTATCCTTCCACTCTGGGAGTAGCTGTGCTGATTCTCCAAGGCAGTGGTCTGAACAAGTCTCTCACTGAGGGGCTGGTTGAGTTTCAAGTGTGTTGTATTGTCCTTGAGGGACTCCAAGGGATTTCCGTTTGTGGGTGCACTACAGTGAATGCACAGTATCTTAAGGATGTAAAGGATAGTGGAGCCCCATAAGATCCTCCCAACCTCACATTCAGCAACTCTTCTGTAAAGGGCAATTGCTCCCCAGACATAAGGTGACACAGGCAATTATTTTTTTACTTTTTAATTTCATTTTATTTTTTGGTTTTCTAGTTAGTATGAGTCATGCTTAACACTTACTCTCTGCTCTTTCTGCTTCAATCACCTGTTTCACTTTCTTTCCTATTATGCCACAAAATATGCTGCATAATAGCTGTCATTGCATATTTCCCCAGCACTTGTTAAGGTAGGTGCTGTACCTATAGGTCACTTTGAAGATAAAAATAAACTTCAGAGGTCCTTGTCTCTGAGCAGAGCTTTGCATAAATTGGACAAATTCATGAAAAAAATTTTAACTTAGAAGTCTAGCTTCTCCTCTGCTTATTCTCATGCATTGTCCATGGTCAAAACTCCTTGCTGTGAAGGCTCTGCATATGTTTACCAGGTTCAGGCTTTCCTAACTAACATCCAGACATGCATCTTATTTCCTTGAAATACCCCAAGTAACATACTGTGTCATCATGGCTATTTTGAGGATCTGACAATCGAACAAGGAAGTGTCTATATCAGTGACCAGCTCATGACCCCCAAGAGGCCTGACATAAGGTCTTCATGTTTGATAAGTAACAGACACAGCTCTCTGCTTGGTGCTGGATGGACTGCCAATGCCTGGTGTTCTGACCTTGGGTACATCATGACACATCTCTAGGTCTCCAAGCTTTGCTCCCTTAAGGTGGTCATTGCTATGTTATTGTGAAGATCAACATCTTTTCAGTGGAAATGGACAGAGCACTCTCTGTCCTGTTAGGGAGTGCAGAATGAATGGTATCAGCCAATCGACTTGTGATGTCTGAGTCTCAGTTAATTTCATGTGTTAATTGGTAGACATTTCTGCTTAGCAATCTTCTCAGAGGCATTACTAGAATACCATGAAGTTTACCTGTGGAGAATCTTAAGGAGTTCAAGGCCTCTCTAACATTCTGCATGGCTCTTAATTTCTGAAATTAGTGCTGTATTTTCAGAGTGTAGTGCTCTGTAGTGACTGTAAGTGCAAGAGGCCTGTGATGAAGAAATAAGTATGTGAGATAAGCTTCGTTCTGCCCTCATTGACTTGACAAGTCTCTGCCCTTCAGTGTGTGTTGAAGACAGCAATGCTAACTATGGAGTTATGCTGAAAGGAACATGGATGAGGAGGCCTTCAGTGGCCCTGGGCCTACATGGGAACGTGTGAGCTGAGGAAACATTATATTTTTTCTAGATTTTTCGTGAAGGTTGCTCAAAGAGAAGCTGAGGCACACTGCCCTTATCAAGTATTTATGTGAGCAAACAGTGACTCATGATCAGGGCAGTATAGCATTGCAAACATTATGGGGCTCTGTGGAAGGGACACATGGGGAAGGAGTCTGTAAGATAAAGGTAGAAGCAAGACAAAGCATTTGATTGGTTGCCATGGAAGATGAACCTTACTTGGATCATGGCAGTGGAAAGTCCCTAGCTAAGGGTTGACTAGCTTCTGATTATTTAAGCTTAAGCTCAGTTTTTATCCTATCATTTGCTTATGGAGGACCCAGGGTACTGGTGTTGCTAATTAATTAGAGTCATGTGTCACATTAATGGAGATATGGCCTAAGAGATGCAGCCTTAGGAATATTTTTAAAAAAATTTTATTTTATTTATTTATTTGAGAGGCAGAGAGAGGGAGAGAGAAGGAGAGAAAGTGAGTGAGTAAGAGAGAGAGAGAGAGAGAGAATGTGCATTCCAGAACTTCCAGCCACTGCAAACAAACTCTAGATGCATGCATCTTTTGCATCTGGCTTATATGGGTCCTGGGGAATCAAACCTGGGTCCTTTGGCTTTACAGGCAAGTGCTTTAACCACTAAGTCATTTCTCCAGCCCTGATTTATTTATTTGAGAGGGAGAGAGGTAGAAAGAGACATATATTATTTATATGTCTGTCTGTCTGTCTATCTACTATCTATCTATCATCTATCTATCTATCTATCTATCTATCTATCTATCTATCTATCTATCTATCTATCGAGAGATAAGGAGAGAGGGAGATAGGAGGCAGGGGAGGGCAGAAAGGGCATTCTAGTGCCTCTAGCCACTGCAAACAAACTCCAGTCACATGGGCCACATTGTGCATCTGGCTTTACATGGGTACTAAGAAATTGAATGCAGGTCCTTAGGTTTTGCAGGTAAGCACCTTAACCTGTGAGCCATCTCTCCAGCCCCAGTTATCAGGATATTTTGTTGTGGGGATCAAAGAGCAAACTTTCTCACACCTAGATGGTCTCAAGAGATATGGTGAACAAGAGCCGTGTGAGTTTGCTGCTGTCTTTGCATAAGGTTTTACAGTAACTATTTCTTTGTTAGTGGAAGTACACTCTAAAATAATGATAAAACTTATAGTATAGTAAATACACAAACCAGTTACATGATCTATTCTCATTATTAACTATCATCAATTATATGTGACTATATGAGCTTGATTTTTGTAGGACTGGCAGCACGGCAGGTTCATTTACACCCACATCCACACAAACACCTGAATGATGTCTCATGCTCTGACATTTGGATGACTACACCACCTCTGGATTGCAGGATGTTTTCAGCTCCATCACAGTCTCATGGGACTGAAGTTGTGGTCCATCACCAATGACAGTAGTGAATGATGGTGTTTGCACTGTACTGAGTAAACAGAGCACACAGGTGTCTGGGGGATGCAGAAGGTAGTGAAGCCCAGTATCCCCCACGCAGTAGTCAGTAACTCTTCCTTCAAGGGTGATGGTTTTCCAGACACAACGAGATGCATGCAATTATGATGTTTTAAAGAGCGTGAGTCATGATTGGCTCTTACTCTCTCCTGCAGCTACATAGTCTGCACAGGAGGAATCTTGCGTACTGTGAAGGCCTTTCTGAGTGTGGCTCCTCAGTGTGTCCTTTCTGAGTCAAATAGAAGGTGAAGTGAGCCTCCATGCAGTGTGCTGCAGGCTGCCTTTGCTTAGCTGTGCAGTCTCATGTGCACAGATGATGGTGATGACTCTTCCAACCTGGGACTCACAAAGGGTCATACAGAAAGGGAAATGGGCGAGGCTTTCCTTGACCGGTGGACCTGCATGGGGAAGGTATAAGCAGAGGAGTGTGCTCACAGACATTCCTTGCTCCAGAGGGAGTTTGCTAAGACTGTGCTTTCATTTCTTCCTGGCAATGAATACTGAGGAAAACACTCTTTGGATCACAGTTTCTCATATTTTACTTGGGGAGGACTGCAACTATCCAGCATGTTTGGTGGTAAATTTAATCTAAAGATAAGCACTGATGAAGTTGAATGTCAGTTTCTGTAAACTCCAAAATGAAAAAAGCTCTTGGCAAGGCATCTATAGTAGCGGAGAGGACACTGGAGAGGAAAAGTAAGCATCAAGATGCTGTTCAGTAAAACTGTCGAGCCTGAGGTTCTGTCATGGGGGAGAGAGAGGGCGAGACCTCTGGGGTTTGAGGTACCTAGAGAGGCTTCTCCTAAATGCATGCTCTGAGTGCATGGAGGAAGTAGCCTCCTATAGCTGGTTAAGTCAGCAGATCGTTGTGTTATTAACCTCAGGCAAGTTATTCCTGCCCCTTGTAACTCAAGTTGTTCTTATCTTATCTACAGAGAAAGAGGAATCTTGATGGCTACAAAATGGTTCTGTAAACTATGAAATCAAATTACAACTCATCTCAGAGAGTGACATAAAAGAGAAAACATGAGGAATTAAGTTGCAGGGTGTAGGTTTTATCAGACCAAATCAAAAAGTAAGCCATACATGCTTGTCTCAGAAAGCCTGTGCTTAAAATAAAATGAATGCTTGCTGGGGTGTACGATTTCTTGTCGGCACACTCTGATGTGTGAGGTACGAGAGGCCACAGGGTGCGTATCAGAATGGAAATGATAATTATTTTTTATAGCAGTGTCTTCTTGAGCTTCAAAGAAAGAGACCACTCTCCTTGCACACGCAAACATCAATTTGGAAGCTGAAGAAGGTAATTTTCACATGCAAATGCCCATGAGTTAAAATGAGCAGAAGCAAGGAGCAGGCTGTTAAAGAGACACTATTCTACTTATCTTCCAGTATAAAGAAGCAGGGGCTTGAAAGAAGCAATAATTTCTTGATGGAGGAAAGGTGACAACCCAGCGAGTTTCTCCAATCTTGTACCTTGAACATGTCTCTGCTTTCATGAGTTTTCCAAGAAGTGTTTTATTAATGATTCACCTTGGCAGAAAATAGGGCAAGCCACAATGGCGGAGGTGAATACTTGGATGTGGAGTCAGATTTGGCTGCAGATCCTATGCTGATATCTGCTGGTCATGGGATCTCAGTACAAATCACGTAGATTCTGAGAATTTGGTTTTCCTCATCACAGGATGCTGTCAGGTCAGTGAGAATACACTGTGAAGTGAAGTCCACAAGGGTATGAACTACTAACCACAAACTCAGGGAAGAAGTAACAAGTACCACAGCACTTTCTAAACTAGCAATTTCTATAATAATCCTTTTAATTCCTTGATGTAATATATAGGACTTGATGTAATATATAGGACTCTCTATCATTCACATCAAGAGCCCCTCCCTGCACAAATACAGTTATTCCAGTCTCTGGGATATAGGAATTTTTTTTCCCCCAAAGGTTCCTGGATTAACTCTCAGCTGCCTTTCTCTTGCTTGCACTGCTTAAAGAACAGTGATAGTTCTGTTGCTTGTGTCTGTCCCTTGGTTCATCCATCATCTTCCTGGAAATCCTGGTTTGTTTTTCTTTAATTACTTATTTAGTTAAGAGAGACAGAAAGAGAGAGAGAAAGAATGGACATAGCAGGGCCCCCAGTCACTGCAAATGAACTCTAGTCACATGTGCCACCATGTGTATATGGTTTAAGTGGGTACACGGATTCTGGGGAAATGAACTTAGGTATCTTTGGCTTCGCAGGCAAGCACCTTAACAGCTAAGCCATCTCTCTAGCCCACAGAAATCCTGTTTTAATTCTGTAAGTCAAAACTGCTGTTTCTGAGTATCTTCCCCCGGGGAGCAAATTCAAGAAAACACCAAGGGACGGTGCTGCTTTTGTATTCTTCTGGAGGGCTCCTTCCCGGGAGCTATGAGCAGTGGGCTTAGTGGCTAGATGAGGGAACAGACAGATAAGGTGAGATGAAGCACTCACTGTAAGTGAATAAAGAGTAAGTATATCTAAGCAGGGTGTTCCTGCTCTCTTCTCTACCCTGGAGTTGGGATTAAAGAGCTTTCTTTTATCCTCCCAACTCTGTGGTTCTCAAAGTCTATAAAGAAGGATCAAGTTATCTAAGCATTTTATTTTGGTCCTTTGAAGCCCTACTTTGTGGGGACAGCAACTTTGCTTCTCCAGAAGTTTTGGCTTGAATTTTTGTTCAAATCGATGCATAGAGGATTTTAAAATGCTCATTTCAACAAGACGCCACCATCGTTTTAGTAAGGATAATTGAGAAATATATACTTGCAACATTGCCCACAGCTTCTGCCTGTGGTTAGCTTAAACATAGCCAAGTGGGTTTCACTACAACATTGAAAACTGGAAAAGAAATTGAACAAATAAAAGTTTTCTGTTCTCTCTCTCTCTCTCTGAAGGGCCAAAGGAGTCTCTTGTGTTCTACCTTTGTCACCTGTGTCCAAGGCCAACCACAACTGCCAGCTCCTTAGAGCTGAGGGAAGCAAGTGGAATCAAATTTTCTTATTCCACAGAGATAAACAACGGATTTCTTTTTTGTTGTAGGTTTTGTCAATCAAAGACTGTCCCAGGAAGAGGCAAGGCCAAGTGTAGATAGGCTGCTATTGGGCTTAGTTGTGTGAAGCCTGATACCCAGAACTGAGATCCCCTTAGTCTGACCTCACAGGGCTGCTAAGGTCAGCAGTGAGGTTCTGGTCATCTCCCAGACACATCTGGTGGTAACGGGACCCTTTATTGTGTGATTTAAAGATGAGAGGCTCTGGACTAGACATCAGGTCACTTGGCTTCTAGTTGAGGCAGTAGATGAGTATTTCTGATAAACCTTCAACCCTTTTAACCCATATGTTCTGATGCCTAAAAGAATAAATTCATGTAGGTATCAGTAGCCCCTTGGGTCACACGTTCAGTGATTTTCCAGTCAAAAGAACGTGTTAGAGGAGCACAGAGTAGATGCTAAAATACCTTGGGATTTCATACAAAACAAACATGAAATAACTTTGAAAGGTAGAGAGAAAGATTAAGGTTGTCAAGACCTGAGAAATGGCATAGTTTCCTGGATTTTCTTTTTGTCTCATGTATTCTTTACTTGGAACTAAAGAAACCATTAAACTGGAAGTGTGGTTGGGCACAGGCAGAAGCCCCAAAGAGGTACTTCTTCTCTGTAGCCTAACCAGAGCACAACAGCCTAGCAGACAGGAAACTTCCTGTAGTAACCACTCTATTCTGCCTAAGCCCACAGAATAAACTGTGGCTTGATTCTTAAACTCAGCAGCAGAACCCAGGTTAGAAGAATAGATTTTTATCTTCCTGAGGCTGTAATGAGATAACCCAAGCAGACCCACCATGAAATAGTCAGAAGACACCAAATATCCTGAACTTTTATACCTGCCTGCGTTCCTACCTCCCCATAGTGGAGGACCATGAGGAGGGGGAAAGTTCCCATCCCTATGCAATAGTAGTAAAGAGCCCTTTCTAACTACCTTGGGCACTGTGGGAATCAAGTAGAGATTCTTTATTTTATTCCTACCTAGAAGTTACAAACTAGCACCAACCTTTCCTTCCTGTAGTAATATCAAAGAAGGCCACCTAGTACATAAGACTAAAATCAAATCTAAGTACTCAGAGCATAACACAAAACACTTGATGTTCAATAGAAAACCACATGTCACACCATGACCCAGAAATATTTGAAATCAAATGAAAAAAGACAATCAGTAAATTCCAGCAGCAAGATTACAGAGGTACTAGGATTATTTCACAATGATTTTTGAGTAGCCATGATTTTACTGAGTAATTATTAACATGCCCGTAATAAATTAAAGCAAGGTCTGGGGATGCAGCTCACTTGGTAGAATGCTTGCATAGCATGCACAAATTCCTGGGCTTTATCTCCAGCACTGCATAAATGGGGCACAGTGATGTACGTCAATAATTCTAGTACTTGGGAAGTACAGGCAGAAAGATCAGAAGTTTACGAACTTCCTCAGCTATACTGTGTATAGTCAGCCTTGGATACATAAGACTGTGTCTCAAAGGGAAAAAAGGAAAGAAAGACAAGCAATGAAAAAAAAAATCCTTTATATAAAGAAAATATTTAAAGAAGAACCAAATGAAATTTGTAAAATAAAGAATAATAGCTGAAATAAAATTCATAATAGCTGGGTTCTGCAGCAGAATGAAAGGGACAGAGAAGTCAGCGAACTGGAGGATAGCATAATTAACACGATACAATTTGAACCATAGAGAGAAAAGAGGCTAAAAATGAACAGAGCCTTTGATACAGGTGGCTGGTTAACAGAAAATCAAATATTCATGTTTTGGTTATCTAAGCAGGAAAAGGCAAAGTAGTCAGGCTTGGAATATTAGTCTAAAAAATGGTTGAAAACTCCAAATTTGGTAAGAGACATAAATCTCCAGATCCAAAAGCCTGAGAGAAAATAAAGAACATGAAAAAATGCCATCTTTACCCCACCCCCTGAAAAGAAATCACACCAAGACACATAATAATTAAACTCCTGAAAATGTTCAAATAAGTTTGGACAACTCAAAAAAATAAAGAAAAATATTTCAAAATAAACAGAATATATAAATAGATATTAGAAGATTAAAGTTATATCATAGAAGCAATCACACTAAATGTAAATGGAAGAAATATATCAACTAAAAGACAGAGGTTGGCAGAATGCATTTGAAAACATATCCTAACTATAGGCTGTTTGTAAGAAATTCACTTCAAATATAATGGTATAAACAAGTTGAACATAAAATGATGGAAAAAGATAAATCATATAACATCTAGATGTGGTGGTTTGGAAATAAATGTCCCCATAGCCTCAGGTATTTTTTGATTAAGCTTCCAACTTAGTCTTCAGCTGGTGGAATTTTTATGAGGTGAAACCCTGTTAGGGTAAGTGTGTTTTCTTTTTCTTTCTTTTTTTTTTTTTTTTGGTGAGGTATTTTGTCCCAGCAAGAAGCTAATTAAAACACTAGATGAAGGAAGGAATAAGTGGGTATATTAGTATTAGATAAAGGAGACATTAGGGAAAATAAAATACTGAAAGGCAGCAAGGGATATTGCAAGATAGTTCAGACACTACTCACATGATACATAGCAGTCCTAGATGTGTATGCATCAAACAATGGACTTGAAAATACATGCAACTAAACTGATAAGGAAACCAACACATTGTTTTCAAGATGCCACAGAACATGCTCTAAGTTTAAATAAATTCTGTGCAATAAAACTTCAATAAATTTAAACAACCTTGAATAATAAAGAATGTGATCTTTGACCATCATGGAATCAAACTAGAAATCAATAACAGAAAGATAACAGGAACACATCATATCAATGTTTCACATATCAAATCAACTGTTCACAGTCCACTTGATAATGGACAAAATATTTATAAATATCTTGTGGGGCAAAGAGGATGTCTAAAGTGAAATATATATATATTAAGTATATCTATTAAATATATTAAATGAAAGGAAAATGAAAATAGAGCATTTCAAATTTTGTGGAACCCAGATAAAACAGTGCTACAAGAAAAAAAAGTAGAGTATACTAAATGTATACAGAATGGTTGCTAGTAGATAAAGATAGGCTGACTCAAAGATATCCCAGGGTGGGAAGCAAGGGGTCCAACCTTTTGTCACCACCACCATATTGTTCACCCCTGACCATCTGCCTCCACACCTATTTTTCCTACTCTGTAAGCTCTCTCTGGAGAAGGTAAGGATGTGGACAAATCTCATCTCTACTATCTTGGGCTTAACTCTGTATTCATCTGTGGTAAGTGCTCAGTAAGTATTAGTGATGTGAATGAATAAAACTCACTTTCTTCTCTCCAGTAGACTCTATGTCTGGTATTTGTGCTTTCCTGGAATCCTGGGTATCATATATCTGTCTCATTTTCACTCATCCTGGCTCCTCATGTCTGTATCACAGTAAACTTTTTAAGCTGAAAAATGCCTACCCAGCATGACTTTCAGAGTGAAAATGTCTGATCAGTTTACAAGTTGAGAGGTGGTCCTCTCAAATAGGCAAGGTTTTCCAAGAAGTAGTAAAAGTAAACATTGCAGAGGAAGGGGCTCATTAAATATGAGTGCTGCTCTCACAGCTAGCCAGAGAATTTTCTCCAGGGAGATGGCAGTAGAAACTGAGGAGACTCAAAACTCATCAAAATAGAAAACAAGAGGCTGTGGAAAGCTCAACAGTGAAAGAGTTCTACCATGCATTCCAAATCTCAGGGTAACATTGTAGAAGATAGGTCAGAAAAAATGTAAGAGATGCAGGGTGAGAAGGTATACTATGAGACCATTGTCTTCCACACAGAAACTGACTGTCATTATCATAGTCCTGCAAGGATTACCCAAAACTTCACTGAGGACTGTCCTCTGTGGAATGGGGGTGGTGGAGAGGAACAACAGAGGATAACTCAATGGGAATGCAGAAAAAAATTTTCAGTATGCTGATATATTAAAGTTCTCAATAAAAATTTTGAAAAAAAGAAAATTTGAGCAAATGAGAATTAATTGTGTCCTTAGAGTGTTATGCTTCATGCAGATCATCTTATATTTTTTATTTCCATTTTCACAAAGTAGAAGACTTGTTTACACAAGGACAAGCTCTTTCCCCAAGGCTATACAGTGGGGACCAAGGAACCAAGTTAAGATCTGTCTAATTCCTAAATTCCTTCCAGCAAGGCCTGGAATAGCTCTTAGAAATTTTTCTGACAATAATTTTAGCTTTAGGAAAAGACTAGACACTGTTTTGTCTGACCTTTCCAATTATCTGACAAGCCCAGTGTTAATCAGCTGAGTCAGAATTGATGACCCCAGGATAACTTAAGCCTCAAACCATCTTCTGATGAAATGATAAAACAAGACTGCTAGGCTAATTAACAAGTCTAAAAACATTATGCGAGTTCCAGTGATGCCTTTGCTTCTGGCCCATCCCACACCTTACCCAAATAAGAAAGCAACTAATTTGCAAAACCCTTGCTTCTGTGAAGCAGCTGTGAGAGTCACTGACATATATGATTAGCATAAAATTAATTCCTGTTGGGGAAGCATTATTACCACCCCTAATGAGGTTGAGGAAGTGATTAGTGCTGTGTGAAGGATGGCAGATACTCTTCTTTTAACTCCAAATGAAATCTGTGTGGGATGTTATTTTCACCATAAAGATTGGACGCATATTTTACATAAAGATTATGTGTTTATGCAATTATCACAGTCCATTTTGGCTGCTATAAAATATTATGGACTATGTGGCTTATAAACAACAGAAGTTTATTTCTCAATTTTGGATCTTAGGAACTTCAAGATCAATCTTTGGTAATTTGTGCCTGATGACTGCTCACTTCCTGGTTCGTAGAAGCTGTGTTTTTCCTATACCTTCACCTGGTGGAAGAAACATGGCAGCTGTTTGGGATCTCATTGATAAGGGCACTCATCCTGTCCTTGAGGGCTATATGTTTAGAGCCATCTCCCAAAGGCTCCCAATACCAGCACAATGGAGGTGAGAATTTCAACATGGGAATGTTGAAGGCTATGTTGAGTCCATATTAGCCATTTTGTGTGAGATGGTTTTCCTCAGTGATTTGAGACTTTGAAAAATTTACAAGAGTGTTTATTGTTGTTTTTCATATTTACTTTTCATGGAAAATCCTATGTAGAAAACAATTATGGAAAGTTTAATCCCTTAAGTTAATACCCTTAAACTAAGTTATATTTGTAATTTTAAGTGGAAAAGAAAATGAAAAGTGAATTGACTCTAGTCATGTATGGGAATCATATGTTCTAGTTTCAGAAAACTCACCAATACCTCTTATCTATAAATAGTTACATATACAGTTTCAAGCTCTTTATGTGACATACCATTGCTATTTTGCTAAAAGTCACACACTATTTTGAAATATTCATTTTGTTTTTTCATGTTATGATAATAATATAAATATCTCTGTACTATTTTCCATAGATATCATTTTAATTGCCTTTTCCATATTGCATTGTACAAATGAGCTATCATTTACTTTATTGTTGTCTAAATGTTACACTTTATATTAGTTTTCAGTTTTCACTGTCATCAATACAGACATAATACTTATATTTGTAAATGCTGCTCTATCTGCATTTTAACTTCTTTCTACTGATTTTATACAAATGGAATCACTTGGTAAAGCAGTTTTTAGATAAATTGTAGACTGTAGATAAACATTGCTGAACAATGTTTTTAAATATAACTGTCAACTTGCAATTCTATCCAGGAAAACCATCCTTTTCAAATGAAAAATAAGAACATATTCAGACAAACTGAAATTGAAACAGTGATTGCTTTTAGGCACCCATTAAAAAATACTAGCTGAGTGTGGTGGCACATAACTTTAATCCTAGCACTCAGCACTTGGAGGACAGAGGTAGGAGGATTCCTGTGAGTTGGAGGCCAGCATAAGACTAAATAGTAAATTTCAGGTTAGCCTGGGCTAGCGCGAGCCCCTATTTTGACAAAAGAAAGCAAAGCAAAGGAAAAACAAAAACAAAAACAAAAACAAACTAAACATGCATGCTCAAATGACTTAGAAGTCATGTGTAAGTATCGACATTGGGATTACCAGCAAATTTTAGCATGTATGTGAATTTACAAACCCAAAATTCGTGAATAATGAGGATTAACTATGATTGGTGCTATATATTTCACATGTAAGATGGAACTGGAGAATATTTTGCTTACTAACATGTCACATGCAGCAAGACAAATACCCATTGCTTCTAATTACATATAAAATTTGAAGTAGTAAATTTCTAGGAAACAGAAGTTGGAATGATGATGACTGGAGTCTGAAATGGGCAGGGTAGGAGTACCAAAGATGTGATGGTCCAAGTATATAGAGACTCAATTAGGCAGGAGGAACAAGTTTCTTTTTTATTTGATATATGTCATAGTATGGGAAACAAAATAATCTCCTGTGCACTTCAAAATCACAAAGAGGGAATTTCAAATGCTCTTATTACAAAATAATAAGTATTTGAAGTGATGAATATATGGAGTATTTGCTGTGCACTGCAAGTATTTACAACAATGCTTTGTAAATTGACAATAAATATTAAATTCTCAACCAAGTTAAAACCAAAGGGAAGAATATATAATGATATTCTTGATTGCAGGATTTAGTCAAGTGTACATGGAAATGAACCAACAAAGCTCAAATTTGATTTGTAATAAATCTAATCTCTCAGCAAATACTTCAAGGCAAAGAGAGAGGACACATACTGCAAATACCAGAAATGCAAATGAGGAATCACAACAGAGCCTGCAGACAAGCATAAAAACAAAAGGAGATTGCAAACATCTTTATTTTGGTAAATTTTAAAGTATATGTAAAATGGGAAAACTCTTGGAAAAATATAACTTAGCAAATTAGAAACAAGAAGAAAATATTTAAAATCTGAATCGTCTTATATATAATAAATAAACTGAATAGTTAACTAACAATTTCCTCTAAAAAAGAAAATAAATCTCCAGGCAAGGGCGTCTTTGCTGATAAGAAGAAATAACAAAATTCTTACGCAGCCAAGTGTGATGGCATAGGCCTTTAATCCCAGCACTCGGGAGGTGGAGGTAGGAGGATTACCATGAGTTCGAGGCCACCCTGAGACAACATAGTAAATTCAGGTCAGCCTGGGCTACAGAGAGACTCTACCTTGAAAAACCAAAAACAAAACAAACAAACAAGAAAACAAAACAGACAACAACAAAAAAGTCTCTTATACAAATTCCCCTAAAGGAACAAAGAAAGCCAGAGAACCTGTGAGCATGGGGTTTTCCTTATTTTGTTACTAATACTAATACTGCCACTACTGTAGGGCATGTGTATTCTTATTTTCTGTGTGGTCAATATCAGCTTGAAGCCCCAACACATGTTGCAGAGCAAAATTTACAGAGAAGGAAAGTTGCAGGTCAACTTTAAGGAAATAAATATTAAAATTCTAAATAGAATCTTAGTAAATATTATCCTGGCAATACACACCGAGAATTATATGTCATTTTAGATAATTTCAGGAGTTGAAAAGTCACCTGACACTGGAAAATTGGACAGCACATTTTACCACACTGACAAATTCCAAACAAAATGTTAAGATGTTCTCAAAAGGTACAGAACTGGCATTTGATAAAATCTATTATGCATTACAAATAAAAAAGCTTGTCAAAGAATTAGAAAACCAAAAAGAAGAAAAAAATGAGAAAGATAATGGTATTAACAACACAATTCATTTGATTAAGTTGATAATGATCAACTTAAAAACTTACAACAAAGGTTTATATTTTATGATACAATATAAGAGTTATCATCTCAAAGACTGGAAAGACAGAAATTTTTTTTCTAAGTAATTTCCATTCATTATTACACTGGTTTCTCTAGTCAGCACAATAAGAGAAGTATATAAGGCCTTTAAAGAGGTGTAACAGATAATATGTTTGTGAAGTACAAAAGTCTAACAATTATAATCAATAGGTGAAATTAATGAGGACAGTGGATAAAAGATCAATGTACAAAATATAATGATGCTTCAATATACAAGGAACAAATCCATAGAAAATGACACTAATAGTGATATCAATTATAAGAGCATTGAAAACATCAGATACCTAGGAAATGGTCATTCAACTGTCATGGAATGAACTGTTCCATTAATATGTTGATGTTCTAACACTCAGTAGCTCAGAATGTGGCTATATTTGAAGATAAGGTCTTGAAATAGGTAATTAAGTTAAAAAGAGTCTACTAGGGTGGTTTACGATATGTTCTCATCTAATATAACTGATTTTCTCATAAAAGAAGATATTTGAACACAAACAGGTACAAAAGAAGATGATACATAGAAACAGAAAATGTTAAATACTGGCCAAGTAGAGACTCCCCCCACCCCCAAACTAACCACACTGAAACCTTTGTCTTGGAGTTCTAGCTCTTGCTGTAAGAACATACATTTTACTTGTTTAGGCCACCCTGTCTGATCTACTTGATGATGGTAGCCCCAGTAAATTACTGTCCATATTTGTTGATTGGAATATTCAACAATGCAAAAATATTCATTATCAAGTCAAGTTATTTGATCCTTGGATACCATGAAAGAATGGCATACAGCCAAGGGCAGGCTGGTGGGTGGGCCCTGGCTCTGTATCTGAGGTAGAAGGTGAGGAGTTTCTTTGTCACTGAGATACATGGTCCAGAAAGGATGCCCAAGCTCCATGAGGCTGCTACCTTCTGGTCTGACCGTAACACCACCAGGTTTACCTCTAGGCCACACGGACAGTTAGTTAGCAAGTAAAAAAGTGAGCCAACCAAGTTGTCTTTTGTGACTGAGTCAGCCTTCCTCAAACATAGTATCTCTCCCCTGTTCTGTACCTGGCCCTGGCAGTCCTCCAGATCTGAGGCTGTGTACTAGCTTGGCCATTTGTTTCAGCATCCTCATGAATCTGGGTTTCCTTTGTAACCTGGGGACAGTAATTCAGACTGTAAACATTACTGTGAAGGATAAATAGATAGTTCAGATGACTGTACCTAGGCACAGCACACAAAATGTTCCCTGCTTTTTGAGCAGCTAAAACAAGAGTGCCAGTTTGGGAACTTAGACACAGTCACAAGCACATTGTCATTTCACCGATGCCTTTGTCCCAGAGAACTTGGTGCATCATCAACTTCCTCCCCAAGAGCTCACAGGGTACCAGGAAGCAGCTGGGCAGAAGGGAGGAAACACTTCTGAGTCTCCTTGCACTTATTACTGGAAAGGGCCAATGCTGGTACCTCCTGAGATATCAGATAGGTAGCGGGCCTTACTGGTCTGCCTTACAACCTAGAATGTTCCTTGGGCTAAACCTGGAAATTAGAAACCAACCTTGTATATTGCTCCTTCTCTTGGGACATGTGCTGCAAGCCAACCAACCTCTTATATGCCTCCAGAGACTTAAGATACCAGGTAAACTACCCTCTTCTACCTCCTCTCTCTTCATAAACCATAATCCTGTATTCTGGCCCAAGGGTACATATGAGCCTAAAGTCCCTGTTGTCTGTCTATGTCTTTTCCCCCCCCTGAATCTTGGGTCAGTGAGGCTATGAACTTACTCTCTTGTTTCCCATATCATGGAGTCTTTTCCAGGTGGCTCCCTGGTCCCTTATATAATCTAATATCTCAGCACCTATTTCCTCCTTCCCCATAGCTATTTAATCCTTGCTGAATACATTCCTATAACTTTTGACTTAAATAAAACTAATTTCAGTGAAACCATGCATTTTGCTGATATTAGGGAGCTTCCATTTGTTTACTCAACTTTTTAAGGCGAGAACACCTGCATTTTACAAATGGCCCTTCACCAAGATGTAGGTCAGAAGCAGATGCTGAAGTGAAGCACAGGTAACACTATGGACTAAATTCCCCCATAGCCTACATCCATTTATACATGCCTATATTTTGATAAAGGAAGCATTAATATTATATGAGGCCATAGGGAAGGATCTAAATGTGACAAGGACCACTGTCCTGAGGTGAAGAGACAGAGGCAGAGAGACCTCACTTACTCTCTCCATCTGATGCCATAGTGGAAAGGTAGCTCATATTAAGCCAGGTAGAGAGCCACTAGAACCCAAATTGGCAAGGACCTGGACCTTGGAGTTCATCAGAACAGGTCCACCTTTGTCTTTCTTGGGGAAGCCTGAGATGATGGACCGTCTTGCCTTTTTCAGGGTCAGAGAGAACAGATTGGGAGACTCCTGTGACTTCTGAAAGGGCCTTTGTCACTGAATGGGCAGATGGTTGGGTTAACAGAAAATGAGTCAGGGGCAAGATCACTGTGGAAACTTGCATGTCATAGGAGAAACCTGAGGCAGTGTCTCCTAGCTGCAGGAGCCAGCAGGATGGGGGTTGTAGATGGCTTATTCTTCCCAACACTTCCTGTCCCCTTTGTTGGGTGCTGAGCTGCTTTCATAGGGATTCCACGTCCAAATTACCATTCAGCATGCATTCTCAGGGTCTATCTTGGTACTCAACACCCAGGAAACATTCATTAGATAGTCATGGGGCACATGAATAACAACAGCACTGCTTCTTCTCAGAGCCCACCATGGAACCCAAGATGAGTAAATAATTCATGCATTCATTTTAATGAATATTAAAATGAAACCTTTAATGAATATGTATTTAGGATATAGACAATATTTATACCTAGCGCAGTGCCTTCTGGATATAAGACACTTAATAAATATTTCTTAAATTACAGGGAAAATCCCAGTATGACATAAACCAGTCTTACTTCTCTGAGTGCATATGTAAACATCTCTTCCCCTTTCATCTATACATTCACTTTCCCACACACATGAATTCACGTACACATTTTGGAAGTATTTCTTTTCAGCTTAGAGAATGCATGAAAAAAGGTAATTTCTAAAAAGTAGATTTTAATTTAGAAATTAAATATAGTCAATGCTTATTATGTGCCAGAGATAGGATGCATCTACAAAGGGCATGTATAGATGTCTTTCCAAGTGCAGATCCAGAAAGGTTCACATAAGAAAAGAGTTCCGTAGAAACCAGAGGAGTGGGCCCTTCAGATTGTTTTGCTGAGGGGGATGGAGCAGAAGCCCGGGGCTCATAGGGTTAATGGAAGGCTGAGGTAGCACTGTAAGACCCCAGCAATGTGACAGGATGGTGAGGAAGTTCATATGCACATCAGTTTCTTATCAAGCCTACAGACTGGCTCATGGCAAAAGACTGGTTTGTTACATGGACTCAGTGTTGACCCTAGGAGCTATTTCTTTAGGGCATGGAGACATGGCAAGATGACTGTAGAATCATGTGAGCAGACCAGGGAAGGCTCTAAGAGCCAGAATGGGTATTCACAGAGAGACAAGGAATATAAAGTTGAGGATTGGAAGAGAATCCAAGGTTTCAGGGCTCCATGACAGGAAGGCTGAAGAATCTTGGCATGGACCTGGAGTAGTCAGGAGAATGGGAAGGCTAGGAAGGGTAGGAAGGGTGCCAATTCTGTTCTGAACATATTGAACTTGAAGGACTAAAGGGAGCACAAGGAAGGTTGTGGAGAGCTGTGATGTGCGCGCCCTAAAGATGGCATCGGCTACTGCCTTCCGCTAGCCCTATAGCAAGCGCTCTCTGGGATAAACAAGTCCTTATTTGGCTGAGGCTGCTTAACTAATTCTGCTTCCTTAATCGTGGACCTATCTGCATGGGCCATGTGGCTCACTAGGGTTGGCTAGCGCAGGACTACTTAGCTTGTGGGTCGGCTCTCCCCGCGGTCAGAAGATTGTTCAAGGTTCCTGAATAAACTGCTTAAAGAAGAGGTCAAGGTGGTTGCGACAGAAGGTTAATGGCCCAGGAAGATGAAAGAGGGTCAAGGGTGGGCCTGGGGAACCTCCTCAGATAGGTGGAGATAGAAGCCAGAAGCAATGAGATCTTCAAAGAAAGAGGGTCAGAGTAAGGGGATGTTAGGAGGAGCTGATATAATAAAAACTCAGCTCAGATGGAAACAGGCAGATCAAGCGTGACAATGGCTTTGCTACTAGCCCAGAATCTTTGGGGATTCTTTTAGTACTGACTCCCTCAATATCCTCTTCTGCAAAGTCAAGTGTGCAGAAGGCACATAGTCCAGTACATAGAATGTACAACTTCACCAGTATTAGTTGTCATGATTGTGGGGCCAAAGTATTAAAAAAAGAAATTATCTTCAATTATGGAGACAGATCAGAAAAACACAGTGTTAGTTAAATGAATGGAATGTCTTTTGTAATTAAAAACAATGAAGGTTTATTAGAATAGGTTTTACCATCAGCTCTAACCTCAAAAAGAATGTAAATGAGCAATAACTCTGTAAAGCTTTTCTTCTCCATGAGTAATGGAAGCTGTTAAGTGGAGATTCAACCTGACATTGGTGGCCAGAACAGGGAATATTCCAGCTTTTCCAACGGAAGGTTTTTTTTTTTTTGTTTTTGTTTTTTAATCACTTCAGCACACTGGAGACAACAATCTGAGTGTGCTTTGATGCTTTCAGGGCTCTGTTTTCTCTTAAGTTTCCCTGACTTCTAGGGTTCTTCTGGCCATAAGGCACAGCTGCTAGGGGCTTGGAGACACTCTCTCAGTCAGACTAAGGGTTGGACAAGCCACTAATTTAGGAATTGTGCATATCCCCACTCCATTTAAAATGTATTATTAAAACTAAGGAGGTAAGAAAAAAAAGGCTCTTCATACCAGCCTATACCCATCGGGCATTCATTTTATGATTTGCTCAGCTATTGAGTTCAGTCTCCCAGATGTCTTGGCTCTTGAACCAAAGGCTGTGTCAGAACAACAGTTCTCTGTCTTATCAAGTTCTAGCCAAAGACACCACTGAGAAATGGATCAAACAGCCTCTGGGACTCCTTCAATCCACATTATGGGTGTTTTTGAAATCTAGAGAATGAAAAAAAAAAAAAAAGCCCTAAAAATACAGGAAGAATAAAGTCAGATTTTAACTGAGTTGCTGCAATGTACTAGTAAGGCTAGTTAAGCATATAATTAATTGTTGTAACTATAGCAACACGATTAGCTGGCACTATTAGGGTGGGCACCAGGGGTTCAATGAGAGACTCTTAAAAAGACAAGTGTTAGAGATTGCAGAAAATAATTCATTCCTCTCCAGTGGTTCTCTGGAGAGCCTCACACTCTTTTGCAACCCCAAATAAATCCATTTAATAATATTTTCTTAGATTCATGCAGCTTTTCTTATCCCAAAGGGCCCTGGGGTGCTTTGTAAGCCATGAGCATAAATATAGATCTGGAATAATGTATTGGGC
Organism: Jaculus jaculus; assembly: GCF_020740685.1. Taxonomy (NCBI): domain Eukaryota; kingdom Metazoa; phylum Chordata; class Mammalia; order Rodentia; family Dipodidae; genus Jaculus; species Jaculus jaculus. Next base: position 137,309,393 of record NC_059104.1, read on the forward strand.
CAGATTTTCCTAGCGCTTAAACAAGTCTCTGGTGGTTTGTTCTGCACCTTTGGAAGCTCCATTACCTTCAGGATCCGTGCAATCAGTAATTTATTAAGTGGAATCCCCATAGGCCCGGGGCCTGAAAACTCTGGCAAGGGAAGAAGTGGCTCCAGAGATAGAACTTTTATTTATTTATGCCCCACTTCATTCCAAAAAGGATTAATTCAGCCTTAAAGAGTACATTAGGATGAAATCAATACATGAGAAAACCATCATGGGGGTCCATTACATGGAGAAAGAAAGACCAGTTCCAGGGAAGCAGTTTCAGCTCACATGGTAAGGAGATGGAAATACAAGGAGTGGATTGCGCTCATTCAAGCCTTCTGCTGAAGTTCATGGTCACTTAATAGATAAAGCCAAGAATATAATGAGCATGTCTTTCTGGCAGTCTACTCTGCAGAGAATAAGGACCTAAAATGTAAAAATAAAAACTTATTTTGTAAACAAAAATATATGTAGGAAAATGTGTTAGTGATAGCGGGGCAAGACAACATATTTTTATTTTTATTTTTTTAGAAAAAGGACAGACATCAAGCATATAATAAATTGAAGGATTAATAGAGGCTGAGAGTGATCTACACACAGTATATACAAGGGTGAAAGATCATAATTGTACTCTTACTTTGTACATTAACATATGCTAATTTAAAAATGGTTTCAGCTAGGCATGTTGGTGTATGCCTATGGTCTCAGGACTTGGAAGAAGAACTGCGAGCTCCAGGCAAACGTGGGTTGTATAGTGAGACACTGTCTAAAACAAGCAAACACTGCGAGCATAGATCAGTGGTAGAGAAGTTGCCCAGCATGTGCCAGGCTGAAAGTTCCACTCTCATAAGTTATCAAACAGAAACAGAAAAAAGAGTGCTAAGGATATAGCTCAGAGGTAGAGCAATGGCCTGTCATGTAAGAAGCCCTGAGTACAATCTCCATCATGGCAAAAACAAAACAAAACAAAACAAAACAAAACAAAAAACTGTAGAGAAGCAATACAAGGATAACTACTAGGATATAAGGAAAGATGAGGGGTAGAATATATCACTGATTTAGCGATTCTTGGCCACTATACTGATTCAATTGTTGTATCATGCTGGCTAAGGAAATGATCTATAGCTGACACAAAACTTTTTCTTCTACTGCATCCCAGTTCCTTGAGAGTAAAGGCCAAAAGTTTTTATATGATGGCTATTCTTCTCTCAATGCTTATGATTTTCATTTTGCCTCCTAGCAGCTTGCTGAAGGAATCTCCCTTAAACAGACTCACTAAATGGGTGTTTGCTGTCATTCATGCACCTCAACTGAGCTCAGTTCTGACAGTCCCCAGCACATTTCTTTTTACTTTATAGTGACCTCTGACCTCAGGCCTTAACCACAGTTTGTAAAGGCCACTCAACTCTGTGCTTGAGGCCACATGCCCACCCACAACCCTTGACCCCTTCATTTCTTTTTAAGGTTTTGCAGAACCAGAGGGCTGCCATTCAGAATGACCCACTGGACCATATTAGTTTTCTATACCAGTGAGTTTTACAATTCATTCCATACTTAGTTAGAGTTGGAAGAAATCAAAATGTTGGCATGTGTTCTTGGTGGAACTAGAGGAAATAGGGAAAGTCAGCACACAGTGATTGCTGTGGGAAGCCCAGATCCAGCACCCTGTGTGCTTAAGGAGCAGGAAAGGGGCATTGTTCTCTTTTTTGTAAAGGCTGATGCTATACTTCCAGTAACAAATGGACTTGTCCCCATCACGGGCATGGGGGCAGTAGACGTCTGCTTTGGGAACCTGTGTGTGAGCTTGTGCTCTTCCCGTGCTCTCCCTTTAGGAGTAGTTCCTTGTTAAACATTCATATTAGGGAAAACATTTTCTCAAAAGGTAATCACACAGTCACAATATGACAGCCATTTCCATTCCTTGGTAGACACCAGAATCCATTTAAAGCAAGATCTCAAACTGGCATTTGTATAGCCATGTTCAAAAAGGTTTTATGTCCATTTGCTAAAAGGCACACGGACAGATAGATAAACAACATATGTAGACACACTTAGTTTATGTAGACACCAGAATGAAGAACCGTGTTAAAATGGAATTGTGTACTGAGAACTGCTCTACAAACTGGATATATCTAGAAAGCATCCCATTAGGTGAAAGAAGTCAGATGCACAGTCACACACCTTATGATTCATTTTTATGAAGCACCCAGCCCAGGCAAGTCCCTACAGGTAGCCTATTTATGGGTGTCAGAGGCTTCGGCAGAATAAACGGTGGGCACTGACAGTTTAATGGACATAAGTTTTCCTTTCGGGATATCAAAATGTTTTGGAACTGTAAAGAGGTAATTGTTATACATTATTGAGAATGTATGAAATAGCACTGAATTTTATAGTTAAGAAAGGTTAATATTTTGTCACATGGATTTATCCTCAATTAAAAATAATTTCATTCAATAATTGAAGAGTAATTGAAGAATAATTGTATTTCAATAATTGAAGAGTAGAACTTTCAAAACGTGCCAGACACATTAACACACAAATATAGGTAGAGAAGTCCCAATGTCAAGACTGTTAAACTAATGACATTGATCAGGTTTCTTTTTGCCTTTTAATGTAATGCCCTATTCCCTACATAGCTTTGCTTAAAGTAATCACAAAGTCTCTTAGTAGCAGGTAAGATTAAAAAAAAAAAATGTTTTTACATGGCTAACTAAAATTTCCCTTTACATTTCTTGACACAAACAAAATTACTTATCTGGGCTGTGATAAAAATTTTATCAATAAAGAAAGTTCATGGGGCAGGAGTGATAGCTTGGTTGGTAAAGTGCTTGCCTCAAAATCATGAAGATCAGCATTTAAGGCTCAGTACTCCTGAAAATGCTGGGTGTGGTGGTATGTGCCTGTAATGTTAGCACTGAGGAAGCAGAGAAAGGTAGATGCCTGGAAGTGTTGACCGGTCAGTTTAGCCCAATTTTTGATCTTCAGGCCCTTGAGCAACTCTTTCTCAAAAAGAGGATAGTTGAGGGTGACCTTAGGCTTCCACATGCATGTGTACACAAACATACACACATGCCTACCTACACGAACCACATACACATATGCACACAAAGTCAGAGTAGAAAAATAAATCAAAGCGTATTGAGTTCGTTTCTCTTTTGTCTCAGAGTTAATTTTCCCAAAATTTCCCAGTGACCCACACTTCCATTGTCTTCTCCATACAAAGAGAGTCCTTTTGATCTCATAGTGTTGTGTCAGGCTGACCTCCAATCATACTGTCTGTTGGTATGGTATGAAACAACTCATGACCTTCATTAAATTTGATGATTATAATGGAATGAAACTGTGAATTATTTTCAGAGCCCTCAAGGGTGTTTGTAATTTAGTTTCTACAATCAAGAGACAAAGGATCTAACTAAAGCAGAGTCCAGACACTGCAATTTAAACATGTGTCTTGACAGACATGGTGGGGCACTGCTGGAGTCCCAGCACTCAGGAGGCTGAGGCAGGATGATTATAAGTTTGAGGCAAGCTTGGACTACATAGCAAGACCATGTCTTCAGAAAGCAAGAAAAAGGATAAATAAATAAATGCAAATGTGTCTTTTGAAAATAAGAGTCTTTCCTTAAAAGAAAAGGAAAAGGCCAGAAGCCACCCCCACCCAAATGACTATAGAGAGGATCTTTTGATTAGTGCAGTGAGAACAGTAGATGTAGCTTTAGATGAAAGGCGGTGCTTCCTTGTGTTTTGTCTAAGTTGAGTTGACGAGGAAGGAGAGGTAAGTGGCATCTCTAGACCCATAAAACGAGCTAAGCATATGTAATCTCATTGTGATGGGTAATCTCTGATGGCCAGCTTGTCAGGGCTTAGAATCATTGTGGAAACAAATCTCTGGGAATGTGTGCATGAAAGTGTCTTCTAGACTAGATTAGTTGGAGTCAAAGGATCTGCCCTAACCATGGGCGGCACTGTTTCTTGGGCTGGTGTGTGGGTGGGGGGGGGGGCAGTTCCTACAATGAACATAAAGCAGAAAGTGAGTGGAGCAGCCGCATTGTTTGTTCACTGCTTCCTCACTGTGGGTACAAGCCAGCCAGCCAGCTTCCTGCTCCCACCTCCGACACTTCCCCTCCATGATGGATGTAGCCCTTAGAACTGGAAGCTAAAGTTCCCTTTACTTCTGGAAGCTGCTTCTAGTCAAGTAAATGAGTAAATACTTTATACACTCATTAAACCTTACAAAAGTCTTGAAAACTACACAGCATTATCTTTCTAGCAGAGATGAGCAAATGGACACTTGCCTTCCTAGAAGTTTTATGACCTAGAGCAGGGGCCTCCACCACAAGAATTGAAGCTGAGCATCTCGTGACTCCTGATTCAGCTGGATGGTGGCATGCCCAGGCTCTTGAGGGGGTTGTCTGCTGAACAGTAGGCCAAGATGGCAGAAGAATTCCATTTCATCATTCTATTACCTCTTGTCCAATTCAAGGAAAACAGTGCTATAAAAGAAATAGGGGAAAACAGAAAAGGCCAGTCACTCAGCCCTCCAGATATTTTGTCAGTCAGGAAGAGACTTTAGAATGGAAAGCATCCAAGCACTGAAGGCAGGTTTGGGTGGAGAAGAGAATGCCTTCTGTGAGCTCTGCAGATGCACTGTGAGGAGTAGTAGAAGATGAACAAAGGCTTTGCTAGCCAAAGAGTCTCTCAGAAGAGTAAGAACCTTCCAGAAATGCCAAAAATTCTTAAGAGAGATCTAGAGAAACAGCATGGTTGGATCCTACCTTAGTGTGTGGTGACTGAGTCGGGTACCTAGTGCTAGTATCATCATGATCTTAGAAAACATAATGGTGAGTATAATACCTATGTTATGGTCTCATCTTCTAGGAATGAAGGCACAGCTGAATTCTGATACATATGCCCACATAGAAATACATAAATAGGTTGTAGAATATACTTCAGAAGGTCACCAGCAATCAAATGAGGATGAAGCTAGCTTTTCAAGCCAGAGTGTAATGATAGACTACTCTATGGATGGTGTTGAAGGAATTTGTTATCCATCTGGACAAAAGCAAATATAGTCCTTCATGCATGCAAACAAGATTCTAGACAAATCAGAGGCCTACACAACTCAAACAACTTAAAAGCATAATAAAAAAAAAAAAAGGGAAAGCATTGCTAGTTTTGACAGAGGAAATGGGGTTACATGAGAGAGAAAAATGCAAAAGCCACTTAGCGAGGGTGCTAAATATCACAGATCCAGGGATTATAACAAGCTCTCTCACAGGCCCATTGAAGCCTTTTCCTGGTTTGAAATCAATAACATATTATTTCCCCCTGCTCCACAGAGGTAGTTGGTGGACAGCTTTTATCCAAATCTATATCCATCTTATCATCCTCAATGTTCTTTAGGGTTACATTTGATTGTGAAATTTTCCTCCAAGTTCATGTGTTTAAATACATGATCTTCAGTGGCTGGTTCTATATTTTTTGTGAGGGTGGAGTGTTATGATACCTTTTGGATAGGTTTATGTGGAGCTGGGGATGTATCCCAGGGTTTGTTCATTTTAGGTAAGTACTCTACCAATAGTGCAATATCCATAGCCCCTCAAGATGAGTTTTAGATGTATTGACTGAATGTTTATAGTAACAATATATGCATGTATTACTTGTATAATTAAAAATAAATAAAATTAAATATACTATAGCCTGTGCTGGTTAGATTTCCGCAATTTAATTTCCATCTGCCAATGAAATAAATCTTAAATCTATCATTTGAGTTAATGGCCCAACTTAATGTGTAGCTCAGTTGGAAGAAACTAAATTTAAAAGCTTTTTACAGAGCTCTGTGCCTTTGATTGCCCTTAAGGTCATATCATGTGTCTCCTAATATTTACTTTCTCTACATATGTACTCAATGTGTAATGTGCATTCACCTGGCCCTGGGCCAGCATGGAGAGATGAGAGGCCAGCCTAGCAAGCTCCTCTCTTGCAAACACAAGAGAATACATAGCCACCTGGTCCATTTCCAGCTGGAATCCAAGTTCGGTAGGTAGGATGTTATTTGGATGGTGAATTGAAGTGGATCTCTGTTTGGCTTCCCCATATAAGCTGAATAATCACTTTTCTGTTTGGCAGACAGCATCCTGGGGATATGTTGGCAAAAGGGCAGAAGTGGAATGAAAGGCGTGATTAGTTCTAAATGTGTTGACTGGCCGGAGGCATCCAAGCAAGGCATGCTTACAAAGGCCCTGCCCAGTCTTTTCCAGGCAGTTCTCCTCTCACAAATTTCCCACCCTGACATGACACCCCTTTAATAAATCCTGGATTCTGTTTGATAAGCATTCCAAAGTGCCTCCACGTCTATTTAAAAAGAGTTCTGTATTTATCGAGTGCCCATGGCTATTGATCGCAGGCATGGGATTCAAAGAACTATTTTTCCGAAGAGTCTACTTCAGACTCTTTCCAGGGTGGTCATTATGCCCTGGAAAATGTGATGAGGATAAGAAACAGGAACTGTGGGAGAAGGGAGCCAGAGCCTCAGGGGCAAGCTGGGCTATCTTGGGAAGAGGGACTAGTTGTAACAGGCAAGGGCACGGGATTCTGTGCTCCATTTTATCATGTTTTATGATTCACCCGGGGCAGGGTATGACTGTAGTGAAGGTTTTATCCACATGGAGCATCTTGTGTGTGTGACTTTGCAAAGATCCTGAACCTGACCTGAAGTCACAGACAATGAATGACTTCCACGCAAGGAAGGCACTTGAGCTTATCTGCCTTCAGGGTGAAGATGCCATTGGGAAAAAGGGTGATGACCTTTCTACTAAAGGGCTCTGGGGGCACCATCTCACTGGCTTGTAGAAATGATGCTCCGAGAAGATGGAGCAGGACAAGGAACAAGTGGGGCTGAGAGAAGTGAAGGGATGAGCCTCTGCCAGTGACATTTTGGGTGTTGGAGAAGAGAGGAAGGCTATCTCACTGGCTGGTTTGATGACCAGATAAATGGTAATTTTTCTTGGCCTCACTGGTTATCTAGGAAATGTTATAAGGAACTAATAACTTTGCAGATTGAATGCATCAATCATTGGTAATGGTGTGGGTAAGTGGCAACATTCAGAAAGCCTTAAAAACCAGAAAAAGCACTGGGGTCAACACTGTGGATAAATGCAACTTTTTAATATGTACTCTTCCAAATTTCTACCCAAATTCCCCTGAAATATATATAGTGTGACAAAGTCTGTCTCTTGACAAAAAAAGTAAAAATTAAAACAAAAACTTAGCCACTCAAGGTAAAGGAATGCATCCAAGATCTATAGCAGGCTATTACCAAGTACAAGATTAGAACAATGCCATATATGTACTCAGGCCAGAGATCCATTAACTGAATGGTGACAGTCCTGCTCCTATGACTAAACATCCACTTGTACCACAGAAGTTAACAGATGCCCTAAATGTGCTTGTGGGAGAAATCACTCACCCGTACAGCTCCTGCGTTTGAGCATGTGTTCTGTGCAGACCCCTCTCTGAATGTGCCTGTGTACGTTGAGCAGGTGTATGCCTGCATGACAGTATGTGTGGGGGTGCCCATGTTTGTGTTTCCATGTCCCTGCAGAGGCCAGAATTTGACCTTGGGTGTCTCCCTCTGTTGCTCTCTACATTATTTATTGGACAAGAGCTCCTACTAACCACAGAACTTGCTGATTTGGCTCATCTAGCTAGCCAGCTTGCCACAGAGGTTTATCTGAGTGCCTCCTAAGCACTGGGATTACAGGTAAACACCACCATACCTGGCATTTACTTGGGTGCTCAGGGAACCCTTTAGTGACTGAGCTATTGCCCCAGCTCCTATGCCAGCCTCTATTTAGTTATGGAAATCATATTCATGTGATACTTCTGTCCAGTGCACAGCTTCAAATAACACTGACCTAAGCCATTTTACAAAGAAGGAGGTGCTATGGAGGAAAGTGAAGCAGGAAGGGTGACAAGTATTGGAAGCTGATGCTCTTTTGTAAAGGACATTAAGGAGGGCCACTAGGATCAGGAGGTCCTGGGCAGAGTCCAGGATGTTTCTACAATAGAGCAATGAGTGAGTGAGTTACGTGGGTACCATGGGAGAAGGTTCCAGGATAAGAAAACGTAGGTATGAAATCACTGACATAGTATGTGTTTATTTGACATATTCAAAGGGCATGAGGAAGTCAGTATGGTGGACACAGATAGAAAGGGGGAGAATGGCACTGATAGGAGGAGGCAAGATCAGAAAAGTAGGTCCTATAGAGGCTTCTAGACCAATCCAGAGACTTTGGCTCCTGGGCAGAGCCACCCATAAGCCACTGGAAGGAGTCCTTCACACAGCTAAGATGTGAAATGACTTGCCTTGACAGAGGAGCATGCTCCGTAGGGATAGGGAAGAAGAGCATAGGGATCAGTTCGGAGAGGGGCACAATAGGATCATCCAAGTTGAAAATGGAGGCAGGCTGTGGATAGGCTTGGGTAGACATTAGAGATACTGATTGTGGGTGGAGTACAAAGAATGATACATAAACAAAAGCCAAAGCTGGCATTAAGGGTTTTTCTTGCCAGGATGAAGCTGGCATTTAAGTAGTGGGAAGAATGAAAGGAGCATGTTAGGGTGCTAGGGGAAGTCTTGTTCTTGGTTGTTTTAATTTGAAATGCCCTAAATAGACAGCTAAATCAAGAAGTTTAGCAGTCAATTAGATGTGAATCTGTTACAGAGGGCTGAGGTCTACAATGGAGATAGAACCCTGAGGATCATAGGCATTTAAAACCCAAACACAAGACAAGATAAGCAAGAAAATGAGTGGGCCTTAAAGAGGGAGGACGCTGAAGACGCAGCCCTACAGCTGACCTGTAGGTAACATGGGAGAGGAGCTCAATTGTCTAGAGAGGATGATACCTTGGCATCAGGGGCATCAAAGAGCCCTTTTCAAGGCTGTTAACTCTACTCATGTGTCACAGATATGAGGTCTGGTTGTGGGAGGCCATGAACATGTGGAAGTCCATGGTGACCTTTCAGATGGGATGGCAAGACAAAGCATTGTGAGGAGAATGGAACTGAAGACAGAAAGTCCAGACAACTCTTTCAATAATATATCCTCCAATAAAGGTTAGGGTTCATCATTAAGTGTCTGGAGCAAGAGAGTTAATTTCACTTTGTTCTTTTCAATGGGAATTGTTTTTAATTAATTCTTTTATAAACAACTTTCATGATTATAAAAACTATCCCATGGTAATGCCCTCTGTACCCCACTTTCCCCTTTGAAACTCTATTTTCCATATCCCCTCCCCCTCTCAATCAGTCTTTTATTTTGATGTCATGATCTTTTCTTCCTATTATGATGGTCATGTGTAGGTAGTGTCAGGCACTGTGAGGTCATGGATATTCAGGCCATTTTGTGTCTGGAGGAGCATGCTGTAAGAAGTCCTACACTTCCTTTGACTCTTACATTCTTTCCACCACCTCTTCTGCAATGGACCCTGAGCCTTGGAAGGTATAATAGAGATATTGCAGTGCTAAGCACTCCTCTGTCACTTTTTTCCAGCACCATGATGCCTTCTGAGTCATCCTAAGGTCACTGCCATCTGAAAAGAGAAGGTTCTCTATCAAAAGTGAGAGTAGCATTAACATATGGGTATGGACATTAAGAGAAGTGCTTACTGGGCAGTTTGGTGAGCATAGTATATACATTTAGCCAGACAGCAGCAGACATTACACCCCTAGAGCTCATGACTACCTCTGTTTAGGTTTTCAGTATCAGGGATGCATTCCCTCCCATGGAGTGGACTTTCAGTCCAATTAGAGGGCAGCTTGTTTCCACCATGACAGACATGCCACTATTGCACCTGTTGGCTCATTTAGCCTGGCTAGCAAATTATAAGGCTTGCAGTGTCCACTGTTGAGTCTCTTCACTGGTGATTTCTCTTGCTCCCTTTGAACTGCATGCAACATAGCTTCTTCCAGTTTTCTGTCAGCTGGTCTACATGGAGGAGGTTATCAACTCAGTTCCAGCAGGATTTCTCAGTGGCCTTGCAGCCCATGTATGTGTTTCTTCAGCAATAAGGTCTTACCATCTATTCCTGGTGGGAAATCAAGGGCCTCGGCAATGGCCTGTAATGTTTTGGGGAAATCAGGGACCTCCCTGGCCAAAAACTCACTGGAAAGGGCCTCGGCAATGGCCTGTAATGTTTTGGGGAAATCAGGGACCTCCCTGGCCAAAAACTCACTGGAAGGTAGCCCATCCTTGGCACTGAAAGTTTTCTAGTAACAATGTATGGATCCTGAGTGTTCCATTGTCCACAAAAGTAGATTTCCATATGATTTATTTATATCCTCTTAGATTTTGATTAGCCTTCCCTTCACCTTTCCTTTACTCAATCTCTCCCCCTGACTGCACTTGGGCCTTTTCACCCCCATTAATCTATTTTTCTACTTACATACATACAATACCATCCTATTAAGTAACCCCTCCCTCAGCGGTAAAGAAAAATGAAGTTATGAAATTTGTAAGAAAATTGATCTGGAAAGGATTATACTAAGTGAGGAAACCCAGGCCCAGAAAGCCAAATGTCACATGTTCTTTATCATATGTGGATTCTAGCTACAGATGATTGGATTTCTGTGTGGGTAGGAAGAAAACTCAGTAGCAAAAGCCAGTAAGCTAGAAAGGAGATTTAAAGGGAAGAGAAAGGAAGGGAGGGGGGTAATTTCAGTCTCAGAAGTTAGGAGGCCCTGGTAGGCTAGCTCTCATACAGGTAATCATTGAAAGGATTTTGAAAAAAGCTGCTCTAGTCTTATCTATTTAGAGGGGCCATCAAGCCAGGCCCGGCTTCTCTGAATTTGGAGTACTTACAGGGAAAGAATGGAACTTTCTTAACAGAGTGAAGGTCATTAATCAGTGAGCTATAGAGAACTTCACATATGCTGATGAGATAACAGAAACCTTGGCATGAGAACAAGTGAAAGGTGCACCATTAAGGCTGCTATTTAACCTTGGACAGCCCTGGCCAAAGCAGGAAGTCAAATTCTAACAAGATAAAACTCATTGATTAAACATTGGTATGACTGCTTTAAGAAGTGTTTCTTTTGGGCTGGGTGTGGTGGTGCATACCTTTAATCCTAGCACTCAGAGGCAGATTTAGGAGGATCGCCATGAGTTCAAGGCCACTCTGAGAATACATAGTGAATTCCATGTCAGCCTGAGCTAGAGTGAGACCCTACATCACAAAAACAAAAAACAAACAAAAAAAGAAATGTTTCTTTTAAAATTTGATATTTAATCTATTAAAAACCCTTGTACAGAATGAAGCAATGATTCAATGGGGGTTAAATGGGCTTCCTGGGGAAATGGGAGGTTCTGCGTTCAGATCCCGGAACCCATGATTGCAATCCTGGCACTCAGGACACAGAGGGTAGGTGGATCCCAGGGACAAGTTGGGTAGATAGAGTAGCCAAATATGTGAGTTCTGCGTTTAGTGGGAAATACCTTCAGAATAACTAAGGTGGAGAGTGATAGACACTGATACAGACATCTAGCTTTCATACACATGCACATATGAATCTGCCCATATACGTGTGCCCACATACATAGTGGACATGCACACATATATGCACATACCACATACATACATGTTTATTGCAGTCAGGTTTGCATTGGTGGTAGAAATCACCTGACCAAGAGCGGCTTTTGGGAAAAAGGGATTTATTTTGGCTTACAGACTCAAGGGGAAGCTCCACGGTGGCAGGGGAAAATCATGGCATGAACAGAGGGTGGACATCACCTCCTGGTCAAAGTCAGGTGCACAACAGAAACAGGAAAGTGTGCCACACACTGGCAAGGGGAAACTGGCTGTGATACCCATACGCCCACCCCAACAATATACTGTCTCCAGGAGGTGCTAGTTCCCGAATCTCCATCAGCTGGGAACCTAGCATTCAGAACATCTATGTTCATGGGGGACATCTCACAATGTGTAAAAAAAGTTCTAGTAACATCTTAGTTGAAAGTGTTTTGTTATTTCTAACCCAAAGTATAAGTATTTGATGATATTGGGAAATTTAGGGGCTGGAGAGATGGCTTAGAGGTTAAGGTGCTTGCCTATGAGGGCTAAGGACTGAGCTTTGAGTCCCTAGTACCCACATAAGACAGATGTACAAGGCAGCACATATGTCTGGAGTTTGTTTGAAGTGGTTAGTGGCCCTGACATGCCCATTTTTTCTCTCTCTCTCCCTCCATCTCTAAAGTAAAGTAAATAAATAAATATTAAAAATAAAGTTAGGCTTACATTATTCAAGCATTGACACATACACACACTTTCTCTCTCTTCCTCCCTCCTTCTTTCCCCCTGTCTCTTCTCCACACACACACACACACACACACACACACACACACACACACACACACAGAGAGAGAGAGAGAGAGAGAGAGAGAGAGAGAGAGAGAGATTGAAGGAGAGATTACATTAACTTTAAACTCAAAACCCAAATATGAGGAGAATATTTGAAACAATACTTTTATAATACTAATTTCTCTCAGAAACTAAAAAGAAAAAAAACTGGCAGATTAACTACAAAAATATTGAAAACTACCATGCTCTCAATATTCTAGTGGATAAAGTAAAATAATAGCAATAGCCTAGGGTAGAGTTAAGGCAGCTGATTGGTTGCAATTCAACAAAATGACAAACAACTCAGTAGGAAAATGGCAATGGATATGAATTGGAGATTTACAAGGAAATGATAAAATTTAAACAATGGTAATTTTTCCTTGCTTCACTTATTGCCCAGGAAATATAAATTAATGTAATACAGCACTAATAACTCGGCAGAATCAATATATCTCTAATTGGTAATGGTGTGAGTAAGTGGTTCATTTACAACTTGCTGGTGGCAACATAAAATAGCAGAATCCTTTTTGAAAGGAAATGCATGGGCTGAGGAGGTGGTTCTGTGGGAAAATTTCTTGTTGCACAAACATCAGGACTTGAGCTTGGATCTCTAGCACTTATGTAAATGCCCAGCATGGTGGCATGTGCCCTTAATCCCAGCACAAGAGACGTGGAGACAGAAGATCCCTAGGGCTTGTTTTCTGGCTTTTTTTTTTTTTTTTTTTTTTTAGGTGATTCAATGAGTTCTAGGCTTAAGGAGAGACCCTGTCTCAAAGAATAGAGTAGAGGGATAGAGTTGGCTGAGTGGCTAAGGTGCTAGTTTACAAAGCCTATGGACACAGGTTTGATTCATCATCATCATCCAAAAATAAAAGGAATATGTGGAAGAAATGTTTCTTACTTGAATTATTGTCACCAAATGAAACTCATTCAAAACAAGATAGTAAGGTGAGGTCAAAAAAGAAACTGCACAATTGTAACATGTATATGAGAAATAAGAGAGGGCGACATTGATGTTGGGCATCCTCTCAGGTAATAACCAATCTTGCACATCCATCAGTGGCCAGCAGGACCCATATTGGCTCTTGGAAGCCCTGCAGAAGATCCTAGGTGCTGCTTGAGGACGATCATTGTTCTGTAAGTACTTAAGGGTTTTACTACTTTTTCTGAAGGATTAGGCTTACTAAATGATGCAAATGGGCTCCTTTGGGAGCCCAGAGTAGGAACACTTATACAGGGAGGTATCATAGGACACCTTAGAGTAGTAACTCACTAGAAAATAAAACTTACAGAAGGGGTGACCGAATTAAAATCATTTCACCACATTTTCTTGTCAAGTCTAATGAAAGGTACAAAAGGGCCCTAAAAAATCATGAAATTGTTACCAACAGACAAGGGAGGAATGTTTTTACCCAGAATCACAAGATCCAGAGCTTGGTGGCCAAGAAAAGAGGGCAAGACCTGAGGGAATAGTGATCTTTGAAGGCCTGGCTCCCAGAGGACGCTGTCCAGTTCTCAGTAGCCACAACACTGTGTTGTGACAGCCCCAGGCTGCCACGTGATTCTCACCTCCATGTGAGACAGAGGGAGAAATGGTTGCTGGAGAGGCAACATTGAATGGAATGTGAGTCACTGAGCTGTGGCTTTCTCAGAGAAAGGGCATGGCAGGGACATGGGGAACTTAGAGGGTTCCCAGTGAGAGTGAGGCCAGTGGGACTCTCATCTCAGCTGGATGACGTAAGCTGTGGTCTGAAACGTGTTTGAAGAGAGAGAGGTCAGCACTGGCATTCTTTATGAAACAGGAAAATGAAAAGAAAGAACCAGAGTTCTTTGAGCCTTCCCTGAGCCTCACTTTCTCAGGGTCAAGTAGGTGGCGTAGAAGCTATCCAATCATCTGAAAATGATGGCTCAGTGGGAAAACAGCAATGCCACCTTTATCAGAGCAAACAGAATGCCTGATTGGAGCTGGATAAACATGAGCCAGATGGGAAATGCAACGTGACCTCCAAGTCAACCCATGGCAGGTGCAAAGGTGTTGTGTGTAATGTGCATCCAAAGGAGCATGGCATGAAAAATAAGAGGAGGGCAATCCAGGAGAAAAGATGGGATAGAAGAAACTTCTCAGCACTTGCTTTATGCTTCATAATAATACTATCAGAATGATATGCTCAAGATGAAAATGTTAAGCAGTTAAATTAGAGCTGTGTGTGATAGTACACACCTGTAACCAAGAACGGGGAGGCTGAGGCAGGATTGCATGTTTAATGCCAGCCTGAACTACATAATGAGATTGGGGCTGCCGGCCTGTGTAGTGAGGTCTTGCATCTCAATATTAAGATGGTGTAGAAAAGGAAGAGATGGAGGAAGAGGAGGAAGATGAGAATTAAGAAGATCTCACAGATCTTAGAACATAAACCAAAGCACAATCATTACTGAACTCAAATATATATTTTTAATGATTGAAAGATAAGCTATTGAATTGGAGAAAATAATTGCAAATGACATATCCAATAAGAACTGTAGTCAAGGGTCTTTAGAAGTGGCTGGTTAAAGTGATTGCCATGTAAGCATGAGGACCTCAGTTTGGATCCCTAGACCTCACATAAAAGCTGGCTGCAGTGGCACTGTGGCAGGCATCTGTAATCCCCATCTGCCTGCAATGAGAAGGGCAGTGGTACAAGAGTCCCAGAAACTCATGGGCCAGCTAGCCTGGCAAATGCAGCAGTGATCAGCAATGAGAGACCCTGCCTCAAACAAGGTGGAAGGTGAGGACTGCCACCCAAAGCTATCCTCTGACCTCCACACACCTGCCCTGGCCTGCATGCACCCACACTCACACGGGAACAAATACATCACATACACACACAAAAAAAACTATATTCAAGACATGTAACACACACAAAAAGTTTGATAACAAAAACCCAGTTTTATAATATGCAAAAGATTGCCCAAATGAAATCAAACCTGGATCCACAAAAGAACATAAAGCCACTTGGCTATAGAGGCATTCCATATTCACCCTAAACTGGAAACAAATATCCCTCAAGTACAAATGGGGAAACAGCAAGGTATATCCATAAAATGAAGTAAATTTTAAAAACGATGCCTCCTGATAGTACCACAAACATTTTGTAACTGATGGTCATTTGAAAATTCTTTAGAATAATAAACTATTGGTAAATGGTGGGGAAGTTCATAGTAGGAATGCTAATAACCCCTGTCTAAAACTGATGTGCAGAGATTTTTGTTTAAAATAATGACACACTTTTCACATTAAAGAGATCTTTTTAGAAATAATTCTCATAGTAAAAAAGAGCATTTATTTCATGATGAAGCATCTCTTCAATCATTTCATTCTCAAATTCAAATAAAATTAACTACTGATATAGTTTTAGAATCTGTGGAATGTTCTAAATTTTTTAGTAGCATTTCTGACCAGTTGTCTAGTCTTTCAGCTCTTTATATGCATGGAAAGTGGCAACATTACTAAAAATAGTAATGATATTTATTCTTTTGTGAAGATCATTCACATTCTAGTTGTTGCACCTGGGTTAGCTCATGCCTTCTCTACTCCTCAATTACTGAATAGGAAACTGAGGCACAGTCATGTTCTGTCTAAGGGCAGATACACAGGGATGCACCAGGAAGGCACAAAAAGCAGCCTTGCTGGCTCCTTTCTATTCCCATATAGTGATAGACTTTCAGTGGCTAATTGTAGGAAAATAAATTTATTTTTGTATATTTTTGCCAAATGGTTTGGACTCTCTTTTACACATGTATGTGTTTGTGTGAATATGTGAGCATGTGCAGGTAGAAGTCAGAGGACAACCTTAGGCACTATTCCCCAGAATATAATAGAACCATGTAACATTGGCCTGGAGTTTGCCAATTAGGTTAGAATGGCTGGCCAGCAAGCTCCAAAAATTTGCCTGTCTCTGCCTCCCTAGCCCAATATGCCCTGAATTCCTCCAGGGGTTTGGTGGATCAAGCTCTGGTCCTGAAGCTTGCAAGGCAAGCATTTCACTGACCAAGCCTTCATACTGGTCCACATTATTTGAGCTCTTTTGATGATGTATATTAGTTTAAAGATAAAAATATTACCTTTTTTATTTTTGTAAGGAATTTAAAGAAAGCTTAAATTAGGCCAAGATATAAAATGTGAGGTGGGGGCTGCAATGAAATTGTTCCTTTAATTTGGTTTATATTTCATATGCTTGTTTTTTTAATTATTTCATTTTTATTTATTTATTTGACAGAGAGAAAGAGGGAAAGAGAGACGGAGAGAGGCATGCCAGAACCTCCAGCCACTGCAAAAGAACTCCAGACATGTTTGCTCCCTTGTACATCTGGCTAATGTGGGTCCTGGGGCATTGAACCTGGTTCCTTTGGCTTTGAAAGCAGATGCCTTAACGGCTAAGCCATCTCTAGCCCTCATATATTTGTTTTTAAAATTATGAAAGAAATATGAGTGACATAATATGAAGTGAAAATGCCTTTTAGGTTGGCAAGCCAAATAGTTATTTCTCTATGGGATAAACTGACCTTTCAATTATTACATTGGTGACACTTAATACTTTGCCAGTTCATTTCTTTCTGTGTCTGTTCATTGTTTGGACATGCACTTATTCCTGCTTCTTTTCAATGGACATTACGATTGGCCAACAACTGGGAGAATGTTTTTAAAGGAAGCAGAATACAGATAATGATAGCAAAATAAAGTGAAAAGGAGAAATATATCATTTCTAAATAATTGTATTTGGATTAGATTCTATTGGATCTTCATAATTTTTTAATTTTTATTTTTTAATAATCTTATTTTTATTTATTTATTTGAGAACACCAGACGGACAGAGAAAGAAGGTGAGAGAGGGAGAGAGAATGGGCATGCCAGGGCCTCCAGCCACTGCAAAGGAACTCCAGATCCATGCGCCCCCTTGTTCATCTGGCTAACATGGATTCTGGGCAATCCAGCCTCGACCCGAGGTCCTTAGGCTTCACAGGCGAGTGCTTAACTGCTAAGCCATCTCTCCAGCCCGGATCTTCATATTATAACAGAATTTTATTCAAAGCTTCACCAGCTCCTTCTGTTCATCTTTATTTAATCCCACAGAGAAAAGTCCTGAAGTGCTTGTCTTACTTATTTATATAAATAACTTATTTATGTGAATACATATTTTATTACCATTTAAAAAAGAACTCAATGGTTCTCACTAAGTTTGGAAAATATTTGGTCCTGCTTTTATTGAATAGACTACCAAGTGAGCCAGAAATCACATTATGATACATGGGAGTCATTTCAAAGTTGCTGAAATGAAGACAAGAATGTATTAAATTTGGAGGTTCCATTTTGAGATAATCTATTTTAAAATATAGATTTTGGAACATAACCAAAATTTCCTTTAGATTTTTTTTTCTAGAAGCTCCTCAGAAGGGCAAATAGTCACCTCCCCCCCCAAAGAAACGAAGACTGACAGGGGCTGGAGAGATGGCTTAGCAGTTAAGTGCTTACCTGTGAAACCTAAGAATCCTGGTTCAAGGCTCGAATCCCTAGGACCCACGTAAACCAGATGCACAAGGTGGCAAATGCATCTGGAGTCCATTTGCAGTGGTTGAGGCCCTGGCACACCCATTCTCTCTCTCTCTTCCTCTTTCTCTCTCTGACTGTCGCTCTCAAATAATCAAATAAATATAAACAAAAAAAAGTTAAAAAAAAAAGACTGACAGGAAGGCTCATCAGGGTCAGGGAGATGGCTGACTTTGATCAGGTGGAACAGGGGCAGAGGAAGAATGTCCAGTGGCAACTTGTACTTGCTCTGACTGGAAGTTGCAAAGAGAGGAAATGGTTCAAGGAGCAGTTACTGATTGGTTACCCAAGTATGTGTAGCCAAGACCCGTCATCTCATGGGTTTGTTGGATGTTGAAGTCACTGCTTCAGCAATGGGGACACTGGGGAGGTGAGCGAGAAGCTGCAATAGTAACATACTCTCTGGCGTCAGTGTGGAGCTACCACTGATGGCACTGGACCCTTTGCATGCATGAATCCCTCCAATCCTTACAACTGACCTGTTTGGTGTATTTGACTATCCATTTATACAAACAAGGCAATAGAGGCTCTGAACACTGGAGCACTTTCCTCACAGTGACATTTAGGATTGGCAGAGGCAGGGCACAAACTAAGCCTGACCAATGACAAAACCACACAGACATGAACCCATGCTCCGCCAGTGACTCCATGTGTGACCTGAGCAAGTTCTTTAGCTTTCCTATACCTCATCTCCTTGGCTAAAAATGTGGGGAAATGCTAGTGTTCTGTTAATGGAAACAATGGAAGTAACTATTATTTTCCTCAGATGAAAGAGATATGTGTTGCGATGGTGTCCCTATTTCTTTGCCAAATGGTTCAAACTCTGGAGTTCTTCCTGTGTGCTAGTCACATGGTTGGTGTGACTGTAAAATTATGGCTTGTTTTATGTTCATTTTCCACTGGAATCACAAGTGAGTTAACATAGTCAGACTCCTAGATGATACTTGGCATATGTATTAACTCATAAAATGGTAGATATTATTATCATGAGTACACTGTTTCCTGAACCCTCCCAGACTCAACATCTTTTCACTCCACATGGTGATGAGAAGATATGAGAGGAAAAATAAGGGCTGGAGAGATGGCTTAGTGGTTAAGGTGTTTGCCTGCAAAACCAAAGGACCCAGGTTTGATTCCCCAGGACCCACCTTAGCCAGATGCACAAAGTGGCACATGCATCTGGAGTTTGTTTGCAGTGTCTGGAGGCCCTGGAGCACCCATTCTCTCTCTCTCTTTCTCTCTCCCTCTTTCTCTCTGTCAAATAAATAAACAAAAATAAAATAAAAATAAAGCAAATTGATTTCTCAAATTCCATACTGAACTTTTAGATTATGCAAGGCATTAAATCAAAGATGCCAAGAATGGAAAACACCTGTCACTTCCTTCCTGGTCTCTAATATTGAAACCCTAGTGATGGACAGCAAAGGTCAGAGAAGGGAGGTGGTTGATGAGCAGGAAACAGTAGCTTTGCCAAGATACCATGGGGCTTCATAAGGGGTTTAAAGGAAAGCATGCTTGGTGACTCATTTGGTTCCTCCACACTCTATCATGGCTTTCATTCCAAGCACTGCTCATCTCTCTAGAAGGTCTCACAGCTGCCAATAATCAAGGACTCTTGCTTGGTCTTCTCATGACACAGAGGAATATTCACAGCCTACTAAATAGGGAGATGAAGGCCATGTGTTGATGCCACTGATTGAGCTACACCGATGAATAAAGTCACTTCCTGGGTCAGGTAGACAATGAGAGTGACTATTATTCTCCTCGAATGAAAAAGATATGCCCTGTGATGGTGTCCCCATTTCTTTGCCAAATGGCTCAAACTCAGAAGCTTTTCCTGTGTGGTAGTGACATGGTTGGCACGACTATAAGCACATTGCTTGTTTTATAATTATCCAAATTTATCTATTTGGAAAACAAAAGCCAAAAGAGGGCCAGAGAGATAGCTTAACAGTTAAGGCACTTGCCTGAAAAGCCTAAGGACCCAGGTTCAATTCCCCATTACCCAGGTAAGCTGTATGCACAAAGTGTCACATACATCTGGAGTTTATTTACAGTGGCTAGAGGCTCTGGAATGCCCATTCTTCCTCTCTCTCTCTCTCTCTCTCTCACATAAATAAGAAAAAAAATATTTAGGACAAAAAATAAATGAATAGATAAGCTAGCCTCTCTTTGACTAAGTCCTAAGGTTAGAGTGAGCCTAAAAGATCAGAGTTATGGGGTGCCAAGAGAACCCACAGAGCTTTCCAGAGGAAGTCAGAAAAAAAAAATAAGAAACCTGTTGACAAGAAGGTCCCAGAGTTAAGACATGATGTGGGTTCACAAAAGACCTTCTCAATCATCACTGCTAAAGCACCATGCCCCATCCTCACGAGGATGGACCCATGGGGAGAGACTGGAGAGGATCTAGTTTAATGTTCCAGAGGGATGCTTCAGGCTACAGAGGAGTTTCTTGTAAGTATCTCATTTATGGAGATATAGTTATATTTGTGAATCCTGACTAATGCTGTCCTTAGACCAACCCTTGCCCTGGATTTAAGATGAGCTTTCCTACCTGCCCATCCTGAATGTGGACAATGTTATGCAATTAGCAGCAGGGTCGATGAGCAGCATATTCTCTCCCACACACCCAGTGACCAACCTTCGTGAGTGAGCAGTGGAGGCGTCGGGACTCTGTACAATTACTGCTTGCAAACTGTCATGTGTCATGTTATTCAGGGACGTTCTTCCCCTAGGCAGTGGGAATGTTCATTTTCTGTGTTCTTCATCTAGAAACATCCAAGCTCAAGTGTTAATTCTTGTAGTCTGAAGCTCCATTATCTCCATTGTCTCCTAGAAAGCCTGAGTAGTTTAGCCCCTGTGTCACCCCGAAGGCTCCTACAGGTCTCTAGTTGTCTTCTGATCTACCATAATGTACTCTCAGTAACCTACCTCGCATATCTGACCTCAGCTCTCTGTCTCTGTCCTCAGCCCTGTATATCTTCACCTCACACACTGACTTCTATGAAAATACAGCCCCCTGCAGCTGTCCACAGGCCTAAGATTTTCACACTTATAGCACCACCTCTTCCTGGGATACTTCTCTTACTGGTCTTCCCCAGAGTGGGGATTGCTCATCTTTCAGGTATGAATTTAGACATGGCACTCTGTAGTAAATTTTTCTTAAACACCTGGGTTATTCCTGGAACACCCCGGGCATAGCTCTCCACTGACACTAATTTCAGACTATGTTCCCTTCTTCCTGATGGAACTGGAAACACCTCTTGGGCAGGGACCGTTTCCTGCTTGACTCGTAGGCCCTAGCACTTAACTCAGTGCTGACACTGAGGAGATAGGAGATACTGACTGCAGGGTTGTCCAGGTGCTCTGGTTTCTGACTCCCACGGTAATACATTCTGATGAGATCTGTGCCAACATAACCCTTGTCCTTCCCCCTGAGGTCAAGTGGGGCAGAACGTGAGCTGTGACTTGATATAATCACACTCAGAGCCAGTCCTCAGCACAGCTTGGGGACATTGTCCTCCTGTCCTGGTAAAGGCATGAAAAAATTATTTCACCTTTGTTTCCTCCATTCCACTGGTCCCCAATAGATGTCATTCTGTCCTTTCATTCCATGCTCTGTGGAATCAGAGTCTTCTGGCCTTCATGGGACTGGGCATAGGCTGGCTGCAACACATGGCAACTCAGGACCAGTGCCCTTTAGAAACTCCTTTGGCTATTATATAAAAGTGTTCCTGGGGGCTGCTGTAAGAGTCTCCCATGGACTGGTCTGAGGGACGGGTAACAAAGACCCTGCCCCTTTGTTCCCCTGCTCTTCTACGTCACTTTCCCTACCCCCTTCTGCCTTCTGTATGTAATTGTAAAATCCCAGTTTCTTGTGTTTTCCATAAAGCTAAAAGATGGAGATAGAGAATGAAGGGAAGGCAGGGGTCCTAGATAGCATGAGGATGGCCTGGCCCTTGCTGGAATCATCTTGTGTTGGGCTCTAGGCACAGTGTGCTGATTTCCCTATACAGTATAATTGGAGGCAACTGGAGATTGTGAATAAATACATGGACAGGAACTCTGATCTGCACCATCCCTTCTAAGACTTCCTTCATTCACGTGGGTGCTGTAAACAAAAGCCACTTTGTTCCCTGCATGTGCATGCAGGTGAAGGAGTTGACCTAGTGAGTGCTTTAAAATCGGCTGCCCAGACACAGACCTGTGGAACTGGGTCCAGGAGGGCCAATCTCCAGGTGCTCAGTCCCAAACTCTGTGTATGATATATGGATGGCTGTGGTGGCTGTGTGATATTCCATTTAAATGGGGAAGGAAAATGGGACTGAAGCTGGAAGTATTTGTAGCTTTCTTATGTGTGGCCTGTTTTGAGAAAAAAAATCAACTTCATTTCTGTCACTGTAACCCACTGCTTGCAAGAGCTGAGACATTGGTTTGCTTTGGCTGTCATAATAAAGTACACCCGACTGGATGGCTTCAACAGCAGTTATTTTATTATCTCACAGTGCTGCCTGCTAGAGGCCTGAGATCAAGGTGTTGACAGGATGTCTCTCTCTGGTTCACTGACACCCATATACCTGTATGTGGCTGTGACAACATCTCTTCCCCCCACTTTTCTTTTATCAACTAGAAAGTTTGTATGGATACATCATGTGCTGGTACCATCATTTCCCTCTTCCCCACTCCCACTCCACTGAGTGCCCTCCTTAGTGGAATTGCTGGCACTCACCATGGAGTTCTGGGTTATGAGTCGTGAAAGCAGCAGTCATTGTGGGGAGGGGGCAATGCCTCTGGATATTTCCTCCCATCTTGTGGATCTTACATTCTTTTCACAGCCCCTTCCACAAGATTACCTGAGCCCTGTTGGATTTGCTCTAAGTCTACTTTAGTGTTGCGCTCTCAGCAGCTTCTGGATCTCTGCTTTGGTGTTATTTTAGGATCCTCAGTGTCTGTTTCCATCACCCTGGGGCAGGTTGTCAGGTTACCTATTTTTTATTTTCATTATCATCATTGTTATTATTATTATTATTAACATGACATTTCATATGGATGCATCATGTGTTGGTACCCTCTTTTCCCTCGTCCTTGCCCCTATTCCTTTGGGGACGCTCCTCAGTGGGGTTGTAGATCTCTTCTTATAAGCACACTAAGCATGCTGGCTTAGGTCCCTCTGTATTGGCTCATCTTAAAGACCTTATCTTCAAGTACAGCGAGGTTCTGGGGATGAAGACTTCAGCATAAGGATTTGGGAAGGGGAGAGACAAGCTAGCTCCTAGCAGCTGACAGCTTAGAATCTTCCTCATGTTAAAGAACTGTTTTCATGAAAGGAAAGGCTTTCAATTAGAGAGATATTTTCTGCCAGGAAATACCAAGGAGCCACTTCCTATTGAGATTACTCTTTCCTCAGGGCCTTCTCCAGACACTTCCCTTGGAGTTTCATTAAGAATGGCAAGTCTTGTGTCTCTACCTTTCATAATGTAGCCCTGATTTGAGTGGCTCTGGCTGTCTTGTTTAGCTCAACACACAGAGCAGCTGCCCATTTCATTCTATTATACTTCCTGGAGTGAACACTTTAGGTGGAAATTAGTGGTGAATTATTTTAAGGATGAGGCAAGCTATGTGTGTCCTGGAACCGATGTGATCACCAAGCTGCCCAGCCTGTTCCAAGCATATGGCTTTGGACTCCTTCCCAGGAGATTGCGTGGGAAACCTCCCATTCAGCCAGTCCTGTTGCCAGTGCTCAGAACACTTTGGGAATTCCCAGAAAGCCCTACAGCACAACAATTTACATGCCAGCACCTTCTCAAAATTTAGAAACTGTGTAAAACTAAACTAGGAGAATAATCAGTTGACCTGACTGGTGCTGTAATAGACCAAAAGGAAGGACTGTTGTGAAATCCACTGTGCTTGTGTTTATGTGCAGCTGAGAATATGCCTGAAGATCATTCCAGGAGAGGGTTCGTGGAGCTGTTTGTGAAGAATCTTGTGACTATGTGAGAGTGTAACTGCGGAGGGCCACAACACTAACTGTACATGTGTATGGTATTCACTTAAATAACTGTCTTAAGCTGGAGAGATGGGTTAGCAGTTGAGGCACTTGCCTGTGAAGCCTAAGGACCCACGTTCGACTCTCTAGATCCCATGTTAGCCAGACGCAGAAAGGTGAGGCAAGCGCAAGGTCACGATGTCCAGTAGATGGCACAAGCATCTGGCGTTTGATTGCAATAGAGGAGGGCCTGGCCAATTTTTTTTTCTCTCTCTGTCTCTTCTTCTGTTCTCTCTAAAATTAAAAAAAAAAGTCTTTATTATTTTGTTTTCCTTCTAGTAAATAAAGGGCAATAAGCATTTCCCAAATATCTACCCAGGAATCTGCTTGGCCCTGAAGAATAGTGCGTCACTGTCCTGCCTCCGTGCACGTGCAGTTCACATACCTTGTTTTACTTTCTAAAATACTTTTATATTTATTTGTTAGAGAGAGAGAGGTAGAGAGAGAGAAAGAGGGTGGGGGAGATGACCATGCTAGGTCACTACAAATGAACTCCAGACACATGTACCACCATGTGCATCTGGCCTACATGGGTCCTGGGGAATCAAACCTGGGTCCTTAGACTTCTCAAGCAAACGCTTTAACTTCTGAGCCATCTCTCCAGCCCTGTACTTTGTGTTAATGTTTCATGTTTTTATGTGGATTCTGGGGATTCAACTCAGGTCATCATGTTTATAAGACAAGCGCTTTACCAACTTAGCTATCTCTCCAGTCTTCAAGTACTTCTATTTCAGATCAAGCTTTGTATGTAGCAAGCCGTTCATATTTAGGAACTCCCCCAAAATTCTAGATCCACTAGTTTTTATTTAAATGGAATTAAATTTAATATGTATTATAACAGGTTATCTCTTTTTATCCCTTGTCCTGCTTCTGTTTCCTTGAGGCTCTCCTCAGTGGGGTCGTGAAGGCCTCAGCACCTGTGGGATAGCAGGAGTTGGGGGCGGTGCCGCAGGGTAGTCCTACCCACTCTGTGGCTCTTACTGTCTTTCTGCTCCCTCTTCCACATTATTTCCTGAGCCATGGCAGGCTTGTTGTCAGTCTGATATGGTATTGAGTTCTTTGTAGCCTCTGGATGTCTGCTTTGATGCTTTGAGCCATCAGTTATAAGGAGGCTGGTTGGTATCACTGGTTCAAAATTTTTTTATTTATTTTTTGTTGTTTATTTATTGGTATTTTCAAGGTAGGATCTCACCTTAGTCCAGGCTGACCTGGAACTCACTCTGTATCCCCAAGCTGTCCTGGAACTCACAGTGATCTTCCTGCCTCTACTTCCTGAATGCTAGGATTAAAGTCATGCATGCACCACCACACCAAACAACATTTTTTTTAATTTTTACAGACAAACAGCAATAAGAAATCTCTGTAGTTTTCTTTCTTTCATCCTTCATCTCTCATTAAGTTACATTCCATGACATTTTAGACGTGTTAGTGATCTTCACAGATGGGTTCTCTTCATTGATCTGAGGTTGGGAATACAGGGCCTTACCTGTGTCCAGTGCATATCTGGTTAACTGATGGTCTTTTTGCCTGGGCTCCTCACTTCTTTGTGCTCACTGAAGTCTTCCAAGCCCTTTCCCATCTCAAAATATTAACTCACTTGGTTGTGACTGGCTTAGCATTGCCATGTCAGTTTTCAGGCTGTCCTTTTATAGTGGCCGTCCCTGGTTCTTATCTAAAGAGGTCACCCCCCCACAACCAGCCACTGTCTCATTCTCAGAACTATGAACATCATGCTATCACCCACCTCTGACAATTACCTCACTTGTTCATTGGTTCATTAATTTATTGTCTGTCTTCTTTGAAAGAATATGGAGGACCCATAGTTGCCTTGGTGGCTATAACAATGCAACAGAACCTGGCGACATGCAAGGCACACAGTGAATATTTTTGTACGAGAAACTGGGTTCCAGAAGCCCCAGAGATAAATTTGTTCCCAAACATTCAGCCTCTGGCAGGAAATGGCCTGGGTCAGAGCAGTGAGAAGAAAGATAATTAAACCAAAACACCATTATCAGAAAGCTTGAATACAAGGTCCCTTTTAGATATCTAGAAATTTCATTGATTTCCTCCACATCTTGTCTCCCATCCCAAAGTGGGTCTGAATGCAACAGACTTCTCACCCACCCTGATGATAGGATCAGTTTTCTCCATGAACTTAAATGTACAATCAGAGTGCCTTTAACAGACTGATTTTGATTTGCTTTTCAAATGGGGACCCGAGGCTCTTGTAGGGACAATAGTTTTGCCTGCCATTGAGTTTTGCTTCTTTGCTTAACTTGTTATAGACTTTCCCAGTGGGAAGTTTGCTCAGGTTTCCTGACCCCATACCAATCCTGTAGGTTGCAAAAGCCAGGCTGAGATTGCCTACCATGATGACACAGGAAGGCACTGAAGTCAGAAGGTGACCCAGTTACAATGTTTGTGACTGTTCTGGAGAGTAAAGCAAAGGTGAAATCCAGTAACCACTGGGAGGATGATCTAGAGATAGAAACTGACCTGGATTCTGAATTACAACCAGAGAGAAGGAAGTCTGAGAAAGAGCAAGCTGGGCACACCTCCAAAACCTGGTCCCTGTGTGAATTCCTAGAAGCTGGTGTGGCACAGAGTAACAGGCTCGGTGGCTCACCCAAACAACCACGCCCTAGAAAACAACCCCAGCAGGGTGCTAACTTAAGGTCAGAATCCAGCCTCAGTGGGCCAATTGTGTTTGTTTTGCTACTGCTGTTAGTGTTCCTGCTGTCCTATTAAACTGTAGGAAGGGATGGGAAGTTCAGCCAATGTCTTCATTCTATGGCTCCACTCTAAAGAATAATAGAAGCATTACTGGATTACCCACCAGTCGTGCCAAGATCCACAATGAGACTCCTATTAATGTCACAGCCTTAGAACATTCTAGTGGCCAAACTTAAGTGTCTGCTCACATCTCATGCTACAGGCAGCATAAGATGCTTTGAGAGGTAAGATCTGCGGAAGGGGGCTGTGTGTGGGAAGAGGAGGAAAAGGCCTTGTCCACCAGTTTGCTGAAGGTAATGGAAATGCAATAGGAAAAAGCCCGAAATAACCAAATGTGCTGGCTCATACCTGTAGTCCTAGCACTATGGAGGCTTGGGTGTAGAATTACAGAGACCAAGGCCAGCCTGAACTACTTAATGGGTTCCAGGCAATCCTGGGCTAAAAATTAAGTCTCAAACAATTACAAAAACAAAAAACAGACACAGCCCCATCCCCACAAAGACGTTGTCTCCCTGCAAGGCCCAAGGTCTATAACCAAGGCTCCTCTCTGCAAGACAGTCATATTTTAGGGCACTGTCCAATATGATAGAAGAGACCATGAAATCTAATATTCTAGTACCCATGTTTGTCTCAGTACAGGAGTGAATCAGAGGAATCTACCCAACACACACACACACACACACACACACACACACACACACACACACAGAGAGAGAGAGAGAGAGAGAGAGAGAAAGAGAGAGAGAGAAAGTCATAAAATAATGAAGCTCTTTGCTTTGATCTGAACTATGGGACGATAATCTCACAACATAAGATCTCTTAAGACATGAGTATTCCCTAATTTCAAACATTACTAAAACAACCCATTGTGCTTTAATTGTCAGAAAGTTCACCCCTGGTCAAGACTTTCCTCTCCCAAAAGGTTACATAGTTCTTTCCAGCACCATGGTAGCTAGCTAGTCCACAGGGAGGAGGCTTCCAGCTCAGCTCTAGCTTGATTTCTCAGTGTCCAAGCATGTAATGCCTTAAGCATTAGGGTCTTACCATCGAGTTCTGGTAGGCAACCAAGAGCTTTGACAACAATAAAATACATTTTTTAGTGTGGAGGTTTAAAAACAAATAAAAGAGAGGTGTACAGGAAAAGAGTCAGATGTTCCCCAAAGCATAGGTATGGGTTTCAGAAGGGGACATCACACACCTCATTGTCCTCATAATTGCCACATCTACAACTCTTGTAAATTTTGAAGTTATTATCTGCAAAGGGTTATAAAGAAAGTTAAATGACATCACAAGATGCTTCCTGGGGCGTACCAGATAGTGTCACAATGGATATAGTAAAATTCTAGGTCATAGGGATATAAGGAAGTGAGGACATTTACTGAGCAAATAAAAGTTAATAGTTTTGTTTGTGACATTCCCAGAATCTGGGAGAGGAGTGAAGTCCTACTTGAGGTCATGTGTACTCTGGCCTTAAGATTGGCTTGTTGCTGTGTACGTGTACGTGCATGTGCACATGTGAGGGTATCCTGTGTGTGCGTACATGTGCATGGAGAGAAGACCACTGTGGGTGTCATTCCTTAGGTCCTGCCCACCTTTGTAGAGATAGGGTCTCTCATTGGCTTGGGGCTCCCAAGCAGGCTAGACAGGCTTTCCAGTGAGCCCCAGGGATCCACTTGTCTCTGCCTCCTCAGTACTGGGATTACAAGTGTATAGCACCATTCTGAGCTGTGTTTTTTTTTTTTTTTTTTTTTGTGGGGGTCTGTGAATCCAACTCAGGCTCCTCATGCTTGCAAGGCAAGCACTTTGCCAACTGAAATGTTGGCCCAGGCCCCATCTTAAAATTATTTTTCAAATATATCTATGTAAAACTAAAACTGTCACTGTGTTGGCGATCTTCATGGGTCATGTTGTTAATCATGCAGGGATTTTTGATACTCATCTGATGAGAGGCTTCAGCCAGACTTAGAGTAAAGCTCTCATTTTTCTCTTCATGTCCCCATGATTTTCTATTCTTAGATACTAGCTTGAATACTAAATTATTTGATGGATATAAAAGCCCTGAGAAGGATCTTCCTCAGGGATGTCTAACTTTTTGATATTGCAATATAATGGTGTCATCACAAATATGTTGGGCCTTATTGTTTATCCTCTACTCACGTGGCCTATGGGCTTCAGGTGCGACATACCTGCAATCGATCAACCAAAAGCCTTAAACAAAGAAATTACTCTTACAGATCAGCTATAGATATACCTATTGAAATAATTTGTATACTCATCAAGCACTTTCTGAGCTCTGTTTTGTCCTCTAGGGAAACCAAACTGAATATATGAGAAGCAGCCTACTTTTTTGGAGAAATGAGTTATCAAAAGGGTGTGATGGTTCATGCCTTCAATCATAGCACTTGTGGGTAGAGATAGGAGGATCACCATGAGTTTGAGGCCACCCTGAGACTACATAGTGAATTCCAGGTCAGCTTGGGCTAGAGTGAGACCCTGCCTCGAAAAACTAAACAACAACAACAGCAGCAACAACAACAACAATAAAAAACTCATTGGTGTTTTTGGAAAAATCTATGAGACATGGTCTTTCTCTTTCTTTGAAACCAAAAGACCAAACTTATGTTAAAATTACTCAATTTCAGTGTTGGAAGATGCATTAATGGGTAAAATACTTGTCATCCAAGCACAGGAACCTGAGTTTGATCTCTAGTGCCCATATAAAAGTGATGGGTGGGCTGGAGAGATGGCTTAGCAGTTAAGCACTTGCCTGTGAAGGCTAAGGACCCTGGTTCGAGGCTCAATTCCTCAGGACCCATGTTAGCCAGATGCACAAGGGGGCACACGTGGCTGAGGTTTGTTTGCAGTGGCTGGAAGCCCTGGTGCGCCCATTCTGTCTCTCTCTATCTACCTCTTTCTCTCTCTGTCTGTCACTATCAAATAAATAAATAAAAAAACAACAAAAATATTTTAAAGTGATGGGTATGGTGTGGTACACGCCTATATTCTCAGCACTAGGCAGGAGGAGATGTAGGGCTTACTGGCTAGCTAGTGTAGCCAAATCAATTAGTTCCAGATTCAGTGAGAGAACCTGTCTCACAATTAATAATAATAATTAATAAAATGGAAAGTGACTGAGGAGGACACCTGACATCAACCTTTGGCCTCCACAAACACATGCACACAGGCTCACCATACCTATATGAGTACATATGCATACATGCACAACATATGTGCAAAACCACAAAAAACTCCCTGTTTCCTGTTTGAGTCACACTGCACTCTGAACCACAGTTTTCACTTTCATGAATTGAGAATAATCATATCTCTCACAGTGTGACATCCCCAGGATTAAGCAGTATTTCTCACATGGAAGTAATTCCATGGTGATTGAATGTAAAGGATCATAAATACACTGGGTTGCTCTTTGGCATCCATGAACAGATTTCCTGCTTCCTTCCATATTCCAAGATTTTACTCCACAGCCTTCCAGACATGCACATGCACTTTTCAAAAGCTGATTCATTAAGACAATCCCCTGCCTTTGTTCTTAAAATGAGATAGTCTCCAATCTGAAGGGTTTTGTTAGGCTGTTT
The DNA here is from genome assembly GCF_020740685.1 of Jaculus jaculus. NCBI lineage: Eukaryota > Metazoa > Chordata > Mammalia > Rodentia > Dipodidae > Jaculus > Jaculus jaculus. The sequence continues at coordinate 137,339,772 of NC_059104.1, forward strand.
AGCTTGGAAATGGCTGAGTTATTTGTAGCTTTAGACACTACCAAACAAAGCACTGGGTGGCTCCTTTCAGCTAAAAGGCTGTTTCAGGTCTATGACAAAGGGATAGTGGATGTTCTCATCAGGGCAAGAAGCAGTCAATGTACTTCAAGGCTCTTGACCAAAGAAAGGCTTTGTAAATGCCTACTGACAATAGGAACAATCTTGTGAATCAGCCCCAGAGTTGCTTAGCTTTCTGGCTAAACTGAGTGGCCTTCTATGTACAGTTGGGGCTGACCCAGTTTGTGGTGGTGCCAGCAATGGGTATAGAACAAGTTTTTCTGTTTATGTGTAGTCCAAAGTCTGGTAGGCTTGGTTTAGCTGGTGCCACCAGGCAGCATGCAGATGTGGGAAAGACTGGCTGACAGCCAAAGTGAGCTCCCGCCCCAAAGCTCCTGGCCTCTTCACTGAGCTCTTTCCTCTATCCTTTGAGAACTCTGAATATATGAGAAGCAGCCTACTTTTTTGGAGAAATGAGTTATCAAAAGGGTGTGATGGTTCATGCCTTCAATCATAGCACTTGTGGGTAGAGATAGGAGGATCACCATGAGTTTGAGGCCACCCTGAGACTACATAGTTCCCTGTTCTCGTCCCTTTTGCCCATCACCTGCCCATTCTGCTTGACAACGCATCCTGACTTACTCATGGTGAGCACCTAGTCTTGTTTATTCTTGAAAGGATTCTCACAACTGGGAAGCCATAGTTGCTTATCTAGAAGATTCACATTCCTGCATTTTGCAATGGCAAAAGAAGGTTAGGCAGAGTTTCTCAGAATTTCTGGACATACCAGGGACTCACCATCTTTTTTATTAAATTAAATATATTATTTAAAAAGGTAATATACACTTATATCCCCTTTCCTTAATCCCCATTCCACTGACACCCATCCTCAGTGGGATAATTGGTATTTACTGACATATCTAGTTCAGAAGATTCATGAGATATCCAGGAATATCAATATTGAACCCACATCTTGGGTTCTTATGACCAAGCAGTTTGGATCATAGCTTGAATCTCTACTGTTTTGCTTAACACTTACATTTGCATTCTTTCTTAGCAAACTTACACTGATACCGGGCGATTGGCTCAAAGGATGGTTTGATTGGAAGATAGTGGCCTTAAGAGTGTTGTTAACTCAGGCCACAGAAAATGGAGGAAATACTGCCATGCCTGAGAATTTAAATAGAAAGATGTTTTGGTGAACTTCTAACCATAGGAAGAGTTTTTAAAGGTGGCAGCATAATCACCTTGGAAAATGGGTGGTTGGTAGTAAGGGTTTCATGCCTTGTTTATCTGAAAACACTATCTACAGTGCTGAAGCATAACTGAGGTTAGGGAGCTCTACATGCAAGGTGTCTGGCTCCTGGCAAGCTCCCCATATAACAAACTGACTGCATAAACCACTGGATGGCTGTTTTATTCAGTGAGAGGGAATGAAACAGGTTCTATCCTCTCTGTATCCTTGCCCATTGGATGACAGTAACCACTGGAATAACAAGACTTGGATGAAAACTTTGGCTTGACATTCACGATGTGTGGAGTGTTTGGTCTTTGTAGGGTTCTGATTATCTGCAGGGCACTTGTTATCTATGAGGCACTTGCTATCTTTATAACCTTGAGTAATTCAGTATGTGGGGAACTCCACCTGTGGAGCATTCACTGTCATTGGGACATCTCTAAAGGGATGTCTAGTTGAGAAAACAGACTAAAAGGGCTACCTCCCTTCCCAAGGGCTGAAAAGATCTGAAGAATTATTGTACTCTCCTGTGCATAAGCAGTCCAGTTTTCTACCCTATGGGACACAACAGTCACTTCTCAGTTTTAGTTTTCATTCCTTTTAGAAATGGTTGGTGCTATTTCTATGAAGCACTCAACACCTGCATGCTTGGTCTATCGCCACTCTAAAGAACTGAGGGTAAATGCTGAGATACAATCACATGGGTGCATGCCCATAATTACAGCTCTCAGGAGGCTAAGGCACAGGATGGCTATGAGTTTGAAGCCAGCCTGAGCTACATGGTGAGTTTTAGGCCTTCCAGGGTTACAATGTGAGAACTTGTTTAAAAAAAAAAGCAAAGTAAAACAAAACAAAATGAGTTGGATGGGTGGCACATACCTCTAATGCCAGTACTGGGAAGGCAGAGTCTGGCAGATTTCTGGGCTTTGCTGACCTGCTTGTCTAGCCTAATTTGCGAGCTTCAGGTCAATGACAGACCCTGTATCCAAGGAGGTAGACAGTTTTCCTGAGCATGACACTGAGGTTGTCTTGTCCTAAGGCCTCCACACGCACAAATACACATGTGCATACAAATCGACCACACAAACATGTATAGATATAGGCAAGCCAACCCAAAAACCCTCAAGTCAGTTAAAAAAAAAATAAGAAGGGTGTCTAGGAGGAATGTGCACATTGACCCTGGCCAAATTGCTTCATTCCTATACTTTAAGTTCTTCCTATATAACACTGGGTACCTTCATGTCCATCAACTCTTAGGTCCTTCTTGGGGAATCTTTTATTTATTTTTATTTTTTAATTTTTATTAACATTTTCCATGATTATAGAGAAAAAATTCCATGGTAATTCCTTCCCTCCCCACCCCCACACTTTACCCTTTGAAATTACATTCTCCATCATATTACCTCCCTTCTTGGGGAATCTTGAAAGAGCTTGGAAGGTAAAGGCTCACTGTGTTCAATGCACTGAGGTATTTGGGGTAAGGCTACCATGTGTGAGATTAGAAATTGAAGACTTTTCCCACAGTGCAAAGAAGGAAAGGTAACCCATCAAGAGAAAGAAAGGAGCTGTCAAAGAAAACATGGGTAGTCTTATTTGCTTTTCCCTCTGCTAATGGGATGAGCTTCCATGGGCCACTTGCCCATGCTCTGCTTGAATTACCCTTCTTTCTCTTCTTCACTTGCATGCTCACTCAATACATACGTATTCAGAAGGGGAAGAGGTCAACAGGCTCTCATCTGTGTAGGTATATGTCTAAGCGCCAGGCTCTCTTGTTGTAAACTTTCATCTTCTCCAGCAAAGGAGCTGTTTTTTAGTGTTTCTATGAGCTTCTCACAAGGTCAGACAATACAAGTGCTCACTGAGACAGGGTGCTCTGACATATAGTCCACTAACCTCAGTTCTCTTGAGCAGTTCCAACAGTCACTCTTTTTGCTTGTCCTGATGCCCTTGCCTTCTGACCGGCCTCACTCCTTCCAACTGGATTTACTTCTAATGTGCCTTGGTGACAAGTAGCACCATTGCTCTCCTGGCCAGCTTGCTGAGCTCCGACGAGGTGGTGTGAAGGGCAAAGCTATAAAGTCAATGTAACCTCGGTTTGACCAAAACCCCAACATGAACTAATTAAAATTTTAACATGTCTCTTAAATTTCAAAAAGATAGCTATAACTACTTTGAAGAACTGTCTTAAAAGCTGAAAAAAGGTAAATTATATATACTGTTTGTTCTAAAATGAATTATTTGTTCAGAAACTGTCTAGCCAAATGTCATGAGCCCTGTTCCGGTCCAACTTTCAAAGTTTATTTTCCATGCCACATGGACCTTGAAACATTCAAAAGCATATGTTCTCTCAGATGGATTCTTTCATACCACCCATATTACATTATTTTATGTATTGTAGTCAATTGTATTATCATATCAATTAGCAAGTAGATGTCTACTTAGTTTTATTTTCTCCAAATCCTGGAACAGTTGGTTGTACATGTTACATACTACTCAAAATCTGAAGAGAAAAACAACAACAACAACAAAAAAAACAAAACAGAAGCTTATGGAATGAATTAGTGAATATACAGCAAAGTAATAAATATGCTAATAATATAAATTTCTGTATGTTAGGGTCTTATAAGCACGTTAGTCACATATCTGAGAGAAAACTTTGAAAATGAGATGAAAGTGGTAGAGCACTTGCCTAGCACAAGGCCTTCCCACTGTCAGAGCGCGCGCACACACACACACACACACACACACACACACACACACACACACTCATGCATACATTCGTGCACACATTCACACACATATGTGTGCTTATTGAAAATATTTTTAGTAAGAAGATTATAAAAGAAATCATAAGAATTAGTAAAATAAAAATCCAGTTACAGGGCTGGAGAGATGGCTTAGCGGCTAAGCACTTGCCTGTGAAGCCTAAGGACCCCGGTTCGAGGCTCGGTTCCCCAGGTCCCATGTTTGCCAGATGCACAAGGGGGCGCACGCGTCTGGAGTTTGTTTGCAGTAGCTGGAAGCCCTGGCTCACCCATTCTCCCTCTCTCCCTCTATCTGTCTTTCTCTCTGTCTGTCACTCTCAAATAAATAAATAAAAAATTAACAAAAATTATTTTGAAAAAATCCAGTTACAAAATTGGGAAAAGGCATTTTCATCTAACAGTTAATGAACATGAACAATGTCTTTGTGTTGGGAGGCTAGACTTTGTGGATCCTATCCCATTATAGTTTTAAACAATTATTGTGATTAAGTATTATTTCCACACTTCAGACAAGGAGATGAAGGTTGAGGGAAGTTGAGTAACATGTCCTAGACTGTAACCTGGGTAGGCAAGAACTGGAGCCAAGTCTGGTTAAGTTTGGTAGAAATGGTTAGAGTATTCTCCAACTTGTTATGTTTTCTCTGTGGAAGAAAATATCCTTACATCTCTTTGCAGGAAGAGTTCATCCGTAACTTTTTATTTTACATCAAGCATTCCACAATACTCCATCTACTAATGTCAATAGAATTTTGTAACAGATAACTCCCTTGGACCACTTAATAAACCTTTGGAAGTGGAGTCAGTAGGGGACCCTAGGTTATATATGAAATTTTATATCTCTCAGCAAAGAATGATTTATTGAACAGAAAAAAGATACTGTAGAATTATATTTAAATGATGATGTGATTTTCGTACTTCAGTCCACTTATAGAATGTATTACATTTATCAATTTGTATATGTTGAACCATCCCTACATCTCTGGGATAAAGCCTACTTGGTTGGGGTGAAAGTTATAGTTTTAATACTGACTGCACCCCAAACTTGTATGTATTTAAAAGGCTTAATTTTCAGCCTTTGGTTCTATTGGGTGGGTGGTGGTGTACCCTTTGAGAGATGGGCTCTAGTTAGAGAGGTAGGTCACAGGGGATGATCTAAATCAGATCTGGAAGTCCAGGTCCCTTCTCCTTTCTTATGGCACCTGGCCGCCACATGGTGAACAAGCTCCTCTACCACACACTTCTACCATGATGAACTATGTTGTCACAGGTTCAAAGCAACAGGACTAAGTGGCCATGAACTGCAACCTCTGCTACTGTGAACCAAGACAGCCCTTTTGTCAGCATGTGCTTTTTATCTCAGGAATTTGTCACAGTGGACAGAAAGCTGATTGACCTCAATGTTCATACACAGCTCAGTATATTAGGTACTTTTCTTTTGTTGGGGCAAAATATCTGACAAAACTAACACTTTAAGGAAGGAAGGGTTTATTTTAGCCGACCATTCCAGGTTACCTTCTATCATGGTGGGGGAAGGAATGTCAGCAGGAACTTGAGACAGCTGGTCATATTCAGACCTCAGTAAGGAAGCAGAGATCAATGACTCCTGGTTGAGACCAGCTCTCCCCTTTCTATATAGTGCAGGACCCTCTGCACAGTGAATGTGGATCTTCCCACTTCAAGTAATCTAATCATGGTAATCCTTCACCAGTGATTCTAGGTCCTGTCAAGTTGACAATCAAGATAATCCATTACACTTATTACCCTAGAAAGATTCTCTGATTCTGGTATCTGAGTGCAGGTGTCAGTCATCCAATTGGAGGCTGGCAGTGTTCAGACACATAGACTTTTTCTACCTAGCATACAAATGTCTGGCTGCCCTTATGGGGAAACTAATTGAGGGACTAGACGAAACTAACTTTTCCTTTCCTGGTTCCTTACAGGGGTCAAGAGTTCAGGTCTAGAAGGCTGAGATATGAGAGTCTAAGCAGGGAAGATGCCGAGGATGGAAGCAGCATCCAGTTATAGACATGGAGTACTAGAAGGAGACCACTTGAGAGTCTAAGCTCTGGGACATCAGCTGCAAACCCTTTACCAGATCTTTTGTTTGCTTTGATGACGGAAGTTTCTGCTTAACTAGGAACAGATCTAAGGGTGGAGATCATGGAGACATTTCTCAGAATGGCAGCCTGCATCTCTGCATGCACGCTGCGTTCTCCCTCCACAGATCTGCTGCCTTGCAATGCCTTTTGTGCTGTAAAAGACAAATGAGAAGCTTTTAAATGATTTCTGTTGCCTAGGAAAGAGAAATATTATCCACAGTAACAAAATCATCAAATTTTATTATGCACCAGTTAGTGCGATATATTTCAAAGTTTTGCTTTAAAGGATATCATTTAGAAAAATGAGATAGCCTTTGATTGGTTTGCAAGTTTCTATCATCAAAACATATTACCAGGAAAGTACAATACATTGTAAAATTACAAGGAACAATACTTCAGCCCTACTTGGACTTTTATTTATAAAAAAACAAATTAATAGCAAACGAATACATTTTTTAAACCATTAGCTTAGTAATAATACTAAACAAAATAACTAATAAAACTGGCGCATTCAAACAGCTGTTTAAGAAAAGCCAATGATATTTCATCCACTGTCAAACTTGGCACTTGAGAGAATAAAGATCAAAGTAAATATTTATTGATTCATGTGATAATACTATGAATTTCTCCTTTTATAAGTAGAATAAGCAAATAAACCATGATTTATAAAAAACCCTGGCTAACTAAATCAGCTAATGGGTCTATTCAAAAAATTCTTATCATGTAAGCTGTGAATTGACAATTATAATTGAAAATTACCAGTTTCTCTATGAATTTAATATACATATAGTTAACCACCTGCTTGACTGTTATATAGAGCCATTTAAACGTGCAAATGGATGTACAAATGTTTGAAGGCTTTTGAACCAAAAGCATTAATTGCCAGTCTGTGTTAATGGAAACACACAGAATGGATGCTTGCCTCTCTATAATAACTATAAAAATTCCCCAGCCTCCAAGTCTCTTTACTAAACACACATGGAGGCTTTTGACAGAAAAATCACACTGGAGAGACTAAGTCTCTCAAGCCCAACCAAATAGGTGAAAAGAAGGCAGGACAATGATAAGAGGATGGTTATTCTGGCACACACCTGTGGGCTCAGATATTTGGTATGGTGGGTTGATTCAGGTGTCCCTCATAAACTCAGGTGTTCTGAATGCTAGGTTCCCAGCTGATGGAGATTAGGGAATTAATTTCTCATGGAGGTGATGTTTTGTTGGGGGTGGGCTTACGGGTGTTATAGGCAGTTTCCCCTTGCCAGTGTTTGGCACACTCTCTTATTACTATGGTCCACCTTATGTTGGCCAGGGGATGATGTTCACCCTCTGCTCATGCCATCATTTTCCCTGCCATTGTGGAGCTTCCTCCTTGAGCCTGTAAGCAAAATAAACCTCTTTTTTTTTCTCACAAGCTGCTCTTGGTTGTGTGATTTCTACCAGCAATGTGAACCTGACTGTGCCACTTGGGAAGCTGAGGCAGGAGGATCATTGGAACCCAAGAGTTGAAGGCCAGCCAGGGCAATGTAGTGTAAGCCTGTCTCAAAAAACAAAACACAACACAACACAACACAACAAAACAAAACAACAACAAAACCAGAAAGGAAAAAAAAAAGCATGCATTCCATGTCTAAAATAGTCTTTTCAAGAAAGGGTTTAATGCATCCCTAGTAAGAGGAAATAGGTAGGAGAGATGCCTTAAGAAGCAAGTGAAGTTGAGTCAGCCTAGAGCCATATCAGGGCTCAGTTCTTTCCTGTTGACCCCTGGGCCAATGACTTTGTGCTTTTTATTTATTTATTTATTTATTTATTTATTTATTTATTTATTTATTTATTTATTTATTTTAGCAGCCTGGGAACTCCATGACTATCTTGGGGTTCTGCTGGCTCCAGGCTCTGGACCAGCACTAGAATGCTTTTCTTCCCTGGCATGCTGTGTCAATCCTCCATTGCCTACCACCCTTCCAGGCTCCAGTGTTGCAGACAGAAGCAGGAGAGTAGCCTGGTGTGCTCCCCTGCCCCACCTCCCGGTGATCTGCATGGGGAAGGCAGCCTTTCCTAATGCTAGGTGTTCTGCTCCTCCTGCCATCATGCCACTTCGCTGCAGCTTGCTGGTCATCAGCATGCAGATGGAGAAGTCTCAGTTTGACTCTGAGCCAGGACTTAGTGACCTATGACGATGCCTCCAGTGTGAGCTGACATGGGGAAAGTCAAGTTGGGGCCATTGCCCAAGCTTTAGTCTTCAGACGGGAGTTGGGGTTCTGAGGATTATGGGTCGCCTGATTTGTGCCAGTGGCCCAGGTCAAAGGTGCACACTCAAGTCTTACTGAGAGAGAAATTTTGCAAATAAAACAGCAAACATGGCAGTTATCTTAAAATGGAGCAATAGGGCAACCCGGCAGCCCTTTTGAAAAGGGATTCTTCATAAAAATTAAGCAAAAGGAATCACTTGTAGGATTAGAGAGAGGGCTTAATAGTTAAAGACCCTTTCTTGCAAAGCCTGATGGCTAGGGTTTGGTTCCCCAGTACCGACATAAAGCCAGATGCACAAATGGACACAGGTATCTTATGGAAGCACAAATCCCTCAAATATCTAAAACATTTTTGAGCAACAAAAATAAGGCTGGTGGGATCACCATACCTCATTTTAACCTGTATTACAGAGCCATAGTAACAAAAATAGCCTAGTACGGACACAAAAACAGACATGTAGATCAATGGAACAGAATAGAAGACCCGGATGTAACTCTAGGTAGCTATAGCCACCTGATATTCGACAAAAATACTCATTGGAGAAAAGACAGCCTCTTCAGCAAATGGTGCTAGGAAAACTGGATATGTATCTGTAGGAGGATAAAAATAGATCCTTATCTCTCTCAATGCACAAAAGTTAAGTCCAAATGGATTAAAGACCTTAATATCAGACCTGAAACTCTGTAACTACTAGAGGAAAATGTATGGGAAATCCTTCCACCTATTGGTGTTGGCAAAAATTTGCTGAATATAAACTCAATTGCTCAGGCAATAAAACCACAGATTAACTGCTGAGACCTCATGAAATTACAAAGCTTTTGTATGTGCATAGAGCAAAGAGGCAACCTACAGAATGGGAGAAAATCTTTGCCAGCTATGCATCTGATAGAAGATTAGTATCTAGGATATACAAAGAACACACAAAGAATTAAATAATAAGAAATCAAACAATCCAATTAAAAATGGGCTATGGAACTAAATAGAGAGTTCTCAAAAGAAGAAATACAGATGACATCTAAACATCTAAAAATGTTCTGCATCCCTAGTCATTAGGGAAATGAAGATTAAAACTATGTTGAGATTCCATCGTACTCCTGTCAGATTGGCTACCATCATGAAAAAGCAAATTGACCATAAATGCTCGCAAGGATATGGAAAAAGAGGAACCCTTTTACACTGTTGTTGGGGATGCAATCTGGTCCAGCCATTGTAGAAATCAGTGTGGAGGTTCCTGAGACAGCTAAAAATAGATCTACCATATGACCCAGCTATACTTCTCCTAGGCATATATCCTAAGGACTCATCTCACTACCTTAGAGATACTTGCTCAACCATGTTTATTGCTGCTCTATTCACAATAGCTAAGAAATGGAACCAAAATAGATGTCCTTCAACTGACAATGAAGATGTGGCACATTTATACAATGGAGTTCTACTCAGTAGTAAAGAAAAATGAAGTTATGAAATTTGCAGGAAAATGGATAGATCTGGAAAGGATTATACTAAATTAGGTAACCCAGGCACAGAAAGCCAAATATCACATGTTCTCTCTCATACGTGGACCCTAGCTACAAATGATTGGACTTCTATGTGAGTAGGAAGAAAACTCAGTAGCAGAGGACAGTAAGCTAGAAAGAAGATATAAAGAGAATAGAAAGGGAGGGGCAGGGGGAGGAACTTAATAGGATGGCATTGTATATGTGTAAGTAGAAAAACAGATTAATGAGGATGAAAAGGCATACCTGGAGTTTGCTTGCAGTGGCAAGAGGTCCTGACAAGCCTATTCATTCATTTATTCATTCATTCTCTGTCTCTGTCCCAATAAATAAATAAATATTTTTTTTAAAAAGGAATCACTTGCCTTCACTTTCCAAACTAGCAAGCACAGTCCAGGTTTTAAAGCCTTCAGAGCACTCGAGGTGAGGCTGAAGTGTTTTGGGAGCTGACTGGCACGTGGGGCCTCTAGGACAGTCTTGATAATAGGGGAAGGACTTGGTAAGAAGCTAAAATGAGGAAGGAGTTAGTGACACAGGCATATTATTATTATTAATTATTGTTATTGTTGTCCTTGTTAGTGTTTGTGGTGTTGGGGATAGAACTCAGGGTCTGACACATGCTAAGCAAGTTCTTGACCACTGAAGCACATCTCCCAACTGGCATATTGTTTGAAATTGAATCCTGTTTCCCACTTAGATGTTGGAAGTATCTAGGAACACCAAAAAAAAAAAAAAGGTAAACTATGAATAAGCTATTACATGTCAGATGGTTGGAAGTAATCTTTCAATCTAGCCTTTAAGCCTTCAAGGAAATTTTCCTCACTGTAGACACTGGCCTTTACTTCTTTTTGCAGTACCATTTTCAGCCTGGAATTCAACTTTTCTCTCCAGCCTTGTTTCTGATTGATCATTGGGTACCCTCAAAGTTTCAATTATGACTTCAATGGATAAAGACTTTTTAGAAGTACAGGCATTAAGGACACTAAGCTACGGTCTTTGACAACAATGTAAAAAAGAGCTCCATAAATCGATTTAATATAAACATATCTCCTTATTTTGAAGTTATTGTTTGTCCATAAGAGCATGGCTGCTACTATGGACAAGACCTAGGAGAGTCATTATGGAGGGTGAGGAACCCAGCTCTGACTGGGCCAAGGCCTCTGTCAAAGGAGCTACAAGAATAAAAAAGGGACTGAACATCACCCAGCCTAGAATATCAGGTCCTCCTATATCCCAGAGCTAGAGAAAGGGGAGGGGAGGGGAGGGGAGGGGGGGGGGAGATAGATTGAAAGAGGATTGATAGATCAAATGCAAACAAAATAAACATTTCTGTGGCCTCTTGTTTTGTGTAATTTTACACAGAACTCAAGTTCTGGAAGAAAGTGAATACACTGGCATGACCAGTCCTTGGACCCTGTGGACCAACCTTATGCAAGATGGAGACTCCATGACCCAGTGCAGTGACTGAGATATGAGGTACTGCATGGGAGAGGGGGAGGGACTGAACCAGCCACAGACTTTTTCCACACAGTCATAGTCTGAACACCAATGGCCAAGGGACCTGGACATTCCATTTTCACCCATGTGTTCTTATTTCTGGGAGGATACTCTGCTTAAGAAAGAGTGACAGTGGGAGGAATTTTGTGCTACAGGCTCAGGCAGCATACACAGACTCTGTAAATGTTATGCCTGATATCTGTAAGTGTGGAGAGTAGATTCATCCCTGTAAGGATAGTTGGGGTAGAGGGATCGACTATAACAGTTTCCTGGAGTAGGAAGGGTCCCAGGACAGGGGTCTTTCAGATGAAAACAGGGAAGTCATGGGCAAATCAGAACAAGTCATTTCATCCTGGAAAGTGCAGGAATGGCTGGTCAGGAGGGTAGGGCCCTGTTGGGTATGAAGAGAGGCTCCATCTTTGGGACTGTTTGAGTCTTATGAGTAAACTTTCTTCAGAGACATCAGAAGCAAATTAAAGACAAAAGTTACAAAGCAACATGCATATATACAAACCTGCCAGATAATAACATCTCTCAATACACTTATTTCATCTGTGGACCTCTGATGCCAGTCTAACTCATTCTTCCTTTGAATAGATTTCTTGCCCCTTGTTTTCTCTGTGCTGGAATTGCAATTCTGGGTCTCAGCTGGGCCTGTGGGGAAGGGCTTCCTCCCAGGAGCAGATGGGTCACGTAGTCTGCTGGAGGCCATGGTCAAATAAAGTATGTGGTCAGGCGCTTAAGCAGAGTGCACACTTACAGCAATATGCCACAGTCTAGCTGCCCAAGGAGCCGTCTCAGGGCCTGTCCAGGAGTGGTTTGTCTGAAACAAGTCCGAGGCTGGAGGCAGATGGTGAACAGGTCAGTGATCTACTCTGCCAACAGTTCTCCCCTGTGACTTCTACAGTATGATCTCCACAAGTCTATAGCCATCAAAAACTGCTTCTTTCTCCATTGGACATAATAATTATTTAGGGCTGGACAGATGGTTTTGCAATTAAGTGTTTGCCTGTGAAACCTAAGGACCTCGGTTCATGGCTTGATTTCCCTAGGTCTCATGTAAGCCAGGTGCACAAGGGAGAGTATGAATCTGGAGTTCATTTGCAGTGTCTGGAGGCCCTGGTGCCCCCATTCTCTATCTATCTGCCTCTTTTTCTCTCTGTCTGTCTGGTGCTCTCAAATAAATAAATAAAAATAAACCAAAAAAAAATTTTTAAATCTGTTTAAACTTTGTCCCAACACAAGAGGCATTTTCTTGTTTTGTTTTCGGAGGACAATTCTGGAGCCAGTTGTTTTAGAAAGTGAGATTAATTTTCAGAAATAAAAGAACATGCTATTTCTATGATACAGCCCTGCCATTCTCTTTGAGGAGCTGTGAGCATTCACATCAGCACCCATTGGAGATGAGTTATTTTCTGATATCAGGACCAAGATGTTTTCTTATGTCACATGAGGTAAAGGTAGGTATTTGCTTCTAGGGCTTTCCTGGTACCCACATCCCACACTTATGTAAGAGGGTCAGATGACTCAATAGTGAACCCACACGGAGGTTTGCTTTTAAATCAACTCAGAAATCTATTCTCTGTCAAGAGGCTTACCAGGAATTTTTGGCTTTATTTTCTCCTAAGGAAGATAAAGCAAGACTTCAGCTTAAAATATTTTATTTTATTTGTATTTATTTATTTGAGACAAAGGGCAAGAAGTAGGGAAGAGAGAGAGAGAGGGGGAGAGAGAGAGAGAGAGAGAATTGGTGCACCAGGGCATACAGCCACTGCAAATGAACTCCAGACATGTGTACCACCTTGTAAATCTGGCTTACATGGATCCTGGGGAACTGAACCTGGGTCATTTGGCTTTACAGGCAAAAAGCCTCAATTTTACTAGGCCATCTCTCCAGCCCAAGACTTCTTAGCTTAACATCATGCTCCTTTTATGTGTTTGCATACACACACTTCATCAACTTGGTGTAGTCCAGGCAAAAGAAAACAATTGTAATAGTATTTGACTCCTAATCTATCTTTCAAAAAATGTTTTATTTATTTGTTTGAGAGAGAAAGAGAGAGAGAAAGTGCATCAGGGTCTCTAGCCACTGAAAACAAACTCTAGACACATGTGCCCCCTTGTGCATTTGGCTTTCTTAGGTCCTGGAGAATCAAATTGGGGTCCTTTGGTTTTGTAGGCAAAGGCCTTAATTGACAAGCCATCTTCTCCAGCACCCCCCTTTTTATTGTAACCTTGGTCCTCTCAGAAGCACTAAAATTGATCTATAGCAGTGTTCTTAAACAGTGATTACTCACTTAAGTTTTTTGTATGTAGTCACATGTATGCCTAGAGCCACCTCTGTTAAGCCTGGACATTCATGGTTTAATGTTAAGGTTTTGATTTTGGCAGACTGTATTGCAGTGACTTGAGGTATACAGGGAACATGAAGTTGTTTTACTGAATGAGTCCATGTTAGTTGTCTATTTATTACTGCCAAGTAGATCAGCTACTGGACAGAAAGAAGCTCATGTTTTGTATTCTAGCAATGGGATGAATTGATATTAATAGTCTACACTCTCTGGAGGCATATATATATATATATATATATATATATATATATATATATATATACACACAATCCAATTGTTGATGAATTTTCTTGCTCGTAGGGTGAAGCCTCTGGCCCAGAAATAGTATCTGAGTATGTGTATATCTGTACATGTGTATTATGTGTGCATATGTGGATACATTTATGTGTGCTGTGTTTTGAAGCTAATTAAGCATAGACCATAAACCTTTATACTTTATTTGATCAACTCAATCAGCCATTTGGGGAAAGTTCAAATATTTGCAATGATAGCAAATCAAATAGTGCTCATGTGCAACTCAGTTAATATAAGAACAGTGATTTCTGGAATTTGAAGTGAAAAGATGAAATTTTATAAACAAGCAAGTTTTCAAGCTATGGCAAAGTGAATCTATATAAAGAGTAAATTCTATATGTATGGGTTGTCATGATATAATCATTATTTTGATAAGGAATACTTTATGTCCTTTTTTATTAAATAAGATGTGATCTAGGGCAGTTGAGATAAATATATATTGTATCATGCAACAAAATTATTTCACAAAACAAGATAACTTTTTGATGTTGGTTCCCTTCAATTTATTCATTCAATAACTCTCTAGTGTCTGTCTTTTACTGTCGAGGGGTAGAGTAGAAAAAGACAAGCTCCTGTGAAAATAAGAATCTATTTCTTTTTTTGTTGTAAAGCTTACAGTCTTAGCTGAGATGAATAGACTGCAGGTAAAGAGTGAAGATGAGGGCTGGAGAGATGGCTTAGTGGTTACGGCGTTTGCCTGTGAAGCCAAAGGGCCTTGGTTTGATTCCCCAGTACCCATGTAAGCCAGATGCACAAGGTGGCACATGCATCAGGAATTCGTTTGCAGTGGCTGGAAGCCCTGGTGTGTCCATTCTCTCTCTCTCTCTGTCTGTCTCTTTCTGCCTCTTTCCCTCTCTCAAATAAATAAATAAAAAACATTTAACAAAAAGAGTCAAGCTGAAAAGAGACAACAGCATCTCTGTGTGTTCAATATGTTCCTCTGCATATCTGTGAGTACACATGTGTAAATGTATGTTTGTATATAAGTGGAGGAGGCATTGCAAGTAGAAAGGAGGTACAAATATTTTACTTGTTCCCAGTAAGAGATGCTGCCTAAGCAAGGTCTTCCTGCATTGTAAGACATCTTGAAAAGGTGTACATGAATAAAATTTACATCTCTCTATTGGTAAGCACAGAAATAATTCCACAAACCCAGTTCATGGTTTTAACACTCTAGAAATGGGCACCGGTCAACACTTCCCCATCATCATCATGCTGTATTATTGTACTTATTCCTTCCATCACTCACATATTCTGGTTTTGTGAGGTAGGGTTTCATTCTAGCTCAGGCTGACCTGGAATTCACTATTTAGTTTCAGGGTGGCCTCAAACTGGTGATCCTTTTACCTCTGCCTTCTGAGTACTGCCACCACACCCAGCTCAGGTCTTCTTTTATGAAAAATTAATTATTTTTATGATGGCTTCTATAAATATGAGCTCTGCTATCTCAAAAACATTTGCTCAACAAGTAAGCCCTTGTTTCAAAATATCATTTTATTGAGAATAAGCATATGTATAGCTGTCATACTGCTGAGAAATGTAGACAGACTGCTGGGGAAAAAAAAATTGTCAACATTCTTACCCAGTAAAGGAACCTGAAAGCTACATAACTAAACAGCCAGGCAGGATGTGGCTGCTGGTACAATAGTGGCATGACTACTCTGGTGGTAACAACTACTCTCTTCCTGGGTATGATGCCCACTCCATGGGAGGAAATTCATGCCTAGCACTGAGAACTTAGTCAAAAGCTGATGGGTGGGAAGATCATGGGCTAAAGATCACTTTGGCAAAATGGATATGTTGTGCCCATCCAATTGCACTGCCAATATTTATGTGTTCCCCATAGGTTACTGCTGCACTCACTTTTGGTCAGAGAAACTTCTTTTTTGTGGGTGTCAGTGACTGTTTTGGAGACTCAAAACTCATCAGTGCTGAGAATAAGTGACTGTTGAGTGCTCAGTAGTAAATGAGGCTCAGGGGACATTGTAGAAAAGGGAGCACAAAGGATGTTGTGGCCAGATAATGCAGAGGAGAGCTGAGGCATTTGAACATGCCACAGTAATTGCACTATGAACTCATAGTAGCTGTGGTTACTGGTACAAGATAGGGCCAAGACACATTTTTCTATAGATAACCTAAGGAGCTAATGGCAGTTAACGGTTGCTGGAGAAAGGGGAGTGGTTCTCTTCAGGGGTGTAGCCACTGGTTAATGGTTGGAAAAGGGGTTCAGCTAGAGTGGGAGGATAAAACTGGGCAATGGGGACATCTATGATCAAAATACAATATATACACGTATTAAATTATCAAAAAACACAAAACAAGCATATTTATAGTAAACTTTTTTCCCCTCAGTTTTGTGTGTGTTGTCTCAATATTAAAGTAAGATTGTGAATGACTTGTTTTAAGGGATTATTTAAAAGCAAAATATTTCAAGTACTTTGAAAAACTAAAATGTGCCCCTGAAATTTTGTGCAAATTTTCATTTATATACTTTTTGCAAGATAAATGGTACTTCTCAAACCCCAAACCAAAATATTTATTAAAGTACCATATGTAATGAAATTACTACACATTTGCACAGTGTCAAATGAACTTTTAAAATTTATTTATTTATTTGACAGGAAACAAGGGGGAGAGGGAGGGGGGATATGAATGGGCATGTCAGGGCCTCCAGCCACTACAAATGAATTCCAGATGCATGCGCCCCCTTGTGCATCTGGCTAACGTGGGTCCTGAGGAATCAAACTTGGGTCCTTTGGCTTTGCAGGCAAACGCCTTTAACTACTAAGCCATCCCTCCAGTCCCCAAATTAACTTTCACATGGTTATCTATTTCATTTTAAATAGCTAGGGTTGAATGCAAAAGCCCAAACTATTGTTGCAGGCAGCGATCTCCATGGACCTTAGATTACTATGTTAGTGAAACACAAAATGCTTCCTGCAAGTCCAGACTGAATGGATCCATGTATATAATGTTTTCAAAATGACCAAACTGTAGAGATGAAAACAGCATTGTGGAGGTGGGGCTAGGGAAAGAAAGGTGTGGCTACAGAGATCACTACAGTAAGTTTCTTTGTGGTGAACAGTTCTGTATCTTGACTATGGTGATGATTACATGAACCCACACATGTGTAACATGTCATCAAACTACACAAAAAATATAAACAGAAAAGAATGAGTGTATGTGAAAACTGGTTGTCTGTGCAGTCGATGTGGTGGTTTGGCTAATGTCTTGGTGACGTAAGATAATACCACTGGGGGAGACACCGTGGTGTGCCTACACAACTCTGTGGTATTATTTTCGCAACTTCTTGTGAGTCTATAATTATTTTGAAACATAAGAGGCTCAGATCTTGAATGCTGAAAGAATTCCAGCTACTAATTAAACATACTTAGGAAACAATTTATTTAGATTGGCGTCTTTTGGAGGCAGGGACTTTAGATGGAAACACTGAGGACTTGATTGAGGTAGTACTTTCTTAAGATCCAGGTCTACAGCCTTTAAGCTAATTGAAGGTAAGGGCTGCTTTTGTCCCTTCTTTATAGGTATAGGCTCAGGAAATTCTAGAGCAAGCTGAGATGTCATAGAGAATGTGGGCCAAGCTCTAAGGTTCCACCTCACTGGATTCTGGTATCCTCACTGGTAACTTGAGAGCTGTGTCCTAGTTTCTTGGTAGTGTCTGACCTAGTTCTAAAATTTGCAACCTACAACTTTCCAATATAACTATAGAAACCTTAATGGTCTTACTGTAAATTTTGTCATAGTATTTACTAAAAAAAGTAATTATTTTTTCAATTTAGGCCAATGACAAATGTGCATGAAAATTGTATACTTTTTTTTTTTTTTAACCAGCCTCATGTCTATTGCTTAGTAAGGTTATACTTCTCCAGACCAAGGGCTTGGGATGTTTCCTTATGATGATTTACCATCTCATCTTCCTTCTAGAAAACATAGCGCCTTTATCTAGCTTAGTATTCATATCTGCCCCTGATGGCCCACAGACCAGCTAACACAATCCCAGGGAGATTCTGGCCAAGCAAACACAAAACCCAGGGAAATGGAAAGAAGGGCTACTGTCATTTGAAAATACATGAAGATATTCTCTCCCAATGACCGATGTAGCTAGCATATGCTTCCTTATGCAATGCTTTTCTTCCCTTAGAAACTAACTACCTTAAGAAATCAAGCCTACTATACAAACTGATACAGAATACCTGGGGTTATATCTTGCCTCATGCAATCATGCATAGAAAAATGGTCTTACCAGCAGAACGTTGTGTTTTCTGGTGCTGATTTTTCCTTTAATGTACAGTACATTAAGTTAGTCTTGGAAGCAAACATAAGAACAAAACTAACCACTCATGACATTAGTATAATCATTTTATTAAGAAAAGGAACCCATGGGGTTCAAACAAGAGTACAAAATACAATCTTTATTTTTTCCTGTTGGCTAAATTATTACATTTTTAATAAAAATTAAAAAAAAACCTTTCAGTTAACTTATCCAAAACATAACTTTGCCTACTGAGTTTCTTATTGTGCAAAACAAAAACACAAAAAGTAAAGTTTTGCTCAAGAAGGATTTTTGTGTGTAAAAAAATTGCACACTTTTAATTGCTTTTTTTTGCATAAAACAAAAATTCTAAGGCCACATTTTTTTGCCTAAATTAAATAAGACAAGAGGGAAATAAACAGGCAGTAATAGCAGCTATATTTTATCTTTATCTGCAGGTTTTCTCTTTAGCAATGTTGTTTTCTACATTCATAAAATGTTATCATCATTATTTACATGAAGTCAGACAGACCCCATATCAAGTCACAACTCTGTGCTAGTCTCTGAAATGCTGCAGCTAGCTCTCACTTCTGCAGAGGAATTTCATGATTTCTCTAATTGATCCTACTGTGATGGCTTTTCTATAGGAGACAGGTCAAGTAGTTCACCTTTCTCTCTGTCCATACTAATGGTTTCTTTCTCTTTGTGTTTTGTAGAGATGGTCTATGTCTTGACATAGCACATAAACTACAGCCTGGAAGTCAATAAATAACAGGTCATCTTTTCTAAAGTAAAACCAGAATCTCTTTCCACAGCATTTAAACACAAATACTTGTTATACACATCCAACACAAAGCAAAATTAAAAAAAAAAACAACCCTCTAAAACAGAAAGTAAGGAAAGTTCTATAACAATTCCTGTAACACAATTACTGGCAAAAATCATCTGACATGAGTTTAAACAGTGGTTTATGAGGAAACACACATTTGATGCTTACACCATCACAGGAGAGAAAGGTATGCTCAAAGGGGTATAAGCATATATTTGTCTAATGTTTGTAAAAAATCCCTTATCAAATGCCCTGCTAATTTTTAAATATAAAATTAACCATGGAAGAATTTTCCTCTATCTAAGTGAACTTACTGATTGAAAGATAAAGTTGTCATTCTGCTGAATGAAGGACAGCATTCTGCTTGGGAAGCACCAGGGTTTCTAGATCAAACCCTTAGGATTCAGCTGGTCCAAATCTCTTTCGTTGGAATCCCAATCTCCCTTCCACCTCACCTCAGAAATATTCTCAGCTCAAAGAACCAGCAGACTGGAGGCAAAGGAAGTGATTGTGTGACCATGAACATGTGGGGAGGGGACAGTGAAAACACCACTGAAAACTCCCAGCAGCTGCACAATCCTGTTGGTCAAAATATCCTGAGGTTCAATGACAACAAAGTATTGCACCAAAACAATAAAAAAAATCACAGCTTAAATGGAATTACTAAATAATTGGAATAAAAAAGTAACACAGTGACTGTCATCCATCCACTTAAGCCTCCTGATGGAATTAAGTTAGGTTTTGGTAAAGAAATGGTATTCCTATCATCTTTCAATTTTAATTTAGTTTTATAGTATTCTTAGATAATCATATTTCATGATAAGCTCACAGAATTTTCCCTTAGCTGAGTTTCCAAGTTAGTGACAGGTATGAGAAGTCTACTACTGTAAACAGCACAAACTCCAAAGGTCTATCAAGCCTGTACTTTTGGAAACTGGTCCAGTAACTCCAGTAGAGGTAGGTTAAGAAAATGCTTTGTGTGTAGGTAGCAAGGCTAAAAGTGTAATTCCAACCCCAACCTTTCTTATTCTAATGTGCCTAGGTGAATAAGATATGAAGAAAATCAAACATATGTCCTGTAAAAGTACTTAAAGGTGGTAAAAAGTATAGCTTTCAACAAAACATTTTCATGTGAAAATTCTTTTTTTTTATCTTGTGGTACCATTTTAAAGAACTCCTTCTAGGTTTCCCAATACCGTGTAGTCAATTTCTAAGGTATATTTCAGCCTCCTAGTAAGAGTGAAAACTATCACTCTGTTAGGACTGCACAAGATGTCAAGAAAGCACACTTTCAAGGACTTTGGTCCTTCATACAATAACATGGTAAAAAATCACGAAGACCCTGAAACGTAAGGGTCTCACTTATATTTAGAGTAGGCCACTTTCTTATTAACATTCACTTCAATGCCATCTTGTTCCCTCAATCAAGTCTTTTCCCAATAAGCACACATAGACCTCAGTTCAGGTCACTTGTTTACCAGTGTGGAAACCCTTGCAAAGGCATGCTCACATAACATCTCCACACACTACGATTCCTTTCTCTTCAACAGCACAAGCGTTCCTTTACTTACTCCACAACCTTCAGCACTTCAAGTACATTCTGCTATCTTTCACATCTTCATCTCAGGTTTTTTAAGGGGACATGTGACTATCCTATAAATTTGTGCAACCATCCTGTAGGCCCACTAGAGTACTTGTATTCTTTAATTTCTCATCTTTAGTCTTGCAGTTCATTTATATTCTCTGCTCCTTCCTCCAAAAAGGCATGTGGGAATAATCAACATTCTGATTTGATAAGGAGGTGATTTCTGAGATGCGTTCAGAAAATGAAGGAAACAGGCTGTGTTTCTTCTACATCACCAGGATGTGGATCAACCTGAAAAGAAAAAAGAGAAAGACAGGTTATGGCTGTAGTATTCTTTAACACTGTTCAACACCATTTACTTCTAATTACATCATGACTATAAACCAAGTTGCTCCGAGCCTTTTATTAAGTCCTCTGTGGTCTGTTAAGTTTTTAGGACACATAAATGTCTTAAAGGCAAGCCACAGTACTACATATGCATGCCATGCAAGAAAAATACTGGGAAATGTGCTAAATGGCTCCGTGATAATCTATCAACACCATGAAAACAAGTTTCTACATATCCTCTACTAATTATGAGCCAGCAGCAGACACATTAATGAAGGAGAGCAAATGGTTATTTGCAGAAGGCATAATAAGTTTAATTTTCTTCCATTTTGTTTACCTCTGAATAAAGAGGTGGAGGCTGAAACCGGAATTCTTGCATGCAGGCAAACATAGGGTAGCACGCTTCACTCTCACAGTCAGGGGGATGAGGGTAAGGAGGAATGTGTCTAGAAAATTCCTCCTCAGATACCACATCTGCGTAATTTGGTGGTGCTGAAACAGAAATGGAGTTTGAGATAAGAAATCCATACAAAAATTAATGTGCATGTTCTGAACTCTTACAAAAGCAAGACTAACTGAAGATTAAAAGAATGTAATTTTCTTCTAATCAACAAGTTTTTTGTTCCCATTGCAACAAAAATGATTCTTCTTTCATTATACTATGCTGAGATTAACTATATTCTCTTCAGTTGTGATGCATACATTAATAGTCTAAGAAAACAAAAATCATCAATATGTGGCTACTGAAAATATGTGGCATTCTGTACTTCCATTTTCACTAGCTTTATTGTTAGATTATTGTAAAATTGGCCTGAGGAGGTATGCATTATCAAAAATATTTATTTATTTATAAGAGAGAGCAGATATCAAGCAAGAGAGAGAAAGAGAGAAAATGGGTGTACCAGGGCCTCTAGTCACTGCAAACAAATTCCATTCATGTGTGCCACCTTGTGCATCTGGCTTTATGTGGGTAGTGGGGAATGGAACCTGATTTCTTTTGCTTTGCAGGGAAGCACTTTAACAACTAAGCTATCTCTAGAACCAAGAGATGTAGATAGATAAAGTCAACTTTCAAGGTTCTTTCCAGGAAAGTTGTATGACTTTTTAAATAAGAGAAATAAGGATAGTAGCTATGATGCTTAATCTTCACTGTTGAAATGATTGTGTGTGAAATCACCAAGGAGACTATACTGGTATTTCTAGAGTCCTTTAAATGAGGAGGGAAAACCCACGCTGAATGTAGAGCACCCATCCCACTGGCTAGGGTTCCAGAATAAGGAAAAGGATGGAAATGAGCTGAGCATCAGCATTCTCCTGCCCCTACTTCCAAACTGCAGATACAATGTGACTAGCTAACTCGAGTTCCTGCTACCACAGCTACACCTGCTTTTGATGCCATGCTTTCAATGCCATGATGAACTGTCCCCTCAAACCCAAACTATGCATCAAAATAAACCCTTCTTTCCTCATTGTTCCTACAATAAGATGGTAACTCATGCAGTGGTAGTAATTGTAGGCATTAACACAGTTTCTATGTAAAACCTGGTTGTTAAAGACGTCAACGCATTTTACCTTCAGGTTGTTCTGGCAGGGTCAGGGCCAACCAGCTCATGTCCATGCTGAACTGACTAGTGACATTGCAGTTTCTGCTGCCAAAGCCATTATATGGGATTGTACCAATCACTAATGGCAGCTCCAGCATCAACTTTTTAGCACCAGGAATGTGTATATATACCTAATATGTCAAAAACAGAAGAGAAAGGCACAGATACAGGTTAAGACTCACAGGAAATAGCTGGGTTAACTTCTTTTTTAAGGACACAATGCCTTTGTGACCTAGCACCCTACCCCCTATCATGAATGTAAATTGTCCTGACAAAGCAAAATGAAGAATAAACTTGATAGATATAGACTTCACAGAATCCAGTGGAAACCCTGAGACAGGGAACTGTGGTCTTCACATTCTTCACTGTAAGTTAGCATGACTTAAAATAATTCTAACTCAAGTCTTCAATGGAACAAACACTCCTCAAAGCCTCAGAGACCCTGTAAGACTATTATTGAATTCCCTGGGGGGAGGATATTTTAAAGCAGAGGCCAATCTTCATATATTCTACCAGTGAAACAATGCTGATATCAAGTGACATTTTATTAGGCATTAACTTAGGGGTGATATCTGCAGGAGCATGGCTCATCTTGGTATGTTGTTCTGACTCTCAGGGAATGCTGCTTACAGCTAAGGAATAGTCCACTCTGATAATGCAGCAGTCCAGGATGGATGGAGAAACAGGTGGAATTTTTAGTGTCTTCCCATTCCATGTGTCTGTGCTTCCAGAAGCAATGTGGTTTCCTCGCACGTTGGCTACCATATGACGGACTGTCTTCGTTTTCCCACTAGCCAGGTATGTCTGGGTTTGGAATATAGCTGCCTTGGGAACAATCAGACGAGAAGAACAATTCTCTATTTCTGCATAGATGGGGATAGCCTCTCCTAAAAAAGAAAACAGATGCAGGATAGATTCAGAAGTTTCCATAGATGTGGAATGGGGCTACAAACAATGAGAGCTGACATGGTCCCACTCTACTCCAACATATCAAGACTCCCTGATGGGAAGCTTGTAGTATAAGTCTGAGAGAGTAAAATGGAATTCAGTACAGAATATGGTAGGTATTGTTTTCTTTTTACTTCATTATTCATGTTTCCAATATAAAAGAATACATGAATAATTCTTAAGATATATACAATATATATTATTAGATATAATATAATCATATATGCATGTATGTATGTATACACACACGCACACACACACACACACATATATATAAATTAAAGTATGACATATAAATACATGACTCAGTCAAATAAAACAATCTTACTTAAATCTTACCAGTCACTATCAAGTGAAAAATCTAACTAACGGGAGAAGAAAGCCTTTGTTTTTAAGGAATTAAATAATGTATAAATAATAATACTGATGCACAAAGAAAACAATGGATCAAGCAGGCAAGTTTTATAACATAAATCTATACCATAATATTCCCTGTCACTTTAATTTCCAACAAGCCAAACCCCAGGGTGAGAGCCCAATCCAGTACAGGAATTGAACCATTCACAAATGACAACTCTACTATCACTAAGTTTAAGGTTTGTGTT
Source organism: Jaculus jaculus (assembly GCF_020740685.1). Taxonomy (NCBI): domain Eukaryota; kingdom Metazoa; phylum Chordata; class Mammalia; order Rodentia; family Dipodidae; genus Jaculus; species Jaculus jaculus. Next base: position 137,363,968 of record NC_059104.1, read on the forward strand.
CTATGTTTGTGTATGGCAAACCAACGTGGGATGTGAATGCCAACAATATTTCCATACAAAAGTTCCCTTCTGAGCAACACAGCTGAACATTCTTTTGCAACATGAAAATGAGAGGCTGGCATTTTCCCATTCTTTAGGCATTACTCTTTGTTACTAAAGTAATGTGACTGAAATCAGAAACACCAGGAGTCTCATTAGAAACTTTCATCCATTTAAGAACATGAAAATATTAAGTATTTACTTTAAAATGCAACTTCATTGTTCATGTTTAAAATTTAATGTACTTCATACATTATAACACATACTGTAAAGATATTGTAACCTAGCTAATGCCATCTAACAATCCTTCATGAGGACTTTCAAACATGGTACTTACCATTGCAGTAGCCCTTTCTTTCAATTTTGGCACTCAGTGAGACTGGACCCGAAGTGAAAAACCAACAGCCAACCATTTTCTCTTGAGTTTTCAGTACAGGGGTCTAGAAAAGTTCAAATAAAACAATCTTAATTAAACTACACAAGAGAAATCATAGGACTTAAAATAATGGTAAAGTAATATCTACCTCTTTGATTCTTGTGTGACACATCAGGCAAAAAAAATACAGAGTAGTCGCTACTTTGGAAGGCTAGGGTGAATTTTCATTTTCAAACTAGCATAACATCATGCTATTTTATATGGGAGTTACTGCATTTCTAGGAAATAATTTACCATTCCTTGAAAAATCAATGATGATTAATACCAACAAACATGGCAGTGTAAAGTTTGGCAAGGAGAAGTGATACACAAATCAACAATAAGAAATGGTACACTGTCCCGCTATGTGGAATAAACAAACAGCCTCTTTTCTTACTTCAAAATATACTATCAGAAGTTTCAAATGTTCTTGAAATGGTTTAGGACTTTATGGAACAGGCAACAACATACTCAATGTCAACAGAACTGAAAGGTTCTAAAACACACTTGACCCAACATACTATATCCCACTGGGAAACTGTTCTTCACAGTGAGAAAATGCTTACATGAGACTCAATGTGCTTGGCTTATAAACTGTACATAACAGCTTTCTATATAATCTTATCCCTTTAATGTTTTTATTCATTTAACTTCAAAATTCTTTATGGTTTAAAAAAATATAAGACACTTCATATCAATCAATTTTCAGAAAGCATTTTAAGGTAATGTTAAAGTCACAATTCTAAGCTGGGTCAGCTGGGTGCTAGTTATTTTATGACTTGGGCAACAAGAAACCATGCAAGTATGGAATATTTGTTATCTTTTATCCAAAGGTGGACATTAATTCTAACTCTTTTTCATGTGATAATAAGAAATTAAACAACTTTTAACTGTTGGCTTTTTCCTTGTCTTTGAAAATATGACAAAGAAACATCCCAAACTAAAAATACATCTTTGTCATATCAGTATCATGATGAGAAGTTTAAATTATCTCAGTATTTTCTAGGAAGTTAAAAAAATCATTCATTCATATTTAAATGAAGGACTATTCGTCCCTAGTAGCTATCATGACAGTATAAGGTATAATTTTATATTATTTTGATAATATGGGTTTAGATAAAAGAATCTAGCTCATTAGCTCCCATCTTGCCCATTCTGTTGTTACTTATAGCCTGATCTTTCTTATCAGTCTACAGTATCTTTGGTGGTTATTAGAAGTTCAATGCTTTAATGTGGCCAAATCTGTCATAAGGAAATGATAAGTGAAAGGATCTCGGCGGCAGCTGCATGCACTTACTTAATGTTAGAAAATGACATGCAAAATGGAAGGATACATAGCATAATGGCCCAAGCTTCAATAACAGGCTGGGCATGATTAATACTTTCCCATAATTACTGTTCCTCAACCTGCTATTACTGCAGAGTTTAGAATACCACAGTCCTGTGAATGTGGCCGCTCTAGTAAAAGTAACTCCTCTCTGTGTGTGCATTATTGTCATTAAGCCTTATTAATGCATTTCGAGCCTGTGTAACTTTTTGGCAAAAGCAGCCCTTAACAGCGGGGACATAATCAATAGTATTAGCACACACAATTTGTAATCTGTCAAACGTAGAGTTCTATCTTTATAGTGAATGCGGATGGGTTACAGGATTATGTTTTTGAAACCATCAGAAAGTGACAGTATAGACCATTACTCACCTGACTAAACACAAATGCTATTATCAAAGGAAAGGAGAAATGAAAGGAAGGAGGAAGAGAGGGAGAAGAAACTTACCAGTAATGCTGGTGTGTTGACATCCACATGACTAACTACCTGGAGTTCCCGTCTCACACTCTGATCTGGTACCTGGGGTCGTTCCAAAACTGCCCTCACACAGTACTTAATACTGCCATATTTCCCAGTAAATGATGTTACCAGAGGTCTGAAACAACCCAAAGACATTAATATATGAGCTTATTTTAACTTCTACAAAGGCAGAAAAAGTATGCTTCAAAAATGTAGGTTTAGCCAGGTGGTGGTGCACTCCGTTAATCCTAGTACTTGGGAAGAAGAGGTAAGAGGACTGCTATGAGTTCAAGGCCACCCTCACACAACATAGTGAATTCCAGGCCAGCCTGGACTAGAGGGAGATCCTTCATCAAAAAAAAAAAAAATGTAGGTTGATGTTAAAATAAAATAAAAAATAGTAAGCACAGGAGTCTAGGGAGGGTTTATCCAGGATAAGCACTGAGACTTCAGAGTCACCATATAACTGATGAGTGCAATGCAGGGAAAGAAAATTACAAAATGATCAATTCACTTACTCAGATGGAAGTTGAAAGCGAAATGGAAATTCATGTTTTCCAGGCTGCAATAAAATGATGCCTTCACCTATAAGAGACATTAAATTTTATTTTAACTACAGTCAGCATTAAATGAAGAGTTTCATGATTTAGATTATGATGTGCTAGAGCCAAGAACTCTGGTACATATGTACAGTCCACTTACATACACACATGTAAATGTAGGTATATGCATGCACATTTTATACTAATATGGATATTAATATTAAACTGTATCTAAAACTAATTTATGATAGTTTTATTTTGGGAATACCATAAAGATCCTACCCTGAATTCTTTGGACAAAGAAGGAGAGGAAGTGCAAAAGTCAGGAGTATTGTTCATACTGGCATCAATGAGGCAGCCTCATCATTAAGGCAAGCTGTGAGACAGGAGTCAAGGCTTTACCCTTTCTCTCCTGAGCTGAACATGCGCAGCAGGTAACTAAGGACTTATCAAACATAGCCATGACCACTAGCTATGCTCTGGGTTACCAGCCCCATTTGACTTAAGGCTTGTCACTAAATGCGGGAAAGCCAAAAACACAGGGTGGGGATGGAGTTTGTAAGACCAGGGGCACCACTGTGACCATGTCCACTGATAAATGGGACTGCTTCATTCAAATCCAAAACACTGTCTGGCTTCTGTGAGGGTTAGTGGCTCTCCTATGATACAAACTTCCCTTTCCTACTCAGATTGAGACTGCACTGTGGGGGCTGGGAAGATACCTCAGTTGGTAAATGTGCTTGTCTTGCAAGCATGAAGACCTGAGTTTGATCCCCAGTAGCTAAATTAAGACTACACTGGGGGTGGCATAAATACAATGACAAAAGAATAGCACAGAGAACTTGGTCTGACATTTGTCTGGTCTCTATCAATAAAATGAAGATGTTTGCTTCCTTCAGTCACTAATGAGGTATGGTTTATTTTTTTTTAACTTAAGATTTATGACCTTTAACAATTCAGTCAGTATTTTAATCTTGCATTTCTAGAAAACAGGAACACATTATTGAGTCACTAGTCTTCTAATCTATATTCAGTACTGTATTACATTTACAGTTTGTATAGAGATGCATTACACGCACGTGACCTGAAGACAAAGTGCACAATCACCAGCCACAGTGGCATGAGGACAGATTCAATGCTGGAGCTATGGCGAGTCCCAGAAGTGTGGGTTGCTCTGGAGTGGCCCAGTGCTCCTCTGCAGCTGTCCTACCAGGGAAACCTCTCTTTCCCCTGCTCAACATTGAGGAGATGAGGGCAGTGGGGCTGGGATAGAAGTTCTGATTTGTCATAACAGAGAACAGTAAAACACTTAAAAGTGGTTAAAAAATGGAGATTTTACCTGAGTCTAATACTTATATGACTCAAATACCAGGCACTAGTGATATAACGATGGTTACCCTCAATCCTCAAACAGACTGGTTGGAAGAAAGGAGACTAATTTCTTATACCCAATTAGTAACTATAGTGTTCTGGAACCCACATGTGAATTAGGGTGGGCCCAAACCTGGTGAACTGGGGAATGGAATGGAGAGGGGTGCAGGGTAAAGGAGGAGCACGAGGAAGCATGATAGATGGGTAGGAGGAGTTGCCTAGGTTACTGAAAGTAGATGAGAGATGCAGATCCCCTTTCATAGAGAAAAGATATCAACACAGAAAGGATGTCAATTCAAATGAGATTTCCATCTGTCTTAAAAAAAAAGATAAACAAAACTTAGAAACTGATAAACAGTTTAGTATTTTCAGTAAAATCTTTATTTTTGCTTTTAAACTTTTATTGTTGGCAATTAAAAGGATTCACAAGCTGAACCATGGGCTCCTTTCTGCTTCTGTTTTCATGGCTTATCACTTCTGTCTTGGACACTGAGGACCACAATGTCATTGGCAGCCATTTCATTCCTAATGGTATATAGCCAAAGCTAAGAATCAAAGATTTTCATGAGCCCTAGGATCTAGAGACGGGGTTTGAAAAGTGAGGGACTCATCTATGGTCACACCATGGGTGGGTGCCTAAGAACTGAGACCTACTCTCTGTTTCTGTTTCCTTGCCCATCACAATTCCCCATTATGAAGCAGTTCAGTCACAATGGCAGCCAAGAAGTTCTGTAAGATTAATAATGTCAAAGAATTATCTGGGGAGATTTAATAAAAGGGTTCCAGCACTATATTTCCCCAGAAGCCTAAGCTTTAAAAAAAATCTCTTCAGGTATTTGAAAAGCAGCCAGTTTGCAGAATGAAATACCTTGAGAATCTGTGACTACATCAAGTCTTTCGGGCTATGGGTTTTTAGAATGATTTTCTTTCCCTTTAACTAAAAATGACTTTGAAGTTAGGTAAACTATAACTGTTTCTAACACCTGTCATGAAACATTCTAAAATAAGCTGAAGATTTTCAGATTGTTTAGATTTAGACATTCCATTCCATTAGAATGATAAACAAATCTGGGAATTGGAGAGAGAACTCAGTCCATACAGTGCTTGCCTTAGAAGCATGAAGCCCTAAGTTTGACCACTAGTTTCCATGTAAATACCAGGCAAGGTGGTGTGCACCTATAATTTCAGTGCTGGAGAGGCAAAGAAAAGCCAGGCTAGGCTAACTGGTGAGTTCCAGACTAATGAGATCCTGTCTCAAAGAAGGTGGAAGGTGCTTTGAGATTGACACCTGAGGTTGTATTCTAGTCTCCACCTGAACCCACACCTGTGCATCCACACACACATACATATCAACATACATGCATGCATAACACACACACACATACACACACACTCGGCCTTGTGAAGCTGGGTGTGGTGGTGCATGCCTTTAAAACCAGCACTCTGTAGGCAGAGGTAGGAAGACCATGGTGAATTCAAGGCCAGCCTGAAACTACATAGGGGAATTCCAGGTCAGCCTGGGCTAGAATGAGACCCTATATCAAAAAAAAAACAAAAATAAAACAAAAATGGTTTGTTAGCTCAGATTTTACCAAAGCATTGTTTATTTCTAATCCAAGGCTTGATGCTTTTTTTTTTTTAAATTTCTGAGTGTATTTAATCAGTAATTATAGGCTCCAAGTCTAAAGCCTTGGACAAAACCCAAGTTATTTCTCTCTTCCATGGCCTTCTCTGCAGTCAGCCATCTTGAAAATCCCTGTTGGCCATTACCGTTGGGGGGAGGGGAAAGGACTGTCTTGGAAACCACTCTGAGAACCGAAATCTACCACACCTTTTAATCTAGAAGTAGCTTTGGTGTCAACTATCATTTCTTCACTCCCTCTTTGGAATAACGTTTATATACATCTTTTGAGAACTTAACTGTGGCAACCTACTTCTCCACAGTAGTACAATACTTCATTCTATTTGTAAGATACTGTAAGGGTTAAGTTTATTGGTATGTTTTACTTCTCAAATTACGTCCACAGGCACAAGCTGAAAAGGCAGGTAGCCAAAGTTTCAGTTTCTCCTAAGACTCACTGTTCTAGGCATTTTCACGATGAAAGAGCATCTATTCCTGTACTGAGTATTAATACACCACCCTGTAGTAGGTCTGCACAAGGACACTTCCAGAAAAGCCTACAGTATTTACTGGACTTCGCAAGAGTGAACAGACAAAGGTCACTTAGAAATACCCTGATGCCATTGTCTCTAAAACCCTTTGGTAAGGGGAGAGGCAGGAATAAGACACAGGAAACAATACAGTCATTCATATAAGGTAGAGGCAGAACTTAGATGCCCAGAGACTCAGAAGAGGGAAACCTACCTAGTATGATGTCCATACTAGAAAACCCTTCCTTTCAACTACCCAAGAACTACTTCCCTCTTCCCAAGACCAAGTTTCTGCTAATTCATCATGAACCAAAGAGGAGTGTCTTGTGTCTAGGATGGAGAAGCAGCCAAACCCAGGAAACTACAGGCACCACATAATGGAACCTCACAGATGCTGCTTCCCCACTCTCTTCTTCCATTCCAGAAATGATCTAGTTCCCTGACAGGCTAATCATCGGTTCCCATGGCAACGGCCCACTCCCTTCTAGGTTCTTGCGGCTCCATGATGGTGTTCTGACTCTGGTCGGCCAGGGTCAAGGCGCCAGGTGCTACTGTGCACCGCCAAGCAAGGTCTGGTCTCACCTTTGCTGGGAGGCAGGGGGAACTCAGGCTTGGTGACCTACCACTCACCTGAGACCCTAGGATGATCCCACTTCCAAGAAGCCTGTCTTTCTGGAGCTCCACCTGCCAGGTGGGCATCCTATTCTAGGTTCCCCATCCCCCCCCCCCCGCTCCCCCGCACCAGGAACTCTATGGCCCGGGCAGGGACAGCCCAGGCGGTCATCCACGCTCACCGGCCGGGGGTTCACGCAGGCTCAAGCGTACGTTCAAGTACTCCACCTCGGAGGTGGCAGCCGCGGCCGCGCCGCTGGCCGAGACCCTGGCGCCAGCGCTCGGGCCCCAGGCGGCGGTGGCACGGCCCTGGGCCTCCAGACGCAGCGCGCGCAGGGCCACCGGCTCGGCCGCCTCCAGCAGCACGTGTCCAGCCACCGTCTCGCCGCTGGAGTAGCAGCCCTTGCGCTCATCCTCGAACAGGAGACCCAGGCTCTTGATGCGGCCCCCGGGATGCACGGCCGTCGCCGACCCCGCCTCTCCGCCCATCCCGCCACCGCCTGGCGACCCGGCCCCGCCACCGAGGCCCGCGGCGGCCAGGAGCCCGGGTGGCCAGCACCACGGCGCCGCTGTCACGGGCGCCGGCCGATCGCCGAGGGCCACGGTGGCCGCAGTGCCGAGCTGGGCAAAGCACCCGCGTACCGGGGGCCCTGTCTCTTTAACAAACCTAACAGGGACTGGAAAGGGGCCGGGACGGCCCGCCCCCGGCGCGCGCCCATAGGCCCGCCGTGACACCCGCTTCCTGTCGGTTGGTCGCAAATGGCCACTGAGTCATCTCATTGGCGGCCCCACGCAGGGAGCGGAGCAGGGCGGCAGTGCGTGATCAAGCGGTCTTGGCCAATCGGGAGACACCAGAGTGCACGTGCACAGGCCGTTGATTGGTCGGCGCAACGTACAGCCGGGAGGCACCGGCCAATCGTGAGGCGATGCGCCCATGTGGACAGAGGATGGCAAACAATATCTGTCAGGGAGGGGGCGGAACCGGGAATTCCCCAGTCTCGGCGTGTCAGCCGTTCCTATGGTTACTCGTGGGGGCGGGGTTTCCAGCTCCGGGAGCCGGGTTTCGATCTGAGTCTTGGAGTTCTCTCTAGAACCTGACCTTGCGAATGTAGCCAGCTGCAACCGCATAGGCGTCGCAAACCAGAGCTCAACCAGCCTTTCCGTGGGACACCTGGGGACTGGCAGAGTTGGAACTTTAAAGCGTATCTGCGAACGTAGGCGCCTCCAGGCTCCCGAGCCCCACCGCTCTGGGTTTCAGAATTCCCACACTAGGTATGAGCTGAAGTCTATAAAGAATTCTAAGATATCAAGGAGTTCTGCTTCCAGGCTCAGCTGCCATGTAAGCAGGGCATGACTGGAACTCGGATTCTTTCTACTCAGTTAAGTTTACAGATCACCTTAATTGAAAATTGCAGCCGGCTGTGGTGGCACACGCCTTTAATCCCAGCACTAGGGAGGCAGAGGTAGGAGGATTGCTGTGAGTTCGAGGCCACCGAGACACCATAGTGAATTCCAGTTCAGCCTGAGCCAGAGTGAGACCCTACCTCGAAAAACCAAAAAAAAAAAAAAAAAAAAAAAAAAAAAAAAGGAAAAGAAAAGAAAATTGCATCTACTACTCACTCCTGTTGCTGCGAATGATAGGATTTCTTTCTTGTGGTTGAATAAAATTCCATTTGATTATGACACGCTATGTGCATTACCGAGTTGTGTTCCTATACAAATACACAAACATTTGTGTTTGAAGGAAAGAGACAAACATCTGCACCCAAGGTTTTTGCCCCACCCAAAAGGGTTTCCTAACCTCAGGATCATAGTTCAGAAACATGTTAGGTTCCTTGTTGACGTGTTCCCCACACCCACCACAGCTCTCCTTGTCTCTGTTTCTTTTAAAATCTTTCATTCTTTTGCCCCGCTGGATTTTCTTTATCATTTAGTATACAATCACTATCATTTTCTGATTTAAGTATTCTCCTCATGAGAATTCAAAGTTGCTTACAAATTGAAATTCAAAATTTTTCCCTGGTGTACTTACAGATTCAACTAGCTTGCTAGTTCATCTTGGGGACTTGGGGGTCCCTTCACCTCTACCTATCAAGTCTGGCATTAAAGATGGGCCACCAAAGCTACCAAGCCTTCTGAGTTTAGACTAATAAGATAGAACTTTAATAAGGCATTAGGAGTTCAAAGATTCCTTATTTCCTCTCACAGAAAGTGGAAAGGGCTCCAAAGCCAGCTCTGCATCATGTTATATAACAGCCTTTTATAAATAAATTTTAACCTCTTAGTATCTAAGAGAGTGCCAAATACATTAAGTTCTCAACTAATATGCTTTGACACTTTGAATGATCAAGTACAACCCATCAGTATTTCTGGACTTTCAGTAAGTTAATAATACTCAGTCTCTTACTAGACTTTCAACATGTCCAGGTAGATTTCTTACCCAAACCTCTGACTTCAAACTGCAAAGGCTGACAATGGGACAAAAAAGGCAATTAAAAAAGCAAGAAAAGGAAGGCCAGCATTGAAGGCAGCATTTTGTATTGACTCTCTTTGTTCATTTGTTAATTTTTTTTTGTAAAGTTCAAAGTCCAACTCAAGGCTTTTTGCATGCTAAGAAAGCACTCTGCCACGGAACTTCCCAAACCCTTGGTTTTGGGAAGACTCACTATGTAGCTCATATTGGGCCTGAACTCCAAGACCCTCACACCTCTGTCTTCCAGGTGTTGGTTTTATAATCAAGAGTCATTATGTCAGCTAGTGGTTTTGACTAGACTAAGAGGGTGGCTTGAAATACACTTACTGTTCAACTTACGGTTGGTTTAAAATTGAGGGCTGGGGATTTGGCTCACTAAGTAATGTGCTAGCTGTGTAAGCAACGAGGAACACAATTCTCATACCAAGCACCTACATAAATACAGGGTAGGTATAGCAGCCATCCAGCATGTAGAAGTTGGAGACAGAATCCCAGGGGTGATCTGGCTAGCTAGAGTAGCTGAGTCACAGCTAGCACTAGGCTCAAAGAGAAAAGCTGCTTCAGTAAAATAAAGAAGATAGTGATTGGACTGAAGTGATGGCTCAGCTGTTAAAGGAGCTTGCTGGCAAAGCCTGAAGGCCTGAGATCAAAAGCCAGATGCACAAAGTGGTGCACGTGTCTGAAGGTCATTTGCAGGGGCCCTAGGCCCCGGGCATGCCTACTTTTTCTCACTCTGTCTGTCTGTCTACTTGCAAGTAGATAAATAAATAAATAATAAATAAAATTCTTTTAAAAAATGCAGTGATTGAAAAAGATACCCAGCATCAATCTCTGGCCTCTACATTCACACACCTGTGCATACTCAGACACACACATGTGCGTGCACACACGCACACACACACACACACACACATGCACAAACAAACTTTTTTAAATCTATTTTTTATAGGTAGTAAATGCTAATGTTGTGTGTATGTGTGAGTGTGTGTGCAGGTACATGTGTATGAGCAGATGTGTCAATTTAAGTGTGCATGTACATTTGTGCTCATGCATGTGTGTGTGTGTGTGTGTGTGTATGTGTATATGCGGTGTCTCTTCCTGGTGCAAGTTTACATCTGTCTTGACATAGGTGCTGGAGAATTGAACCCAGGGCCAGAAGACTATGCAAGCAAGCGCCTTTAACCACTGGGCCAATTCCCCAGCCACTAAAATTAATTTTCTTATGACATTTTTCTGTATACGTATCATGGACTTTCATCATAGTCACCACCCAGTACTCTCTTTTGTCATTCCTCTTCTGTTCACCTCTCTTTCTCTTTCCCAATATTCCTTTCTTTCGTTTTAAATATATTTATTTATTTGAGAGAGAGAAAGAGGCAAAGAGAGAGAAGGAGAGGAGAGAATGGGCTAGCCAGGGCTTCCATCCACTGCACATGAATTCCAGATGTATCCACCCCCTTGTGCACCTGGCTTATGTGAGTCCTGGAGAATAGAACCGAGATCCTTTGGCTTTGCAGGCAGATGCCTTAACCACTAAGCAATCTCTCCATTCCTTTTCTTTCTTTTTTAAAATGTAGATTCCATATAAGAAAGAAAACATTATGTTTATCAAGTCTGGCTTATTTAATTTATCATAATTTCTAGTTGCATCTATTTTCCAATAATGATGCCATTTCATTTCATTCTCCTTCCTTCCTTCTTTCCTTCTTTCTTTCTTTCCTTCCTTCCTTCCTTCCTTCCTTCCTTCCTTCCTTCCTTCCTTTCTTTCTTTCTTTCTTTCTTTCTTTCTTTCTTTCTTTCTTTCTTTCTTTCATTCCTTTTTTCTTTCTTTCCTTTTTTTTTGAAGTAGGATCTTGTTCTAGCCCAGGCTTATCTGAAATTCACTATGCAACCTCAGAATGGCCTCAAATTCACAATGATCCTCTTACCTCTGCCTCCTGAGTGCTGAGATTAAAGGCTTGTATCACTATATCCAGCTTCATTGTTCTTTATAGCTGATAACAATTGTGTGTATAAATACAAACACATAGCCATATATATATATATATATATATATATATATATATATATATATATGCATATATGTTTTATTTTGTTTAACATATCTCTGATTGTATCAATTTTCCAACAAATGATGTAATTTTATTTTTCTTTATAGCTGAATAACAATTATGTGCATGTATGAATACATGGATACTATTTTTTATGAAGCACATTTTCTTTATCCATTTATTGATGAGTACCAAGGCTGATTCAATAGCTTGGCTATTGTGGTGTGTGTAGGCATCACTGTGCTATATGGACTTGATTCCTTTGTGTATGAACAGAAGAGTGAAAGAGATGAATCATAAAATAGTTCCCTTTTAGTTTTGGGAGGAAAGTTCATATTGGGTTTCACAGTGGCTAATATAACTTACATTCCTATAAATAGTGTATAAGCACCCCCCTCATGCCATCATCCTCCAGGAATTTGATGTTGTTTGATTTCTTTTTAAAAATATTTTATTTTTATTTATTGAGAAAGAGAGAGGCAGAGAGAGAAAACAGGCATGTCAGGGCCTCCAGTCACTACAAACAAACTCCAGATGACAGAGAAAGAGGAAAAGAGAGAGAGAATGGGCACAGCAGGGCCTTCAGCTACTGCAAACAAACTCTGGATGCATGCACCCACTTATACATCTGGCTAACATGGGTCCTGGGGAATCAAACCTGGGTCCTTTGGCTTTGCAGGCAAATCCCTTAACAGCTAAACCATCCCTACAGCCCTCTCATGCCCTTTTTTGTTTGATTTCTTTTTTTAATTTTTTAAATATGTTTTTTATTAATTAGTTTTGTATTCAGCAAAGACAGTCAGTTTGGTACCAGTATTAGGCTCATCTGTGACCTACCCCTCCCAATTGGCTGCTCCTTGTTGAGGTATATGGGTCTGCATTATGGAGTTAGCCCACAGTTATGGGTAAGATAAATGTCTCTGCATATCATGACCCAACATGTGGCTCTGACATTCTTTCCACCCTGTCTTCCGCAATATTTCCCTGAGCCATGTTGGGTACATTTTTGCTCTGCTTTAGTGATGAGGTGTTGGGGGCCTCTGAGGCTCTGGCTCTCTGGTTTGGTAGGAGTTGGTTTTTCTCTGTGTTGGTCTCCTCTCCTTCCCCCTTGTGCTGGTATCTGGTTCATCAGGAAAACAGCACCCTTGCTTGTTTTGCCAATTTTTCTTAGTTTCAGTCAGGGCCCTTTTGAGGTATGATGGGGTGGCTCTCACCTTAGGATCTACATCTATCTGAAAAAGAGAAGCAGATTCTCCAATGGAGAGTAAGTTAGCACCAGGACAAATGAGATAACCCTTACTTTTTTAATAGAGTGTTTAATAGGTGTAGACCCTCTTGTAACCCATGATTGATGGTAGCTTGATATTGGAGAGTGGGCTTATGTTTGGATATGGTTCTGACTTGTTTCCCAGCTCCAGCTATGGGTACCATACCACTGAGGGGATCAGTTAGCCAAATCAGGAGCAGTTGGTTTTTGTTGTTGCTTTAAAATATTCATTGTAGAGGTATTTCACCTTGTTGATTAGCTTTATTCTTATATGTTTTATTATTTTTAGAGGCTATTGTGAATAGAATTGTTTAGCTGCTTTATTTCTCAGTATGTTCATTATTGGTGTATAGAAAAGCTTCTGGTTTTTGTATGTTGGTTTTTATCCTGCTACTTTGCTCAGTGTTTATCACATCTAAGAGATTTTTAGTGGTCTATGTTCATGGAAGTAGGAAAGATTTAACTCATTCTTTCCTAGTTTATCATTTCCTTTCTTTCTTTTTCTTGTTCTCTCTCTCTGATTGAGAATTTAAGCTCTGGACTGGAGAAATGGCTTAGTGGTTAAGGCACTTGCCTGCAAAGCCAAAGGATCCCAGTTTCATTCTCCAGGACCCACGTAAGTGAAATGCACAAGGGGACACATGCATCTGGAGTTTATTTGCAGTGGCTTGAGGCCCCGGAATGCCCATTCTCTCTATCTCTCATAAATAAATAAAATACATTTAAAAGAATTTAACTTCTATGTTCAATGAGTGCACAGAGTTGAATACTTGTCTCATTTTAATTTGAGAAGAAATGATCTGAGATATTTTTAATTCAGTATAAGGTTGGTACTTGGTTTGTCATATGTAGCCTTTATTATGCTATTATGATATTTGATTTCTAGCTCTTGAAGTATTTTATCATGAAATGATGTGGAATGGTGTCCAAGGAGTTTTCTGCATCTAGAGATCATCATATGATTTTCATACTTACTTGTATATATGTTCTGTATTGCATTTATGAATTTGTATATATTGAACCATCCACTTGCATTCTTGGATGAAGTCAACTTGATCATGGTATGTGATCTTTGAAATGTGTTCTTGAGTTTTATTTGCAAGCATTTTTGTTCTGAGAAAACTTTTCTATCCTTTTTTTTTTTTTTCTGCCCAGTTTTGGTACTGCAGCAATACTAACTTCTTAGAATGAGTTTGCAATCATTCCTTTCCTTTATATTTTATGTAATAGTTTGAGGAATATTAATATTAATTATTCTTTCAGCCTCACTAGAATTTGGTAGTGAATCTGTGGTCCTGTTTTTTTTTTTTTTTTTTACTGGCTGACAATTATTGCTTCTACCCCATGGCTTGTTATAGATATGTTTAGATTGTTTTGTTTATATTTTCTGGACTCAATTTTGGTAGGTCATATGTGTATACAAAATCACTCATTTTCTCTAGATTTTCCAATTAATTGGGATAAAATATTTATAATATCCCTTTTATCTCTGATTTTATTAATTTGAGCCTTTTCTTTTTTTATTTTTGCATACTTTAGATAATGGTGTGTCTGTATTGTTTATCTTTTCAAAAAATTTACTCTTGGGGCTAAAGAGATAGCTCAGTGGTTAAAGGTACTTACAAAATCAGATGTCTTAGGTTTGATTCCATGGTACCCGCTTAAAGCCAGATTCACAAAATGACATCTTCCCTCAAACCACCTGTGATTGTCAGGGTCTCCCAAATGGCTTTTATTAATGCTATTTTCAGGGAGGAATAGGTTGCAATGTTCTAACCTCATGATTCTCCATCTCAAAACTCCCAATTTATTTTTCCCAATCCTTCAAGTGTTAAACAGGCAACTAAATTTCAGTATAAGTATCAACACTCATTCATTATCGTTTTGCATAATGTACACATTCATCTTGTTATTACCTAGGGTATTTTTCTGTTGTAAATTTAATTTGTGTTTGTGTGTGCATAGCTAGATATTAATTAGGGACTCCACCTATATACCTGCTGATGTTTGATATTCATGTATGACCTGAATTCCTGTTTCATAAGTTCACATTTGGAAATATGGTTTACAGAGCAAACATCTTTCTAAATATATTTGCTCTGTAAAGATAAGGATTGACCATTATGAAACACATACTGCACTAAGGTCCAGATGAGCAACATACACCATGCCACCACACTCACAGGAACCCTGTGAAGGGGCAACTTGGGGAAGAAGTCTAAATTTACAGAGAAACATCCCAGAGTAATGGACCATGTGCTTCCCTTACATATCTAGGGCTACAATCAAGAACTCAAAACTCCATGTCCTTGTTTTCATAGTATTGTCTTCAAGGTTAAAGGGAAAAAAAAAGGAGGAAGGGCTGGATGTGGTGGTACACGCCTTTAATCCTAGCACTTGGGGAGGCAGAGGTAGGAGAATCTCTGTGAGTTCAAGGCCAGCCTGAGACTATATAGTGAATTCAGTCCAGCTTGGACTATAGCAAGACCGTACCTAAAACCCCCTCCCTGCAAAAATAAATAAATAAAAAAAAATAAAATAAAAAAGATGAGGAAGAAAGGTGAACTTGTTTTAATATGTACAAATAATAGATACTGACCAACTTCTCTGCTACTCCCTTTGCCAAAGCACTGGGGTATATGCCTGATTGACACTGAGGTGCTGCCTTGCAGGCTAGTAACCTTTTAGGGAAATAGCTGCACTGTCTTTGAGCACTCTGAACATCCATATGCATAAATCTACCCTTCTATGCTCTTCCAAAAATGACTCATGATAGCAAGGAGGTACAACTAAAATGAACTTTCTTTAAAAAAAATTAACTTGGAAGAAAGTATAAGTCACAAAAGAATATGGAGAAAAAAAAACCAATCAGGATGAAGAAAGAAATAAAACAACCTGTTTTTTAAATAAAATCCCAACTCTCAGAATTAATGTTATTTGATTTTTCATTTTGGTGGATAGATGGGTGTTAAAATAAGTGCACAGGATTCTGTTGCTAAAGATATCTTATTCCCAGCAGCAGTAAAAGTCCTGCATTCTTATTTCAAGATTTACATATACATGATGTTGTTGTATTGCAATTATAGCAGAGTGGGTAGCAGGAAAGTTCTGAGGGTGAAGTACTGCAGATTGCATTGCCACCACTAACACGGAACAAGCAGACATAGCATCGTGACATGCCAGGTAAGTGATGTGTAGGGATCTTAGATAAATGTAATTAGATCTGCATTGCATGCAGAGTCAATAGAGAAGTTCATCTTGACCAAACCTTATTTGTTCTACATGATTGCCCTTTAATCTTCTTTTCCATCTAGGTGGATCTACTGCAATCAAAATTGTCATATGGTAACTGATTCTGCTCTTGATTTCACAAAGCATCTCTTTGTAAGTGGCCCACAAAGAATTCTAATTGGATTAAATAATAAAATTATCAGGAAAATAATGGAGGTTATAATGGCTACAAACAGTTATTTTTATGAACGAACAGAGGTCTAGAGAATTAAGAGCCCGTGTTCCAGTACGTGGACTCCTGACAACGAGCGTGTAAGCATGTGTACACAGGCAGGCTCACAACTCTTGACTGGATTCATTTAGACTGTTCCACCTCCACTACTCGTTGCTCTGTTTTAAGAAGATATCCACTGTTTCCAGCTTAATATATGTATTTGCAAACGCATATAGAGATGCATATACTTATATAGTAAAGTTTATCACTTTGTTTTATACATTTCTCTCCTACATACATACCCACTGAGAACATACTGTACCTATGAGTTTAACACCTTATTTTTTCCTCACTTCAAAGCACCCAAAAGCTCTTTCAGCACATAAAAGTCTGTTTAGTTATCATGAGTAACTTAAATTCGATTGTGATGGTTCCATTGTTTACAAAATCATAGCCTTGCTGAAAGGCATTTAGTTCAGATTTGGGGCCATTAGTAATAACAATGCTGACCACTGTCTTGGAAAATTCTGCATGCATGCACATATACACATACACTCCAGGCTAGGGACAAAAGTATAATTGCTGGACCAAAAGATATGCATTTGTATTTTAAGAAGATACTACTCAGTTATCCTACAAAAAGATTCATCCTTGGTATGAATGAGAATAAAGTGTAATGACACATGTATGAACATCAAACACATTGCTCTGAATGCTAACCTAAAATATTAGCTAAACAGTTGAAATGTTGAGTGGCTCAATGCTATGCAGGTCTGTGAAGGTAATGAAAGCTCTTTGAGGTCATGAGCATGAGAGTAGCTTCTTGTCTGTAGGTTGTGTCCCAAAGTATTACTTCCCATCCTCTGGTTCGTCTATTTCTTCTGTCCTCTCTTGGGCAATGTCCTCCGAGCTTTGGAGGGCATGCTAGAGATATCCCAATAGCCACTTACTCTCAGAACTTAGGCAAATTTTGAATTTCCCTGGTATCTATCTTCTTTTGCAAAAAGAAGCTCTTCTGGCCAATAGTGAGAGCAGCTCACCTTTGTTGCTGTTTGTCTTGTACCTGGTATGTTTTCTAGAGTAGGTATGTTTTAGGTACTGAAACTTGGTGCTGTATATGGAATTTTTTTTTCTTTCATATTGTACAGTCTTGGATCTTTGTCTTAGAGATGCTTTTAATTTAAATATAATTAAATTGAAACTCACTTAATACAGTAAGATTTATCAATCATTTACATAATGCCATTATTTTAAATATAAGAAGGCCTACTTCCTTCTAAATTATAAAGCCTTTACTATTATTTCTTCTAATGGTTTTTAAACCTTAAATTCTGATAATCTGATTATCTTTGAAGAAAAATATTAAATTGTCCCTGAAAAATTAGCTATAGCTAACACTATCTATTTATCGATCTATCTATCATCTATCTATCTATCTATCTAAACCATATATGTATATGTATATACATATATATATAGTTTATTGTTTATAGTTTATTGAATAATATTCACTGAGTGCAATATTTCTTTCTTTCTTATTTTGGAACAGGGTCTCAGTCTATAGGACAGACTGGTCTGGAACTCACTATGCAGCCCAGTCTCACCTTGAACTCATGGTTTATTAGCACCTCCTGAATGTTGGGATTATTACCTGTGCTCCACTACATCTGACTGGAATATTTATTTTTATGACAGTGAATTGATCAGTCTCCTATTAAGTTACTATTTCTTATACCCATCTTCCTCTACTCCTAAATCAAAATGTTGGATATTTTTCAAACTCTTCTATAATTTGGATAACTAATAGGGCTATGATGACCTCATCTCTATTCTTTAAATGTTTTATTATGGCTATTTTATATGTCATATACCTCAGAACATTTTAGGGCTAGCTTGTCAGATTTTAATAAACATATACACACACGAAAATCTGTTTTTATTTTTGCTTGGGATAAGCTAGAAAAATTTTGACTTTAATCATTAAATTATGGAAAAAGATCATTTTAAATATTGAGCTTTCCCATTCAGGAATTTAGGTGCACTTCAATAAAAATTTATCTTTTCCTTCATAGTTGTTACAAATTTCAGGCTAGCTTTATAACTTTTCTAATTGTTTTGTGTTGAATGGGTGTTTTTGTTTTCCTCCTTTCCATTTTTTTTTAAAAATTATTTATTTATTTATTTAGTTGAGAGCGACAGACACAGAGAGAAAGACAGATAGAGGGAGAGAGAGAGAATGGGCGCGCCAGGGCTTCCAGCCTCTGCAAACGAACTCCAGACGCGTGCGCCCCCTTGTGCATCTGGCTAACGTGGGACCTGGGGAACCAAGCCTCGAACCGGGGTCCTTAGGCTTCACAGGCAAGCGCTTAACCGCTAAGCCATCTCTCCAGCCCCCTCCTTTCCATTTTTTGATGGCAGTTATTTCTAAGTAGAGGACTTTTGCCTTTTGTATATAGAAGCTGCTGTCCCTGGGCCCCGTGGCTGCATCTGTTGGAAAACACGGGTTGGACACAAAGCTAGCGAACTTTCCCTCAAGGGTGAAATAAGTCACAGGTGTTTGAGGAAAAGAGACATCAAGGTATTAAAATGATGCCTCCACTTACACCTTCTGAACTGGAATCTCCCTGCGTCCTTCCAGCCATGTGGGGTGCTGAGTGGGGTCTGCTGTGTGAAGTTCAGAGGCTCATGGAGAGAAGCTTTCTGTTGTAGAAGCACAGCAGTGGGAGAGTGACCAAAACACTGACTTTGGTTCATATATATAGACCTTAAGTCAACACTTGCTCTGCATACCTCAGAAGGGAAGGAGTCACCTGTTTTCTGATGTAAATGCCTTCCTGTTGTATAAATGTCACCTTAAGTGGAGTATTGCATAAAAACAATGCTTGGTCCTCAGGAGGAGCTCCGTGGTGGTCAGTAGAGGCCTTCACAGTGTTTGCAGAATGATGGTGGTGGAGAGGGATTTGGAAGTCTAATTGGCCTGATTTGATGTCTTGGCTCTACCACATCCTAATGGTATGACCTGGGGCAAGCTATTTGACTTTTTATGTCTCGGGTTTTTTGATGCTAGACTTGGCATAATTAAGAGCAAGTATGTATACATGCTTCATGATCTGTGGTATTTCATAGAATTGTATCATATCTGTCAGTCTTCTTTATAGGGGTAAGAAATAGTTTTTCATTTATATGTAGTAAAGAGATATGTTATATTAGCTTAAATTAAAACCATGGTGTATAATTACAACATTTAAAAATAGCTTTGCTTATTTGTGTGCTATGAAGAATTTCAAGATTTGGGGTTATTGGGATTGGGTGTGTGTTTTCATATTTATGTGTTTGCAAGCAGATGAGAGAGAGAGACAGAGAGAGAGAGAGAGAGAGAGAGAGAAAGAAAGAGAATATGGATGAATGAGAGTATAGGGGAAAATGTGTATGCCAGGGCTTCCTGCCATTGCAAACAAACTCCAGATGCATATGCCACTTTCTGCATCTGGGTATCTGGCTTTACCTGGGTACTGGGTAGTCAAACAAAGGCCATCAGGCTTTGCAAGCAGGTGCGTTTAACCACTCAGCAATCTCTTTAGCCCCAGTGAGTGTGTTTTAAAGATAGTTTCTGGCTGTTTTTCATACAGGCATTAAGGACCTTGGTAATCCACCAATCCTTCCATTCAGATCAAAAGTCTAATATCTCTCATATAATTGATCATCACAGGGTACTGATTTCTAAGACTTGAAACTGACTTATGGCCTTGTTTTCTTACTTCAAGCAATGGCTTTGTAGATTTCTTGGGGAAAGAATGACATTGTAGTTATAGGGGGCCCATTACCTCTCTGCTCTTTCTAACACTACAGAAATGATCTGTTTACAGGGATAGAGAGGCAGCTTAACGGTTAAGGCACTTGCTTGCTGAGCCTAAGGACCCAGGTTCAATTCCCCAATACCCACATAAGCCAGAGGCATAAGCCAGAGGCATGAACCAGAGGCACAAGGTTACAAGTGTGTCTGGAGTTCATTTGCAGTGGCTGGAGGTCCACGTGTGCTCATTCTCTCTCTCTATCTGACTTTTTAAAATCTTTCTCTCCAATAAATAAACTATTTAAAAATAAAAATAAATGATCTGTTTAATTTGTTTGTCATATTTAGGCATAAGAGAGAGGCACTTAAGCCTTCTTGTTAACAGGGACAGAGTAAGTATTGTTGTAAGCTCGAATGCTTTACTTCAGTAATCTTATTGCTGACACATTTCTTTAAAGAATCTGATCTAAACCATGGTCATATGGCAATTGTACAGTGGCTGACTTGAGCCTTGCAGAAGAAAATCCAGAGGCTAACCACTAAACTGCCAATTCTTCATTTTGTCCTTGTAAAAAGCATGTGCATTTGTGTTTGCATGGACATTTGTAGAAGACTTTAAAACTCATCAACTGTTTTCTACAACAAGCTTTAAGATTTCCAATTAAATAATTTTTTATATTTGATGTCAGTATCTGAGACATTTAACTTATTTATTGCTCAGAGATTTTCCAAGGAAGTAGCTTACATTTAGGATTTCATGGAGGAATTCTTGCCTCTTGAGAATATGTGAAATAATGTGTGCATATAGATCAGACATAGCATTATCAATAGGCACACTGACCCTAATATACTTAACAGCAGGTGACTCATCTCAAGTTTCACACAAGTGGTGAAAGTCATGTGAAAGAGGTCACTACCCTGCTTGTAAAATACCTTTGTCATGGTGGAGAAAGGGTAAAGGCAAAATTCATAGCTTATCTACAAGTGTTAGTTAAACTTGAGCTATTATAACATTTTTCCAGGCTTTGTGATTAGGACAGGATTATATCTGAGTGAACAGTGTACAGACAGGAGATCTACTCCACCCCCCATTTCCTAGGCTTAGCACATCAATTTCTCAGACAGAAGAGCACTGGAAATGAAAAGACAGGGAAGACACAATGATGCCTATTGCTCAGGCCAGATCCAGCTTAGGACAAAAGCATCCAGATCAGTGCTTCTCAAAAAGGTTGCATGTTAGAATCTCATGGATCATTTTCAAGCTACAAATGCTTGAGCGCTAGGGAGATTTCCTTATTCATTGGTTAAGGGACTTGTATGCAAGGCCTCCTGACTTGTGTTCAATTCCCCTGTACCCATGTAAAACCAGATGCACACAGTGGTGCATATTTCTGGAGGGTGTAGCAGTGAGAGGTTCAGGCATGTCCATTCTCATTCTCTTTTTCTTCCTCCCTCTCTTCCTCTCTCTCCCTATTTCTCTTTCAAATAAAGAAAAAATATAAATGCTTGGCTTTTTTAATTACAACACCTATCATGAGTGAGAACCATGATGAAGACAGTTGGTATCTGAAAGATGAGGTAGAAACAAATGCAATGTGTAACCTTTACTGACTTAGAGACAATGGGAACATAAGGATTTAAAGATACAGAGAAGAAATCAAAGTATGTGATTAGTGCCAGGTGTGAATTCTTAACTTGTGATCCATGAGATCATAGGAGACCCATAAGCTCTTAAAATTGTCTGCCAAATGTGGCTTTCCACATTTGGGGAATGGATGAGAAGAGGAACACATTCATTTTCAGAAGATAATCAAAGGAATGCAGACAGCAAATCTCAAAGAAACTGCTGAGTGAATACCTACCTTCTTGATATTGATGCACACATGAGGTCATATATGTGTGTGTATGCATGTACATATGTGTGCATGCATATGGCGGCTAGAAATGGACGGCAGTGGGTATTTGTACCTCAGTTGGGCTCCTTATTGAGACAAGGTGTCTCACTTGAACCCAGAGATTGTCAGTTCAGCTACTCTACCCATCTGCATTCTACCTCCCTCTGGGATTCCCTTTCAGCCTATAGAGTCCCAGAATTGCATGTAGTTGCTTCCTCTCTGGCAGTGTGCCAGATATGAGCACTGTGTGTTCAAACTATGATCCTCACACTTGTACCGCACATGCTTTTTAAACAAAGAAAATCTGGAGATTCCCCTAGTCTGTGCCTGGTCTGGCCACTAGTTCTCAGACCCCAGAAACCAGAACATTTCCCACTTGTTATTTTCACCTAGGGAAAGTTACCTTTCCTTATACACCTTAGCACAGCCATACTACTTCAGTTTTCCCAAAAGCACACATGATAGAGTGAAACTACTGTAACAAGCCCTAAGAGTCTTTTTCTTATGCTTAAGCCCTAAATGTCTGTTTAATTTCCTGTTTCTCCATCCCTTCCTTTCCACTGGCTGGGGTTACATGGGAACACTCTGAGCCAAATGATCCTGGCATGTTATAAAAATACTGTGTCATGCTTTCTTTCTACCTTCAGCCACCTCATTGCTATTCTTTTTTTCAAGCCAGGATGAGTAGATTTGCACTCATGTTCTAGTCAACCAATGATTAAGGGCATTCTGACAGTACTTCTGAGACTGAGATGTGCAAATAGTCTGTTAAAATGCAGATTCTCAAACGTGATGGTTCACACCTGTAATCCTGGCTCTTGGGAGGAAGAGGCAAGAAGATTTCTGGGAGTTTGAGGCCAGTCTAAGTTACATTGTGAGTTCCAGACCAACTAAATTATAGAGTGAAACACTGTCTCAAAAAGGAAAAACAGTGCAGATTCTGAAACTCTCTGAAGACTATTGTGAACTCCCTGTTTTGAGCATTTGGTTGAGAGTGACCAAGGCTGGCAACCAGACAGCTCGGGGCCCTCAGCTGTGTTTTCTGCGGGGCTGGAGAAGGGGCAGTGTGGACGGACAAATCAGGCACTGGTCTCTGTTTTAGGTTATCAGCCCTGCTCTCTTTGGGAGCATTTGGTGGTTTTGTCAGTTGTACCATTGCTGTTGGCTGTTTATTTCCCTCCCTTTGTTGTCACTTCTATTCTTTTCTTTTTCTCAGAAAGTGAGATGGTATTGTCCTTACACAGGAGGAACAGCTCCCTTGGCTCACAGTCAGCTGCTTGGTGCAGGCTTGCTCTGCTCCTTTTTTTTTTTTAAGGCAAGCCCAACAGACTGGCCTGTATTTGTGTGTGTGTGTGTGTGTGTGTGTGTGTGTGTGTGTGTGTGCACGCGCACGCCAGAGAGAGAGACAGAGACAGAGACAGAGAGAGAACTGGGGAGGCAGGGCCTCCAGCCATGGTTATCACACTGTTGACACATGCGCCCCCTTGTGTACATGTGCAGCATTACATGCTTGTGTCACTGTGCATCTGGCTTATGTGGGACCTGAAGACTCAAACATGAGTCCTTAGGCTTCACAGTCATGTTTCTTAAATGCTAAACTGTCTCTCCAGCCTTGGCTTGCTCCTTTTTGCATGGGCCTGGAGAGTTTCTGATGCAGAAACAACTGTAGTGTCAGTAGAGCTCTGGATGGATGATGGGCATCCACCTGTGGATTACCAGATGTTTTGTTTCTTGTCCCTGTCTAAGCATTGGCTCCAGCACTCTGCTGCAACTGAAACTGATCTGGAATACAGGATGTTCTTGCTTCTGTCCTTTTGGGGTCTCACTGCTTCTGAGGCCAGCCAGCCAGGATGGGTTGTGGAAGGGTGATAATCCCAGCACTTGTGCTGAATTCAGCTAGGAGCCATAGCATCTTGCTCCACCTTCTTAGATTGCCACCCTTCAAGGCTGATGCTAATCCTACCTGCACCAGTGTAAGCCTTGCAACTGCCTATAAATCTTGTCGTTCTACTTTTGGAAGGAGTAGCAGTATTAGTATTTACAATTTCAATAAAAGTAATACTAATGAGCATGTATTTAATAATTCTTGTGTTACAAACTTTGCACTTAGTAGGAATACATATGTTGAATTAGTAAACTCTGAGATTAAATGAGAGACCCTGCCTCAAGTAATGAGATAGACAGTGATAGATGAAGATATCTGACATCAACCTCTGGCCTTTGCAAGTACATGTCCACTCCTACATAAGCATGCACACATCACACATACGTACAAATGTTAAAAGAGGAAAAATTAGAAAGAATAAGGTGGACAGCAATCTAATAATACAACATTGACCTTTGTCCTCTATGTGCATACACAAGCACATGAATGTGTACCTGCATGCACATTGTGCCAACATGCATGGACACATTCATACCACACACACACACACATCATGTACTCAAGCAAAAAATAATAACAAATAGAAATATAAATTGTGCTCCTAAGCAATAGGGCAAGCTGTCTCTACTGCTAGACGACTAAGATTAATTTACAGCTTTTATAATTCCATCTGAACCACTCATGATGTGTGGTGGGAGGATGTGGAGAGGGTAGATACATGGTCTCATGCAGCTGAGGCTGCCCTCAAACTTCCTGTGTAGCTGAGGCTGCCCTTGAACTCCTGACCCTCTTGTCTTTACCTTCCAAGTGCTGAAAACTTAAGCCTGCACCACATTTCTGGTACTATTGGTATTTTATAAGCTACTGACTTTCAACTAGTTAAATGTCTTTGGGAAACCTCTGAATATGCAGCGTTGTACAACCTTATTTGCATGAACAGAGTCTTCACAAGTTCAGGGGCATTATTTCTGCATGGAGATGACCATTCACTGCTTAAATGCCCAAGAAGGGAGTTGGCACCTTCTGTCATTCCTGATTGATGCTACGAATTCATAAACAATGTGACTAGCATAAAGTGGAATTTGTTAAGTATTTTATGCTTGGAATGGTTATTAAACTCCACTTTAATGGATGAGCCCATAGAGCTGTAGCCTGAAGCTGCCATATGTCAGTGGAAAGCAGGAGGCAGGGGACAGTTGCCTTCCTAGCCTAAATGTGAATATTTGGCCCAATTGCCAAAAATCCTTGGCCTCTCTTGGCATATGATATCCCTGGCATATGGCAGCACTGCCACACTGGAAATGCTGCTCGAGAGTTCAGCTTCCGTGAATGGCCCCAGACTTGCCTCTCCCTTTATCCATGCTCATCTTTGGTGCATGACTTTGCAGCTTTTCCCTCAAGAGGAGGCATCGTTTGTTTCCTTGCCCCTGTGCTAGCTTGGTATCTTGCTTTAGCCAGTGATAAAGGTGACAGCATTAAGAGACAAATATTTTGGTAAGAGCATTCTTGATACATCATTCTATGCTACGGGTCAAAGAGATGGAGAGAGTGAGATTAAAAAGTGAGAGAAGGAAAAGGGAGATAGAGGCAAAGAGAGAGAGAGAGAGAGAGAGAGAGAGAGAGAGAGAGAGAGAGAGAGAGAAAGAGAGAGAGAGAGAACAAAACTCTCCTATTTATAATGAAACCTGCCTGTGATAATGACATCAATTCATTTATTCTTACAGCCTAATTGCCCCTCATTAAGCTCCACTTCTCAACATTGTTGTGCACTGGGGACAAAGCTTTAAACCCATGGATCTTTGAGGAGCACAGGTCTTATCTACACCATAGCTTCGGGTTTATTTTGAATAACTCTGGAAGTCAGGGAACAGTGCACACACTGCAAGAGCGACTCTTGAACAATTAAGGAGAATGTTGAACTCTGGAGGAATTTTGGCATTGGTTCCTCCAAAGAGATATAATTTCTACAGCTCTCAGTGGCATTTTGCTTCGAGTGTGCAAAGTTTTGGAAGTGTGAAATAGTGTGGCATATTGTAAAAACTGGAAGCGTGTAGTTTGGAATTTCTAGAATCTGAGATTGAATCAAGCATTGGCAGGAAAACAGATGGAAGTAAAGGGCAGACCTTCCAAAACTTTACGTGTCAGGTGACTTATCCACCTTCATTTCCAGGACAGTTGTAGTTGACATGTGCTTTCTTGGCATAATTATAAGAGTCCCTTTCATAGTAGTAGTTTTGGCTTAGACAATAAATTGCATGGCCATTTCATACTGTGCCATGACACACTGTAGTCAGTGACTTGGTTTTCACTCTATATTAAAACGATGACATATGTAACTTTTTAAAACTATGGAACATTTCATGAATTTACATGCTATCCTCAGGCAGGGTTAGGGTATCTTCTTTGCATCATTCCAATTTTAGCACATGTGCTACAGAAGTAGGACAAAATGCAGGAAGCAAGGGCTGGAGAGATGGCTTAGTGGCCAAGTGCTTGCCTGTGAAGCCTAAGGACCCTGGTTTGAGGCTCAATTCCCCAGGACCCATGTTAGCCAGATGCACAAGGGGGCACACACGTCTGGAGTTCATTTGCAGTGGCTGGAGGCCCTGGCACGCCCATTTTTTTCACTCTCTACTTGCCTCTTTCTCTCTCTGTTGCTTTCAAATAAATAAGTAAAAATATTTAAAAAATGCAGGAGGCAAACATTTAAACAGATATTTTATGTTTTTCTCCTGAAGATTAAGTCAAAACCTATTAATATTACTGGGGCATGTTCTTTAATACATGACACAAGGTTTAATGACACTATAATAATTTGAAATAGTTGCATAAAGTAGTCTCTTTTTCTGATCAAAGAAACTAACTGTGGAAGAAAATACATTTTTTTCTTTTCTTAGAGAATATTTTAATTATAAAAGTGTGCTAGTAATGACTCAATACAGAAAATATTATGAATGAGCTCCAGATGGGTGCACCCCCTTGTGCATCTGGCTAACGTGGGTCCTGGGGAATTGAGCCTCAAACCAGGGTCCTTAGGCTTCACAGCAAAGTGCTTAACTGCTAAGCCATCTCTCCAGCCCCTATTTGATTTTTATTATGATTTTTTTATTTTTAGTCAACTCTTGCAAATGGTTTTCTTACCCATGAAGTTATTAAGACATTTATATTGGTCTTTTATTTTCTTAACTACATTAACAGAATAATGAGCCTCAGCACCTTACAATGAAGAGATGTTTGTTGGCTTACAGTTTTGGAGGCTAGAGTTGAAGGTGCTGGCATCCAGTATGGTGAGGAGCTGCTAGCCATGTCATCACATGACAGAAAGAAGAAGGATGAGGCAGCAAGACAGTAGTCCCACCACTGGGAGCAGTTTTAGTTATGTGTGTTTAGAAACGGCTTGTACCTAAATTCTCCCCCAGCATTAGACAACACTTTCCCAAACTGCTGTCTTGGGAAGTCAGTTTGCAGCACATTAATTATGAGGGATACGGTCAAACAATTGTGGACATTGTTATATATCGTAGTTGAATATTTTATCACTAAGTGCATAACATTATTAAATTTAGGTCTTTATCTGTAGGTAAAACTTTGAAAATATATGAAATAGATATTTCATTTTATGTTAATTAGATCCTCCCAATCACTAATTTAAAGTGCTTACTTTTTTTGTACTTAGATTTAGACTGAGTCTCATGGCTCTGATTAGCATTAAACTCTAGAGTCTCCTGCCTTTCACCGTGCAGGTACTGCGATCACAGGAATGAAACACCTTGCCTGGCTCTATGAAGTGCATACCTTTATTTCTGTAATTATGTGCCTAACCTTGGAAGTTATTTTTCATTAAGTCAAGTTCACATTTTTGCATATAGGCAAGCTGTTCTAATTAGTATTCATTTATGTTATTAGTATTTTTTATTATTTATGAGAGAGAGAGAGAATGGGCACACCATGGCCTTTAGCCACTGCAAACAAACTCCAGACACTTTTGCCTCTTGTGTGCATGTGACATTGTGCACTTGTGTCACTGTGAATCTGGTTTATGTGGGACCTGGATATTCAATCATGGGTTCTTAGGCTTCAAAAGCAGGCACCTTGACTGCCAAGCCATCTCTCCAGCCCATATTATTAGTATTTGTTGAGGCAAAGTTTTCCTTAATGTCTTATCAAAATGCTTTGTCAGTACTATGCTCTTAGTTTTCTTTTTATCATTTAAAAATTGTATTTGAATTCTAGTTTTTTATTAAATATTTCATTTTTATTTAAGAGAGAGAGATTGTGAGAGTGAGAAAGAGAAAGAGAGAGAGGGAATAGGTATGCCAATGTCATAACAAATGATGCATCTTGTGCATCTGGCTTACGTGGGTCCTGGGAATCAAACCTGGGACCTTTGGCTTTTCAGGCAAATGCCTTAACCACTAAGCTGGTCCAAATTCTAGTTTTCAAATTGTCAATGCATATAGATGAATGTTAGGGCATTGAAATGACCCTTTAGGATATGAGAGTGGTGAGCACATGATACTTTTCATCTGTGAAAGCCAAACAAAACCAAATCAAACCAAACCAAACCAAACCAATTCATCCAACAGATCAAGCAAACCAGCACCTTGTAAATCACAAAGATTAAATGCTAATATGAACTTAATATGAACTTTGGACTTCAATTAATAGTG
The DNA here is from genome assembly GCF_020740685.1 of Jaculus jaculus. NCBI lineage: Eukaryota > Metazoa > Chordata > Mammalia > Rodentia > Dipodidae > Jaculus > Jaculus jaculus. Next base: position 137,392,364 of record NC_059104.1, read on the forward strand.
TTGCAGCAATAGTAATTCAATTGTGTTGTCCATTTGGGTCAAATGAATATTTTTTCTATACCTTATTTAGTTTTGCTTCTGTTGAAATATATCTTATATCTTTTTCTATATGCTTTATGAATCTGTTAAAATTATTTTGGGTGTAATAGACAGCTTCACATTGCTGGGATGAACTTCTAAACAGACAACGTTTGCAAAAACCAAAAGTAACAGACACAAAACCTGACAGTAAGCATGACCCCCTCCTCCACTGCTCAAATTTCTTGGCATACCTTTGGGCTGGCATTCAGATCCACCCCAGTGATACACCTCCTGTACCAGGAGTCTGCCTCCTCATGGCTGAACTTGCAAACTCAATTTTAATCAAACACCAGAGTCTATGGGGTCGCATACATTGAAACGACCACAATTGGCTTTTAACAATTTACAGTAGTATAGCGGATTTCATCAACAGACTACTTAATAATGAGCCAAAGCCACATTCCTGTGTATCTGATGATTAATACTTTTAGAATTCATTACATTTCACTCAGTAACTTTTGTACTACTTTAGAAGCTATATTTGCCAATGTTAATGACTAATATTGTTCATAGTATGTGCATGTGTGTGTATCTTCAATCTTTGTCTAGCTTTCGACTAAACCATACTTGGGAATCAGCTGTATCCAATAAGCAATGAACGATTTGTAAAGTCATATAACCAATAAATAAAAACATCAAATCAAATCAGTGGTTAAAAAATTTTAATTAGTTCTATAGTAACTTTAAGCAACTCATAAATATAGTTTTATACAAATTCTTCTGTAAAATTAAAAGAAGACAAAAAATGATGGACATCTGTGTTGATTCCAGCTTTTAATATGAAGTGTTTTATTGAAAACATTGTATGTTTTTGAAAAGTATTTTTATTTATTTGCTAGCCAAGAGAGATAGAGAGAAGATAAACAGACAGAGAGAATGGGCATACCAGGGCCTCTAGCCATTGCAAATGTACCCCAGGTGCAAGTTCATTTTGTTCATCTGGCTTTATGTAAGTAATGGGGAATCAAACTTGGGATTTTAGGCTCTACAAGAAACTGTCTTAACCATTAATTCATATCTTCAACACCATTTACTAATTTATTCATTTACCTTTTGATTTCCATCTGCATTTATACTAGCTGTATAGAACAATAATATTGTAATGATTCATCTTATTTAACCTTCTAAGAAAGTTAATCTAAAATCCATAATTTAGTTAAATGCCTTATGAACTAATAATATTTTTAGATGATGTTTGGAGGTCTCAGATTCTTGAAAATATTTGACACATTTGAAAATATGCCTTATAAAGTAACATTGTTTATTAGGTACTTGATTGAATATATGAGACATACACTGACAAAAATGTATAAACACAATCAATTTCTTTTAAAATCTCTATTTGAAATAATTAACATGTGTCTTTTGAAAATTAAATTTGTAATCTTAATTAGTTCAAAGTTAAATTATCAATAGTAATATAAAAATGCAATTATGAAGTATGGTGTTGGTGGAATAGTGGTGAGCATAGCTGCCTTCCATTTATAACTTAAGCTATTTTAATCATTAATTTTGTTTTAACCATAATATTATATTAAGAAAAGTTATATTTATTTGTATGTTATTAAAAATAACAAAATGATAAAAGAATATTTATTTTCTAATAATAATAATTAATAATAAAAAATGAACCAATTTGTTCTGAGTGTGTGCTTTCAGAGTATGTTTTACATGTTAAATCCTCCTAAATGTAGCATATTAAGAAAAAAATCAGGTAAATCCAGTAAATGATGATTCTAAGTTTATAGAAGGAACTTAAGCTTACCTTCATGCCAAGTCTTCTCTGTCCCTGAGTCAGCATTGATGTTGTCTTTCCATGGGGCACTCTTGCTCCCTCTATCCTTAGGGATCTTTCCATGGGACAATATTGCTCCCTCTATCCTTAGGGATCTTGTGTTGTTTTTAGTCTTATGCCCATTCACCTTAGACATGAGATCTACCCTAATTAGCTCATCTATGTCAGTCAGGGTTTTCCCAAACAACAGAAGCAATGGCAAATAGTCAGTAAACAGCTAGTTAAATGATAGAGATAGATGATATATAGATAGATAAATGATAGATAGGTAGGTAGATAGATAGATAGATATATAGATACATACATACACACACATACATACATACATACATACATACATACATACATACATAATAGGGAATTTATTAGGGATTCGCCCAATAATTATAGAGGCTGAGAAATCCAACAGATAGCTTCTAAGATTGAGACTTTGGAATATGGGTAAAATAGCTCAATCCATGTCTGAACCTGCTGGAGTCAGACTAGAGTAAGTTCATCTAAAAATTAGAAACTTCAAAGGTCCAAGGAAGCAGAAGAGAATAGGAGAGGAGAGAGAGAGGGGAGAGAGAGAGAGAGAGAGAGAGAGAGAGGACACAGAGAGATTTCCATTTCTTTCTTTTTGCTATATTCTGGCCTACACCTGATTAGATGGAAGCCATTCCCCCTGACATTGGATCATTCTCACTTAGTCCACCCAGGCTTGTTTATAGTTGTAGAGATGGCCACACAGATACACCTAGAAATAAAGGATTTCCAGCTGACTAGGAATTCTTTAACCCAGTCAACTTGATACTGAAAATTCATCACTATCATCTCCTTTATTATTAACATATTCCATTCCAGATAGTTCATATCTCCTTATTTGCCCATTTTTTTTTAACTCATAGAACTTACTGTTGTCTAACATGAAATTTGCCTTTTATTATTTGTCTTCAAAATAGGATGCAACTTGCTAGGGCACAGAGATTTTTGTTTTGATTAATGTTTTGCTGTATCATCAAGAACTCGGTGTACCCCATAAGCATAGCATATGTGAATATTATTTCTAGGTAAGGAGTTTTGATTCTTAGGAGAGCAAGAATGTGTTAGTCAGCTTCCCACCACTGTAATGAACATGTGAGATATTCAGTATAAAAACAGAAAAGGTTGACTATCAGATCATAGTTTTAGAGGTTATAGTTTGGGATTATTTGTCCCCATTGCCTTGGATCTGTGGTGGTATCATGTTGTGGAGGGCACAGTAGAGCAAAACTGCTTGCTTTATGACTAGGCATCAACAGCTTTAAGCAGCAATGGATTCTGCAAACTACACACTGACAAGCCAGGCAAGATATACCCATTGGGGTGATATTGGCAAGTCAGTATTGGGGGTAATAAACTGCCTTCTGCATGGATTTGAGACCCTTTCCATGGGAGGGAATTCACATGTGGCACTGAAAATAAAAAGTCTATGATTTAGAAGGTCACAGTGCTAAGGAATGTGGGGGAGGAAGCTACTTCTGCTTTTTGGCTCAATGGATATGTTATCCATTGTGGTAGTTTGAATAGCTGGCCCCCAATATATTCAGTTCTTTATTGTTTGTAGTTTGCATCTGTAGCCACCTGGCTGGAGGCAGTGCCACTGGGTGACCTTAGGGTGTGGTGGTGGGTTTCAGATTTCAATCTAAAGATATGCAAAGTGTGCCTAACAGGAGTTCCTGAAGTGTGCTGTGGCTTTTGGGATTTTGGGTTGTGCTTCTCTCTCTCTGCTTGGGCCTGTGAAGGCAGGCCAGCTTCTTCTGCCATTATGGAACTTCCTCTGGATCTGTAAGCTTCAATAAATCCCTTTCTCCATAACTGTGCCTGGTCTGGAAGTTTATCTCAGTGAACACGAATCTGTCTGTTACATCCATCAAATCAACTTCTAAATGTTTATATCCATAGATTAGTAATGTTGTTCCTTTTGTATAAAAAACTTTGTTTTTGCATATGGTGGTGATACCTGGGAAGACGCATCAAAGTGATGAGTGGTGACGGTTGAGTGCTCAGTACTGGGTAAGACATCTCAATTATACCTGCCAGGTCTTGGGAAACATAGACGAGGTGGTAGAAAGAAAATTGGTATTGCTTTCACTGCTGGCAAAAGAAGCTTCTCTTTTGACATGGAAGTAGATAATGAGGATACTCAAAATTCATCAAGGTGCTAAAAATAAGAAGCTGTTGAGAGCTCCACACTAAATAAGTCATCTGTATTACACTGTTCTAGTGTCTGAGGTTCAGAAAACATTGTGAAAAGGGGGGCAGAAAGAAGAGCCTGAGAGTGGGGAGAAGTACCGTGGGCTATTGTTTTCTGGACATGAAGTGAAGCCACTACCACCATAAGTCATGCACAATGTTGAGCTGTTTAACATTTTGACATAGATGAGGGAAGTGGGTGTGTGCGCATATATAGGGAGTTTCAGATCAGCCTTTGCTTCATAATGATGCCCTATCTGAAAACAATAACATCATGCCCCCAAACACACACAAGAGATAAGGTAGCTTACAAATGTAAATGTGGGAGTTTGTATAGTAATATTGGAAAGTATTGTAATTAGTTTTCATTCAACCAAGAGCACTTTTTCCACGTTGTCTGCACACATCTGATGCATCATCCTCTGTGAGGTCAGGTCAACCATGTTGTTCCTCTGTGTACTGCAGCCTTGAGACTCAGTTGTGAGTTAGGGGGAGAGATGATGGAAGAATTTGATTGTGTCTCTCAGTTTTTCCTTTGTTTAATTTCTATCTGGCTCATTGCCCTGCTTCTTTGGCAGTGGTGATTATAGACACTATTTTTTCCCCCTGATGTAAGCAGAACCTGCTTCAGCATTCTGGGGTTCCATCGGTGTTCAGCACTTCTTCCTCAGAGGCCTGGCTCCCAAGCCTGCTGGACCCCTTCTCTTAGCTATTTCCTGTAGCTTCCTTCTCTGTTAACTTAGAATTCTTTCTGTTTACCTTCAAGTACCCAGTCAGATGTCTATGCACAGCTAATAATTTCCCATATTCACTTCTTTAAGAAAACTCTTACACTTCCATCATTAGTTACTATCCCCTTCCATTCCTGCCCCTTCCCACAAGGTCTCCAGGGCTAACTGCTTCCTCAGAATCCTTCAGTACACTTTGTGTTGCCTTTAGCATCATGCATATGTATGAACACACACATATACCCAGACTATGCTGTCTATGTAGTGTTCAGTATTTCACTCGATGGTTTAGAGAAGCCTGGAAGCTCTCCAGGTTCTGAATTAAAAAAAAAAAAAATTATAGAGAAAGAGTGAAAGAAAGAGAGAATGGGTGCACCAGGGCCTCCAGCCACTGCAAACAAACTCCAGATGTGTGTGCCCCTTGTGCATCTGGCTAATGTTGGTCATGGGGAATCAAACCTGGGTCCTTTGGCTTTGCAGGGAGATGCCTTAAGCACTAAGCCTTCCTTCCAGCTCCTGAATTTCCTGAACTCTCTCTCTCATACGCCCCTTTCTCTGGGTCCTATGGCCTGATCACATGCCTTTATACTCTTCTATGTCGACTCAGTGTGAACATTTCTTTGTGTTCCTGTCCAGGAGTAGAGTCACAAACAAACATTGATGGACATTAAACTTCACTCATGATTCCATATGAGGATAGAAGAAGAGTTTACATGAGCAGTTCATAACAGTTTATGTTTCCTGAAGTTACTTCCCACTTGTATCATCTTGGAAAATCTGTCTATTCTGAACAATTGCATTAATCCCCTAAAGTGCCTTGTCACCCTTGTCTTGGTTTCTTTCCTCTATAATGTGTCCATATTGAAAGAGTTGTTTTCTGTTATATATATATATATATATATATATATATATATATATATATATATATATATATACACACACACACACACATATGTTTTTATTTGTCTGTGTTTTTTAAAAAGTAATATCGATTTTAGAAAAGACAGATTTTTGATATATTTTCTTACCCTTTGAACAACAGAGAAATGCCTAGTCTGTCTTCCTGTGTTAATGACAATTTAGAGGAGTCAGTTTATAATTTCTTTTCAGATCAATACAGGTATATGTTCATTGCTTTTAGTGTTTTGTCCTCTGCACAACAAATTCAGTATGCACTTAGTTTCTCTTCTTAAAAATTTTGTTTTATTATTCTAGAAGTTTTGCCATATTTTTAGAACTAAGCTCTGAATTCAGAAATGATAGCAGGAACTATCTAATAATGTGTGGTGTCTTTCATCATTGTTTTGTGTTTTTAGGTACATCTGTGTCTGAAAACCCATGTTTTTCTCAAATAGCACTTCTTAAATATGTGTCAGCTTTCTTTTCTTATATTTGCCAATTGGATTTTTAAAATAAATAACTTTGAGATTGAATATATAAATATTTTCTTATTCAGGTTTCCCTCTATATCTCGTGTAATGGAAGCACATTTTTAATTTGGTTAAGGATTTTTTTTTTTAAGTTTCTGAACATATCTCTTTAATAGTATGCGTGTGTGTGTGTGTGTGTGTGTGTGTGTGTGTGTGTAACTTCACTGTCACAAAGGATATGTATAATTTTCTGGCAAATATTTTCCACTCTTTCATTCATCAATTTTGCTTATTCAGAATTATTTCTCTTTATTACTACTTTATTTTTTAAAGAACTTGTGATCTGTGTTGTGTATTTCATACATTGCACACTGCAGTGTCTAGAGTAGATAACATGAGTAGCAGATGAAAAATTCCTTAGCACCTGTAGGTCCTTTCCCACTGCCCCTGCTATGATTATGAGTGTTATCTGTAGATTCTTAGTGGGATGTGGTATAAGGGTAAATGGGCCATCTTCTCTTAAAGTACATGAGCTCAGTCCCTTGTTGTGGCCTAAAATTGTCTGTGAAATGCTCTAGTTCCCTTTTGGTTCTGATACCCATGCATGAACTGTAGCCTTCTCCTGCTGGCTAAACCTGTCAATAATGTACTGAATGAACCAGGGGGGTCTCTTGCAAAAATTCTTACTCATTCTTTCAGCTGCCATCTTGATTGTCTAGATCACCTCAGTTTCATCTGTGTTCAGCCTGCTCTACTTGTTTTCTATCCCATAGACAATTTCTGATGGTCTTTATTTTATCTTCTAGAGAAAAGATTCTTGGCTTTTCAATGTTTTGATCAAATAATAATAATTATTATTTATTTTGTCCTCTTTATGGAAGTTTTGGGATAATAAGGTAACAACTTCTTAGTCATATTGTTTGCCACTGCAAATGGAAAGCTTTGATTAGTTTTATGTTTGTTTCCTTTTTAGGCAAAGCCTCTTTCTATTGCTCAGAATGGTCTTAGGTTCATGATCCTCCTGCGTGATACTCCCTAGTTCCCCATATTTGATCAGTTTTAACCAATGCCTACTATCTGGGACAAACTTCACCTCACACATAAGTCTGTCAGATAAAGCATCCTATGTATCAGATAAACAACCTTTGTGAAGCTGGATTCATTCCTAGTACTTACCATGGGTTAATGTGGTGGTTTGATTCAGGTGTCCCCTACAAACTTAGGTGTACTGAATGTTAGGTTCCCAGCCGATGGAGATTTGGGAATTAATACCACCTGAAGGCAATGTACTGTTGGGATTGGGCTTATGGGTATTATAGCCTGTTTCCCCTTGCTAGTCTTTGACACACTCTCCTGTTGCTATTGTTCACCTTATGTTGGCCAGAGTGTGATATCTACCCTCTGCCAAAGCCATCATTTACCCCTGCCATCATGCAGCTTCTGCTTGAGTCTGTAAGCCAAAATAAACCCCCTTTTTTCCCCACAGTTGCTCTTGGTCAGGTGATTTCTGCCAGCAACTTGAACCTGACTGCAACGTAACAAAACCTTTATTACTAACAGTTTAGCATTACTTGGGATTAGTCAAAAGTTTATTCAACCTGTAGGTGCAGTCCTATATAATTATTAAACACCAAAAGGTAGAAAGATCAGGAATGTGGCTCATACCCATGTTGCTTATGGCCTCTGAAGTTCCTTTCTACGCTGAGCTCTCTCAGTGTAGTATGCAAAAATCATACCTCATCAGCCATTAGCTATTCTTAGAAATTCAGCATGCCAAATGGCACCTAACACTCAGATCAGAACCCAATCTTTTTTTTTTTTGCTGACAGTTCAATACTTACAGACAATAAACCATGATAATTCCCTCCCCCACTTTTCTCTTCGCAAATCTACACTCTATCATATCCACTTCCCCTCTGCATTAGTCTCTTTTATTTTCATATTATCATCTTTTCCTCCTATTAAGAGGGACTTGTGAAGATAGTGCTAGGTACTTTGAAGTCATGGATATCAAAGCCAATTTCTGTCTGGTCCATTGCATTGTAAACAGTCCTACCCTTCCTTTGGCTCTTACATTCTTTCTGCTACCTCTTCTGCAATGGGATCAGAGCCTTGGAAGGTGTGATATATCTTGATCAATGCCCTTTTCTATAAGAGTTGAAGATATCCTTCTAATTGCAACTGCTACCAGGGCTTATTTTATAATCTGATCAAGTTACTGGACCTGAAAACTCTATCTACCTGACTTTCTATCCATTCTACAGCATCAGACATTCTAACCTAGCTGTTTGTACTGCTCCCTTAGACACCGAATGTGCCTTATGTACAGTAACTGATATTGCTATCCACTTTTCTTGGAGATAATAATATTCTTCTATAGTATGTACTCAACTTTGCCCTGCTAAGCCCCAGTTTGTTTTATTAGTCTATCACTAAGGTTCAAGCAGATCTGACTGGAGCAATTTTGTGGCAATGCTAAGGGGGTTTCTTCAATGTAAAGATCTAGTTGATGTTCAAGAATTTTTATCTATTGATATTAGAGTCACCAAGTATATCTCTTTCCTTAAATACACAATAATAATTTGTTACCTTTTAAAGAAAATTAGAGGACAAAACTTCCTTTGAACTGTTAATACCAAGGACTAAACTTTTGTCTGGAATGGAATGGAAGGACACTAAAAGATGGTAGATTGAGAACCAGGGATCCTGTCCATTACTTTCCCAGTCCATTTTCTTACAACTAGATCAATTAAGATCATACCTCATAAGCAAGAGATAGGAACTAAATTTATTCTGAACAATTATATTTGCTATCTATATTTAAGTAAAAGAAATGTTTAAATATTTAAATTCTTGACTTTGATACATTGATTAATAATGTAGAGGCTATTGACATTTCTGAAGGTCTCTTCCACCAAAAATCACAGTTTCTGCTGAATAATTGATATTTAGTGCTTTTTATCTCAACACCTTGGTGTCACTCAGGTGTTGAACTATAGTTGGTACAGTAGAAATAATACAGACTTTATCAACATTCTCATTGAAATCTAGCTACACTGATGAATCCTAAGTTTTCATCTGTTCAGCAGCTAAAGTCTCCAGGTCATGACTTACATCTCCTTTGGATGTCTTAAATCCAACTCGTCTAACAAAGAGCTTCTGATCTTTATTTCATAGTCTACCTCCCTATTGTTTTTCTAACCTCAGTGACATTTTCCCCTCCTATAGTAGGCTGAAATATATCATTGACTTTTTTCACTTCCACATTGATTCCAGTCCTGCCTTTCAAAGCTTCAAACCTGCCCTTAGTGGTTATGTTGAGATTAAGACTACTTGTCATTATTTCCACTGTGACTATGTTTATCCAAACACCGTTCATACTTTCTTGAATTATTGTATACTGTATTAACTGATTATGCCACTTTTGTATTGCTACTCTAACAAACTATGATGAGCTCAGTGACTTAAACAGTGCCTTTTAATGTTGTTTGTTGGGTCATAAGCCCAACTGTTCAGCTGGTTCTCTGCTTCAGGACTCACACAGGACAGTGGTCATCAGGGCTACAATACTTTCTGAAGGATTTGAAGTTAAATCTGTTTGGAAGTTCATTCTTCGTATTGGAAGAATTCAATTCTATTCGGTGAGGGTCTTGTTTTCCCAGCTATTGTGTACAGCTAATTCTCTCTGTAAGAAGCCTCTAACATCCCCTGGCTTGTGGACATCTCCCACTATGTGCAAAGTCAGCTACAGAACATCAAATCCTTCTCATGCTCCAAATCTCTCTGACCTCTTTGTCTGTCCATGTCTATTACTATTTTGCTTTATTTTTATAAAAAAAATGTGTGTGTGTGTGTGTGTGTGTGTGTGTGTGTTATGGTTGTTGTATGTATGGTGTATGTTGTGTATACACCTCACATACATCTGTGCAGAGGCATGTCAGATGTCCTCCTCTATCATTCTTCCACCTTATTTTCTTGAGCCAGTCTCTTGCCAAACCTGAAGCTTGCTGAATTTCAGTCACTGTGGCTGATGAGGGAGCTCCAAAGATTCTCTTATCTCCTTTCTCCTCACTGCCAGGCTTACAGGCATGAATGGCTGTGCCAGACTTCTTACCTGACTTCATGGGATCGAAAACAGTTCCTCATTCATGCATAGCAAGAGCTTTCACCAACCAAGCCATTTTCCCAGTTTTTTTATACTCTGAAGAGTACATGGTTGTTAAGAGTCTCAGAGCTCCTGATGGACAGAGCCATCTCTCCCCTTTACCACCTGGCCAAAACTCAACAGGGTATCTAGGAAACCTGCCTCTTCCCAGGGCAATAGCTCACACCTTCCCAAGCCCTTCCCTTGCACTGGGCAAGTCACTAGGCCCAAAAGGAATGGGCAGATGGTATTCTCTCTTTCTTTCTTTCTGACCATCTTTCCTGAAGTAAGGTATGCATTTCTCTGTATCTGCAGCTATATCTTTCTCTCCGCATCTCTCCTTTAGCTTTCCATCTGCTTTCCTTCACACACATGTACCTTTCTCTCTCACTCCCCTCCTCTATGCTTCCAGGCTCACACTTGGCTCCCATCCCCCACCTGTTAATCTATCACTCAATGCTTCTGGCATGGGAGCATGGCACTGAAATCCCAGGATTTCCCTGGTTTCTTGCTCTTCCTTCTTTTCCTAAAGTTCTTGCTCTGAGTCCCTAATAAGTTCCTATTCCTAAAATGTATAGCTTCAGTCCTTTATTATTTTAAGAAAATACTTTTATTTATTTATTTTCAAGGAGAGAGAGAGAGAGAGAGAGAGAAAAGAGACAGAAAAAATGGGTGTGCCAGGGCTTCCAGACCATGCACCATTTTGTGTATCTGGATTTTTGTCAGTGTTGGGGACTCCAACCCCACTCATTAGGCTTTGAAAGTAAGCACCTTAACTTCTGAGCCATCTCCTAGCCATATATTTTTAAAGATGTTATTTATTTATTTTCAAGCAGAGAGAGATATAGAGAAGAAAGAGAGAGAGAGAGAGAGAGAGAGAGAGAGAGAGAGAGAGAGAGAGAGAGAGAATAGGCATGTCAGGGCCTCGAGCTACTGCAAACAAACTCCAGATGCAGATGACACTTGGTGCATTTGGCTTCACATGGATACTGGGTTGTTAGGCTTTGCAAGCAAATGCCTTTGTCACTGAGCCATTTTTCCGGCCCCAGTCCTCTAATGTTTGAATCTCTTAACACATATGATTGAGTCAACCTTGATAGTTCAAGATGATCTCCTTATTCTAAAGACATTTGATTAATGTCTAATTATATCTGTGAAGCCTCTTCACAGTGGTACGTAGATAAGGGTTTGATCAAATAAGCATGGGTTTAGATCCTTGGTGGAGCAACTTTGAATTCTGCTTGCTACCTTGGTGTTTCCAGATTTTACCAGTGCTCATCATTCTCCTCTTAGAAGTATTTTCTAAACACAGCAGTCATATGTATCCTTCAACATTATTCAGTCACAGCTGTTCCCCTCCTCAGAGCACTCCAATCACTTCTTACAGCTTGTGGAGTGAAAGCCAGTGCAGTGTGAACCAGCCCATGGGGCCTTCCATGACCGCTGGAGTGTTCCATTGTTCACACTTTGCTCTTCAGTCAGCCATTGTGCCCACCCTGCTCTGCTACTCACAGACGCCCCAGGCATGCCGTGCCCTTGAGCTCTGCATGAAACGTGCTTCCCCATGCATGTATTTGGCTCACTTCCTCACCTTATCTAGGTTTTTGCTGTTTCCTAACCACTCCATCTCAGCATACATCCACACTTCTCTCTCCCTAAGGCCTACCTCATTCATTTTTACCCTAATGCATTATCACTGAGTTATTTTTTCCACTGCCATATGATTAAATTTGTTTTGTATCTTCCTCTTCCCTGCTGTAGAATTAAGCACTGTGAACTAAAGTACTTTCTTCTCTGTTACAAGATCTCATGATGATGCCTGTTACACAGTAGATTCTCTAAAAATGTTTGTTGAAAAGATAAATTTTATTTAATTTGACTGTCTTTCTTTCCCCATTGTTTTCTCTCTTTTTTTCTATTTTTAACACACATACAAATGCAGAAAAAAGACACAATGAAACAATCACAGTGGCCTCATGAAGTAGATCTAGCAGATGTTGATGCTTTGCTGTTTCAATTGAAGTGTGGTTTTATCTATAAAATCAACAGAACATAATGCTTGGAGTTAATGCACCTTGATTTACCTCAACAGAGAAAACAAACTTCTGCTAAGCTAAAAGGGAGTGGGCTAGCATGACAGTTTTGTACAGACAGTGTAGTAATTGGCAGAGAGATGGACAAAGAGCTAGAAAAGGGCAGAATATCCTGAAATAAACCTGCAAATATGATCAATTATTTTATGGTAAGGATAAGTGACTTAAAGGACTCAGGACAGGGTTAAGAACATAGGGTGCTAGGGCAAGAGGACATTCCTAGGTTAAAAAATAATACTGACGCTTGGCTAAAACTGTGTTCTTTACTTTAAAAAAGTCTCCAAATGGGTCATGTAAGTTTTTGTATGGAGTTTTTCCTCCAAGTATGACATAATGACATTTGGAAGTAGAGAATGCTTTGGTCTGCAAGCCACAGCAACTTGGGAGCAGAATGACACAGTGATAACCAGATCTATGGTTGTGGTAATGGAGCTATTGTCTCTCTGTAGTTCATGGAAGATGGGAGGGCCATAAGTCTCTCACCTGGGGTTCAGTTATTGTTTCCTCCTGCACTCCTCTCAGCTGAAAGTGATCTTGGAAGATTATGGAAGGTTGGCTGGAAGGGTGACTCCATGATGCAACTTCCAGGATGAGGTGGGACTTTGCGTGATGCAGCTGCCTTTGAGTCACCTGTGCTCTTAGAAGTCACCCCTCACTCATGCTTTGCAAGTAAAGCTGATAAACTCATTGGCTCAACCAAAAGTGAATTTTGGCGCCACTGTTCCTGTATTTGTTATCAGAGCCCTCGCTGGGGCAAAAGTCTCATAAAACTTGTGTACATGTACAATGTAAGTCTATGGAGCTTTTAGAAAAATACAGGAGAAAGCTTACCCAATTAAAGATTAGGCAAAGAATTCTTGGGTTTGATACTGAAAGTATGAGCTATAAAGAAAGGGATAAGACCTCACCAAAATTAAAAACTTTTATTTTGGGGAAGAATGTGAAGAGGATGAAAAGAGAAGGAATACACTGAAAGAAAATATGTGATTCAATGACCATATCTGAAGGATAAACTCTAGAATATTAATATATAAAATTATTGACATCAATAATAAAAGTTGAATTAAGAAGCCAATTTCAAAGGTTGCAACAATAGTCATATATGTGGTTACATTTGTACAGCATTTTTTAAAAAAATATAATATTTATTTATTTATTTATTGAGAGAGAGAAAGAGGGCAAGGGGAGTGGGCATACCAGGACCTCTAGCCACTAAAACTCCCAACACATGTACCACCATGTGCATCTGGCTTACAAAGGCTCTGGAGAGTTGAACCTTGGCCCTCGGGCTTTGCATGCAAGTGCTCTAACTGTTAAGCCATCTCTACAGCCCTTGTATAACATTATAAAAAATGCCAACTGTTAGAAATGCTGAAGCATTAGATGTTACAGAGGTACATAATGACAGGAGGCATGTCGGAGACAGTGGGGGTGATGGGTGGGGTTCTAAAGGGCAAAATGAGCAATCCTTGTGTCTATGAACCTGTTGTATACATGTGATGAGTTGCATCAAACTACACACATTCTACACACATACAAGGGAAAACTAGATATGTAGGGAAGAGCTATGGGTTTTATCAATGTTTATTTTCAGATACTATCAATGAAAAGTCTTTTAAAATCTTATCTGGCCTTTAAGTGATTAGGCTATATGTTTTGAAAATCTGTTTTTTTCATATATATCTTCTTCCCTTCCTCCCATTCTTTCTCCCCCTCCTCTCTACTCACCTCCCACACATTTGTGTACATGAGTGTGTGCATGTGGTTGCACATGTGTCATGGTGTGCATGTGGAGGTCAGAGGACAACTTTCTGGATGGTCCTAACCTATCCTTATTTGAGGCAGGGTTTCTTGCCCTGGATTCTCAATATGCTAATTTTTTTTTTTTTTTTGTTTTTTTTTTGTTTTTTGAGGTAGGCTGTCACTCTGGTCCAAGCTGACCTGGAATTAACTGTCGTCTCAGAGTGGCCTTGAACTCACAGCGATCCTCCTACCTCTGCCTCCTGAGTGCTGGGATTAAAGGCATGCACCACCATGCCCGGCTCAATATGCTAATTTTTGTTTAACTTGACATGAGCTTCTAGGAGATTCTCCTGTCTCAGTCTCCCATCTCACCATTAGCATCAGCTGGCTGGGATTATAAAAGCCCACCATAGCTCCCAGATTTTTATATGGGCTGTGGGGGTTGAATTTGAGTACTCTGGCTTGAGTATTGAATGCTTTATCCACTGAGCCCATCTCCACAGTCCCTACAGATGCCCCTTTTAAACACCAAGTCACCATATTGACACACATAGGACCAGTCTAATCATTCATTTTTGACTGCCATAGTAGAATGCATAAGAAGTCAGTCAACCTTTGATTTTTGGCTCCCTTTGTTTGTAAGCATTTATTTCCAAATACGACTAAACTCTAGGAAAATTGCCTTTGCTGTTGGAACCTAATGCCCTAGGAATATGCCCAGTGGCACATTGGAATCAGAAGAGCAAAGTTCCCTCTTCTCTTGTGTGTCCCCTAGTGAGGAAGCTTAATGTGCCAGGTGACAGAAAAAATACTCTACAGGCTCTGGTCCTTTTGCAGGGAGCAGCAAAAGAGTGTATTTGGATTCAAGAGGTAATACTAACCAACTCATTAGATAACCTGTTATACTAGCACTATGTCAGGATTGCTTGGTTTATTTTCCTGCTGACATTAATGTTATATTTATGATGTAATATGATCTTTTTAAGAATGTACCTTTTATTGTTTCTTTTGTCAACTTACCATGCTCAGTTCTATTTACTGTGCCATTTTAATATAATTCAATAGTTTGTAAAACGAGGCTTCCCAAATTGTTCTTCATATAAAAATTTGGATATCAATCATCTATCCACCCATCAATCTGTTTATGAATCATCTACCTATCTCTATCATAGAACACAGTAGCACCTGACACAGTATTTGCACATTATCTTATTGTTATTACATAGTATTGAATCTCACCATATGAAAGGGGCACTTCATTTATTCAGATTTTATTGCTTGGTCTTCAGAAATATTTGTTTTTGTAAAAGTGTGGCATAGAATTGTTTATGTATTACAGATTATTTATTTGCTCTTAGTGTCAATAGCAGCTATGTTTATAATAAGCTATCTTGGAGATTATGCTAGATTACAGATGGCATTGATTTTCTGGTCATTGACCTTGAGACAATATATAGACAAATAGATATAGCTTGTTTGGCCCACAATATTAAATGTGATATCATCTTTGAGCTATGAAAGTTTCTCTTGATTAAATTTTTCCTAAAGCTTTTATAAGAAATGTTGATATTGAAAATGGCCTTGCATATGAAGAGATAACCATCACTTTTGTTCTTCACTCTTAGTACTGATCAGTTTGCTAATTCTGAAAATTTCATGATGCATTGATACACTGTTGGATTTGACGTGATATGATTTTTGTTATGTTTGTACGTATTCTCATAGCTGAGTTGGATTTTTTATTCTCACTGACTGGTTGGGAATATAGCTATAACGAATGTTACAATGGAAACCAGAGGATTTTATTTTTATCCCTGTAAAATGTTTGTTAAGATATAGAGATGTGGGGGTTTGTGGATTTAATATATTGTCCTGTGCAACTAGTTGGGGAATGCTTTTTACTTTTATAGTTGATTAAAAGTTATTTAATGATTACTGACTTATTCAGAATTGTTTTGAGACATTTTCATGATTAAAATAGTTTTTAGAAATTTTATTTCATATATTTTTCAAATGTATTATTACAACATTGCTTATAGTATATATATAGTATGCTTATAGTATATAGTATGCTTATAGTATGTATATAGTATGCTTATAGTATACAGTATGCTTATAGTATGTATATAGTATGCTTATAGTATACAGTATGCTTATAGTATGCTTATAGTTATGTCCTTTTCCATTCTGAATTATGGTAGTTTGTGGCTTCTCTTTCCTTCCTTCCTTTCTTCTTTCCTTCATTCTTTCCTTCCTTCCTTTCTCTCTCTCTCTCTCCCTCCCTCTGTCTCTCTTTCTTTCTATCTTTGCAAACAGGAAGAGAGAAAGAGAGAAAAAGAGAGAGAGAAAATGGGCACACCAGGGTCTCTAGCTACTATAAACAAACTCCAGACACATGTGCTACTTTGTATATCCAGTTTTATGTGGGTACTGGGGGAATCAAGCCCTGGTCATTAGGCTTTACAGGCAAGCACCTTAACTGCTGAGCTGTCTCTTCAGACTCCTCTTTTTTCTTAATAATTTTTATTAGAGATTTATAAGTAATATTCATCTTTTTAAGGAACTAGATTGATTTTGTTTATCACATTTTTTCTTTAAAAAAATAGATGCTTTAGATTTATTCTTTTTCCACTACCTTATGTTGATATGTTTTCTTACTCATTTTATGTCTACTTGGGTTGAACATTCCATTCATTTTTTATTTTAAATTTTTAAATTTTTGTTTATTTATTTGAGAGCGACAGACACAGAGAAAGAAAGAGACACACAGAGAGAGAGAATGGGCATGCCAGCGCCTCCAGCCACTGCAAATGAACTCCAGACGCGTGCACCCCCTTGTGCATCTGGCTAATGTGGGCCCTGGGAAATCAAGCCTCGAACCAGGGTCCTTAGGCTTCACAGGCAAGCGCTTAACTGCTAAGCCATCTCTCCAGTCCCATTCATTTATTTTTAAACCTTAAATTTTTTTATTATGGTTGCAAAGTTTTCTGAAGTTTTAGTTTAGCTGTGACTTATAAGCTTTAATAATTGTTATTATTTTGTTACAAACATTTTGCAATGTCTTATAGTGAAGGAGTGTTGTTGCAGTCAGGTTCACATTGCTGGTAGAAATCACCCAACCAAGACCAGCTTGTGGGAAAAAAGAGGTTTATTTTGGCTTACAGGCTCGAGGTGAAGCTCCATGATGGCAGGGAAAAATGATGGCATGAGCAGAGGGTGAAAACTACCTTCTGGCCAACATCAGGTGGACAATAAGAACAGGAGAGTGTGCCAAACACTGACAAAGGGAAACTGACTATAACACCCAGAAGCCCATCCCCAACAATATATTGCCTCCAAGCGGTGTTAATTACCAAATCTCCATCAGCTGGGAATCCAGCATGCAAGACACCTTAGTTTATGGGGGACACCCGAATTAAACCACCACAAGTGTATTTTTAAGTCCCAGTATATATATTGTAAATATTTAATTTTACTGCCTTAATATTTAATCAGATTTTCGTTGTTATCAATTTCTGAGTTGTGTTTACAACTTCTAAGTAGGTTGCAAAGCACCTTCTATGCTTCATATACTTCTGGCAATTCTAAGGTAGCGTAGACTGAGAGATCTTGATTTAGTGGTGGAAGTTGTGGTGATGTGGGCAGGTGTAGTAGGCTTGCCAAGAAAACAGGCCTGAACACATTCTTCCATTGTCTTTTTGCTTTCTCATTTGCTATTAAATTTTATGTCACAGATTTTTTGTAATATACCATCTTGCATTTTAACATTCTATCAACTTTGGCATCAGGTGTGTATTTTACTTAAGGACAATTTACAAATCAAAATAGAAACTTGTAATAAACTCTCTTTACAGTTGTGGTTATAAGAAGCTTCAAATTCCCTTAGGCTTGATTGATAAAACGTGGTATTTCTCCTATTCCTATGATGATGTTCAGCAAACTTTATGACAGAGGGAAACAGCTGGCAAAGTGGGTTCATAGAAAGGTGAAGGTAATGCAGCCATAAAAAACAAGAGGATAATGATTTTAAAAGGGATAATAGTTGTAATAACACCATTAACCTTTTGCTTCAAATTATTGAAACTGTGGTCTTTTTTAGAGTCCAAATTAAAGGTTTGCAGCAATATGGGACAAAGGAGAGTAATGTAAAGCTATAATTTTTCCCTTCAAATTATTTTCCCCAAGCCCTTCAGAAAACAAGGCCACTGCATAGTCTGGAATCATTTTGAAAGTCAGTTAAAGTAAATCTCAAATAAACAGATTGACCTCTGTAATGGAAATGACATTGAAGAATACTCATCTGCATAATAGGTCGGGACTCCCATGGCTTTCAGAGCAGATACTAATGCTGAGGGAAAAGTCTTGTTTAACTTGAAAGCACACCACCATGTTTCCTGTTCTGGATTTGTAAATACATGTACGTGTTCGTATACTATCTGCAATGGCTCAATGCAGTGGCAACTGGAATCAGTTTCCTTTTTGACTTCCTGATTTTAGCACAGACGGTGGGTGTATGCATGCAGGAAAGAGGAATGAACTGCGGAGAAACAGGCTCGGTGAAAACCAGATACTGCCAATACAGTGTCAATACAGGGGAAAGCTTAGAGAACCTATGATAAAACTTTTGTTGACAAACAGGAGAATCACTGAGTTTTTAACTGGTTTCGATGAACACCAGTGTTCTTAGACTATAATGATGTGAACCTCCTAAAATTTTATGCACAATTTTGTAAGTACATATGTTAGACGTTTTACATTTTTGCATGTATATCTGTATGTAGTGTGCACACATGTGTGTGCATGTTCAATTGTGTAGACCAGAGGTTCGGTGTCAGGGATCTTTCCCAGACTTTCTCCACCTTAGTTTTTGGAGGCAGGTTCTCTCACTGAACCTAGAGTTTGTGGATTCAGCTGTACTTACAAGCCAGAGAGCCACCGGGATTTGGTCTCTGCCTCCTTAGTGCTTGGGTTACAGGCCTATATCACTATGTCTGGCATTTGTTTCGTTGGGTACAGGAGGCCGATGCTGAATTTTGCCTTTCATGCTTGCACAGTAAGCACTTAGCCCACTGATCCACAGACTCAGGCCTTGGAGTGCTTTTCTGACAATGTTTATGGTACTCAGCAACTTCTCAAAGATTCTTTGATATCTTTACTCTAAATAGTTGAAAATAGACAATATAATATTTTTAATGTTTACTTTGTAACATGGTAACAGCTCGACTTTCTGTTTATTTTTTTTAATTTAAAATTTTTATTTTAAATAAGGAATTAAAATAGGCTATCTTATTTCTTCTCCCTAGAACCCATTATCCTGGGGGACCATCTCAGCTAAGTTATGGTATTTATTGTGGGGCATAAAGGTTTCAGTTAGTCCCTAGGGTAGTGGGGGACTGTGTCTCAGGGTATTCCTACCAATATGTGGCTCTCACACTATCTCAGTCTCCTCTTTCACCATGTTCCCTGAGCCATGGCAGGCCTGTTGGCAGTCCGATTTAGTGTTGGGTTCTCTGTAGCCTCTGAATTTCTGATTTGATAGGTTTTGATTTATCACTGTCTCTATTGGCTTGAAACTTGTCAGGCTATTAGGAAGAGCAGTATTCATGTCACCACTTCCTCTACAATTTCTCCTGGGTGCTGGCAGATGTGGATCTTGGTTCTCCTCTGTTTTCTCTGAAATCTGTAAAATAAAGCAGATTTTCCAAACAAGGGTAAGGACAGCTTGGTTAAAGAGGGTGTGCAAAGATATTTTGAGAGATTTCTTGTTTTGGGGTTGCAAAGCCCACTCTTCTTCTCTAGAGAGCAGTAGTGGCTTCTTTCTAAAGTCTGTGTGTTTCCTGACCATGGGATTCTGATTTGGTTTCCATTACCAGGTATGAGTTATCTTCCACTGAGTGGGGCTCATGTATAGTTAGAGAGCAGTTAGTTATCTGTAGAGGCTGTGTACCAGTGTGTGTGCTTCTTGTCAGGCTGGTTGACTTCATTTTCTGGCAGATCCCCTGCTTATTTGTACTATTGGTGAGCATTTTCCTCTAGCAGCTTCCATAGGGTTTTCTAGTACTATGAGGGATAACCAGGTGTGATCTAGTTTCCTTTTAGTTCTAGAATGATATTCTGATGTCTGTGACCAGAGCCTGTGGTGTTTTCAGCAACAGGGTCTTACCTTTTAGCTCTAGAAGGTAATCAAGTATTTTTGAAATGGCCTACATCATTTTGGGGACCTCATGGGTCTTCTTTGCCAACCGTTCACTGTGGGGGACAACCCAATGATGCTTATTTTCTTTGTAACTAAAATTTTAAGATTAAATACCCCCCAACAGTTACTTCTTTTAAAATCTTTTACAACTTTTCAAGAAACTTGAATTCACATTGAATTTACTCTTTAAAGCAAGCATTAGGACACATTATTCAGCAAGTAATAAAACATTTGTAAGATCAGGAAGATGCAGAGATATGAGCTCTGGGCAATTGGTCTAGGCTGAAAGATCTGTGCAAAGGTACCAGTATACATTCAGATCCCTTAACTGTGTGTGTTTTGTGTGTGTGTGTGTGTGTGTGTGTGTGTGTGTATAACATGAACCAGAATTAGTTGACCTATTAATAATTTTGTTTTTTAATCAAATCTGTCTTTACAATGATATTCATTATATCTGTGACTCCAATATTACTCTATTTTCACTTTACCTCTCCCTCTTCCTCTTGTCATGTCTTTTTCTTTCTCTTATTGCTCAAATCTTAGGTCATATTCTTAAAAGCCTTAGGGTCTACTTATCCTTCTTTTTAAGGGGCTTCAATGAGAATCAAAGGAAGGGGAAAGAGCTCTTTCTCAAACACCTGCTCACTCCCAGATTTTGGGCATACGATTCCTGCATCTGTTGATCTCAGAGTAAGAATTCTCAGTTTTGTCTCTGCCCATAGTTTTGCTTGGTTTCACCACTTCTGGCTTTGATAACTCTTGCTTCACTTTCTATGGTGAACTTCTTTAATAGTCAGTGTGTGATGAATTGGCTAATAAGTGTCAGCACAAAAGACTCCTGAAGTCAAGGCTGAGTCCTTGACTGGTGATGCTCTATTGGGAGAGTTTTGAAACTTTGAGAGTGTGGCCTAGCTGAACAAAGGCAGTTCACTGAGTGGGACTTTGGGGGCTGTATATTTTTCTGGGCATCTCTTTGTTATTCTCTCTTCCTTCTGGTCACCCTGACACAATCTGTTTTGTGTCCCTGTTCCCCTGCTACCATTATGGACTGGAACCTCTGCAACAATGAGCCAAAATAAATTTTATTCCCTTAATTTGTTTTTCCTCAGCTATTTTGTCACAGTGTTGATGAGTCTGACTGACACAGCTTCCTGATTAAAAATAATCTTTGAGTGGTTTTACAGTGTTTACAAGCTTCATGAAATCCAGCCTCATCTAGATGTTACACGTCTCTCAGGGCTATCCTCCTGCCTACCTCCCCTCTAGTCCATGCCCATGCCACTCCTAGGATTTCTGAATCTATCTTGCAGTACTACATGCCCAACCTTGGTCATATGCTGCTACTAGTTTGGCTGTTACCTGTGTGTGCTTGGTGACCAGCAGCATCTCTTTGGGGCCTATTCATTTCTCCTTGAATTGTCTTTGGTATACTCCTTTGGTATTACTCCCAGTAAGGTAGTATCTGGCTCCTTGGTACCACTATGGTCCTTGTACTTGTGTCTGGTTGAGCTCTTAACAAACTGAATTCATTTATTTCTGCAAATGAACTCCTGATACATGCACTATTTAGTGTATCTGGTTTATGTGGGTATTGGGGAATTGAATCTGGGTCATTAGGCTTTAAGCAACTTAGCCACTAAACCATCTCTCTAGTCCCACAGTTAGTGCTTTAGTTTAGATTTCAGATTCTTGGAATCAATGTTATATTTAGTCTTTTTGGTTGCTGTGAGAAATTCATTAGAAGAGAAGATTCAATACTAGAAGATATAATGACTAGTAGATAATATTTTATTGTGATGCCTTCTTTTTGGCTATTATGTTTTTGAGACAGGATCTCATGTGTGGCTTAGCTTTGTCTTGAATTCACAATTCTCCTGCCCCTGTATCCTTAGTGCTGAGATTACTGGTGTGCATTGCCATGTCTAATTCTTTGTTGCTTTTATCACATAGAAACAAAATATTTTAAAGATCCAAGAAAGACTGCCAAGAGAACAAGTCAGATGTATGATCTGTATACTTTGGTTAAGAATAATAATATAGAGGGAACTAAATAATATGTTGCCATTGCTAACAGAGCTAAGTTCTGATTTTGAGTCTTCCCTTTATTGTTAGGTAAACTTGGTATAAGTCAACTGAGTTGCTTAAAACATTTTTTTCCATCTTGTAATTAAGAATTTTATCAAGACTGGATTATCTTGTGACAGAGTACAGGGTTGCTGGTATGCTGCTGGCATGTAGAAACACTGCCTTAATTTGAAAGTCAATGCTGCACGAGACCAGGACATAAAAGAAGGCATCTTTGTCCCCACATGACTAATGAACTATAGAGCTCTTTGTCATGGGGGACACAGCTGGTTTCAGATCCTTCTCAGGCAGCTGTTACCAACCAGTCAGCGTTGGCTCCAGAGACAAAACCTACCAGCCTTTTGATGCTGGAGTCTGGTATTGATGAAAGGAATAGTAAGGAAGAAACACCACTAGTGCCTGAAAGTCTGCAAGCAGAGGCACATGTTGCTGTCTGTATTGCTCTTTTACCTGGACACATGATTCTTCACAATAAAGATGGAGTTTCTTGGCCTGTTCTTTAGAGTTATCTATGGAATATGAACTTTGGCAGTAGGATGTGATGTGTGGTCATTTCTGGAATTGTTCTGAGAAGGCTGTTGCTACAAGGGGAGTGGTGAATCAGGAGTTTTATGAAATTATGATCTTGTTGGTATATGGTCATTGCCACCTGCTGAAAGTTTGGTATTTATCGTCAATTGTGTGATTAAGCCCTGTTCCTACTTTCCTAGGAATCCTGGGCATAGAGCAGAGAAGACAGAGAGCATAGATATTGTAGTACTTTGAGTCAGTTGTCCCTCATAAACTTAGGTATTCTGCATGCTAGGTTCCCAGATGATGGAGATTTGGGAATTAACACCTCCTGCATACAGTATATTGTTGGGGGCAGGGATATGAGTATTATAGCCAGCTTCCTCTTGCCAATGTTTGGCACTCTCTCCTCTTGTTGTCCACCTGATGTTGATGAGGAGGTTTTGTCCACCCTCTGCTCATGCCATTGATTTCCCCTGCCATCATGGAGATTCCCCTTGAGTCTGTAAGCCAAAAATAAACCCTTTTCCCCTCAAGCTGCTCTTGGTCAGGTCATTTCTGCCACCACTGCTAACCTGACTACAACAGTAAAGTTGGTACTGAGGAGTGGTGTCATTTACTGCTAGATACCTGACTGTGGCTTTGGCCTTGTGGAACTGATTTTCAAGAGGAATGTGGAAGGATTTGAAACCTTGGCCTAAGTGATGCCTTGCAGTGCTGTAAGTAGAGCTGGAGGGACTGTTCTGGTTAGAGCTGAAAGTCCTGAATGCAGTAAGAACTATGGACTGTAAGGTTTGGCTTGTGAGGGTGAGAAAGAGCTTTGCATAGACTGGGCTAGAAGCAGTTTGTGTGAGAGGTTTGCTGTTATGCCTGGGTCCTCAGAACTTGTATCGGGTTGCTTTGCACAACAACATACTGATGTGAGAAAGGGATATGGCACATAAAAATGAAATATTTTAGCCTAAAGTGCTGCCTATTCAGCTGACATTGAATGAGAGAATGAGAGATTACAACCATTGAGATTGGGCCAGCTAACCTGTACTGGAACAACCAAAGAATACAGTCTTTTTTTTTTTTTTTTAGATTTAAATGTACATATTTTATTTAGTTATATTTTTTTAATAATTAGTTTTGTATTCAGCAAATACAGTCAGTTTGGTACCATTATTAGGCTTATTCGTGACCTACCCCCTCCCCATTTGCCCCTCCTTGATGAGGTATATGGGTCGTGTGTGGAGTTAGCCCACAGTTATGGGTAAGATAAATGTCACTGCATATCATGACCCAACATGTGGCTCTGACATTCTTTCCATCCCCTCTTCCACAAAATTTCCCTGAGCCATGTTGGGTTCATTTTTGGTCTGCTTCAGTGATAAGGTGTTGGGGGCCTCTGAGGCTCTGTCTCTCTGATGTGGTAGGAGTTGATTTTTCTCTCTGTTGATCTCCTTCCCCCTTGTGCTGGTATCCGGTTCATCAGGAAAACAGCACCTTTGCTTGTTTTGCCAATTTTTCTTAGTTTCAGCCAGGGCCCTTTTGAGGTATGATGGGGTGGCTCTCTCCTTAGGATCTACATCTATCTGAAAAAGAGAAGCAAATTCTCCCATGGAGAGTAAGTTAGCACCAGGACAAATGAGATAATCCTTACTTTTTTTTAATACAGAATTTAATAGGTGTAGGCCCTCTTGTAGCCCATGATTGATGTTAGCTTGATAGTGGAGAGTGGGCTTATGTTTGGATATGGTTCTGACTTGTGTCCCAGCTCCAGCTATGGGTCCCATACCACTGAGGGGATCAGTTAACAAAATCAAGAGCAGTTGGTTCCCCACCATGGCTGTGTGCCACTATTGTACTTGTGTGGGCATCACACCAGGTTATTTGCTGCTAATTAGGTTAGACAATGAGTTGCTTGGACAGATATTGGTAATTTTCCCCCAGTCGCCCATGTAGCACCTTCTGGCACTAGACGCGCTGACTGTCTGGGGACTGACTCTCTTCTAGCTTCTAGCCATGCCATTACATTTTACGTGTCAACTGCATATGGTGTCTTCAGAAGTATGGTCTTACCACTAACCTTTGGTGGGTCATCAAGTACTCTGACAGAAATCTGTCTGTCTTTTAGGAAACCTTGTAGGTCTCTCTGATCAAAAGCTCATTGTGGATGATAGCCACATGCTGGTACTGGGAGTTACAGGTCAGTGCCCACTAACAAAATGAGGAAACTAATATACAAGAGTTAGAGAGAAGAGAGAGAGAGAGAGGGAGAGGGTGGGAGGGAAGATGTAGAATATTAGGTTTAGCCTTTATCCTACCCTCTCCAGTGTCTTGTGGTTCAGGTGTTCCCTGTAAAGGCCTGGTGAAGGTTCAGCCATTTGTTCTGCCTTTTAGGAAGTAGAATTTTATGGTAACATTGCCGTTTGGGTCTAGATTTGTGTTTCCCACACCTTCAATGCCCTCCCCTCCCTCCCCATCCATCATAGTGTCTAGTCCATGAGATGCTTACTGGATATGTAAGGTATCTTGGGTATATTCAGGTTAGGTGCTGTAGATGAGTGAGACTATGTGGCGATTTTTTTTCTGTGATTGGGTAAGTTCACTGAGAATGATCTGTTCCAGGTTCAATCATTTTTCCTCAAATTTCATTGTGTCATTTTTTTTCTTACTGCTGTATAGAATTCCATTGTATAGATATTCCATGTCTTAGTTATCCATTCTTCTAGTGATGGACATCTGGGTTGATTCCAGTTCTTAGCTATGCAGTCTTTTGAAGAGGCCTGAATGCTGAAGGAGTGTCCTATACCTCAAAGTTTGCCTTATTCCCCCTGGATTAACAAATTGGCAACCCTCCTGGTATTATGGAGTATAAGAAAGGTAGTAAAGAGAGGGTCATTGATTTTGCAACATGGTTTTGTGTTTTGGAAATGACCATAGGAAGTGTGTGGCAGGTTTGCTAGATTGTCTCCATGGAGACCCAATGGAGCCATGATGATGAACAGTAGGTTGTGGTAGAGACCCCGTGGAGATGCTTTGACCATGAGATGGCTGCTAAGGAAAGTTGCTGGCCCCAGATGAAGTTTTCCATGACTGTGAGTAGCCTAGCTGGAGGGGTGGAATTGGAACTCCAGAGACTTGTCAGTGGTTAGAATTATCAGACTTGGGGACTTGTCATTGACTACAGTTGATAGACTTGGAGGTATAGAGTTTGATGTTTTCCCTGTTTAAATCTAGTGTTGGTTGAATATATATATATATATATATATATATATATATATATATATATATATATATTTGCTATGCCCAATGTCATCTTTTACAGTGTGAATGTTTGTTCTGTATCATTATGGATTTGGGGGGTATTATGTCTCAGCTAAGAGAGCTTGGATTATGGGTATGTTTGAACATCATTAGGATTGATAAAAACTATGGGGACTTTTAAAGTTGGACTGAATGAATTGTATTTTATACCATGTGTGGACATCAGTTTATGGGGGCCAGGGGCAGATTGTGGTGGTTTGATTCAGCTGGCCCCTATAAGCTTAGGTGTTCTGAATGCTAGGTTCTCAGCTAATAGAAATTTTGGAATTAATGCCTCCTGGAGGCAGTGTATTGTTGGGGGTGAGCTTATGGGTATTATAGCCAGTGTCCCCTTGCCAGTGTTTGGCACACTCTCCTATTGCTATTATCTACCTTATGTTGGCCAGGGGGGGGGGGGATGAGGTCCACTTTCTGCTCATGCCATCATTTCCCTCTGCCATCATGGAGCTTCCCCTGCATACTGTAAGCCAAAATAATCCCCCTTTTTACCCACATGCTGCTGTTGGTCAGGTGAGTTTTGCCAGCAATGTGAACCTGACTGAAACAGGGAGCTTATATAGAATCCCTAGCATAGAAATTAGAGAATATAGAATCCTCAGCATGGAGACAGGGGAGCATCAGTGCAAAACACATTCACTTTAGGGATGAAAAGACATTTTTAAGACTTGTGCATCATGTTCAGCTTGGTGAAATGTCAGGTGCTATCCATCAATAGCTTCTATATGTGACAGTAACTATAAGCACAATGATGAGGTAGGCAGAGAAATGTATCAGGAAATCAGCAAACCAGTATGATAATTCTTAGTTTTTATTCTATGCTTTGTAGTTATTTGAAATTATTAGAACTACAGAGAATACTGGTTTTATGTAAAAATGATAGGTGTGCATATGAATAAGAGAGAGAGAGAGATGAGCTGGGTAGAGGTTCCTATGGATGGAGAAAGGTACAGAGGTGAGAGTGTGTTAGGAAGCTATCTAGATAGATACTTGGCCATTAAGTTGGGACTGACTTGTTAGTCAGCAGAAGCTCATTCAGGGTATTTGTATATTAGGGACAGTTAATAAGTAACACCAATATTGTGTCAACCCAAGTCCATAAACATAGTGTACCTCATAAATCTTCAAGGATGAATCATTTTCTAAGCTTTGGGTATGCATAGCTCACTTTACATTTCTCTTATAAAACCACATATCTGATGTTCTATCTATATTCTGTCTATGTTTGAGTATCTATATTTATACTGACTACAGTAAAATATATATAATAAAATGATTCAACATCTAGAACATCTTTTTAATCTGCTTTTGGCAGAACATCATTTAAATAGCTACATTCTGTTTATGCAGAGTTGTTAAATAAACTCCAAGATTCTTACACTGCAATAACCCATTAAATCATCTTAAATACTATGTCATAATGACAACTTGATGCAACCAGATGTGATATTTGAGAATTAAAAAAAGACACTTTTCTAAAGACATAGCTCCTGGTTTTACGTTCGCAAGCCCGTTTGCACAGCTGTTAAATCTCTCTGCGCCGCTCCAGTGGGTGCCTATCACTTATGTGCTGCTGTGCAGGGAGTTGCTGAAGTGCAGCGGAATGTTCCCCAGGACATGGAGATGGGCACTTTTCAGAGTTCCACATCAACATCATTCACTTCTCAAGGTGTGATTTTTCTCACCTTAGAAGGTACAAGTAATGTATGTCAAATGACATGGGAACATTAATAACAGGTCTTGCAAGGGATCCCAGGATTTGGGAGTAAGGCAACCCAAAAGGATGGTGTGCATCACACCCAGGCTTGAGAGAGGCTGACCTGAACTTCTTGGTCTTGTCTTAACACCATCAAAATCGTAACAGAATGGTTCCAGTTCTACCATTCATTGCAATTAATTATTCATGAGGAGGGTAATGTTTATAGTACTTAAAGTTCTATGTCACATGGTGTTGGAAGTGAACTTTTGAACCTCTGATTTTATCAGTTGGTATACAAGTTGGCACAATTCAAACTTGTGCATGTGATGAACCCATCAAAGAGGGAGAATCCATTTGACAAGCGTGTTATGCACCGTGCGTGGGGAGGGATAATACCCCATCAAGCAGGAATCCTGGAAATGAGGTCATAACAGGCAGTGTGCACAGGCCCTAATGAACCCAGATTCATATCTGTGGTGAAATTATATGCTGGATAATGTCTTCTGTGAAGCTGTCATACTTCAATCTGGAAGGCAGCCCACTGCTGATACAACAAATCAATTGATAAGAAGTGTCTTTATTGCACTCAATAAAAAAACAGCACAACCCCAAATAAACATACACGGCTCATAAAACAAATTGCTCACCTAAAATGAATTACACTCTGAGTTTTTTTTAAAGTAAATTATGCCACAGAATATTCAGTGATGCATCCATCCTCTAAAGAGTAAGATTAGAAACAGCACTAAAAGTAATGTGCTTGCCGTTCTTTTTAGTTCAGTTGTGATTTTTTCAATCTACAGGATTACCAAGAGCAAAATGTAAAAGAAAAAAGTGGTAGAAATGGCCCGTTTTGTGAAATATAGGAAAAAATATACCATCTGTGATTTAGCACAGTTCTCAGTATTCCATCTGTGAGCTCAGCTCTTCACAGAGGCTGAATTCCACTGTAGTTCAATATGATTTTTTAAAATGTTCTAAGAAAACTACTGTTGTAACACACTATTATTCTTGGCATGGAGTATGTGAATGAAATAGTAAATATGGCCTTTACAAGTGTTTTAAGAATTTGTTGTTGTTGCATGTTGGGGTTTAAAATTCTAACAGCTAATAAAAAGAGTCTTCACCTATCACCTCCCTGCCACACTGAACATCAAGGAAGTGTCTGGAAGCCCTACATGGCAGGCTTTTGCATCTTTATTCATCTAGTAAATACATGTTTACTACCAAGCATCTTGATAGAGGGATTTTCACCTGCCTGGGAATCTCATAGTACTAAACAGCATCATTTCAATGCTTCACTGAGTGCATTTTTGTTGCACTTTTGCCACACATCCCACGTGTCTTACGTTGATGGTGACAGCTCCTCACAGCCCTTGGACAAAAATCACATGGTGAGATCAAGCACTCATGCTGTGCTCCATCATAAACTGTGTGAGCAGGCTTCTCAGCCTCAGCTCCGGGATGCCTTAGGTGAGGTGATGCTCTGTTGGGGGCAGCTGCACTGAGGCCTGTTCAGCAGAATCTCTGGCCTCTACTTAGTACACTTCAGAAAGCACCTGTCCCCTTCAGTCTGTGACAATCCAAAGTATCTGCAGAAATTCCAAATATTGCCCTGGGGAACATTGCTTTTCTCTGAAGTCCTTTTATATAAAAGATATCGTTAATGTTTCATACCAAGTATTGGAAACTATGGTTTTCTTTTTCATTGCAGACCCACTGCCACTGACATGTTGTGACAGACTATGTGATGGAGGGTTATACTTCATAAAGTAAAGAAATGCTGGACAGTGAGGGCAGAGTAGGTGGTGTGCAGTATGTCATGATCAGGCCAGGCCTCGAAGTACAGCATCATTATCTGGAGACAATCCTGCTCTTCGGCTACCTAGGACCATTCTCAAATCATCTCATTTATGCCCTCTTCAAGCTGTGTGCTCCCTGGCTCCATTTATGTCTTCTTTGTAATGGGGGCATCAGCACATTTTTCCTTCTACTTCCATGCTGTTTATCATTGTCTGCAGTTTCTACTTTTCATGTTTTAAAAAATTGTTTAGGTATCTGACTCTCTTAAGATATTGAAATCCCTTTCGCAGCTACACTATCTTCTTTACTAGTGATGGCATTTGGTTATCACTGGCTCAAAGTAAATAAGGACCTAGGAGGATTGTTTCTCTCATACTACAAGAAGTCTACATAAGTGGGTAGCCAAAGTCATTGGTTCTGGGGTTGAGCAATGCAGAGGGAGGCGAAGCCTCGAAAATTCTTTTGCCATTTCTTTCTTGGTCACAAGATGGCAGCGATTCAGGTTTAGATTTTTTTTTTTTTGGTTTGTGGGGTGTGTGTGTGTTTATCTGTGTAAATATGTATGTATCTGTGTGTGTGTGTGTAGCTACATGTCTCTGTGCTTGTATCTGTGTGGGCCTATGTGTGTGTACATCTGTATGTGTATGTGTATGTGTGTAGATACACAGATGTGCTCATATGTGGAGGCCATAAGAAGATGTGGGGTGCCCTCAATTATGTATCATACGTATTCTTTGAGTCAGAGCTTGAGTTCATTGAAACTGGTGCTCACTGGTTTTTTTTTTTTTTTTTTTTTTGGTTATATTGGTGGACCAGAAAGCTCCAGCTATCTTCCTCTTCTGCATTGGGGTTACAAGCCTGTATACCAATGCTCAACTTTTTACACAGGTTCCAGGGATTAAACTCTGTTCCTCATGTTTGTGCACCAAACACTCTTACCCAGTGAGCCATCTTCTTGGCCCTGGTAAGGTTTGGACAGCCTTTGTCTGCCTTGTGAGCCTGGAGGAGTAAGGTTGTGAAGAAGCTGGGAGTTTTCACTTGCATCAGTAAGTCAGAACTGAGTGCTTTGATATTCTGCAATAGAGTGGAAGTGGGGGCAATTGTGCTTTTATTTTTCTGGACTCTAGAAGAATGTGCCAAAAGAAAGAAGGCTGGGCTGGATTTGAACTCACCAACATCCAGTGCTAATGCTAAATTGAGTGTTCATGGGATGAATTGGACACCAGCTGTGCTCAATTACAAGTAATGGTTTTATTTTAAGTCCTTCTTGGAATGATGTGAAGGTATTAACTTGGTGGTTGATTTTCAAATGAGAGTTTAATAATCTCTGTGCCTTTTTCTCTTCTGTACTTCTCCTTCATGGCCTGTGACATGGATTGGGCATGAAATGTGGCAGAAGTGGCTAAGAAGTTAGATAAGAAAAGTGTGGAGTGGAAGGAAGTGCTGAGGTGTGCTTTGGTTATGGTCACATTGCATAGAAAGTGTCACAGTTGGCAGGACCCTGATTACTGAAAAAAGCTCAAAACTGTGAACAGTGGGATGAGGAAGGATTTCCAAAGAGTGTTTACCTGTTCACACATTAAAAAAAAAATCTCATTTATTTATTTATTTGAAAGAGAGAGACTCAGATAAAGAGAATGGGCACACCAGGACCTCTAGCTACTGCAAATGAATTCCAGACTCATGTGCCACCATGTGTTGCTGGCTTATGTTGCTATTGGGGAATCAAACCTGAGCCCTTAAGTTTGTCAGGCAAACACCTTAACTTCTAAGCAGTGTCTCCAGCCTACTTTTTTCTTTTAATTGTGTATAAACTTTGTATGAACACATCATGTGTTAATACCATTTCCCTCCTCTCTGCTCTCATTCTATTTAGTGTCACACAAGCTTTTAGATGGAGTTTCCAGAAAAGTGCAGCATAGTTCAGACTGAATACTTGATAGATATCAAATCAAGTAACGATTTGAAACTTCATCAACCTTTGATGTTCTGTCTTGAAACTTCCACAAATATTCTCATGTAAAAACCCACAAAATTGTCTTTGAGAATCGGTGCTTATGTGTTTGTTCTTTCCTAAATATTCATATTGAGATATTTTACCCTGCAACTACGGGGCTAAGAAGAATGCATTTGTTTTCTTTTCTTCTTCAGCAAGGGTGACAATTTGAACAAGAATGGCCAGATTGTTTTCTTTCTTTCGTTTTCATCCTAAATCAAACTGTCTATTCAGAAGAGGATCACCTTGCAGTTCTATTAAACAAAATCACACGTTCTGCTCTGATATTTAATAGGAGGGACTTCCACCTCACTGTCGCTCTGCCTTACTGACAGGAACCTTCTGAAGGGAGGAAGTTTTCCCCAAGGAGAGGTCTTGAGAGGGCATTTCTCATTTTTCTTTTCCCCCAGCTATTTCCACTGCTTCATTTAGTATGATAATCACACAGGGTTTATGGTGGCTTACATGCTAATTTGGAGGTAGAAAAAGAGTATCTCACTCTTCCTATTTAAGATATTGTGTTTAATTGTTTTGTTAGTTTTTCTTGTGCAACAGTAAACCTGTTAGGAAAGAGACAAGGTGATGAATTGTGGCGAAATCTTTGCAGAGGACTGTCATTGGATGGTAATGATGGGTGGAAGGGCACGAGATTGATCATGGCTGCCTGGCTCTCCATCCATCTAATCTGATAGCCTGTCATTGGCAGGTGCACCTGGAGACAGGGTTGTTCTTCATGATGCTTCCATTAGATGCAGTTTGTCCCTAAACATCCGCTGGGCAATTAGTGCTATGACATATCTGTATTCAACCAAAGTTTCTGCAACACTTGAGGAAAAGTAGCCCTATTGTTTGTAGGATATATCTGATTTGACTATTCCCTGTGAGATGCTATGATACTCCACATGCTATATCTATGGTTCCATCCATCCTTCCTTTCTTTTTCTTGTTCTTCCTTTTTTGTGAGGTGGGCTCTTGCTATGTAGCAAGACTGGCCTCCTGCTCATGCGCATCCTACTTCAGCCTCTGTCGCACTCAGTTAAGGGCATATGCCTGGTATGCATGTTATGTTAGGTTTTTGAAAAGTTATGTAGGTTTCCTTTTACCCATACTCTTGGTCATGGTTCCTAGGTTTTATAGGGATACATAAAATGCCATAGGTATAGATACGACATGAAAGGAGAAGAACATTGTCTGGGGGGACTAGAGAGTGCCACAGCCAGCAGGATGATATAAATAATCATAATAGACATATAAAAACTTAGGAAATAATTTCATATTATGAATTAAAATTAAAATATAAATTAAAAATATTTCCTATTATGACATCAAAGCACTGCACAAAGCATGTGTAATGGAGAAAAGTTGTTGAGTACCAGACATGCAGAGGATGGGTCCTGCATTACTTACAGCAAGCAGGTAAACCTGGAAATAATCTAAGTGTTCATGAACAGGGAAACAGTTCCATAAACTGTCCCTGCAAACACATTAGGACATCCATGCAACCATGAGGCAGATATGTGTGTTGGGATATTAAAAGGTTCTCCAAGACACATTTTAATCAAGAAAGCAAACTATAAAGCAGTAATGACATGACAGCATTTATATTGCTAAGAGTAACACAATTATACGTTTTCACAGTTATATCAATATTGTTTAGGAAAAGGTCTAGAGAGATGTCTGTTACGCCAGAGACTCTGGACACGAAAAGGTCAGAAAGTATTTGTCCCGGACTTTTGACTACTTTACAAAAATATGTGTCATTTTAAATCTTAAGTATGTGTATACATAGGTATTGAACAAATGAACTTTAATCTCATTATTTTGAGGCTTGATCTTAAAACAGCTGCTGCTCTCTTTAAAATAGCTATCTGCATAGTATTCCCACTGAACAGATCCTAATTTAACCAGTTCCCTAAAATATAGTAGATTTTTTTTTTCTTGAAGGCAAATATTACTGTAAATGTCCTTTCTTCTACATGATTTCACATGGGAAAGAAGTCCTATATGGAATAGTGGGTCAAAGGACATAGTTATTTTAAAATCTCCTAATTGTCCAAACCTGTATTTAAGTGGTGCTTGGAGATGCTCTTATGCAGCTTATGTTCACAGTGTTGTTGATATAACTGTGTGATGTTTTCTCATAGTGGTGACTGCCCGCAGTGTCTGCTCCCTCAGCCTCTCTCTCTCTCTCTCTCTCAATGTGCTCAGTATTTATTATATGTATATATGTACATAGATTCTTAGCAAAACAGGGCACCATTTTAAATGAATACACTTGAAAACAAGCGTAAGAGAATTTTTTTTGAAGGAAGGTGGAATGCAGGATCTCATGTCATTTTCGTTTGATGAGAATAATATGATCATTTTAATGATTTTTCCTTTTCATCTTTTTCCCCTTGCACCTGTTTTACATGGGTGTGTAAAGCACACACAGAGTTGTGCTTAGTTGTAATACATGCACATAGTTATGCTAATTGTGAGTATAGCATCTTAAAGTAGGATTTTATTTATTTATTGGAGAAAGAGAGAGAGAGAGAGAATGGACATGCCAGGGCTTCCAGCAACTGCAAATGAACCCCGATTCATGCACTATCTTGTGCATCTGCTGTATGTGGGTACTGGGGACTCAAACCTGGGTCCTTAGGCTTCACAGGCAAGCACCTTAACTGCTAAGCCATCTCTCCAGCCCATAGAATACATATTTTTAAATACAGAGGTAAATAAGGAAATGCTGAGCGTCCTCTAATTCCACTGAGCACATAAGCTCACACATTTCTGAGGATGACTGGGAACTGCAGGTAGCTCAGGGTGGAACAGAACAGGCATGAAAGCAGCCTTTGCCTGTGAGCAACTCCCACCTGTCCCTGGCTTTCCTATTTCTCAAGGACAGTGTTTAGTAATGCTATCTTAGGCACCTTTTTAAAGAAAAGCCATGGAGTACACAGGCAGGCCCCTTTACCTGCTGTTCTATATTCATGGTCTCTACCAAAGATGCATCAAAAATGTTTGGAAGACTGCATGTGCTGAACATGCACAAGCATGCCATTGTCATCTGTCCTCAAGTATGCAATGTGACAGCTATTTACATAGCATTCACCTTGCACTTGGTGTTGTAAGTGAGCTAAAGAAGACTTAGGGTATGGGGAGATGTGTGTGGGTTCTATGCAAATATGACACTATTTTAGTGAGTAAACTCGGTTTCTGATAATTTTGGCATCTATAGGAGTCCTTGAACCAGTCTCTACAGATATCGACTGATGACTATATAAATAGTCATCACTACAGAAAATATTTCATGGCACTCATCACATGACTATGAGGTTTATCTAAAGTAATTTGTGAATTAGCCCACTTACTCCTAGCTCTGTAAGTCCTGTGTTGTTACTGAGTTGCTAATAAGGAAACCGAATCAAACACAGAGAAGCTAAGGACACTGCTTACGGTCACACAGTTACAAAGTGGTGGTGTTGGGACTCAAGTCCACAGAATGTGGCTCTGAATTCTGCTCACTGGTGTCTTTGCCCTACTGATGGTGTATTGTCAAAACCAGAAACCTATTGTACTGTATGTCTGCATGAATCTTTACATTTATGCAAAGGAGTTCACATATATCTGTTTTCCTGGATCTTGACTTTTTTTTCCCCTCTAAAAAGTTTTGTTTTGGAGAGCTATCTTAGTGAGTAACATGTCTACCTTGCAAGCATGTAGCCCTGAGTTTATTTCTAAAAACTCATGTAAAAATGCTGGCAGTCCTGCTGTGTGCTTTTCATCCAAGCACTATAGAGTCAGAGAAAGGTGGACCCCTGGGGCTCACTTGCCAGCCAGTCTAGCCTAATTGATGAATTTTGGCCAATATGACATCTCGTCTCAAAAAAAGGGAACAACATTACTAAGGAGCATTGCCAAGAACTGTTCTCTAGTTTCTACATACACACACAGACAAAATTTTTCTTTATTTTGGTGCTGTAGATGGAACCTATGGTCTGTTCTGTGCTAGGCATGATTATTTAAAGCAAATTTATTTTTTAGAAAGCTAGCAGAGTTTTTGTTGTAGTAATATAATTAATATTATTATATATATGTTATAATATGAATCAATAAATGCTACAATATTTCATACATCTTTTTTCTGTTTTGTTTTTCATTCTTATTTCCATCTTCTGGAGTAAGTTTTATACCTTGTATTTTTCTAGAAAAGACTTTCCTTTTCTGTTTCTATTTTGTTTAAACACTCACCATTGTTACCCACTTTCATTTGAAATATAGGATTATTATATTTAATTTCTTGAGTTAGATGTTTATGCCATTCCTTCCCCCTTATTTATGTTGTTTTTTTGTTTTATTTTTATTTATTTATTTGAGAGACAGAGAGAGATATGGGGCATGCCAGGCCCTCTAGCCATTGCAAATGAACTCCAGATGCATGTCCCACCATGTGCATCTGGCTTGCATGGGTACTGTGGAATCAAACCTGGGTCTGCAGGCTTCACAGGCAAAAGCTATCTTTCCAGCCCTCATGCTGGTTTTTAATGTCATGAACCTCAGATACATTTTCCTTGAAATTACTCCTGAACAACACAAGAATTATTTAAATGATAATGAATGACATTCTAGATGTTGACTTTTCCTTCTAATTTACATGCCATGACATCTTTTTTCTTTTTTTTTTTTAAATTTTTTTTTATTTTTTTATTTGAGAGTGACAGACACAGAGAGAAAGACAGATAGAGAGAGAGAGAGAGAGAATGGGCGCGCCAGGGCTTCCAGCCTCTGCAAACGAACTCCAGACGCGTGCGCCCCCTTGTGCATCTGGCTAACGTGGGACCTGGGGAACCGAGCCTCGAACCAGGGTCCTTAGGCTTCACAGGCAAGCGCTTAACCGCTAAGCCATCTCTCCAGCCCGCATGACATCTTTTTTGCGTCGTACTTCCTGTTTGGTGATAATTAAGCCTTTATTATGACTTTTGAATTAACAAGGCTGATAGCCTTTATCCTTCCTGTATTCCCTATCCTTATTTAGTTTTACTTGTATTTTTAAATAAACTTAATATTTACCCATTGCATTTTCTAACAAGAATAGAAAACTAAATATTTCTATTTTGTTCTTTATCATGTGTTTTAAAAAATTATAGTTACTTGTTTATGAGAGAGAGAGGGAGAGAGCACATGCCATGGCCTCTAACTACTGCAAACGAACTCCAGACACATTCGCCACCATGTGCAAATGTCTTACGTGGGTTATGAGGAATAGAACCAGGGTCCTTAGGCTTTGCAGGCAAATGTCTTCACTACTAAGCCATCTCTCCAGCCCTTCTTTGTCATTTTTGGTGAACAAGGGCATTGCATTCTACTCTTAGCCATGTCTTCATTGTGGGACGCTTGGCTGGTCACTTTTGTTAAAGGAGGGCCTTTCGTCCCCACTTTGTCCGCTATTTCCGCTGAGAGAAGTACTTCAAAGGGACCAGGAGTATTGGTCCCTTGGAGGCTTTAGGCAGTTTGTACGCTCTGCCTCCAGCCGCAGTGCTTCAGGCAAGAATATCTTAGATTGCCCTCCTATGGCCGCTACTGTAACTGCATGCTCACTGTCGCTTCTATCCTGCGATCTAAGTCAGAACTGTTCTCCGTCCGTGTTCAATTAGACTGCATTCTTCCTCGTGAGGAGGAGTTTATCGTTATTTCCTGGATGTTACGTCTTGATTGTCAGGATATTTCACACATTAAATATCAAAATCGTTCTTCAGATCAGCCCAAAGTGTTCAGATGATGTTGCTGAGTGAGAACCATGGCATTTGGATCAGAACCCGGCTGGGATCTCTTGCTGTCAGGCAGTGGCCATGCGCTTCTCTGTAGAAAAGTTCACCTGCCACTTGTCACTTTCATCTAAGTTTTAGTACATTTTTTTTCCCTGCAAGTTAATTCCATTCAGATGTTACCCCGTTATGCAGTGTTACCTTCATAAAAAAAGAAGGCTTTTCTGAGTATTTCAGAAAAAAGAGACAGCTGGGTTTGCACACTTGCTGGCCGACATTGCCCCTACAGGACTAATCTGAAGAAGATAGTTCTGAGGGCTTTTAGGCACAGTATGAGCCAGACCCGCCTGCTATTCTTTTCCTGGTACTGGTTCAAGACAACAAGCTGAGCCACCTGCCTTACAGTCACTCTGTCCTGTGCCCTGCTGACTTCAGGCTGTCCAGGAAGTGCTTCACTTGTACCCATGCCGGCCTCCACTCAGCTCCACCCAGGTCACATTTCTCTGCAGTCCCTGCCCTGCATCACAACTGGCGAGGTAGTTCAAATATAAGGTTTTCTTTTCTTAAAAGCCTTCAGCAACTTATATTATTCTTGTGCTAAAGTTCAGCTGAGTTATCCCAACAGAGGCCACTTTCTGGCTCTGGCCCTTGTGTGGGCTCCTCCTTTCCTTGGAGTGCACGTCTCTCCTGTTTGTGAGGCTCATTTCATAATTCTGAGTCCTAACCTTGTATGTTACCTCTCTGAGGAAATGTCCCCACATCTTCCCCAATTCTTGGATTTGTGACTCACTGTAATTCCCTGTCCCACACTTCACGATGAATTAGTCCTGGCCAGTGAGTCCTAAAGCTCTCACAGTGGGTCACATTCTAGAGGAAAGTGCCTCAGAGATGGGGGTGCCAGTCCTTTGCATCCACTGGGAAAGCAGCCTTCTTAAATTTGTTGCTCTCATCCTGAGCCCTTGGATTTCAACCTTTAAGTTGCTCCATGTTGCAGTCAGGTTTGCATTGCTGGTAGAAATCACCTGTCCAAGAGAAATTTTTGGGGGAAAAGAGGTTTATTTTGGTTTACAGGCTCAAGGGGAAGTTCTAAGGGCAGGGGAAATTGATGGCATGAGCAGAGGGTAGTCATCACTCCCTGGGTAACATAACATAAGGTGGACAATAGCAACAGGAGAGTGTGCCAAACACTAGCAAGGGGGAGCTGTCTATAATACCCATGTGCCCTTCTGCACCAATACACTGCCTCCTGGGAGGTGTTAACTCCCAAATCTCCATCAGCTGGGAATCTAGCATTCAGAACACTAAGTTTATGGGGGACACCTGAATCAAACCACCACATTCTGCCCCTGCCCCCATAGACTGATAACCGTACATGATGTAAAATGCAATGCATTCAGTCCAACTTTAAAAGTCCCCACAGATTTTTTTTTTATCAATTCCATTGATGTTCAAAACACAAGACTATGTTGCAAACTCAATGACCCTCTCTTTCCTGCATTTCTTAAACTCCACCATATCAAGTAGGGTGCCAATTTGTTAAACCAGAGGAGAATAAAGCAGATTTTGAAGAACAGGAGACTTGTTGAGCACTCAGGCCCCTTCAAAAGAGTCAACATCCTTCCGGCTGCCCCAGTGCAGGTCAGCTGGTCCAATGGATTTAAAGACACCTAGATACTTCAGAGTGTGTCTGTGAGGGTGTTTCTATAAAGGACTAACTGAAGGGAAACGTCCCCCCTTAATGTGGATGGTACCATCTCCTAGGCTGGGGTCCTTGAATGATTCATAAGTATGAAGGAGAAATGGAGCTGGGCACCAGCAGTTTTCTCACTGCTTCCCGATGATAGTGCGAAGTGACAAGTTTCCTCACATCCTTGCCACTGTGGCTTTCTGTCATGATGGACTCTATCTCTCAAACTTTGAGCCAAAATAGACTCTTCATTCCTTAAATTGCTTTTGTCAGACATTTTAGGATAGTAGAGAGAAAAATAGAATAGTTAAGTTTTTGTTTTGCTGAAAAGTAAAACATGGACAGAATTTTGTGTGAGATGGTCCAGCTCTCCCCTCACTATTTAATCTTTGTAACATGGAGACAGCAGTGGAAACCAACCTTAGCCTTGACCTCTGCTAAAAGACCACATCCAAGATGACACAGGAATGAGAGAAGAGGCTTTTGAGTGACAAATTTGACAATAATAGATCAATATTAAAATTATGCTAAATGGATGAGAAGAGTAAGTACATGTTTAGAAATGGAGGTGAATGGATAGGAAAAAAAGAATCCCATGTCTTCTTTTTTCAAAGCCAATAAGTTTTGTCTTTTCAATTTATTTTATTTAAAATTCAGAGCCTGGGTGTATAACTCAGTGGTTGAATACAAGACACTGAATTTGATTTCCACAACCAGGAAAAATTGATTTAGATTTAAACATTTCATATTCTATAATAATTCTTATAGCCAAAGACAGAGGGGAGGAAGCTTGGAAATGGACCACTGTGGAGGGGAAAGAAGAAGTGACCTGAGCCGGGTGTGGTGGCACACGCCTTTACGTCCAGCACTTGGGAGGCAGAGGTAGGTGGATCACCATGAGATTGTGGCCACCCTGAGATTACGTAGGTCAGCCTGGGCTAGAGTGAGACCCTACCCTGACAAACAACAACAACATAAAACAAAACAAAACCAAACAAGAACTGAGACCAATACTCCTGTGCCTCCTGGGCATGGCCTGATCCAAGGTTGGACCTAGCCTGATGTGGGGATGTAGGGATTAGAACCTCTCCCTCTCTATCTTAATCTCACTCTCCGATTAGTGTTTACCTGTGGAAATTTATCAGCTTGGTAGATTATTGCAGAGATAGAGCACATTTTCTGTTATATCTTCACTCCAACCTTAGAGTTAAAGACCTTTGTTGTCTTGATTTTATAGATGGAAAACTGAGTATTTGACCATACTGGGCTATTGAGTGGATATTATAATTTTTATTCGTATTTTATTTGTGAGGGGGTGACTATGGTCACAGCAGGACCTCTTGCTATGGCAAACAAACTCCAGATGCATGAGGCAATTTGTGCATCTGGCTTTACATGGGTACATGGGAATTGATCCCAGTCTGGCAGGGTTTGCAAGGATGTACCTTTTACTTCTGAACCATTTCTGCACCCCGGTTCACTTATTTTTGAGTGTGTAAATGTGTGCCATCTGTGTGCATGTACATGTGTTCACATCTGTGTAGGTGCACGAGTGTGTGAACACTCATACACAGATACTTGCATACATGTGGCGGCCAGAGGTCTTTCACTGAACCAGGAGCTCACTATGTCAGGCTTGCCAGCAGCGAGGCGAGGCGCAGGGATCCTCCAGTCTCCATGTGCGCAGTGCTGGGATTACAGATGCCCTCCACAGCCTCTGGCTTTTAAGGGGGTTCTGGGGATCTGAAGTCAGATATCCACACCTGTGCGGCTTTACCACTGACCATCCCTCTACCAAAGCAGCTTTCAATGGGAGCAGAGCAACAGGAAGCAACCCCTAAGGGCCCTCAGTGCCAACGGGGTCACTTCTGAGACTGTCAGGAAAGGCAGAGGCTCCAGCAGGTGGAGCAGCCCAGGCGTTTCTGCTAGCATGCTCCTTCTTGTGTACTCTCAGTTCACTGCCAGGAGAATAATTTTATTCATCCCTCGTTATTTTTATGTGACTAGTAAATTACAAACAGTTCTGGTACATCTTCCTGAGAGCAATTAGAATAAACAAGGGGCATCATTTCCGCTGTTTGACAATTAAGGTCCTGAGGATGAAATGGAAGTCTGACGATGAGGGTTGGACAATTAATTCATTAGTTGGAAACATAAGCACTTAAAAAAAAAAAAAACAACTAATGGAGTCTTTTAGCCGAATGATTCAAAGCAAAACAAAAAAAATTAGACGGGAGGGACAGATGCTAGAATCAGTTCATATTCTTCACATTGGAGGAAGAAATTTACTTGGGTAAATTCTCTACAAAAGATACAGAAAGGAGCGTTAGACCAGTTTAAAAGTTCACAGTGGTACAAGTGCAGCCAGTTTTGCTGTGTAAGTGATCAGCTCATTGCATTTTCTCTAGTGCGTGCGCACGCGCGTGCGCACGCGCGTGCTTTCTCTCTCTCTCTCTCTCTCTCTCTCTCTCTCTCTCTCTCTCTCTCTCTCTCGCGCGCGCGCGCGCGCGCGCGCGCGCGCACACACACACACACAGAGGTGGGTACATTCTCATGGAAAAACAGCACTTCGCAGGTTTCCCAGGAAGTTCCTCGTGTCCTTTTCCGAGTGGATGGCACCCCACCAAGCCACCACTGAACGTCTGTAACTGTAGGTTGTTCTTTTGGCTGTTCTGGAATTTCCTATCAGTGGGCAGCAGCTGACTCCTGTCGCTATCCAGCCCAAAGCCAATGCTGCTGTACTCTCCTTGGTGCGAGGACGACTCCATAGTAGGAGTGCAGCACAATTTAACCATCTATTCCCCGGCTGATGGATTATTTCGGGATTTAAGCCCTCATAGATAGAGCTGGTCTGAGTATTCTTGCAGACGGTTCGTGGACGTCGTTGTCAACACTCCTTTCCAAAACCAGGATCCCTGACTCGCGGGTGGAGTGTGTTGAATTTCATTAGAAACTGACTATGTACTTAAGCCAGTTTATTTTTTTCCCCCCTTTACATATGTTTCTTTGTATCACTTTAGATTTGCTTATTGTTGAGCTCAAATTTACCCACTGGAAAGAGTCATAAAATAAGAACAATTTTGAATCCTTTGTCTTCACTATGGCCAGGTCTTCGAGTCTCATTTTAAATAAGGAAAACAATAACAACAAACGGAAGCACTTCAGAGTTTGTGGGGGGGGGGTGTATGGGAGTGGAGGGTGTTGAGTGTTTGAAAAAAAATAGGTGGTGGTGTTTCACTCAGAAAATGTTAATAAGAAGGCGGAAAAAAAAAAAAAAAAAAAAAAAGGACCGAGCGGAAGCATCTTGCTGATGGTCTCTCCCTCTCTCGCGCTGAGCCGGCGCCTTGGGCTTCCTTGCTGCCCGGCGCCACCTAGTGTCGGCCGCGCGCTGACTCGGGTCGCTCAGTGCCTCGTTCCTCTGGGCTTCAGAAACCATCCAGGGTTTGGAGACATTTGTTGCGAGAAACTGACGAAGTCTTTGAAGGACCTTAGCTTTAACGGTGCTG
Organism: Jaculus jaculus; assembly: GCF_020740685.1. Classification (NCBI taxonomy): domain Eukaryota; kingdom Metazoa; phylum Chordata; class Mammalia; order Rodentia; family Dipodidae; genus Jaculus; species Jaculus jaculus. The sequence goes on from NC_059104.1 coordinate 137,435,073, forward strand.
GGTACCTGACCCTCGCGGGAGAAAAAAACATATCCCCGAGTGAGTGTCTCCTTTCCTCGCCTCTAAGTCCTGACTGCCCTTTATAAGGTCCCTTGTTCCTATGTCCCCAAGAGAAATGAGGTCATGGCCCTCGGAAGACGTCTCCTGTAAGTCTTTAATGTGTTCTTTGCGTACCTCTACCTAAAAGTATCGAGATGGAGTCTCATTTAAATGTCCTTCAGGAGTGTCAGAAAGGAAATGGGTGGATACTGAGGAACCCTTCTCTTGGGAAACATCACCAGGTTTACGGACTTTCTATTCTATCAGCCCTGTGCAGCGTCAATCAGGACCTAATTTTATAAATGCAAAAGGGAGGTTCCAAGATGGGAAGTGTATTGTAGTAAGTAAAGAACAGATCCCAAACTCAACACTGGCTAAATATTCCTCCTTGGATGATGGCATTATGTTTAAGTATTCACTGTAACCTCAATTCATTTCCTCCTTCCACTTTTACACCTTGGACTACTGTCCTGGAATGCTCAATAGCTGTCACCCTTCATGCTTTAGATATTACATGGCATATGTTTTCGAAGGAACCCGAGTCGGTTCCTGGAAACAGTAGCTTTGTCCCTCCTCTAATCACTGCCATGGGCTTTCACTGTCTCCACTAAGGCTGGCAGTTCTGCGCTTGTGGAAATAGAATTTGACATATTTCAGTCCATTAGGCCTGCTATCCTCTTAAGTGACTCAAAGAATCAGGTAGGACAATAAAAATAAAACTTTAGTTCAGAAAGGGTCTCTGGAGATCAGTTATGAGGGTGGACACAGAATGTTTAAAGGCTGCATCCTGGGTCCCTGTGTTCTAAATTGTCCAGGGTCACCCTTTGTGGAAGGGGCATTCTGGGTGCACGGTACATAACTAGAGTAAGGTTGGTTGGGAGTTGGAAGAAGAGGAGAAAGATGTAACTTACAGAAGGAAGCAGTCACTTGTCCAGGGTCTTGGGTGTTGACACATGTCTGTCTTTGATTAACTAGTAAAAGGTTCTATTATGGGTTGCATAGGCTGTCCCTGGATTTACATAACTCCCACTTATTTGGAGAAATGGCTTAAACAGTGGTGAGTAAGGTAAAATAAGATTGTTTATTCTGGCTCTTAATCCAATACAAGTGATGTCCAACTAGACACGAACACTGTGGTCACAGACATGCCCTCAGCGTGCACCACTTGACGATCAAGGTGGGCTTCCACAGCCACAGAAAGCCAAAGGTGGGTCCAGCAAACCAGCAAAAGTTGGAGCAGCCTCAGAAGACGTCAACCCAAACTCAAGTTGGTTGAAGACTTGCAGCCTCCAGCGCAGTGAGCCATGAACATGATCCCTCTGCAGATGAGTATGCGCTCTACTCTGCTGCCAAAGTTCATGTGGTCAGGGACCGGCTCCAGTGCTAAGTCATGGACTGTTTTACATCTGCTATGTGAGGGACTGTGTTATGTCCTTGCTAAAAGTCACACTTTCCTTACAACCTAAGTGAATAGTTCCTCCCAAGAAAGGACTGTTGACAAACACATAGGTTTGTGTGTCACTCACCCATTCACACAAAAGAAGAGCTAAGTTATGTTTTCAGGGCCAGGGCTGACGATCTGAAAGTGAGGTATCTTGGGACAACATGGGAGCAGGCCCTCTCTTCCAGGAGAGGACTCTTGACTTACCCCTCTGAGACTGCTGCCCCTTAAAGCTGGCAATTTAGATGCCTCTCTGGCCCCACCCTCTTGGTAAGCCCTGGAGCCAAAACAGTGTGGAATGGCTGCCTTAAAACCTATGATGGCTCTAGAAAAGACTCTGCTTGAGGTCTCTCTATGTACATAGCTGCACATGATGTGAATTGTAGCCATGCTGTTCATTTTTAGTACTTTTACAATCAATAGGTTGCAGAAAATGTAGAGATAATACATCATCAAATGGAGCTTGATTTCTAAGCTCAAGTGGGTCCTGAGAGAGTGGGAGAAGGGACATACTCTCTCAGGCATGACCAACATGGACACAGCCTCCATTTGGCAGGCTCCAGTTAACTGGCAGAACTTTCATGTTAAGTCAGTGCAATATCTGTTTCCATAGGCATCTCACATAAAGCAGTATCATGAAATGTGGGTTTCTAGATTTGATAAATTACAAAGCAGGACACTGTAAAATTTGAATTGTAGAAAATCATGAGTATTATTAGTAAACATATGCCCCATGTATTTCATGGAATCTGCACATACAAAATTGTTTATGTTTATCAGAAACCACTTTTTTCTGAGGATCCTGTATTTTATCTGTAATCTCCTTGGGTTATATGTAAGCCAGTGACCTGGACTGATTGCTGGTTTTTCTAGTGCTCAGGAGAGAGAAGAGAATGACAAGATATGGAGGGTTTTTGATGGTGAGAGTTTTGGTGCCTTTCCCTCAGGGCTTATAAATTTTCAGATCTGAGAAGAGGCCATTCATCTTAGGAGATCAAGTGTCTCTGATTGATTAGGAGGGCCTCTCCTACCTGCAAGGATTCAAGCCAGGCTTTGCAGACTGTAGCAGAGCCATTTTTACAGTTGCACAAAGGAGCAGCAAAGGGGGTGTCAGATCAGCCTGTGTGATTTGGAATTTAAATGTGTCCCAGCCATTTAAGAGAAGACTTTTATTATCTTGAGGTATTTCTTTGAGATTTTTCTCCAAGTTGGTGTTTTAGGATATACTATTTTTGAATAGAAGTTAAATTTTCTTTTAAAATAATTTATCCTTAACAATCACCTAAATCATGTGACTAAGAAGAATGTCTTCACAATAGATATGATTTGAACTTGGCAGTTGACTGGGCAAGGAGGGACTGGTTTCCAGTTTGGGGGTGTTCCCTCTAACTACACATCCATCCTTCCATCCATCTGCCAAACATTTGAATTAGACAGTGAGCTTGTTTAAATGAATGGTCCCCAATATATTCAGGATTTCATTAGTTTGTAATTTAGATCTGCAGCCACTTGGCTGGAGGAGGTGTCACTGGGAGATCTTAGGGCCCCAGCTCTAAGTTGTGGTGGTGGATTTAAGATTCCAGTCTAAAGATATGCAAAGTGTCTGAGTTCTACATGGAGTTCTTGAAGGGTGCTGTGTGTTATGGCTCTGGGTTTTGGCTTGTGGCTTTTCCTTTCTCTGCTTGGTCCTTCAAAAGCGGGGGAGGGTCAGCTCTATGTAAAGGAGAGAGCAGGTAGAACACCAGCATTCATGTCTGTGAGCCTCCTGACCGTCGCTGCCATGTGACTAGCCACTTCAACATAAAGCCACCATGCTTTCCCACATCCTGGACTCTGTCCCTGAACTAGAGACAAAATAACAACTCCCTTCCTTCCTTAAGTTGATTTTGTCAGGTATTTTGTCAATGGTAAGATGAAGAATTAATTCTGCCATTCCTCTGGACCTATAATCTTCAATAAATCCTTTCCTCCATAACTTTGCCTGGTCTGGAAGTTCATCTCAGTGATGTGAAACTATCTACTACAGACATATGTTAATAAGAGAGAAAGAAGCTGATCTTGGTGGTGTCCACCTGTAATTCCAGCACCTGGGAGATTGAGGTAGGAGAATTGTGATTGTGGCTTACAACAGTGAGATCCAGTCTCAAATACAAAACAAGACAAAACAAATTGAAATGTGTGTGTGCGTGTGCATGAGAGAGATAGAGAGAGAGAGAGAGAGAGAGAGAGAGAGAGAGAGAGAGAGAGAGAGAGATAGAGAGAGAGAGAGAGAGAGGGGGGGAGGGAGGGAGGGAGAGAAGTGGGGGGGAGAGGGAGGAGATAGGGAAAGAGAAAGAAAGGAGTAAGAAAAAGTTTAGTTATATTCTTCAAGGACATTACAGTCTCTAGAAAGACAGACATATAAATAGGAATGATGGTTAATATGATTGTCCAGTTGGCAGGATCTGGAATCATCCAGGAGGCAAATCTCTGGGAAGGTTTATACAGGAGTTTATAGATTTGATTAATCAAAGAGGAAGACCCACCCCAAGTAGGCAGCACCATCCCATGGGCTGCGGTCCCAGGCTCTATATAAAGGAGAGAGCAGGTAGAACACCAGCATTCATGTCTGTGAGCCTCCTGACCGTCGCTGCCATGTGACTAGCCACTTCAACATAAAGCCACCATGCTTTCCCACATCCTGGACTTATCCCCTGAACTAGAGACAAAATAAAACCTCCCTTCCAGGCTGGAGAGATGGCTTAGATGTTGAGCGCTTGCCTGTGAAGCCTAAGGACCCTAAGGACCACGTTAGCCACATGCACAAGGGGGCGCATGAGACTGGAGTTTGTTTGCAGTAGCTGGAGGCCCTGGAGCGCCCATTCTCTCTGTCTATCTTTCTCTGCCTCTTTCTCCCTCTGTCTGTCACTCTCAAATAAATAAATAAACAAATAAAATTTAAAAAAAACCTCCCTTCCTTCCTTAGGTTGCTTTTGTCAGTGGCAAGAAGAAGAATTAATTTCCAGATACTCATAATCAATTTTCTTTTTATTTCTTTCTTTTCTTTTCTTTTCTTTTTTTTTTTTAATTTTCAAGGTAGGCTCTCACTCTAGCTCAGGGTGACCTGGAATTCACTATGTAGTCTCAGGGTGACCTAGAACTCATAGCGATCCTCCTACCTCTGCCTCCCTTGGGCTGGGATTAAAGGTGTGTGCCACCCTGCTCAGCTCATAATCAATTTTGATTTTGATTGAGGTAGGCACAGGGAATCATGAGCATGCAGAGATGAGATTTAATTTAGGTGAGGAGAGGGAGGAAGAGGAATTACAAAGAATGCATGCCTTGGAAAGTCTGGAATATACACACTCAGAATGTTGACCTCAGAGTCACTGGTCATTAATTGACTTATGAGAGGAAGAGAAATTAAGGTTAACAACTCCAGATATTTCGTTTGTCACAGGCCTGAAAGCATAAGTGACCATTTAGACTGGGACCTTCAAAGTTGTCACTTTGAGAAGTGAGTGAAGAGGTGGTGATGGTTGATGTTTTGTTGGAATCTTGGAAGACTCACATTCCTTGATAAGAATTCAACTGTAGTGTTGGATAGATAGCTTGGTTAAGGTGCTTGTCTGTGAAGCTTAAGGACCCATGATCTATTTCCCAGGACCCATGTAAGCCAGACACACATAGTGGCACATATGTATGGAGTTAATTTGCTAGAGGCCCAGTTGTGCCCATTCTCTTTCTATTTGCTTCTTTCTCTCTTTCAAATCAATAAACAAATAAAATATTAAAAAACCAAAATTCAACTCTAATTTCGAGCAACTAAGATACAGGAAGGCAGAGTGGCCAAGTGCATTGCACAAAATTTGCAAGTTCCCAGTATCACTGATTGGGGGTCTCTTTTTTCTTTTGTCTAAAGCTATAATCAGAAGTAAAGATAGTTCTGTGCTTACAGGCCAAATGGGGACAGCACTAAGCCCGTTTGTTGTGGAGGGGGAGGGAGCTTCCAGAGAGCTGTGAAGAAAGCCTGGTGAATCAGAAAAAGCTGGCAGATTTGTCTTGAAAATCATGATGGCTGCGTCATTGGGAGGATTGCTGAAGCTAGATTGGCAAGAATGGCTTCCATAGATTGTATCTTTTGGGCAAAATGTACTGGATGAGCTACAGATTGTATTTTCCATGCTTTCATGACTAATGTTTGCAATTACTAATCTTTGGTGACAGCTCCCACTGGAACAGATATCTCCAATATTCTCTAATACAAAATTAATCATGTTTTCCTTGGGACTTGATGTTTTCTTTTCTTTCTCTCTCCTCTCACTCTCTCTTCCTCCCATATTCTCTCTTCTCTTTCTCTCTCCTCCCACGCCATATGTGTTTCTTTCTTTCTTCTTCTTCTTCTTTTTTTTTTTTTTTGTCAGAGATCTGTGTGTTGCGCACTCTTAATTTTTTAAAAAATGTGCATTTAAAGCAAACTGGGCCAATTTCTTCCCAGAATTTAAACAAATGCTTTCTTTGGTCAAAATGACAAAAGGACCTAAAAGACCACGTTTTGATCAGCATGATCGACTATTGGATGATACTTTTTTCAACACCAGTGCAGCTTGCAGAATGTTTATTTGGCAATAGAAAAAAGGTCACCAATTTAAGGGAGTTCAGAAACCAAATGTTCCCATAATATGGCAGATTTCTCACAATGCACCCTTGGCTTTGCTGCTCTAGAATCTGTGCTTTTGACAAGCCCAGGCTCTCTTAGATGTGTGTTGTGTGTGTGTGTGTGTGTGTGTGTGTGTGTGTGCGCGCGCGCGCGTGCGCACGCGTGCATGCATGCACACCCACACGTGCATTGGGTTAGGTGGAGAGCCTGTGGATAGAGGTCTGTTAATTGTCAAAGCTGAGCTTCTGACACAGTAAGGAGGTATTTATATCCTGAGGTGAATTTTTGAAACAAGAAACGGGTGTGGTGAGCCGAGATGCTCTGAGCTAGGTGCAGCATATGTGGAAACAGCACTGCGTGTGCAGAAGAAATTGAATCAGGGTTCTGTTTTTTTTTTTTTTTTTTTCTAGCCAATCCTGTCTTGTAAGCAGCATTTGTACAACTCCGTCTGAAGTAGGAAAAGCTTTAATTAGCTCCTGCAGACTGTCTCCTTACTGCCACCTTTTGTTCAGGATGGTATTATGCTGTGTGGGGTGTGGGAAGACAACAGGGATGCCTGGAATCTGAGGTCTACTCCCATCCTAAATGGAGCTGCAGGAGGTACAGGTTACAGAAAAGATAGCTAAACTTGTACACAGATCCCAGAGGGAGTGAGAAAAGGCCTGGTTTTCTTGACACAGAGCAAGCTGCACTAGTAATACTGATTTGGAATCTTACTTAAAAGCACACATTTTCCACTCCAGTAGAAACGATGTAAAACATTTTAGAGGGAAACATCACCTTTTTAAACAAAATTAAGGCAAAAATCCATTAAGTCCAAGAATTCCGAGGTCATGATTGTGTTAAACACTGTACTACCATACTAGTATTTGATTTGCTAATTACAAATCATAGGAAAAGTTGAGACTAATCACAGCCACAGGTCAAGGCCCCAGTCATCTCTAGTTAACCCAAGTGGTCCACTGTTTATGTGATATTTATTCTTGCTTCTCTTGGGTATAGTAAATGTATCTGACTTTGTTCATTAAGCCTCGATTTGGGTTTGCTTGGCCAACATCTGTTAGGCTGGGGGTCTTGCTCTTAATTGGTACCATCTGGAAGGGAGGAGGAACATACACAGAGAGAAACCTTAATGGATTGGAGATCCAGCACTTTTGTATCTTGAAAAAAGTCATTTTTGTTGAGGTAATGTGTGTGCATGTGTTTATGATGCATATTGGTTGCTGTGGTAGACTTTAATTTTAAAGCCCAACCAGAAGACCATAGAAAGATTAGGGTATGAGAACATGTGGGCGTGTGTTAGGGTGCCACCTACTTTCTTCTTTGAGGTTTCCTCTTTCCCAAGCTCCTCATCTCTCATCCTGAGCCCATCTTCCCTGCTGGCTTGGGTTCCCATGGCTGCAATGGGTCTTCCTCACTTGCACACAGGGGCCTGTCTGTAAGCAAAACCTGCTGCTATGAGGAATGTCTCTGCTTCCATCTCTGTGCATGTGAACATTCATGAATAAGCACCATTCTGTGTGATTGAAAAATAGAAAAGGAGAGCTAGAATCAAAAAAATAAAATATTAGAAGAGGATTTATGAACACATGGCTGCTTTTGTTTTTCTCTGTTAACTCCAACGAGGGTGAGTGGAGAGGTTCATATGCTAGGCTAGTTGCCCCACCAGAACCTCCACAGAAAGCAGTGATCCCAGCATATGCCTCTTACTGTGGAAGAGTTTTGTGTGCCTCTCCCCTTTCAGCCCACTTCATTCTTGCCATCTTAACTGCTGTGTGTGCTGGGACAACTTCAGGTGTGTGTGTGTGTGTGTGTGTGTGTGTGTGTGTGTGTGTGTGTTTGTGTGTGTAGAGGCCAGAGGTCAATGTGTGATGTCTTTATCAATTGCTTTCCACTTTGATTTTTGAGACAGGGTTTCATTTATAGCTGGAGTTCACTGATTTGTGTAGACTAGCTAGTCAGTGAATCTTAGGGAGTCCTTATTTCTGCATAGCCAGTTATGGAAGAACAGGCATGTGCTACCAGGCCCTTCATTTCTGAGTGGGGTCTGGGGATCCAAAGTCACCTCTATGTGTTTGCTGTGCCCACTTAGTTATCTCTGCAGCCCACTGCTATCCTATCTTGCCAGGAATAGGGGAAAACATGAATGTGTACGTGTATGTATGAGTTGAGAGCTGCAAGGTTTGGTTCCTTGGTCCAGCAAAATCTTTTCGTAGGGATGCAAGAGCATCCCACCTCTTGGAAGGGGCCTCTTTAGCTGTTTGTGCATCTCTTGCCCTAAAGAAATTGTGCTGGAATGTGAAGCTACCTTTCCCAGTCAGGCTCCTTGTATATTCAGCAAGGAGCACCAAGTAATCTTTCCATTGTGAGTGTGTGCTGGACGTAGAAGTGATGATATAAATGACTCCTTCACTAGATGTTGACATTCTCACATTGCAAGTGGATTCTTTTCAAATTTCAACAGAATGGTAGAAAACATTGCTCTGTGACTCACAGCTATAATTTCGTGGGTTGACCATGGGGGAGGCATAAAGACAGATTGCCTGTGTACCCTCACCACAAAGGTGCAAAGAGCCTTAATATTTTATATGGCTTCAAAACATTTGGCAATGCTTTGTAAACCTTCATTTATCCTTCTTTTCATTTGGTAGGCACATGTGTGTTGAAACAATTCATCTCTTCTACTTATATCTTTCTATACTGCTAAGTTCTGGGAGGACTTCCTACATTCTTCAGTATAATTGTTGCTAATATATTTTGACACTTCTTGGAGTTTCATATGATTTGATATTCAATTAGATCTGGATTTGGAGTATAAAAAGTCTGTGTATAGTACAGGTAATTTCCCACCACTTGGAGGTGGCCTCCTGGTGTGAAGGAGTTGGCAGGCTTACAACCTGGCATTTCAGTCAGTTTTGCCCATGCACGGACAGCTTTGAGGAGACAGGGCTCAGACCCAATACATAGCAGCTGCATGATTGTGTATGTATGGGGACAGCAAAGGAGGACCATAAACCATCAGATGTTGAAAGCCCAAACTTTCTGAGGACAAGTTTGATTTCTAGAACATCTCATTTAAATCTCTTAAGAATAATGCATTTTGTGGGTATATGTATGTGTTGTATGCATGCATTGTGTGTAGGCATGTTCACAGGTATGTGTAGGGGGTGCACATGCACAGGTGTACACATTCATGTGGAAACCAGAGGTTAATGTCTGGTGTTTTCTTCAATCACTCTCCATCTTATTGTTTGAGTCAATATCTCTACTGAACCCACAGTTCGCTGATTCTGCCATGGTAACTAGCCAGTGAGCATTCCTTGTCGCTGCCTCCCTAGTACTGGCATTATAAGCAAATGCCATCATATCTGGCATTTTTCATGTGTTCTCTGGATCCAAAATCAGGATCTCATGCTTGTGCAGCAAACACTTGACCCATTGAAACATTTGCCTAATCCAAAGAATGCATTTTCATACACACACCACATTTTAGAGTAATTTGGAGCCACAGGGATATACTATTGGCACACCCAGATTGAAAATGGAAGGACATTAAGAAACCTAAATATTTTTTTCTCACATATGAGTGAGTGGGTCATTAAGTGACCATTCTTAAGACTTCTGAAGATTTTTGTCACTGCCAAATTTACATCTTTCAAACTGTATTCATACAAATGCAAATTTGTATGAAATGTAACTCAAGGAGTTTTGTAGAGTATAAAATTATCAATAGAAGTAAGTGTTTGTCTGGCTTGTGTGGGAACTGGAGATCTGGACATGAGTTCTTAGGCTTTGCAGGCAAGTGCATTAACTGCTAAGCCACCTCTTCAGGCCCTAGTTTGAATGTTTTAAAAGATTAATCTTTCTTATGGTAAGTTTTATATCAAATTTACTATGCTAAATGTTACATAGACGTCACCCTATATACTTTTCAAACTGTTTTCATTTTGAAGATTAAACTGTATTAAACACTAACTCCCAGTCTTCCCTCTTCATAGCCACTAACAACTATTACTGTGTTTTTTGTCTCTTTAGGTTTGACTGCTTTAAATCCCTCATGTAATGGGAAATCACACACAATGTTTATTTGTCTTCTTGTGACTGGTTTATTTCACCTACCATAGTGTTCTCAAAGCTCACCTATGTTGTGGCATGCTTCAGAATTTCTTTACTTCCTTTCTAAGGTGAATTAATATTCCATTGCATATATATGCCACATTTTGTTTATACATCCATCTATCCATTGATAGACACTGGGGTTGAATTTGCCATTTTGGGGTTGAGTAATGCTGCTATATTTTGGAATCTTGTGGTGAGTGTCATCATATCTTTATACTTTTTCTGCATAAGTGGTGTTTTCTAGCACCTGGTTGTGGGATACATCCACAGCTTCTTTAACCAAGCCCCTGCTTACCGAAGGAGCTCAGTGTTGCCCTGTTCCTCCCACCCCCTTGGAAGAAGCTAGAGAGGCAAAGATGAGCCAGAGACAACGTGTTTGCTTTATCAACTTGGTGGTTTCTGCCACTGGCTCTGGACATTGGACCCTAGTTCCAGTCAGTCTTTCTACATTCTACATTTTGTATTTGAACCCTCTTTAAGGATGTCCCCAATCTTCTTATTTGGGATTACCTATCACCTAAGGGAAGCCTCAGAAACTAACAGATAGCCTCTTTGCTGGTGGCTGGGGTAATGAGAAGAGTCCCTAGAGCTTCCCCCTCCTTTGATCTATGCTGGGTTTCTGTTTATATCTTTAAAAACAAGCAGACTCAAATCTAATAAAACCATAAAGCTCTTACAAAGTATGAGTACACCATTCAGTTGTCTAACCTAAAGGGGAAACTTTGGTTAATTTGTAAGAAACAAGCCTCTCACATTCAAACCAAACCACACCAGATCAATGAGACCTTGACTTTTTTTCTCTTTTTTGAAGTGTGTGTGTGTGTGTGTGTGTGTGCGCACACACACACACAGTCTTGGTTGCACATGTGTGCCTGTGGTGGAAACCAGGGGACAACTTCATTTTCTTTATGAGAAAACAAAGGCTGGAAGAACTTTATATTGATGTCTGTGTGCACTGCTGTGAGGTATTGGAATCAGGATTTGAACTTAGACAGTCTCATTCTGGAGTGAATACCAAAAAACTTCATGCAGCTACCACCACTGCTGCTAGCAGCCAGCCCTGACTAGGTTCTAAGTCCCACGACTACACCTTGGAAGAGGCGGCATCACCCTCTACATTGTTGACATGAAGGAACTGATGCATGAGGAGGTTAGTCATGTGACTAAGGAGGTCACACAGGGTATGGTAAAGCCAAGATTTGAATTCCTTAAATTAACTCCATAGTAACAGCTTGTGCTCATGGCTCTATCTCCTCCTGGGAGCAATAAAAGCAACCCATGTATGAAATGCTAGGCAAGGAGGTTGGTTCTTTTTTCTTTTCTTTTTTTGAGGCAGGGTCTTGTTATCAAGCCAGGCTGTCCTCAAAATATTAATTCTCTTGCCTCAGGGATGTGCTGGGCAGATGTGTATAGTCTTTCAGAGAGTTAATAATAATCATTTCTTTCATAGAAATTTAACTTCTTAGGGGTTTCCAAAGAGTAAGGAAAGCACTCCTGTGTGTGTGTGGGGGGGGCAGGAGGTGGAGTTTGAATCTCAGTGTCCCTGCCCCTATAAGGGGCCCTTGAGTTGCTTTGTATCTTTTGTAAAGTATGAGTTATTAATTTTTAGAAAATGAAGCAAAGAATTTGGCATTATTATTTTTTTATCTGGATGTGGGTATGTGCATATTCATGTGCATGATTGCAGGTACATATGTGCCACCATGTACCTATGGAAATCAGTGGATAACTTTGGTCCTTGCCTTCCACCTGGAGAAAAGGGCTCTTGTTATTTGCTCCTGCATTTGCCAGTCTGTAAACTTTGGGAAAATTTTCTTGTCTCTTCCTCCCATCTCAGCATTGTAGTTCTGGGATTATAGACACCAGTTACAGCTTCTGGATTTTACAGGGGATCTGGGGATCTGGACTTGTGTATTCAGATTTGAGTGATGAAGGATTTCTCCTATGAGCCATCTCCTCACACCTACATTCTTTTTTTTTAAGTACTTCCCCTGAATTACATAAGCATGCAACTTGGTGTTTCACACAGACTTTTTAAAAAAAATTATTTGGCTTAAATGTTTGAATTTGACAGGAAACAATGCAAAAAACTATAGGCTACCCAGAGACATAAATTTATATCACAGGCAGAAACTTACCTGTACATTCAACTTACCTGATCTACAGTGACATGTGTTTCCTTGGACTTTTAGGCAGGCTGTAGTCTGACATCTTTTGAAGTCTGAAGAGATCCAGAAACTGGGTGTCTGAGAGCTGCCAGTCGAAGTAAGTCAGTATGAGTACAGCCACGGAGCTTTCTGCCAGGATATCTAGGCTGGCTAGGTCAAAAAGCTCTGCTGGCTCCACCCAGAGAATCTCCTACAAGGGGCTTCCTGGCCCTTCCCAACCATAGTAACAAGAAGAGAGAGGTTAGGCAGGACTGTGGAAGGCTGCTGACACAAGTTTTGGCATTCTGGGGTCACAGGCATTCATGGTCATTCCTGGCTTCTTACACGAGGCTGAGGATCAAACTCAGGTCTTACACTTGAGCAGCAAACACTTGTATCTACTGATCCAGCTCCACAGCCCTGGCAGTACTTTTTAACCTAGTGAAAAATAAGAGACATCATGAAAATTTCAAATTAGAGAACGTCGCCTGTATTATAGGAACCTTTAACATATGCAGTCATTAAAATGATATAGTCATTAAAGTAATGATAGGGAAAATTGCTAAATGATCAAGAAGATAATGTGCCTGATTGTTAGTTTATTGCTGGTTTGTAAAACAGTCTACAAATTATTATGCCCAGTTCAAGTGTAGTTTTGTAAATTATGTATACAGAAAAAAAAGCAGTGAAAATATAGACTTCAAAATGTTGACAGGGCCATCTTTTAAACATGGTGAGGCATTTATTAATTTTCTCTCTCTATCTCTCTCTGTCTCTCGTTGTGTGTGTGTATTTCTTCCTTTAAACACACCCTGACTAGATTTTACTTTGTAATCACAGAAAAGAAGTGCTGTGCTAGCAGATTGGATGGTCGTACTATTTTTAGTTGGCATGGACATTTTAGTACTGCCAGATTTAAGTGAGACTTTTCAGTGTGAATCAGTTGAGAGACTGACTTTACAGACAGTGGTCTGAACATATACAAAAGTAGAACCACCTGTAACAATGAGGCCTGGATGGCCAGGTTTTGATCCATAACTGAAAGCTTCCCAGATAGTTCTCTCTGCTTTGCAACTGTACACAAATGGAGGCAAACCAAATATGCTATTAAACAGTCTCACTTCTGGTTTGCTGCCTACAGCTTCCCCGTGTCAGCTGCTTAGCCATCAGGGAACACCTGAAGTCCTCCTTCTTCCAGGATAAAGCTGTCTCTCTCCTCGGCTTTGCTTTGGTAAGGGAGGTGGGGGCTACCTCCCTTCTTGTTGTTTGCTTGTTGTTCTCCACACAAAAATCAGTCCTTGGAGAAAGAATGGCACTTAAAAAAAAAGCCCCATCTGTGGTGTAAAGTGTCCAGTTTTCTGGTGTTCCAAAACTTTTAATCTTAAAACTATAATTAAGATCCCATAGCCCAAAATTTTGAAGTAATTATGGTCCAATTCACAATGAATAAGATAAATATTGAATTTGAAATTTTCTTATAGATGTTTTTCTAGTAAGCAGCACTGAGAATAGAGAAACTGTAGCTTTTATGTCTCCTAACCTTGTCCTCCTGGCTTTAGGTTTAGTTTATAGAAAGCACTAGAGGATGGATGACCTGGAAAGTGAGATCAGTGTATTGTACACGTCAGAGCTACAGAGGGTTTGAATCTGAACTGGGCCCCATCAGTCGTGTTGGGAACAGTGAGACTTAGGAGGAACAGAGAGTGAATATAAAGGAGGGATTCTTGTTATACAGCAGGTTTTCAGAAGACATCATTAGTGAATACTGTGAAGTGAATAAAATAAAAGTAAACAGATTCTTGTATTATGGGGTACATGAAGGTTGGATAATGGAGAGAAAAGTCATAAATTCAAGCCATGGAAGGAAATAATACATTCATAGCAATGGTAGTCAATTGGCTCCCCTATCAAAAGTCAGGCTAGCTCCACCTTGGGGTAGTGATCCACATCAGCATGTTGTACTGTATATGCCAGGTCCACATAACATAGGTAAGAACTGTGTGAATTTGTTCAATCTGGAGATCAACTGGATTTTTTTCCAGGGTTCAAAAAGTCTTCAAATCTAAACTGATTAGTAAAATCTGAGGAATATCTTTTTAGTGGGCAGTTTTTCATGCTAAATGAATTCTTCATGTTAGTATATAATGGAACAAATTCTCACAGGTTCAGAATTTGAAGGAAAATTGTGTGTGTATGACATACAAAAATGTAATTTTATTTATTGTTTGTTTGTTAAATTACCGTTTTTAAGAACATAAGCAAATTTTAAAAAAAAAATATTTTATTTATTCACAAGCTGAGGGATATAGAGAGAAGAGAGACAGAGAGAATGGGAGTGCCAGAGCCTCCAGCCACTGCAAACAAACTCCAAATGCACATGCCATCTTGTGCATCTGGCACATGGGTACTGGGGACTCCAACCAGAGTCATTAGGCTTTGCAGGCAAGTACCTTAACCACTGAGCAAACTCTCCAGCAAGTGTTTTTCTTTTTTGGGGGGGTTCAAGGTAGGGTCTCACTTTAGCCTATGCTGATCTGAATTCATTATGCAGCCTCAGAGTGGCCTTGAACTCATGGCAATCCACCTACCTCTGCCTCCCAAGTGTTGTAATTAAAGGTGTGTACTACCACACCTGGCCTGTAAGAAAGTTTTAATGGAATACCTTAAAGGCATAATAAGCCTTAAGCCCTTCAGTGATCAAGTCTGGGAGAAGCTTACTTTAGATACTCCCTCTGCTTACGTTAGCAATTGTAATTATTGTGTTTGGGAAATTTCTCCTGCAAGGCATCTCTAATCCACTGAAAGTAGCTGTGTGGAATCCAATATTGGGGGTTCACTATCATGCCAAAGCTTGCAGAAAAGGAGTGCAGGGTTGATTGGTAGGGTTTCTCACAGGAGAAATTGGGACAGTTGTCTTAGTCTTTTCGTTTTACTCAAGAGGTGTAATGCGTGGCATACACTTTAGATAATAATGGCTTTGCTCTTTGAGTAGCTATGGATTAGTAGGGTCTAGACAAGTTATATCTATTTGGATAGGATTGAAGAAGAGACTCCATTGCCAGACTCTGCTAAGCAAAGAAGACTGTCCAATATGAGTTTGACAGAAGGGAAAGTGGAATTCTTGGTCAGTTGAGGAGAAAGTATGTGAGGAACAGCATAATGATGGAAGACGGGGGAGCTTTCAGAACACAAGAGCTCTAACGGCCATCCTGTTGTTGGCTCAAGTCCTGTCATTGCCACTCAAAATCAATGCTGGGACTCTTAGTCCAGTGGCTGGTCTCTCTCTCATACTTCCCCCTCTAAGCCTCTTTATTTTTCAATATTTATAATGTAGTCTGATCAGTACTTCCTTTCTAGCTCATAAAGTCACAAAAAAGAAACTTGTGGGTAGTGAAAACTAGAGGCAGGTGCCATACGTGGTGGTACGTGCTCATAATCCCACTGTGAATGCTGAGCAGGAGGACTGCCTGAAGGTCAGCCTTGGTTTCAACAAACAAACAAACAAACAAACAAACAAACAAACTGCATCAAAAGTGTAAACATCCATAAAATTAGGGCTAGGCGAGTAAATAACTGTATATATTTATTTTCCTATGTTGTTAGGTTACAACTTTGGCTACAAGATGAACTTATTATTTTCAAGACCTAGTTAAGACCCTTTGTCAGGAAAATAATTCTTTAAAAAAATCTGTATAATATCACTGAGAACAATGAAAACTTTTGGTCCCTTTATCATCGAATAGGATGTCATGACTCATAGAAGTTGCCTTATTGTTATTTTAAAATTGAAGATAGATAATAAACAAGAAACTCTTCTTATTAGACTATCTGATGGCTCTTCTGATCTTATAGCTATAGTATCCATAGGAATTCCAAGGCAGGATATTGCATTTCATGTGGGGTCTCATATTTATCTCCACTGCAGCATTTCTTAGTGACTTGACTTGTTAGGTTGGTGACTGAGAAATCACTATGTAATTTATTTGTTTTTCACTCTAGAAAAGTTAGTTTAAAAAAAAAGACTATTGAGGACGATTTCTGCCCTACAACATTTTTCCTCTCACTGTTTTTCTTTCTCCCCCAAATGAAAGAACACTGGACAAACAAATGGTCCCTGGCTGCATGTGGGTGCAATATGGGTTTGAAAATGCTTGATGACAGAGAGCAGAGTTGTAATCGATTCCAAACGGCTCATCATCTGGATATTTGAAATGCCATGCCATAAACAGTGCTCTCTTGTCTTATGGGATGTTATATAGGGTTGAATGCAGATGAAAGCCTAAATTTATATCATGCAGCAAAGCATAAAATGAACGTTAACCTCCTAAGTGCTCTTTTTTTCATTGTCAGATTCTGTTAACTGCCAGTCTTCTAATAGCCATACCACTAACATCTTTAATGCTTTGGCCATTGGATGACCCTCATTATTTCTCTCTTTCTCTCTCTCTTGTTCTCAAAAGTGGATGAATATCTTAGAACTTATAGAATCATCCAGTTAACTTCACTTCACTTTCTAAATTAGGATATCCAGGTAGAGGGAAGCTCTGTTGTCTAGCTTGGGAAGTTAGTAGATGAACCAGGATTTAGCCATAGACTCCCTAGAATGGGATATTTTGCATGTTGCTGGGTTTTCTTTCAGCAACACTTTCCTTGTCTTGTAATGAGTCCTTCACTAGGGGATACCTGATTTCAAGAGTGTGTCCTCATAAGCAGAACAGTTATGCAGAATTTTCAATTTAGTTACATAGACATCTTTATTCAAATTTGGTTCCTTCATTTAGAAAATATGTACTTCCTTAACCTTTTGTTATAAAGATATTAAACCAGTGTAAACAATACCAGTGCTTGCCTAGCATGCACAATGTCCTGGGTTTCCAGTACTCAGGAAGTAAAGGCAGGGGGATAAGAAGATCAAGGTCAGACTCAGCTTCAGAGAGGCTAGCCTGAGATACATGAGATCTTCTCTCAAAATACAAAAAATACATAGTGTGATAAGATTCCCTTGTCTCTGCTTCATCTTATCTTAGAAACACTAATTTATGAGAACATAGTGTGCCACCTTTCAGATATCCATCCAGATTCATAGGATGTGTGTGTGTGTGTGTGTGTGTGTGTGTGTGTATACATATGTATACATATATATATATATATATATATATACACACACACACATATATGATGAATTATATATGTATGAACCTATTAAAATGTCCCTATGATACACACCATTTTCTGAAACTTTCTTCATTTAACTGTTTTTTATGGATAGTTTTCTGCAACTGTTTTTTCTAATTTGATTTTTCATCAGATGCATTGGTGTATATTGCATGTTCTTTACATGTAGTAAGTCTTAGTGTACAAGAATTATCATCTAACCATTCCTCTGCTGTAAACAAAACATCATAAATGGTTATTTTTGAATATATGCCAATACATCTATAGAATGCATTCCTCCAAAAGGGAAATTTCTGGGTCATTCACCTTACACTTATTAGTTACTATATTCAAAGTGTTAAGAAAGCCACATATATATTCCTTGAAGATAAAGAAATGTTCACTACTCTATAAGCACTTGTGATCTAGATCTCAAGGAATACATAGGAATATTGCACTCAAGTTTCAAATCATGTAAATGCTATAGAAAACACAGAGGAACCATGAGGAGATTAAAACACCTTGACTTTTTAACCCAGTCTGTGCAAAGTGATAATTACTTAGAGGTGGGGATCTCAGTGGGAATGTACTGAAAATGTCTGAATCAAGTTACTTGCCAAGGTCAATATGATTATCTGACACATACAGGAATGCAGAAGGGGACTTGCTTATATGAGCAGATGCATAGATGCCAGGAAGGCATTATGAGCTTTAAGATGTATGTACATTTGTGAAGGAGAGAATTGGGTTTCAAGATAACATAAAATGGAAAGAACTTTTGTTTCAAAGATCTTTTCCCAGCGTTTAGCTTAAACAACATAGTTATTTTTTGCTTAAGGCTAGCTTGTTCTACTTTTCAACTTCAAGTATGCATGTTTCAGTAGCAGCCTCTTCTTGAATCTGGGGAGATTTTTATACATTCTGTATTTGTCTTTAGTGTAGCAGAGATGGAAGCACTCTTATTTTTTTTTTTTTATTTTCTTGGTCCAATTTTAATCTAAGCCTTGAAAACCTCCTTCCCACCCTTCAGCAGCCCTAGTTAAACCATCTACATCTTGAGTACCATCCAACATGGTTTGAGTCTCTGGCTCTTAAAATTTACACAAGCAGTCTGGGAGATGCTCAGTGCTTAAAGGTACTTGCTTGCAAAGCCAACTAGCCTAGGTTCAGTTCTCCAATACCCATGTAAAGCCAGACACACAAAGTGGCTCATAAGCCTGGAGTTCATTTGCAGTGGCAAGAGGTCCTGGCATGCCCATACAATCTCTCTCTCTCTATAATAAATCAAAAAGATCCAAAAAAAATTTACTCAGACATAAAATTACTTACTCATTATGAGAGAAGGTTACAGTCATGTACTTCAACATCTTGCCAGGTAAGAAGCTTGTGAAGTTTTCATTTTTTTTTTTCTTATTTTTAGTGTGGTACTTAGCAGAAATTCCTTCAGTGAAATTTCAGATCCCCCTTCAGGATGTGGAAGTTACTCAGGATGGCATACAAGCTTAGCCCATGTTTGTGGTTCTCAGTGAGCTGGAAGAGCCACAGGCTAGTAGGGAAGGAGAGTCAGCAAGAGGTAGAGCTAGGAACAAAACAAAAGGCAGATTTCAGAGGGACTTGGGGAAGACAATTCCTCCACTGAAGCATTTTTGCAGTTCCAGGAAAGGAGAGGACAACATTCCCATCACTGAGAGCAGCCTTTCCCAGACACCTTCAGCTTACTAGGAGTGGTAAAACTCAGAGGCAGAACAAAGAGATCTGCATTCTAAGGGAGGCAAGGCTGCAGAGCGTGTCGAAATGTTCTGTTTGATCGGTGATGGCTTCATCATACAGTGAGATGCTCCCCAGAGCTTGACTGACCCGCTTTCTATAGTGCTCCCTCAGCGGTGTTACGAGGATGCTTCACGCCTCCTCAGCTATGCTCCCTGCTCCAGGACGAGTTTCTGATGCAGTGCCCTGGGCTAGCTTGAGACTACTGACAGGATGCAAGAAAACTTTTCTTTCGGAGGTCTTACAACTGCAAGCAAATGCCAATTTTAAAAGTATGCAAGGCCCCCATTTCTTTCCCCCCTCCTCTTAGTATAGCCTTAGGGATTTAAAGATATGCTAAGGCTTTTCAAGTTAGATGTGTTTGGGTCATGATGTGCACTACTGTAGATAACCCTCCTGGAAATGGGCCTTAAACTTACCGATTATCAGAGATATAAGGAAATTTACCCATCTGGCTTGCAACTAGATTTTAATTATTCCATTATAATGAAAAGTAATATAGATATATATTTAAAAAGTTACATTTTATCATTAACACTTTTAACCATTGGGTATGAGAGTGCACACCTGAATTACTTAGGAGGCTGAGGCCAGAGAATCCAATATTTGATGTTAGCCTGGAAAACTTAGTGAGACCCTGCCTGGCTTAAAATAACAATTAAAAAGGGGATGGGAATGTGTCTTGGTGGTAGAGCTTTTGCCTAGCATACCCAAGACTTGGTTCATTATATATGTATGAAACTGGTTAATGTGGTCAAGGGGCAGGGCATTGGAGGCTTCCAATAACCTGTGCCACTCAACAGATTTGAAACCATGTTCAGATGACATTAATAGCCTTTCTGTGCTTCAGTTTTCTTAGTTGTAATATGAGAGCGATAATGCCATCTCCTGTGTAGGAAACAATCTATAGATTGTGCTTAACATAATGCTCACAGTGTAGGTTACTACAACATACATAGCAATTTACAGTGTTTTTAAAATTATTTGAAAGGTTTCATTTTTGAATATTTTACTTATTTATGAGAGAGAGAGGGAGAGAGAAAGGGTGTACCAGGGCCTCCAGTTGCCACAAAGGAACTTCAGACATATGCACCACCTTGTGCATCTGGCTTATGTTGGTTCTTGGGAATCAAACCTAGGTCCTTGGGCTTTGCTGGCAAGTGCCTTAACCACTAAGCCAACTCGCCAGACCTATTACTTTATTTTTTGAGAGAGAGGCAGAGAGAGAGGGAAAGAAAGAGGGAGGGAGAGATAGAGAGAGATTATAGAGAAAGAATAAGCACCCCAATTCTTTTCAGCCACTGTGAATGAACTCCAGATGCATACACCCCCTTGTGCACACGTGTGACATTGCATGTTTGTGTCCCTACATCTGGCTACATGGGACCTGGAGATTTGAACATGCATTCTTAGGCTCCACAGGCAAGTGCCTTAAACACTAAGCCATCTCTCCAGCCCTACACTGTTTTTAAGTATAAATATGTTAAAATTATTTTGTCGCACTGTGTGAGTATAGTATGTGGGTGGGGTATGTGTGTGGTGTGAATATATATAGTGGAGTAAATGTGCTTGTATATATGTGCACATGCACATGCATGGTGGGTGCACACACACTTAGAGGCCAAAGAAGATCATTAGATGGTCTCCTTGCCCACTCATCCACATTGCTCCTTGAGATAGAGTCTCTTACTAAACACGGAGCTGTAATTTTTGGTCAGACTGCCTGACTAGTGAGGCCAAGTCTTTTTTTCTATCCCTATCTGCACAGGACTGGGGTTACAGGCACGAATGACCATGTTCTGCTTTTTATGTGGATGATGGAGATCAAACCCAGGCTGCTTTAGCCCTGCATGCTTGGGTAGCATGCACTCTTACTCTTGGAGCCATTTCCTAAGCCTTGATTTATGTTAAATATTTCTTAGTATTAATTATGTTCCTGGAGGAAGAGTCTTTAGCTAATTAGACTAACTGCTGTTGCTATTTTTTAAAACTCCACTGCAGTCAGAAAGTTTTGAAGGTGAGGATGAATAACTGGGTTTCATAAGTGGGTGTCACATCTATCAATGGGTCACTGGTTTACCTTCACTCAACTTCTCCCTGATGAAACAGAGGATATCTATATCCTATTGCATGCTGGGTTATTCTAAATCTCTCATCTCATTGTAACTGAATGTATTTATGAATATTTGTAGCCTGAAGTTTTAAGGGAGCTCATAGAGAGTATGGTCTTTGGTAAACATCATTAATAGAAATCATTCACATTATTATAAATTTATGGTTTTCTTCCACTGATTCTGCTTGGGCTTATTCTTGCAGATGTTGCTTTCAATGGTCCATAAAACAGTCATAGGAATGGTACATGTACACAGACAGCATAGATTGGTGTGAGGAAGGAAACCGTGTTGTTTGTACCTAGTGAAATCAGGGTTTCTGAAGAAACTAGCATTTCAAAGTTGGGACACTGGAATTTCTTAGTTCATCAAATGTTCTGCCTTCCTAGATCCCTCTTCACTTGGCAAAGGTGATCATGTGTATTTCTACTTAGTTTTGAGCTGCACCTATAATTCTCTTTTACATTTTGTCACCTCTAGTTGAGGATTTTTGGAAGACAGGGGACAATAGGACAGTATTAGGCCAAAACAAATCACTTCTATCAATGGGCATAGTGGAGGGGTTGTGATAGGCTCCTAGGCTACAGTGGAAGATACCAACACTTTGTGTTTTATTTTATTTTAAAAACTTTATTTTTATTTATTTATTTGAGAGAGAGAGAGAGAGAGAGAGAGAGAGAGCGAGCGAGCGAGCTAGGGCCTCCAACCACTGCAAACAAACTCCAGACCCATGTTCCCCTGTGTGTAGCTGGCTTACATGGGTCCTGGGGAATTGAACCTGAAAGGCCCAAGAATTCAGAAGCTCAGAAATACTATCACGCTCCAAAGGGAGCTTAAGCGGGCCACCTGCATACCTCAAACTCCAGGTTGTACTCTCTGTTAGAAGCAAGTAAAGAATCCCTCTTCTCATTGTATCAGAGCCCACTCCTAATATAAAACTAGGTAAAAAGGGCATGAGATAGCCCCCAGGGATGGGAAATGAGTAATAAAGTAGACCACTTATTTAGTTTCTGTAAATAGCCTGCACCATAAGCCTTAATAGCCCACACTGTAAGCCTTAGTAGCCCACACTGTAAGCCTTAGTAACTCGCACCATAGGCTGTAGCAGCCTGCCTCAGACCACCAAGGTCATAGGAGGCTGATACCATACTCTGTTACCCCCACCTAAGGAATTGCACAAGTGCTGACCTCCAAGGTCACAGGAGACTGGTACCATACTCTGCTACTCCCACCCAAGGACCTGCGCAAACGCTGACCACCAAGGTCATAGTCATAAGAGAGTGATTGGTCCATGAGGGGCTTGAGCAAAGTAAACTAATTGGCTTAGAAACTGTGGGGTGGCACAAACTGACTGGCTAACACCCTGCAGGGGCTCCTGATATTAAATAATGATTGGTCTAATACACAGGCTTTGTTAGAAACCCTATAAAAACTACCCCATTCCTGCATTCGGGGCTCTGCAGTCCTCTACCCCTGTGCGGTGTACGACTGTGGGCCCCAGCGCGCTTGGAATAAAATCCTCTTGCAGTTTGCATCAAGACCGCTTCTCGTGAGTGAGTGATTTGGGGTGTTGCCTTATCCGGGCAGAGCGTGGGGACCCCCTGGGGTTTTTTTTTCCCACAAACCAAGGTCTTTTGGCTTTGCAGGCAAATGCCTTAACCACTAAGCTGTATCTAGCGACCGTGTTTTATTTTTTGTTTAATATCAAATTGTGTCTACTGATTAAAAGGTACTGCAATGGAGAAATAGAGACATACTGATGAAGAGGTGCTTCTTCTTAGAGAAGGTGCTGGATGACTTTAACAGCTTACTTATAATGTGGTTCTAAGTCAGAGAGAAAGGAGATTGCTGAAAGTCCAAAAAGACAAAATGGTTTAGGGGCCAGAGAAAGCAAGGCCTGCAATAAAATAGCAGCAGCTAAAGAAGGTGCATTTAGTGGAACTATGGCCAGAGAGAGTGGCAGAGGCTGGGGAAGTTACCTACCAGCATCACTCAGTCTGCGGTCATCCACACTGGGGATCTGCACACTGCAGATCAGAGTAAGAGCACATGAGTCACACTTCACATCCTCAGCCAGTACGGGCAGCCAAACTATGTTCTTCTCATTCCTGTTAACCTTCCTCCAAGCCATTGGTATGGTTATCTGAACTATGGAGGAAAAGTCTGAAAAGAATACGAATGGATCAGGAGGATCAGAAAGGGACAGTGAGGAAGGAAGTGAAGAGAGCAAGTGAACGAAGGTAGCAGTGAACAGTTCTGGTGACTCTACCCAGAATTCCTTCTTTCACTCTCTGGCCGTGTTATCAAAGAGAAGGGAGCACACACAGAAACAAAAGCCCATATCCCCACGTCACGTCACGTCACGTCACGTCACGTCACGTCACGTCACGTCACGTCACGTCACGTCACGTCACGTCACGTCACATCACATCACATCACATCACATCACATCTTCTCTTCATCTCTCTATCATTATTACTTATGCACTGCTTCCATTTCCTGCTGTAGCCTGTCCTTTTCTCTTTTGGTTTTCTTTCTTTCTGTGACCCTTATTCTCTCTGCTGAATGCCCCCGTGCACTCCCACGCCTGCCTCCCTCTACCAGCTGCCTCTGCCTTCTGCCCCTCCTGCTGCCACTATTCCATCAAAGTCCCCAGAGCAGGGACAGCTGCTGACACTTCAGAGGGCAAGAAGGCTGCCCAACAGGTTGCTAATGCTTTCTGCCTTTGGTCAAAGTGGGCAAAGGCTTTGGGAGATGGGTGTGGGAAGGCAAGGACAGAACAGTGACAGTTGCAGCAAGCCTACCAGTGCCGGCAGAAGGGAAATGTTAGCTTGCCATTTCTAGATGCTGCAGAGCATATGGAGAACCCAAGACTGTCGTCAGCTGCCCAGATCTGGCTGTGCCATTCCTGCAGCTTTAGGGTGGCTTTCTAAAGAAAGCATTTTGGTGAGCTCCCTTACCTGTGATAGTTTAAAGAGATGGCCCACATGCTGGTCTACCAGCTCTCCACCTTCTTCAGGGTATTTGGAGGGGGAGGGGTTACCGTGAAAAGCTGCATCACATGCTACTATGTGAGCACACCTCATCACTGACTTATCAGGACCCTGAATGCCGGGAAATTGATTTGCTTCCATTTTATTTTATTTTGTGAACTTTAGAGAGTTTTTAAAAACTTATTCTAAATAATGCTACCATGAACATTCTTTTACATACTCTGTATAATTATTCAACTACCTTATGAGCAGGACAACTTCTAAAGTACAATTGAAATATATTATTTCTTGGCCTATTGATATTTAAAGCCTGGAAAATTTATCACTATTATTATCTCCATCTACTATGTAATATACTGAATAACTGAGGTATAATACAAAATTTTTATGTGTATGAGTGTATATATATGTATGTATATATATATGTACATATATATATATACATATTTGTGTATATACATATATGCAGGTGAGATATGTGAGTAGGGAAAAGGTTAGTTTTACAAGTTGCTCTCCTTGCTTGATGGAGCTTTCAAACTAGTATTTTAATAGAGATGTTAAAATTGGAGCCACACTGATACTGAATTCTGGGGTGTGCTGTGTTATAAACATTTGGAAAGCAGATGTCCCACACTGGATTCCACTTCCATTCAAACTTTAAATGGGATTTGGCAGTCTGTTGTAGTCACTGGACCTTCATGTGACCAGAAAATATAGCCAGGTGCTGGAAATGAAGACCTTTCTTGTAATGAATTATTAGCTGGCTTGTGAGAGGCCAAACCCCTGAGCATTGTATTCCAGTTCAATTTACTTGTGACCTTAGGCAAACTTTGTCATTAGATGGATGGGGTGGGTAAAGCCGTTACTTTAGCTTTCCCTGGATATGGTAAGCATTTTATTCCATTTGTCTAATGACACACAAGGTCTTTGAATGGGAATTCATCTTCACCAATTATATAACATCTATATATAAAAATAAATACACATAGACAATGATATATTTATATCTATAAAACACACAAAATACATGTGAACTATACACACACACACACACACACACACACACACACATATATATATGACTTTATATACCATATGATAGTTAAATGATAAATATATACCAATTGGATAAGTTGGCACATATTTATTATGATAATTAAAGTAACTAGGTGTCATGAATTTACAAAGCTAGTCTCTCTTTAACTAAAATTTTCTGAAAATCAATGTTATGTAATGTGACAAGAGGGAAGCACCCAGTGAAACTTTTCCTTCCTTGTAGTTTTTTCTGTAGGTCAGTAATACTACTAAGATTTCTTAATGTCATTTTTGAAAATAAGTATGAAGCCGAGATCCTGAGATTTGAAAGCTCCCCACTGTCACTCCTATTCCTTCTTTGTTCCCCATCCTGTGTCTGATTGCACGTTATCACCTTCAAGAGAACAGCTGGGTCACCGTGAAAGGGTGTTAATCTCCTGGTATCTTCCCCAACACCTTATTGACAGCTCGAGTCAGGGTGGCCTACTTTGACTTTGGTGAATCTGACTTGTCAAAAATTCATCCTTTTCGACTTTATATTCATTTTAAAAATAAGGCCTCTGCAATTTCCCAAGCAGGATGTGTAATGATCGCCATTCTGAATGACCTAGCAGAGTTGTATAACTATCTCTTGTTCCTGGCGGCATTCTGCTGCAAACTCCCAGCTATATAAATCAGCTTCATCCAGGATCTGTCTCCAGAAAAAATGAACAGGTAATGAATGGCTTTTAGGCAGCCTTCGCCTTTGCACGGAGAAGCCTGAAACTATGCCAGCTAGTCTCAGGCTTCAGTGTTAGGGGCTGGGATTGGGTGGATGCAGTGGAATGCATGCAGTCAGGTCAGGCTGTCCATTGTACTCGTGCCGGGCTTCTCTACACTGGGCCTGAGGATCAGAACCAGGCAATCAGTTAGCAGATGCTAATGGGGTGCCTGCCTACTTGATAATTCTCTTGTGCAAGTAATCACGCTGGTTCTACAGGAGAAGCAAGTACAATACAATAGGGACCCTGCCTTTGAGACTCACCCAGAGGTGGGCACAACCATATACAGCACACGATGGGTCAGTAGGTGATTAGCTATGATGTTAAGCCATACTGCATGACTAATCTCATCAGGAGAGTGTCATCCTATCAGGAATGTGACGAGGGAATGTCTAGTGAAGAGATGGAGTACTTAAATCTGGCCTATCAAGGCCGTCCATGGGAAATAAGAGTTTTGGCAGAGGATAAAATTTTCAAATGTGAAAACTTAAGCCATGTGCAGGCTGTATTATACAGTAGTGAGTGATCAACTGTTCTCATTTATTTGCCACTAAATGTACTACCAGGTTGCAGAACATTAAAGACTAAGGCAATCTAGGACAATGTTCACCCTACAGCTGGAACAGAATTACAAAGGAGATCTGTGGCCAATCTGTGGTCATGGCCCAGTTCAGTGGTAGATGATGGTGGCTGAAAAGAGAAAAATGTAAACCCCACATGTGGCATGCAATCTAGCTCATGAAGTATTTAGTGGATACAGAGCTGTTTCCATTGTAAGGAAAACAACACTGATCAGGTTGTTGTTAATTTATGCTTTGCACAAAATTAGAGTGCAGGCTAGGTGCTAATTGGGAAGCTTGAATGAACAGTACCAGGGAAGGGAATTCTGGCTAGGGAGGAGCTGGGGAGGGAGAGTTTGGCCTAGACCTTGGAGTAGAAGCAGGAGAAAGATAAACTTGACAGAGAGGATGAACTTCAGTTTGCCTTAGGGTTAGAAGAAGTCAGCATGTCTTGAGGCCTGTTTATCTAAGTGACCTGAATTCCTGCTATCAGTGGTAATGCACAACAGGCTGCCTTTTGGTGAACTTCACACTTAGCATGAACATCTTATAGGCTTATGGAAATCCTTCACAGAAGAGCCTGAAGTTCCAAATATAGACCAGCCTTTCCAACACAAATGGCCACAGATGCCCTTTGGGGAACAGGCAGGGAAGGGCTGTTATTGATATTTTGAGCAAGAAAGACTCTCTGGAGCCTAGTGTCGTGGCATAAATCTGTAACCCTGGCACTCAGGAAGCTGAGACAGGTGGATTGAGAGTTAGGGGCCAACCTAGGCTATGCAGTGAGACTCTTTCTTAAGAAATCAAAATTAATCAATCAATCATTCAATCAGTTCCAGAGAGATTCTCTCAAAAGCACTTTCGAATGCTTTAGTGTAGACATGAATAACACATCTCCATGTAATTTTTTAAACCACAGAAGTCACATTAATATTAATACCAGTTACATTAATATGTATTTTAGAGAACTTGCCCTAACAATGGCTGCGACACAGATTGGAGGCAGAACCATGGCAACAATTGCAAGAGAGGGACAGGAAGGCCTGAGTTCAAAATTGCTTCTCACTGCATGTGAGCCAAACCATAGCTCCACATAGTTTGATGAAAATGTAGCTTTAAAGCTCTTGGCACAAAGCCCAGCACATGGTGAACAGTCATACTCTTTGGAAGACATGATGTCAGTTTCATGTTATCATGATAAATTGGGGCAGACTAAGTCAAGTCATCAAAGTGTGGCCCACCCGTGGGATTTGTAGACATCTTCAGAGTTGCCTCTCCTTCCTGCCCTGGACTCTTTTCTTCCCTATGTAATGGGCTGGTAAATGATAAGTGTCCTGGCAGAGGCAGAGCCCAGCAATTGAATCTGTGGTCTGTCAGATGTGGCACCAGTATTCCTCATGAGGAGCCCAGCACAACCCCTCCTGAGGACTCATGTCCTGCTGTGTATGATATGGGTGACCTTGAAAGGTGTGGGAAATGTTAGACTGCTTGGTCATATAGGAGAAGAGTAAAGAATGATACGAGTCTGAAACTCTCTCAAGATGGGGTGGGGGATCCTCCACAGTCACCATTCAGGGCATTCTCTTGGACTAAAGTGAGTAGTGAGGAAAAGGACCATCTGCTCCCATTCAACTAAACATGTGACTGACTCCCCATCCTGAGATTGACGATGTGCAGCTGTAGCCAGCCATGTGCTCTGACTGTTGCCTACCAAATCATTCTGCCCCATGGCTTTTCTCACTGCTGTGGAATAATAGGTAGATGTGGCTCCCCATGGGTGGGGGAGCAAGGGGGCAGAAAGATTTCATGAGTAGAAGAGAGCTTAAATTCCATCTGTTCTTTAAAATAAAAGGTTATAAGGACTAGATAGATGGCTCAGTATTTAAGGTGCTTGCTTGCAAAGTCTGATGGCCTGGGTTTAAGTCCCCAGTACCCACATAAATCCGGATGCACAAAGTGGAGCAGGCATCTGGAATTCATTTGCAGTGGCAAGTGACCCTAGCCTGCTCATTTTCTTTTTCTTTCTCCATCTATCTCTCTCAAATAAATAAATAAACATTTTTAAATGTTTAAAAATTTTAATTTATTTTTTGCATATATATACATGTCCTATGCAAGTGTAAATGCATGTTCATTTATTTTTGTTCATGTGTGCATATGGGTGGAAGCATCTTCATGCATATAAAGGTTAGAGATAGACATCAGTTGTCTCTCTGCATCATTCTCTCACTACGTTACTTTTTTTTGTTTGTTTGTTTTTTGAGACAGGATCTCTAGCTGAACCCAGACCTCTCTGGTTTGTTTAGTGTAGCTGTCCAGTAAACTCCAGGGACTCCCCATCTCTGCCTCCTAAGTGCTAGGATTGCAACCCACTCTCCAAGTTCTGGCACTTTATGTGGACTCTGGGGATCCAAACTCGGGCCTCAAGAACTTTGCCCACTGAGCATCTCCCCTCCTCCTCCTTCTGTTTCCAAGAGTTTTCTTTTAACTAATCTTGTTGTCAGTAGAATGAACACAGAATTGAGCTTTCAAACTGGGACAATTTTAGAGGAAACTGTGAGGAGTTCCCTAATAATGACCCAGGGACAGTGATCTTAGAGCAGGTGTCCCAAATAAACCAAGAGAGATGGCTACTGATGTGGGCCAAAGTGTGCCCTCCACCCTCTAAATATATCTGTGGCAGCCCTAACCCTAATATGTTGGAAGAGGGCTGTATTTGAAGATAAATTCCCTGAAACCATGATTAGGGTAATGTGATCCCATGCGGGAGGCTCCTGATCTTGTCTTATGGGTGTGCTTGGAACGAGAGAAACTTTTGACACGTGGATTTGCCAGGGACACATGTGTGAAGAGACTATGTAAGGATGCAATGAAAATGTGGCAGTCTACACAGCAAAGAGAGAAGCCTCCAGTGCCCAACGCCATGATCCTGGACTTCTAACTTCCATAACTGGGAGAAATAAATGTTGTTCAAGCTTCCCAGCCAAATGTATTTTATTATAATGATCCTAACAGATTAATATAGGCACCTATTTTCCTGAATTTTCCTCATCTATAAAAATGAAGAGAAGCTAACCAACCACTCTGGATTGAATTATATGATATATAGGATGTTAAGTGCATTGTAATACACTAGAATAAAAATGTGTATACACCTTTACAGCACCAAGCCTACTTAAAGCTATATCTGTTCCAACCAATTCTATACAAAACACTGGGGACTTAATTATATGCACAGTAAGTCACTAGCAATCCCTTGTAGCTCTTTGAGATGGTACCTAGTAGGATATTTTTTTAACTTAATACTTTAGGAGGAATAGGGATTAGTCAACTCTGGAATATAGATTAGGTAATACAATTCATTCTAATGTAGCTAATTTAAGTATAATCCTCAATGTTTATGTAATTGCATTTGGATAGACTTCCCAGGTCAGGGCTGCAAGGCTGTACATGGTATTGACTCTGGTTTGGGGCTCATCTTCATGGCTCTCCCTGTGTCATCTATCCACACACCATGGATCCTCTGGAATGCCTTTACAACTTAACTTCAACTGACTGTGATAGGCTCTTCTTTATTGCCTCCAAATTACCCTGGCTCTGGCTATTTCTAGGATCACTGTACCATGGCTCCAAGCTCATTCTGTGATTAAGCTCAGTGAATTCCCAAGGAGAGGTGCATCTCCTACACACACAATCAGTGGTGGAGATTCTCATCCTGTGGGCAGAAGTGTGTTCTGTCCACTTAGGTTGGCCTTTGTATAGCAATGCCCTTTATCCTGGGTGCTCTATACCAGTGTCTTTGAACCTTGGCTCTATTTTACATAGAATTGTCATGGAGCAAACATTGGCACAGGATTCCACATGTCCAGAAGTCACCCTCCTGCTGGTAGCCTAGAGAGGATAAGAAGGCCTTTGCATACCCTGGCAGGAAGGAAGTTTCTATGAGGGGTACCCAGTGAACAGCAGGCACCTGGAACATGCTGGCTGTGCTCGCCAGGCTGCTCCAAGGTCATGAACTTTCACTCTTTGGTTTGTGGCCCTCACAGAAACAAAGTTTGTTATCAGGCAACTCATGAACAATACTTTTGAGCCCTCACTATGCCCTAGAGTCTTTAGGGGACATCAGGTCCACCTCAAGGCCAAAAGGATGGATCAGAGGTCTGGTTTCCAAGTCCTCTTACCATTAATTAGTTTTTTTTTTTTCTCTGAGCCTCAATTTTGTCTGGCTAACTCTTTTCTTTTGATAGTTTTTCACTAGAACATTCTGTAATAAAATAGGATAGCATACCTGCATTTCAGAATGTTTATGTTTGTTTTATGAAGAGAGTCCTTATTAAATGGGCTCATTCCTTTTAGTAATTCAACAAACAGTTATGCAGAACCCACAATTTGTCAGGAACTCATTCATTCATTCTTTCATGCAGACATTCATCCATGTGTTCATCTGTTTTTTTTTTTTTTAATGGTATACCAAAGACTGTTTTAGATAGTAGGACAACAATAGGGAACAACATAAAGTTGTTTTTTAAAAAATATTTCACTTGTTTATGAGAGAAAGAGGGGGGGGGCATTTCAGGGCCTCTGACCACTGCAAACAAACTCCAGATGTATGCACCACCTTGTACATCTATCTGGCTTTTATGTGTGTACTGGGGCATTGAACCTGAGTACTTTGATTTTGCAGGCAAGAACCTTACCCACTAAACAATCTCTCCAGCCCAAAAATAAAGTTCTTGCCCTCTTCATAGGGAGAAAAATATTAATGAGCTAAGCTACTGAGAATAAGGGGAGAATAAAGTAAGATTTAGAGATACAGGTTGATTGGAAATGCATGTAGTGAATTGAAGAGCTGATATGATGATGGAGTGAATGCCAAGGGAAAATGTTCTACATTGGGGAATCACATGGCTAGTGTGGCTAAGTAACAGACATGGCATATTCAAGAACAGTGTAGTACTTAGGGTGGCTGGCAGGTGAATAGTAGAGTGAGGTCATGGTATCAACAAGTTAGGGGACCAGGCAGAACCTTTGGCAGTTACTCTGTGGTATAAGTCACAGTGATCTAAATTTGGATCACATTTTGAAAGGATCACTTTGACACACATGCACATAACAGACAGTGATGAGTCTATGTAAGGATATACTTAAGACATCTGCTTATTTTGAAGTCTATGGTAATAGTCCAGATGAGAGGGGAGTCTTCTGGGTGAACTTTCATAAAATCCTTCTGTATCATATAAAAATTCCTAAACAGACGTGTTCTGAGCTATTGCTGTTGGGGAATTTTGAAATGCCAGGCTTGAGTTGTATGGAACATGCTCATGACACAACACGAAGAAAGAAAAGAGAAAGAAAGAAAGAAAGAAAGAAAGAAAGAAAGAAAGAAAGAAAGAAAGAAAGAAAGAAACAACAACAACAACAACAAGAAAACTTTGGTCTTCCTTAAATATCCCAGGAAACTTTCCATACTTTAAGTCCAGTGGACATAGAATATCCCAGGTAATGCTGCTAAACTAAGTCCTTTTGCCCACTAGATAGTATGGCAGACACTGAAGCATGTGTTTCAAAAGAGAGCTGATTTTCAAGCATGGAGGTAGAAGACCCAAGTCTCAAATCATCTTTCCTGAGGGTACTGGTTGGGGATGTTTAAGGGTAAACAGGAAAAGCAGGGTGAAAGGTGACTGGAGGTGATCAATCATTTGTACATGTGTATTCAATCTTCATAGCTCTTCAGTGTAGTTTGCATGATCTGAGGTGTAGTTTTTGACTCCCTGATGTCAAAAAGTTACCAATCAGACACTTCAAAGTACTAGGGGGAAGAAACAGTGCTTTCAATTGGAGGCCTCCATCTCCTTGAAAAGTTACTGAGACAACAATTATCATTTGGAGACATACAGCAGAAGTCCTGCCTACAACCAAGCTGGGGGCAGACAAATAGTATATCCCTGTGAGATCTTCACAATTAGTGACTTTTAGAAGTCATCACAAAACAAGGGACTGAAAGCAAGTGAATACAGAGGGGATATTGTAGGTAGTTGGAAGAATAGTATGGCTTCCAAATTATGCATAGAGAAACTGAGTCCCAAAGAATTTGAGCCTCTGCTGCCGAGCTACACACATCTAGTACTTGGCAGAGCCAGGCTTCTCCCCTAGAGCATCTATGTTCAGATCTTCTGTCTGTTCCCTACACCAAAATGCATACTGTGCATTTCTTTCTCATATAGACCCTTGACACATAGCATCTTTGAGGACTTGAAATTTTAAAAGTTAAAACAAATTCCCCATAAGCCATCTGTGTATCTACAGTAAGCTTCTTCCATATGACCACCCCTTGTCCCTGTGTTCACCCAAAAGTATGTTGAGTCCCCGTAAAGAGGCTGATCTAGAACTTTGGTATTCTGTAAGTGTAAGGCACAGCTTCTACTGAAAATGTGATGTGAGGTGACCAACCCCTCCAAACCTTATACTATGATATTATGAACACAGTCATTAGGGAAGCGAATACAAGTATTAGGCATGATGGTGTTCGCTGGGGAGGTAGATACAGGAGAGTCCCTGGGCTCACTGCCCAGCCAGTCTAGTCTAATGGGCACTCTCCAGGCCAGCCGAGAGACCTGGTCTCCAAAGTGGACAATGTTCCTGAGAAACAACACCTGAGGTTGACCTTAGGCCTACGCGTGCACACACACACACACACACACACACACACACACACACACACACACGGGGGGTGGGGGGGATGGGGGGAGAGAGTGAGAGAGAGAGAGAGAGAATAAAATGAAAGTGAATTCATGTAAAATATTTTAAAAACATACTCTTTGAACTTTGCTTTTTATTAGATCAAATTGTAGTAATTATTTTTCACATTCAAATTTGACCATATCAGCTCAAGATTTTATTTCTCTACATAAATAAATTGAAGATGATGGCAGGTAGTACAAGGAAGCCAAGGAAACTATACTTGGTATAAGCTTATATTTCTTTCACTGCAACATTCTCCCACATAGGTACAGCTAAAAGATGAGGCAGTTATCTGGAAATAACAACATCCACAAAAAAATCTTCAATGACCTATGGGATTTTAGGCAAATTGTTTTTTTTTCTTAAATTACTTTTATATTTTTATGAATTGTCTAAGTAATTTTACCTTTTTATTTAGAGGAGAGGAGAGGAGAGGAGAGGAGAGGAGAGAGAGAGAGAGAGAGAGAGAGAGAGAGAGAGAGAGAGAGAGAGAGAGAGAGAGAGAGGGAATGAATGCAGGTGTTGGTGGCTTGCATGTGGAGGTTAGAGGACAACTTTTGGTACTGCTTCTCCCCTTCTCCCTCCTGTTTTAAATGTTTTATTTTTGTTTTATATTTTTTTAATTTATTTGAGAGAGAGAGAGAGAGAGAGAGAGAGAGAGCACGACAGGGCCTCCAGCCACTGCAAATGCACTCCAGATGCATGCACCCCCTTGTGCATATAGGTTATGTGGGTCTTGAGGAATCGAGCCTTGAACCAGGGTCCTTTGAGGCAGGGGACTATGTTCATGGATTCCATTTCCCCAGGCTAGCTGGCACCCAAGCTCCCAATGAATTCTCCTGTCTCTTCCACTCTTCTTTCTTGTAGGTCTGGCTGATATTCTAAATGCCTGCCACAGCATCTGGTTTTCCATGTGTGTGCTGGAGCTTTTGAACTCAGGCACTCATGCATGCATAGCAAGCACTTTATCTGACCAAGCTTCATTTTATCTGTTTTAAATGTTAATAATATTTCTTGAAGATATTTGAATTTATTTTCTTCTCCAGCTGTTTTGTGCTCTATAAATGTAATCCTTTTTTGTTAGAGAATGGATTTTATTTTATTTTTTGAACTTGGAAAACCTGTATATGAATATTGAGAAGAAACGTGAGATGAATTGCAAGCTGAGTTCCGCTGAAGGTCAGAGTGTAGGCACCTTCAGTTTTACCTGCCTTGGCCAAAAGGTTACTGTGGTACTTTTTTGACTTTCCTACATATGTTTTGATGTGATCTCCAATCTAAAAGAACATACAACTGGTCTCCCTGCATGGTCCTTGGCTGTTGAGCTGGAAAATGTGGGCTTTGTCCCATGGGTTTGGGCAGGGGGCCAGCAAGCAGAAGTAGGGTCACGTGTGAGGTTGGGTGGTTGCTGCTAGGCCCACAATACCATGATAGATCAGGATCTGGAGACCAAGCTCCACTATTCCTTCTGGAAATATTCTGGTAATATGTGAGTGGAGAATATGGTCTCTCCTACATTTTCTTTTTTCACAATTTCTAGCAGGCCCCACCGACCACATGCTTAGACCATCTTCAGCATCAGGCTCTGATTTTAGGTACTTTACCTCTTATTTCCCTTCTCTTTATTCATTAACAAGCATGATATGGTGTTTTAAAAATATTTCTTTTATTTTTGTTAGCACACAATGTATTAGGCTTCATTATGACATTTTCAAACAAAATTTGTTTCTGTTGTTGCTCTCTTTGGCTTTTTCTCCCCTCTTAGCTTCTTTTCTGCTTTGCCAAGTGTCCTCTTGCTCCTGACCCTACGTTCCTATCACCTCAAACGTTGACAAATTTCTTATGGCATGGTATTAAATAGAAACACACAATACCCATATATATTTTTATCACGAATATACTCAGCACGGGCACACCATGTGTTGGTGCCATCTTTTTCATCCTCCCTGCCCCCATTCTGCTGGGGACCCTCCTTAGTGGGGTTATTAGAATTCCCCATGGGGTTGTGGGTTATGACTCATGAGAGATATATCTTTTAGGGGTTCTGAGTGCCTTAAATATATGAATGTGTCCTCTATACCTCCTTTTAATGCAAGGTCAGTCCCTGGCTCCACACTCTTTGCTGCTGCTGGGGGCTGTTGGGAAGCCATTTACAGGCACTTTTCCAGAGCTTCTTATCAGAGGCAGTGTTGTAACCCTCTCACAAGAGTCCTGCTAAAGTTTGAGAAGTCCTGCTTCTGAGTAAAGTACATCAGGACTTAGAGGTAGCTGCATAAACTGAGATAGGATTTAACCCATCTTGCCTCAGTATTCTTGCATATATCACATGGATAGAGGGGATTGGATGAATAGATGAGCTCAGAGCTTAATGAGGAGAGGTATTCAGGGGTATCATGGGTACTTTCTCCTACAGTGGTTAGAGTTTATAGTGGGAGCCTGAGTCCCCCATTAGTCAGCCTGGATCATGTAGGGATAGGGAACCACAGCCACGAACAGAATAGCTTGGGGAATGCAGCCAACTTTAGAGATAGAGAGAGAGAGAGAGCAAGAGCTGGGCTGTACCATGATGCCAGCCACCTGCAAAGCTCAGCCCAGCCCAGCCCCCATCCCAGCATGCACCAGTTCTGAGTGCCAATCAGCTTTCACAAACCCCAGTGGGCCCAACAACAGGTGTCTCATTAAACATCTCTCACCCTCTCAGGCTTACCCACTGACAGGTACCAAACTCACACTCAATCACTGCTTAATCACAGCCAAACTCCATTAACAAGTCATACTAATTACCAACTTCTAACAGTGCCTGTGTTTCAGAAGCAAAATACCTTATTCTTTTCAGATGGAAACTGACTTGTGATCCTTCAGCAAGATCCATAATTAGGTCCTTCAGAAATGAAGGTCAAGGGAGGAGGCCGGGGGAAAACTGATAGACCTAGCATGGTGATGGTATTGAAAGTGTGCAAGGTAAAGTGCTGTTTGTTTTAATTTTGTGTCTGCTAGGTGGCCCACAAGGGTCCAATTAGCTTGTTACAGATGCTTGTGTTGCGTCCATCCTCTTGTCTCCTCCTGACTCTCTTTACTGTTTTTTTTTTTTTTTTTTTTTTTTTTTTTTTTTTTTTTAGTCTAGGAGAGAGAAACTTGTATTGCAGATTGCATGCCTGCAGGCATCCAAAGATCAACAACTAGTTTCTGTGATGAATCCCCTGTGAACCATGAACAATCATTTACAGAATTTCTAATGCCTAGGATGCAGCAAGGAGGGGCTTGGCAGTAACGATAGGGTCTGGTGCACTTTTGAAATGACCTAAAGTAGATATTCTTCTCTAAATAAGAGTGTCTCTATAGACTTGCCTTTCCTCCTAACCTGCCTTTAAAATTTTAGTTTAAATCACAATAAAACAATAATAGTTATTATTTATATAATGTCTTCTATTATAAATAAATCACTCAATTCCATTATTTGAAAATAATCTTGCATTTTTACAATATGTATAAAGTATAGAATATCTTTTGCCAGGAAATTAAACAAATAATTCTACAAAAATGAATTCCTTGTTTGTTTGGACATGCTTATGTACTTGTCTGTGGGTAATGTTGTCCTCTTGTTCTCTCTGCTGTCAAGGTTAAACCTATCAGCACTAGCAGGGAATGTACAGTATGACAAGAGAAGAGACAGAAATTCTGTAGAAAATGTACATTTTTTGCCCCAAATCTTTCAGTAATTCTGTAGTTTAAGCGACCTATGTAAGTACAGAATTTGAAGGTTGTAAATAGATAGCTATTTCTTCCTTTAAAAATGATTTTATTTTTCGTGTGTGTGTGTGTGTATGTGACAGGTGTGTGTGTGACAGGTTATACTCTTTTATACCATCATCCCTGCTCTTGTTATCCTGGGGGCTCTCCTCAATGGGGTTATGGTATTCACTGTGGGGTCATGAAGGCCTCAGACATTCTCTGTGAGATAGTGGAAGGACCATGTCACAGGGTATTCCTACCTACTCTGCGGCTCTTAAAATCTTTCTAGCCTCTCTTCCATAATGTTCTCTGAGCCATGACAGGCCTTTTGGCAGTCTGATTTAGTGTTGAGTTCACTGTAGCCTCTGGATTTGGGTTGCAGTGGAGGCCCTATGACGTTTGAGATGCCAGGACAGTGGGATGGCTGCCAAGGCTTGGAATAGAGTTTTCCCCAGGCTGTGAACAGGCCAGCTAGAGGGCCTGAGTTTAGAACCAGAGGCTTCATTACTGGTTTGAGATGTAAGACTTAGAGCTTTGATTTTTGTCTTGTTTGCTTTAGATCTCACACTGGTTCAATCTTTCCTTGCAATGCCATCTTTCTTAGTGTGAATGTTTCTTCTATATCATTATGTGTTTTTGGTTTCACAGCTCACTGTTAAGAGACCTTGGACTATGAGGATGTTTGAACAGTGCTGTGATTGACTAAAAACTATGAGGACATTTACAATTGAACTAAATGCATTGCAGTTTACATCATGGATTATCATCAGTTTATGACAACCAAGAGTGAAATGTGGTGGTTTGAATTAAGTTTGCCCATAAACTCACGTGTTTTTCTATCTTTGCTTACCATCCCATTTGCCAGGATATCTGGTCTTTGAGCTTCTGTGAAATTCTGTCTCTGCCTCCCATTTCACTGGTAGAGGTTCTTGGTGTACAGAAACACATCACAGCATTTGGGTTTTACATGGGGGTCTAGAGATCTGAATTCGGGTATTCATGATGCACAGCAAATACATGATTCACTGAACCAGGCCCTTAGCCAAATTTTAGTTTTTATATATAAGACAAATAACAAGAGTTCTCATCTCCAGATAAGATGGGCAAACATTCTTATATGCAAATACTTCATTTTTGGACTTAGTTGCCATTTTGTAGCAGTTTTCACTTAGAAGCCAAACCCTGGTGCATTGGTAAGAGATACCATGTGGACTAGAGGTATCAGTGACCTGGGTGGTGTTTGGGAGCTGCTAGACAGAGGCCTTGAGTTTCCTGTGTCTTGTTTTTGTACATATTGAATGAATGTACTGATGATACTATTTGAACAGATCAAGCAATATAGAAGCTAATAGCACAATAAAGTAAATACTAAGCCACAGAAGGACACATGGAATGTGAATTCTCGGGAATTCACATGCTCCGGGATGAAAGAAGCGGCATGCAGTGGGAAAAGAGATAGATGGGAGCTGTGGTTTCTATACTCTCATCTCTAGTTTGCAGGGACAGTCAAAAAATGTAAAGTTCTAAAATTATCTGTGATTTTCAGAGGTGATAACTATAAGTGTTAATATCACTGTGATTGTGGAACATATTTATAATGTAAAAATGCAAGATTGCAGTTTGAATTTAGTTAAAATTCAGGAAGATAAGCTTGTGTATGTTTACGGTGTGTGTGCACTTGTGTATCCATGATGTATGCTGATGTGTGTGCACAGGTGCCATGACATACATGGAAAAGTAGGAGGACAATATTTTGGGTGTTTTGACCTTGGCTTCTACCTCCTTTGTGGTGAGGTCTTTCTTTGTTCACCACTGTGTTTTCCAGGCTGGATGGCCAGCTTTTGAGGGGTTTTCCTGTCCCCACTACCCTTCTTACTCATAAACATGGCTAGGATCTGCTATAGCATCCATCTTTTACAAGTATGTGGGGAATCCTGCTTGTGCAGTACTCCCATCAAGCCCTCTCCCCAGAACTCAGATTTTTTTTTTCCTCACTGTGTGTATGTGTATGTGCAGACATGCACATGTGTGCATGCATGTGTGTATGCACATAGGACAGAGGACCATCTTGAGTGTCATTCCTCTAGAAAAACCATCCATTTTTTTAAAAAAACTAACAATGTCTTCCATTGTCCCGGAGCTCAATGATTAGGTTAGACTGACTGGCTAGTGAGCTCCAGGGACTCCCTTATCTCTGCTTCCCCCAATCTCTGCTGGGATTACAAGTATGTGCCACCATGCTGGGAAGCTTGACATGGATTTGAGGGGTTGAACTCATCCTTATTCTCACAAGGCTTTGCTCTCTCTTTAGTTCCCAGCTGTACTTTTTAAAAACTATATTTGATATTTCTTGTGGGATTTATAGACCTCACAGGGGTTTTCAGATAGAATTTACAACCTTCAAGAACTTTCATGAAAGAATATTTTTCTATGTAGTTTGAGTCCAACCTTAGACCATATGAATTATCTGGGTTAAAAAAGGAAAATCAGCTTTCAGTGCTTACCCAAGATGGAATAAGAGAACATAGATTTACTCTCCTGCTGGAAACAATTAAAAAATGAAATATGCAAGATATTTGATAAGTCATTCTGAAGACACTGACCATCAGAGTAAAGGCACTGATTACAGGAAACAAAGTACATGCAGAGAGCCTACCAATATACCAGCCTACTGAATTACAAGTAAGTTGCTCAGCTGTGGCACAGGGAGGAAAATCTTTGGGCAGAGCTAACTGATACTTTTAAGGTAAGAATCAATAGTTGAGAACCATGGAAGACTGAGGAAAGTTCCTGGGCAAGGAGTGGTGGGATGTCTGTAAAGATGAGGCAGTAGTACCCAGTGTTTACACATGGATGGAAATACTGCCAACTACCACACTAGGAAATCTCAAAATTAACAGGGCACTTGGGTAGAATACTCAAAAGAGTCTTTATCAATAGTAAGTAATACTTAGATGTTGACTTAGTAATGTATAGAACTTGTCTACAAAATTATTATGAAATTAAGCCTGGGAAGGATAAAACCATTTCGAAGTGATTTGACTTGAAAACAAAGCCCAAGAGTCTTGATGGGAATATAAAAATGTATAGTATTCAGCAAAGGGAAATTTCAGTGGACCAATGAAAAATGTTAGCAAATCTAATTTCTCTGGGAACTATGCCTCACCATACCCTAGGCATTTGATTTGGCTTTCAGTATCAGGCATGAATTCTCTCCCATTGAGCAGGGCTTCAAATCCCAATCCAATGAGAAAGCAGTTGGTTACCCTAAAACTTATGTGCCACTATTGAAATCATGGGCACATATTACCTAGTTGATTGTGAAACTTACAGGGTCTACTCTTTTTAAGACTGATGATGGATTTTCTCTCATAGCAGCCTAAGAAACACTCCCCAATATAATTTCTCAGTGTCTTGTAATCACAATATGTAATATCTTCAGTAGTGGGGTCTTACCATTTAGTTCAGGGGGAAACCAGGGGAATTGTCAATATCTTGTACTGTTTGGGAGGAGGGTGCTCATAGGTCTCATTGACCAATAGATTCACTGGAGAAGAGAACTATTCCCAGCATGCAAGAAGCTTAGGCTTCAGAATAAGACTTTCTCTTCCTGAGCAGGATACTTCTGCTCCAACTATTTTAGTCTAAGCTATACTTTTTAATCAACTTAATCAAATCAAATAATAATTTAATCAAATAAGTTTCTGTATGACTTATTTATTATGCATTTAATTTTGTGTGCCCCTCTCCTTTCCCCATTCTCTTTTCCCTCACTTTCTCCAACCCCCACTTGGACCTCTCCGACCCTATATTCTGTCTTTCTATTTCCTTGTCTACCACCCCCACCCCTCTTCCCTCCCTGCATCTTATCACTCCAGGCCTCACTCTAGCTGACTTCCATTGCTAATTCCTTCCAAAAATTACAAACCAACTGAAATATTCAGGATCTGCATATAGGAGAGTACAGATAGCATTTTTCTTCTTTGCCTGAGTTCCCTAACTTAGTATACTTTTTTTCCAGATCCATGCATTTTCCTGAAATTTTCATTTTTTTTTTATTTACAGCTAAATAAAACTACATTGGTATATGTGCCACACCTTCATGATCTGTTCATTAGTTGTTAGGCATATAAGGCTGATTCCAGTTCCTAGCAATTGTGAATATTGTGACAACAAACATAGCTGAGCAAGTATTTTTATTGTAGAGTAGAATCTTGTCGGCTGTGGTGGTGCATGCCTTTACTCTCAGCACTTAGGAGGCAGAGGTAGGAGGATCGCTGTGAGTTCGAGGCCACCCTGAGAATACAGAGTGAATTCCAGGTCAGTCTAGGATAGAGTGAGACCCTACATCGAAATACGAAGAAAAAAAAAAAAAAAGAAGTAGAATCTTTAGGCTATATGCCTAGGAGTAGCATGATTTATGTTTAGGTTTTTGAGAAACATCTACATTGACTTCCCTAATGGCCATACAAGTTTATATTTCCTCCAACAGTTCCTGTCTCTGTACATCTTCACCAATATTTGTTGTCTTTTGATTTTTTTTGATTATAGTCATTCTGCATATATTGAGATGGAACCTCAAAGTTGCTTTAATTTGTGTTTTTCTAATGGCTAAAGATACTGAATTTTATTTTTGGCCCAGTGTATATCTTCTTTAGAGAACTCTTTTTCAGTTCTATGGCTTTTTTTTTTTTTGATTGAGTTGTTTACTTTTTTATTACTTAGATTTTTTAGTTCATTATATATTCTATATTAATCCTTTGACAGATGTATAGCTGATACTCTATAGAATGGTTAAAATTGCAAGGTCCTAACATGCCCATTCTCTCTCTCTCTGTCTGTCACTCTCAAAAATAAAAAAAAAAATTACAACTGGCCATACTGTTGGTGAAAATGCATATTATGTAATTATGTAATTAGTACATAATAACTGAGAATTATTAGTTAACACTTTAGGATAAAACTTGGTGAATTCTTGCAGAAGAGAGTAAGATTGTGAGAAAAAATAAAAATGAGTGTAAGGGATGGAGTTGGGGAGAAGAGGGACTTACCATGGAGAACAAGTAAGTCTCTGAGGGCATGTCTGTTGATTATATTGGTTACAGTTGCATTTTACATGGATATACATTTGTTGAAACATGCCAAATTTTACACTGTGAGAATCTAAGTTTTTATCACTTTAAAACTTTCTCTTGAATGTGAATGTGCATGTGTGGTGTGCAGGTGTTATGTGTGTGTGTGTGTATGCATACATTTGTAAGCCAGAAGTCAACATTAAGTTGTGTGTCTTCCTCTGTAACTTTTCACTTTATTTTTTTGTAAGACAGGATCTTTCACTGAACCCAGAGCCCTTTAATTCAGCTACCAAGTTAGCTATCAAGTCCCCAAGACTCACCTATTTCTGCCTTTCCAGAACTGGGACTACAGGTATGAGCCACCATACCCAGCATTTTATGTGGGTGCTAGGGATTCAGCTCTGGTCCTTGTGCTTCCATAGCAAGCTACTTATCTGTTAAGCTATCTTCACACACAGTAAAACTCTTTTTCTTAAAGTACTGTTTCATCTTCTTGTCAGTTCAGGGCATTTTCTTTGTCTTTATGAAGCTTTGGGAATTTCATCTTGTCAGTTACACTTTTTCTCTATCTTTATGTAGCTCCTGAGAATATCATGTTCCTGGATATATAGATAAAAATGTTAGTCTTCCCCTGAAGTATTTTTTTGCTTCCTTTGTATAATCTATTTTTCTTAGTTTGCCAATAATCCATCTCACTATTTGATGAAGCCATAACCCTTTTATGATACTTTTGTGTATTGTAATTCTAGTTCTCAAGTCGAAGGTGGTCAGGTCAACAGAAATTAGTCCACAAACTAGTCCTTCAAAAAACTCTGATTTCTACTTTGGTTGAGAAGTTGAGCATGTAAAGTCCTTTTATTGGGTGATGTCTGGTGAACAACATATGTGCTCTCCACCATAGACTGCTGTACCCATTAGAGTGTTGCATACATCCTGTGTAAAAGTGGACCAATCTGTTGCTAAAATATTTACAACCAAAAGCTCAATTGGAGAAGATACATCCTGTGAAAAAGGCCACATTGGCACAAGCTTAGATATTAGTCAATGTTTGTACTCTGAAACTGAGGACAAAGCTTCTCTCTCCTGTCAAAATAATAGGCCAGATGGAAACTAAGTTAGCAGTAGAATATTTGATGACATTTTGTACCTTTTCAGAGATTCCAGGTTTAAATTGCTAAGAGAATATTATTTACTTTAATGCATTGGACTGTTGGCTTATAAAAAATGTGTTCTGGCATTTTAAAGATT
Source organism: Jaculus jaculus (assembly GCF_020740685.1). Classification (NCBI taxonomy): domain Eukaryota; kingdom Metazoa; phylum Chordata; class Mammalia; order Rodentia; family Dipodidae; genus Jaculus; species Jaculus jaculus. The sequence continues at coordinate 137,478,635 of NC_059104.1, forward strand.
TTTTTTTTCTGTTTTAACCTATCCCTTAAATTCTTAATTTTCTAAAATGCATTATTATTATTATCTATACTTATGGTTCCATATAAATTCCTATTAGAATTTTGAAAAACTTGGCTTTGAAATGTCAATTAATTCAGTATAATAGGAAAGAAACATCTAACTTGGCTTTAGTTATTATGATAATAATAAATTCAAAATTGGTTTCCAAACTTTGTGAAAACTTGGGATATTTTAGAACTTTTCATGACATATTGAACTAAAATGAAGTTTTCAAGCCAAATGCTGAACAATTAACAAATTAAATTATGTGCAGAGGAGAATAGAAGATGAAACCTTAGGGCCCTTACATGTGTTAGTGATCATTTAACAATTCATCATGGCTAGGGAAAACCAGTCTAGGAACACAGGGTCCTCGTTAGTAGCAAATTCTTTCATATAATCTTTTTTGGACTTTACATTTTTAGCACAAAAGTTGACAATAATCAGTATTAATGAATGCAAATAATACAACCACTCAATCGTCTTATCATTCATTCAGTCAGCAATTGTATTTGGTGCATTGCTTATTGACCTCAAGATTTCAAGCCAAGGATATTTTCTTCCATTTCAGGAGGGAATTTTATAACATAATCTTTATCTTTCTTATAGCAAGATAAGGCCGTACTTTAAGCCCAGCTACAAAGAGTACATTTCTGAAAGTTTATATCAGCTTTTTTACATTGCTATCACCCTCAGTTCCTTGCTAGTATCCCCCATGGCAGCCCTCATTGTACAATAAACACATGAGACAAAGAAGTGAGTGAAAGGGTATTTGCAATTTTCAATTTTTAAGTGGAAAACTTTAATATATGAATGTATTACAAATTCATAATATTACCATTGGGTACACACTCTAAAAAATTTAATTATTTATTTAAAGAATGGGCACATCAGGAACTCTTGTGTCTGCAAATGAATTCCAGACTCATGCATTACTTTGTGTGTCTGGATTTATGTGGATACTAGGGAATTGAACCCAGGTTTTATAAGCAAGTGTGCCTTTTACCACTGAGCAATCTTTCCTGCCTCCATTGGGCATATTCTTATGTCCCCTCTACTCTGCCTCCATTCCACTAAGGGTCTTTCTCAGTGGGGTTATGAGTAATGTATGTGGGTCATGAATGTTCCAGTCAGTCTCTGAGGCAAGGGCATTGTCTCACAGTAACCATCCGACTCTGTGGCTCTCACACACTTTCCATCCCCTCTTCTGCAATGTTTCCTGAGCCTTGAAATTTTCCTGTAGTGTTGAACTCTAGGCAGATACCCTAGAGGTAAACTTCTACTATTCTTTTGGTAAAAGGAGAGGTTATGCTAAACGCCTATGTTTTTCCTCTTTGACCCATATTGATTTTACTCTTAACTGGAGAATATGCTTTTACACATAGAAGGGAATACATAAGACTCAAGACCCATCAGAAGGACAAAAGAAGAAAGCCTGGCAGGAAAGGGTCATTTCTATCAGATTTTCCAGAGTTTAGGAAGTATCACAGAGAAAATGGCAGAATAAATGTGAATGCTGCTCTCCTGACCAGCCTGTGACCCTCCTCCAGGGTGATGATAGCACACCGAGGAGACTCAAAACTGATCAAAGCAGTTACCAATTTATGTCTGTACCTTCACTGTGTGAACGCCAAGAGCCTTGTATCCAAAGTGCCTCATGTGACACACAAAGAAAGTTACCTGGTAGCTCTAAGTTTGGAAGATACCTGAGATCCAAGGGTGCTATGTGTACACTCAGGAATGTTCTGCCCAAGATTGTACTAGCTTCTTATATCCAGAACTAGTCCTTTATATCATCAACTTATAAAGATAAGACATTCATTTTGGCACACAATTTTAGAGCAATTAAAATGGTTTTCTACCTCTAGTGACTTAAGGCCTATGGAGAAGCAGCTCATTATAGCTGGATCATGTGCCAGAACTTTCTGTCATGTCCAGCAACCAAAAGAGAGAAGGCCAAAGAAACAAGGCTTCCCTGATCTCTTTGGAGAACCATTCCCAGTGGCCTAAGGATCTAAACCTGTGCACTATTTCTTAAAGATATCATCACCTCCAAATGGCAGCCTTAACAATTAGGCCGTTGGAGGACAGTCCACATCTGTACCATTGCAGACATCCTATGTCAAGTTATGTTAGAATTGGGTACCTAAATCTGTTATGGCAGCAAGGGAAAAGCAAAGTGTTATGACTAAGGAACTATGTCCTAAATACAGAGTATGCAGGAAGGCTCTGCTGCTTCTGAGCTGTTATCTTGGAGATAAGATCCCTCACTAGTGGTCATGGATGGCACAGACAGGCTTGGTGAGAAGCTTCTGCTGGGGCCTTCTTCTCCTTCCTGGACTGCTATTTTCCTGTTCCTGAAACAAAGATTCCTCTATTTATATACTTATTTACTACTTTATGCAAAATGTTACATAGATTGGTCTGGCATGGCACTCACAGTCCTCTTGTCTCAGTCTACCAAGAACTGGGATTATAGGCATGAACCACAATAGCCAGCTATGTAGAATAGAATACAAATGTTTAGAAGAGTTTAAATGCCTATTTTCTGGAGTCAGATTTTTGAGGGTATAATCACTGGTTTGATCTGAGTAAATTATGAATTTCTTTTATGTTTATGTGTTTTGAGATGGCTCAGTATAAGCTTAGGATGACCATAAACCCATGATCTTCCTATCACACTTGCCCAAGTGCATATCCCAACATTTCCAACTAATTATTAACTTCTTAAGTACTCAGTTGCTTCTTTAAAAGGGGAATAATACGAGTGCCTATTTTTCAGGGTTGCTATAAGCACTGTTACTAATTTTCTATGCTGTGGTGAGTGCTGAAGTATAAACTGAAACTGTAAAAAGACTCAGCTCCTGATCTTAACAGCACCATAATGTAAGGGAGTATAGAGATAAACAGGATGAAACTACAATATGGTGGGTGTGATGTTAGAGACAAATCCAGGCTCTGAGGACCAAGATGCATTGCGTCTTTGAGATTAGGAAGTGTCCACCAGGATGGCTTAATCGGAATATAGGTAGATAGGTAGATCACTGGGGCATTCAGTAACCAGCAAAAGCATGGAGATGTGGATAGCATGTGAGGCAAGATGGGGTCTGACCTGCAAAGCTTGGCAGGCATTTCCAGGACTTGATCCTTTTGCATAGAATGCTAGCAGGTTCTTTGGTGGTATTTATTTTGGGGTGGGAATTCTTTCATGGTCTTGTGTTACAACTTGAAGTCACTGTAAAAAAGTAGAGTGCTTGTTAGCTGAGAGTCAATATGGCCTTGGGCTGAGGTAACCATAGTAACCAAAGAAAAGAATAGAGATATTGGAGACAGATGGCAGGTACCTTCTAGGAGTGACGGGCAAGGAGATTTCCAGGGTCAGTGAAGAATGCGTGTGTTGACTGTAGATGTCTGCAGCCTGTGTGTGTAAATGGCGGTGATGAGGGAGTCACGAATAAAGATGTGGCATAAGTGTCAGATATTTGCCATCCTTGAATCAAGGAGTGCAACGTCTGGGGAATACTTAAATTGAGAAGGGGGTGGAGTGACAAAGAAGGCAGAGCTGTGCACAGTCTCTGCTCCTGTAGTCAGCATTTGCAAGTAGAATGAACCAACTTGGGGTGGGTGAAGGGATGCCATAACACAGTCCTCCTCTTCTTGGCTCTTATCAGGCTCCAAACTGTTCACAGGTGCTACTAGGATTTGAGGAGATCCAGGTGTTTCTGCAACAGGAAAATATTTGAGAGGGATGATTGGGAAGATGGCCTGATAAATAATTGCTTTTGACGTCTTGTATATGTTGTGTTTTGTTCATGAATGATGAGCTAGTCCCTCTGGGATTAGGATAACCCCCCTGATAATCACAGCACAGCCATTCTAACCAACATCCACGTCATCCCTTCATCCCTGTGGGTCCCATGAGCTCTTGCATTCTTCCCACTGTTCATATTTACTCTTGACAACCCATGCTCAGCTTCTTGAATGGCTAATATTTTTTCTAACATCCAGTCAAAATGACTTTGTTTGAAGGGGGCTTCATTTCCATAATGGGCTGAAACCTACTGGTATTTAGTAGCTCAGTGGAAGGTGAAAGGTGTTGAATTTAAATCAAAGCATTTTTTTCTTTCATTTTCCACACCACCAGGTGTAATCCTCCTCTGCCTTGCGCTTATTAGATATTCACAGTGCCAAGTGGTGCTTAAAGCCGTATGTGGTATCACTCAGATCTGATTAAAATTGTACAGCGTGGAAAACTCTGGCGCACCGTGGCTCCTAATGTTCTCAGAATGGAGAAGCCAAAGGGCCAGGTACAGCCTGCAAAAGATGTGATCCTGCTGGGATGTATTGAGACTGTGATTATTCTGGACTTGGCTTTGAAAGAAGATGGGCTTTACCTCTGTTTTAAATACACATGATAGAAGCCACAAGGTTTACTCCAGAGGTTTCAGCACAATCATAGGTGCCAAAACTTGCTCTGCTTACATTCACAAGTTTATTAAAAAAAAACCAAAAAACTAAAAAATCACCTATGGCTGGAAGGGGGAGTCCCAGACCTTTCAGAATTATCAAAATATGCTGATACCCTTTCTACCATAAAACAACAAAAAACAAATCACCTTTTTTATTTTGCATGTGTATTTGTTGCATATGTGTGTAGTAAGCATGTGTGTTCATATGTGTGTGCAGGTGTACATTTGTGTGTATTTGAGACCTATATCAGGGATCTTCCTTAGTCACTATCTGCCTTGTTCTGGAACCCAGAACTCACTAATTAGGTTAGTCTAGCTAGCCAGCGAGACTTAGGAATTTCCTTTCTCTGTCTCCTCACCACTGAGATTGCTGGTGTATGCCACTGCACCTGGCATTTTATGAGAGGATCTCAACTCAGGTCCTAATGTTTGTGCAACAAATGCTTTACTTTGGGTCATTTCCCCAACCCAAACCAACTATGTTTAATATGTTTTCTCAGCTAAGCATCCATTTAGAACAAAATAACCCCAGAGAGCTTCCTGTTGGTTTGTCTGCAAATTCTCACTACTTTTTCTTTTAGCCATGCTAACCACACTCTGCCACTATGCTCCACCAAAATGACTTTTCTTCAGGACCTCGTGTTGCTACACCCTTTGATCAGTTATTAGTCCTCAACTATGTTGACCATGAGCAGCATTCTGCTCACACCTTTCACAAACATCTACATCTTTTCTTGGTTGTTTTTAAATTTTCCACCATTTTATGAGATTTTATTTTTCACTCTCTGTTATGGTTTTGTTCTTGAATGTTCCCCAAAGCCCATGTGCTATAGGCATGGTTACAGTAAAGGAAAATTAACAGTCATTTTGACTGGCTAGTCTTTACTTAAAATTCTTGCCCTTGCCCTTGGGAAGGGGTGGGGCTAAGCCCTTAAACCTGTACTATATCTAAATTTACTTTAAACTGTGATGTCAATGCTATGTTATGGACTTAAATACCATCCATGTGAAGATAATGGGCAATATATTAATTCTAGCCTAGATGATTTTTCATAGCACCATATATTTTTATTATGTTGGCAACATGGACCACTTACCCCTTCCTTCTGGAAAGAAGGTTCCCTTTAGCTGCAAGAAGAAGGTAGGGTAGGTGCTGGCCCCCAACTGCCTCAGTATCAGATTTTGCTGCATTTCTTGAGCTGAAGCTGTGTTCTATCCCTCCCAGTGCTCAGCCAATGATGAAGCCCACCAGGGTTACTTGGGACTGGCATTTTTGCCAAACATGAGGATTGCCTTTGAGGCATGCTTAATTCCAGGGCCCTGAGTTGAGCTCATACTTGTCAGGCCTGCATCACAGTCAAGACCTTCCTCTGTAACCCTTCTTCCTTCAGCAATGTCATGAGAGTATTCTGTCTGCAGGTCAGCTTTACTGAGGCTCTGTCATTCCTATATAGTAAACATGTTATACAGAGTTGTGGGGATAAACTGCCACTTTTTGGATCAAGCTTCTTCATTAATCTTCTGAACTTAGTCCTTTTTTTTCTACTGTACCCTTTGTCTGCAAAATGCTTACAGGAATGAGGGTGGTTTTTATTCTTTCAAGTGGCACTTTATTATTTTACTCCTCCTCTTCTTCTTCCTCACACACTTCTGGGAACACCTCTGAGGTCAATAACCAGATAGTTGATCATGGACATCATTTTCCTTGTAGACTTATCATTATGATATGATCCATATTTGGACTTCCAGTATATTCCATGATCCCATACACAGAATGGGACTTTTGTATGGAATTTTCATTTTGGTATTCTGTCTTTGACTGGACTTTCCTTCATTTACTTGTAAGGACCATCCTATAACTTTTACTGAACATGTTTTATAGATCTAAACTCAGTTTATGCAACATGCTATAATTAACGTATATCATTTGGCCAGATGATACATTACAAATTAAACCATTTATTGTAGAAACCACAGCCTGACTTTTCAGAACTTTATCCTCAATTTGGTGCATACCCAATGATTGTAACTATGTTAAAATTCCACAAGTTCACTTCATTCTGGCCTTGTAGTTCCCTGGTCATTTATCAACACAAGGATCTAGGTGCCATTCACTTCCTGCTCCAGAATTTGACAAACTTGAGTATCTGTCATGAACACAGCTAGGAATTCTGGAGCTCACAGCCTCTTTGGATCAGAGCTTCCTGTCACATTCCACTCTGTGCTGCATCAATGGATTCATCTTGATTTCAATACTGTAGTCATTTTATATAATACATCTCTCCTTGCCCCTCCCACAAGCAATGATGTTGGGAAAGCACATACTGACGAGGACATTGGGGAAATAAAGATCCTGTTTGTGTTAAGGATTTGCAGTTTTATCAACCTGCATTGAAATGAGGACTTTTAAAACTGTACTTTATCTTTATTCATTTATTTGAATTTTAGAGGCAGAGAAAAAGAGAGTGGAGGAAGGGAGGAAGAAAAAGAGAGAGAAAAAGAGAAGATAGAAGTAGTAAATGGGTGCGCCAGGACTTCCAGCTGCTGCAAACAAACTTGCATGTGCTACCTTTTGCATCTGGCTTAGTTGGGTCTTGGGGAATTGAACCTGAGTCTTTTGGCTTTGCATCCTTAACTTCTAAGCCACATCTTCAGCCTGAAATAAGGACATTTTAAAAATGCTCCATTAACAATAGGATCACTGATTTTGTGTGTGTGTGTGTGTGTGTGTGTGTGTGTGTGTGTGTGTGTGTGAAGTTGGCTTATGTGATTAATGGAGGTCAACAAGTCCCATAATCTGTTTTTATCTAATAGTTATTTTTCTTCTCATAATTATAAAATAGTTATTTCCTGAGTCTAAAGTCCTGAAGACCAGGAGAGCCAGTTCCAGAAAGATCCAGTTTGACTCTAAAACAGTCAGAAAGAGAAAATTCATTCTTAGCCCACTTTTTGTTCTATTGAGATCTTCAATGGGTTGGAGGAGGTCTACCCACATTGGACAAAACAATCTTCTGAATTTACCCTTCCAAAAAAATTATCTCATACAGAAACACAGTAACAGATACATTCAGAAAAATGTTTAACCAAAAATCTAGACATTACACATCTTTCTCAAGTTGGCATGTGGAATTAACAATTGAAAATCTACCCTTTGGATCTGGGAAGATGGTACAGCAGTAATAGTCATTGTTTCATAAACATAAGAGCCTGAGTGATCTTGAGTTCTATGCTCCTGTAGATCAACACCACCTTTCCCCCCAATCCAGATATAGTTATGTCACCAGGGAGCCAGAGCAGTAGTTAGTCTGGCCTAGGCCCCAACCCCAGACATTGGTAACTTTTCAGAGAGTTATAAACACCAGGTACCCAGCATTGCTCCCTGCCCCATTGATGGCAGCAAAGACTGGATAAACCAAAGACTCATAAAAATGGCAAAAAAAAGGAGAAAGCACTGTGTTTAGCACTGTGTAAGTCATCTCCATAATACTCACCAGGGCTCAGGGAACATTGTGGAGGTAGTAGCGAAATAACTATTAGTGCTATTCTCACTGCTAACTAGAGAACTGTCTCTTTTGAGATGGTGGTAGACACTGAGGAGACTCAAAACTAATTAAAGTAGAAAATAAGAGAGCTTAACACTCATGTAGATTTCTGTCATGTCCTTCAGGGCTCAGGAAACATCTCAGAAGAAGAAACAGAGAGAATGTTAGAGTCACAGGGGACGTATGCATACTTGGTACACTGTCCTCCCAGTACAAACTTACTTGTGCACATGGATCTAAAGTGGTGACTGATGCTCCCACAGATCAAAGTAATTCTAAATCCATCAACATTTTGACATGGAAGGCAGAGGGAAACAAATGGATAGAAAGGGCAAAAGCGGATTATTGGACATAAACATGGTCAAATTACTGTATGTTTAAAGTTCTCAATAGTTTTAAAAATGATAAAATTAAAAAGAAGGTATGTCTATTCGTTACTGGAACCATAGTCCTATGTGGGAGGGTGAATTGATAGGAGGGCTGATTGAGCTCATTGTACAGCCAGTATGACTGAAAAAAATTGTAGCTCTAGATTCAGTTAGAGACTCCATCTCAAGTAAACAACATGGATCAGCTTCAGAGGACACCTAATGTTCTACTTCAGCCTCTGAATATGTGTGTATGGTGCATAAGCATCCGCACACATGTACAAACAGTATACATGCACATAGCAAGTGCACCACACAACACACATACACACAACACATACATGTAGATGCATACACACACACAGACACACAAAAATAAACTCAACTTTTGTCAACTTGGCATCCACATATATCCTTTACAGTACTTAATATTCAAATGAATATAACAAGGTCATGATTCCATATAACATGATACCAATATTCTGTGGACAATGGAAAATGCATTGATTCTTTTTTTTTCCATGAAGAGGAAACAAATTCCTCCAGTGTTGCTAACTCCTCTTATTATTCCACTATTGTTTCAATAGTGTATGGTACAAGTAACAATACTTCAATATGTTTAATGATTCATATTAAATAATTAATAGAAGGAAGCAAATAAAGATCTAGATTTATATTTACCACAAAACCTGTGCATAACCAAAGGAGGATTGATGCTCTGACACTGATACTCCTTCAGTGATGGGTCAGATAGCAGGCTATGTAGTCATAGACTTCCGTCTGTCTCACCTTTGTCTTTTGAAAGCTACTCAGTGAGTCATGGTTATTTTTTGATGGGGTGACCCAAACCTTTGTGGCTGACATATTGGGGCCATTAGTAACCTTGCTTGGATTGGATAATTTCAATGGCTTTCTATGGTGTTATTTATAGGATTTAGTAATGATATGAAAATTCCTAAGGGATGTTCTATATTCCAGACATATTCTTTATAATTCCATTATAGAACAGCGCTCTAATTTCCCCCTTGGAAGTCAGGCTTGATAATTCCAGTGAATGTAGTACTTCCTTTCTTTGCTCGAAAAGTGTGGGGGATGAAGAATCCAATGTGGTCAGAAAGTTGGAACCATTGCTATGTCTCATGCTGGAAGCATCTCTTATTTTGGAAGGACGGTCTCTTAATGTCAGAGTTTTTGCCATTGGTTTGTAAGATTAGATATGAGCTGGACCACTTCCATTTCACATTGAAATGCTTAGGTGCATTAACATACCTCTGGGATAAACAGCCATGTGAGCACTGATTCAAAGAATATACAGCCTTCTAGAAAACTAAGACTCAACTGTATAAGTTATTGACACCATAACTGAGTCTTCAAAGCCTATTGCACCATTATATCAAGTCAGATGATTTGACATGGTGTGGAACATGGTAACACCTGTGAATTTTGTAACTTATTGAGCTTTTATTGCTATGAAGTAAATTCCTTATTTAGAATAAAACTGTGTAGAAAACCATGGTGATGGATAACAGTCTTCAGATGGTAGTTTGGGTAAAAGCATTGCACACAGAGAAGGCAACTGCTGCACTCAGGTTTGTATTGCTGGTAGAAATCACCCAACCAAGAGCAGCTTGTGGGAAAAAGAGGTTTATTTTGGCTTACAGGCTTGAGGGGGAAGCTCCACGATGGCAGGGGAAAATGATGACATGAGCAGATGGCTTACATCGCCCTCTGGCCCACATAAGGTGGAAACAGGAAAAGGAGAGTATGCCAAACACTGGTGAGGGGACACTGGCTATAATACTTACAAGCCCGCCCCTAAAAATACACTGCCTCCAGGAGGTGTTAATTCCCAAATTTCCTTCAACTGGGAACCTAGCATTCAGAACACCTAAGTTTATGGGGACACCTTAATCAATCCACCACATTCTGCCCTTGACCCCCATAAACTGATAACCATATATGATGTAAAATTCAGTGCATATATCCAACTTTAAAAGTCCCCATATTTTTTTACCAATCACAATGATGTTCAAACATCCCTATTGTCCAAGATCTTCTAACTGAGCCATAATACCAAAAAAGTTCCCCCCAATACCCAGGATGGCACAGAATAAACATTCACACTGCAAAAGATGGCATTGGCCAAAACAAAGAAGCATTCAGCCAATACAAGATTTAAACAGGCAAAACATTAAACTCGGTAACTTCAAGTCCAACAACTCCAAGTCCAATAATTCTAACCAGTAACAAGTCTCTGGAATTCCAATTCTGTCCTTCCAGCTAGGCTACTTACAGTCTTGGGAAGCTTCACCTGGGCTGGCAATCTCCTTGGCAGCCATCTCATAGTCTCTGGCATCTCCACAGAGTCTCCACCGCAATCTGCAATTCATCCTCATGGCCCCATGGGACCTTTATGTAGGCATCCAGCATACCTGCTTCACACTGACCATGGCCATTTCCAAAACACAAGACCATGTTGCTTACTCAATGGCCCTCTCTTTCCTGCATTTCTTATACTCCACAATACCAGGTAGTGTGCCAATTTGTTAATCCAGCTGGGAATAAAGTAGGCTTTGAAGAACAGGACACTCCTTGAGTACTCAGGCCCCTTCAAAAGAGTCTACATTCTTCTGGTTGCCTCAGAGCAGGTCAGCTGGTCCAATCTCAAAGGTTGTAATCTCTCAATTGCAGCTGAATGGGCAGCAGTTCACCAAAGATTTTTTTTCTTCTTTCTGTGCCATATCCTTCTGCTCACACTAGTTCATTTCTATGCAAAGCAACCCTGCACAACTTCTCAGGACACAGGCATGACAGCAAGCTTCTCACACAAACTGCTAGCCCAGTCCAAGCAAGGCTTTTTCTTACCCTCATAATCCAAACCTCAAAGCACATAGTTCTTACTGCATTCAAGTCTGTCAACTCTGACCAGAATAGTACATCAAGCTGTACTTATAGCACTGCAAGGCATCTCTTAGGCCAAGGTTTCAAATCCTTCTACCATAGAGAAAAAAATTACCTTCAAAGATAATCATGAGTTAAATGGGTAGAAATATGGACAGTAATAAGGCTATTATAGAGATATATGAGGTGGATGTGAGGACAAAGGAAAGGTGATCATTACTAAAATGGACAAAAACTTGAAACTTGAATTAACTGTCTTTTACTCTTTTCTGGGGAGCGTAACTTGTGAGTAATGAAATTGGAAATTTACATGAGGCTTGATAAAATATATTATCAAGCAAGGGAGGCTTGGTTCCTTGAATGTATGAGTAGAAAGGTAAATTGAAAGGGAATCACTGTAATGTAACCAAAACTTGGAGCTTTGGTTGTTTTCTTGAGATAGAGTCTCTCATTGAACCCAGAGATGACTTTTGGTCAGAATGGCTGACCAGGGATTGCCCCAGTGATTTTATGGTTTCTTACCTCTATAGAACAGGGGTTACCAGGCATTAGTAGCCATGCCTAGCTATTTACTAGAGACCTGGGGATCAAACTCAGATAGTTTCAGGCCACTTAGATCCTTATGCTTGCATAGCAAGCAGTCTTGCTTGCTAATACAGTTCCCCAGCCCAATGTTTAACTTTCTTGTATTTAATAAGATGTGGTATATCTACACAATGGAATTCTATATAGCAGTAAGGAAAAACAACACAGTGAAATTTGAAGAAAAAATGGTTGAACCTGGAATAGATCATTCTCAGTGAACTGACCCAATCACAGAAAGATAATTGTCACAGTCTCACTTGTCTACAGCTCCTAACATGAATCTACCCAAAATGATGACATACCTAGTAAGCATCTCAAGGATTGGACAATAGGATGGGTGGAGAGGGAGCGAAGGGTAAGGGAGGGGTGGTGGACACAAATCTGGACCCAAGCAACAATGGTACCATAAAATTCTACATCCTAACAGACAGACCAAGTGGTTGAACCTTCACCAGGCCCTTAGACGGAACACCTGAGTCACAAGGCCCTGGAGCGGTTATGATGAAGACTGACTGTAATCTTCTCCTGTTTCTCTCTCTCTCTCTCTCTTTCTTTCTCTATCTCTCTCTTTCCGTCTTCTCTATCATCTTTCTATCTCTTTTATAATACTTATCTTTTTCTTCCCTGTCTTCGTGGGTACTGACCTGTAACTCCAAGTACTAGCAGGTGGCTATCATCCACAATGAGCTCTTGACCAGATATACCTACAAGGCTTTCCAAAAGATGACATGTTTCTGTCAGAGTACTTGATGCAAAGGTTAGTGGTAAGACCCTACTGCTGAAGATACCTTATGCAGTTGACATGTAACATGGAGTGACATGGCCGGAAGCTGGAAGAGAGTCAGTCCCCAGATAGAGCATTTAGTGCCAGAAGATGCTACATGGGCGACTGGGGGAAAATGACAAATATCTTGTCCAAGAAAGTCATGGTCTAACCTACTAAGGAGCAAACAACCTGCCATGATGCTCACACAAATGCAATAGTGGTGCACAGCCATGGTGGGAAACCAACTGCTCTTGATTTGGCTAACTGATCTACTCAGTGGAATGGAACCCATAGCTGGAGCTGGGAAACAAGTCAGAACTATATCTAAAAATGAGCCCACTCTCCATTATCAAGCTTCCATAAATTGTGGGCTAGAAGAGGGCCTATACCTATTAAATTCTCTCTAAAAAATAATGGTTATCCTATTTATCTTGTGTTAACTTTACTCTCTGTCAAAGTATCTGCTTCTCTTTTTCACATAAATGCAGATCCTAAGGAAAGAACCACCCCATCATCCTTCAAAAGGGACCCAGATGAAACTAAGAATGATTGGGAAAACAAGCAAGAGTGCTGTTTTCTTTGTTAACCTAGTACCAGCATAAGGGTGAAGGAGATAGACACAGAGAACAATCAACTCCTACCAAACCAGATATCCAGAGATACACAGGCTCCCAAGGCCTCATCACTGAAGCAGACCTAAAATGAACCCAACATGGCTCAAGGAAATTTGTGAAAGAGGAGGCAGAAAGAATGTTAGAGTCACACATTGAGCCATGATACACAGAGACATTTCCTTCTACTTATAACTGATGACTAATCCCACAATGCATGACACATATATGCCAATGAGAAGGGTCCCTGTCAAGGGGACAGGGAGGAGATTAATAATGGTACCAACTTGACTGTATTCACTGAGTAAAAAACTAATTATAAAAATATTTTATTAAAAATATTTATTTATTTGAAAACAGACATAGTTAAAAATAAGAGGCAGACAGAGAGAATGGGTATACTAGGGCCTTCCCCATTGCAAATGTAGGCACCACTTTGTGCATCTGGCTTTATGTGGGTAGTAGGGAATTAAACCAGGGTTATTAGGCTTTGTGGGCAAGCACTTTAACTACTGAGCCATCTCTCTAGCCCTGTGAACTTTAGTTTATTACTGTATGAACATGTTACATGTTAGTCATATTCCCATCAGGGCATACTCTTATATCACCTTTCCTCCACCCCTGTATTCCACTGAGGGTCCTCACATTTTCAAATTACCTTATAATGTAAATTCACCATTTTAAAATTCCATCAACTGTGCTAACTATTCCCATTTCTCTATATATTCATCAACATAGATTATTACCTATTTTATTCATTAGATTCATCCCAGTGTCATGATTTTAATTTGCACTTCACTCATGACTACTAATCATGAACATCTTTGCATGTGATTATTAGACATTCATACATCTTCAGAGAAATGTTGGTTTATATCTATGCCCACTTTTGAATACATTGTTTGTCTTTTCTTATTATTGAGTTCTGGATGTTTCACGTAAATTATGGCTATGATTTCTTTGCCAGGTATGTACTTTGGAAATATTTCTGAGTGGTTTTATGGGAACTTAGGGAAAACTGCTGAATGTGGGGTCAAATAATAGGTAGCACTAGGAAATAGGATACTTTATGCTAAGACACTCACATCACACTGCTTTTCTTTGGCAACATTTATTCTAGTAACTTCTAGTTGTGTGGAAAATAAAACCAATTTGTTTATGTTATGAAGCATATCCATTCAGCAAGTGTCTCTTACAGATCTACTCATCTTGTCTTGCCAGGCTAATGGTGGGGGAAGAAGGGAGATGTCTTGCTTCATCAAGTAACAACAATAAAAATCCCCTAAAGAAGACTTGAAGCTGTTGACTGAAATTTCTGGGATTTCAGGTGAGATTACTTTGAATATGTATGCAATATTTATTGTTTGTAGACATTTTATTTAAGTTTCCAGAAAGATGCAGCCATTAGGTATGCAGAATGCAGGTGTACTGGCCAACCTGGCATAGGCTTCCTTCAGAACAGGCCTTCCAAATCTTTAACAATATGTAGAAGTTGTAGCTTTTCCACTGGTTCTGACCCGATTGGAACACACTTGTTACTTTATGTAAACAACTATTTTGATGGTGTAACAAAGGAGAGTAGAATCTACTGTGTGAAATAACAACAATTCATACTGGCTTTTGGGATGACGATAAATTTCAGTACTGGCATGGTGCTGGGACAGTCCTGTCCTCATTGGTCTTCACTTCCTCTTATTGTGTGTCATGACTCCTGTGTGGTTTTCCTATAATGCTCTTCTCTTTCTCACCTTATGTGAGGTTATCACCCAATATAATTTATAAGCAAATAGCATCGTAAGTGTAATTATCATGCTAAATAAATACTTTCCTAAAGTACTGAAAATTCAAGCCTAATGTATTATTTTCCAATTATTATAATCTAGTTTATTATTTGATTCTGATCACCTCTCTTTTCTGTGAGACTATTCTGTAAAAAGACAGGTAGCTCTAAAATTCTAAAGTCGCACAGAAAACTCTTGGAATCCAGTGAGCTAAATTGTGCAAATTCTAGCTCTTTGAGAAAATTCCAGGTTATGAAATTATTAAGCCAATAAAAATTTATTTTGTTGGTGAATTTTGTATTGTCTTATATGAAATTTATGCATCCTGACTTTTTCATTGGCAAATTTTGCATAGGCATCAGAGTGGCAAGATAGCCCCGTGCCTCAGCAACACACACATGCAAATTCCCCAGATCTCAGAAAAGAGAGTGCAGAGACTGTTAAATCACAATTACACTCTTAAAACACAATTAGATTGTGAAAATTAATTGTGTAGACAACTAAATTTGTTGCGGCACAGACTTTCTACTATTTCTGTTGCTCTGGGACAATGTCAGACTTGCATTCTTTATAAAGACAGAATCAGTGCAGAGTCACCTTGAGCATCAGCTCATGGATTTGCTTCATGTATGTATCACATCCTCCTCCTGTGGCCCTCCATTCTTTAACTTTTTCAGTTGTTTTTAACACTGATGTATAACCAGCATACTTAGAATTCCCTTGACACAGGTTTTTCATGAAAATCAAATCAGAATTAAACAGGAGAAAAGGTGAGCATCATTCATACTCCTGTCCTGAATTATTTTAGGTTCTTAGCATTTGCAATGTTTAGTTGCTCTCCTTAAGGAAACTCAAAATTGCTTCTAAATATTGATTTGCATTGACAATACTCATGTGAATGATACTGCAGGTATTTAATCACTGCACTAGATTTAGGAATACTGAATTACTGTAAATATACGATTAAACTTTACCTTGAGTGATAAACAGGTTCTTGAAAAGTTGTCTAGCATGTCTTAGTATACTAAATAATTTAAAGTGCATTTGAGGTTTGTATGTTTAGAAGTAGCTAAGGTGACTTCCAGGAAATGATTGCAGGACATAGTTGAGTGTCATGATCAGATCTTTCTGTATAAGTGGCACATAAAGTGGGCATGGTAGCTCTCCCTGTTTCTGTATGCATTGTAGGGGTGATGTTGATGCCCATGCTGAAATGGCATGTGTGTGCAGAAATGTTAAAGTTTCACCTTGTCATTCGCTGGTTCTTTTCCATTTTATTTGGTAATCTACAAGGGCTGAATATATCCAAATAGGTACTACTTTCCTTGTGAAACTTCCCCAGGCTGATCCCGTACTGGGGATCCTTGAAAGCTGGGACTTATAACCATCTTAAAACAGGGTCAAGTATGGAATCTGTGATCTTGTGCCACACCAGGTACAGGAGAAGGTCTCACATACCAGGCATTCTGGGATGCTACGTATCATTATCTATATGTACATGCACATCCGTGACCATGTCAGTGTTCATCCACATCTATTCATCTATCTGTTCCATCTCAGCTGATGGCATTTCTTCAATTTCCTAGACTTCTCCTCATAAGCTTCTTTTTTCCCAAAACTATTATTATTATTACTTGCCAAAAAGATCAGATTAAATATCACATAAGAACAGATCTTCTTGGAAGAAATCAAGGATCTTCTTAATATCTTATCAGCTAGTGATCTCTATCTCTGCTTCTCCTACTAACAGGGCAATCTTAAATCTTTGTGTCCTCAGGATGGTTTCAAAACAGGCTTTGCCCATGCTTCTCTAATACCCAATAGTGCAGAAGGAGCTTTACGAAAATAGCAATGCTCTAGTCTCGGTTCTGCCGATTTTCTATGTACATGTAATGCTGACACACCTGAGAGCTTGTTCCTATCTAGTTTGTTTTTCCTAGGAAAACAGAGTGTAATTCCATAAGAAGCCATGTGAGTTGATGGACATAGAAAGTCCATATGAAATGACTTTTTGGAAAAAAGATTTGTTGACTTCCCCAAGTTTACTGTGTTGCAAGAGATGTTCAGATTGTAAGAAATTACTCCTAGGTATCTATAATGAATGGTGGGAGGGGCTATGATCAAAATACACTATGGACATGTATAAAAATGGTCAATAAAAGGTATAAAAAATAGCACATCTACCCCTAAATTCTATTTTTTTCCTATTTCAATTGAGAAAAAAATTGAGAAAAACTGGGACAATTCTTAGTTGCTCCTTCCGAGTATGCATGTTATGATCCTTTGAACTGCTTGTAATATAGTAGGTTACTAGTGTGTGATCATATCCTGGCCTCTGCTCAGATTAGGCAAGGTTTCTAACATGGAGCTATATTCCCAACTCAAATTAGTATGTTTAATGGTTATAGTTTAGCCACTTGTAGGTTTCCAAGTGCAGGTGATCAGAATGCTAATCCTTGCTATACACTACACTTTCTGCTTATATTTGTTTATGAATCTAGGGGATTAGTCAGGCATGGTGGCACATGCCTTTAATCCCAGCACTCAAGAGGCAGAGGTAGGAATATGACTGTGAGTTCAAGGTCACCCTGAGACTACATAGTGAATTCCAGGTCAGCCTGGGCTAGAGTGAGACCCTAATTTGAAAAACCAAAAAAAAAAAAAAAAAAAAAAAAAAAGAATCTAGGGGGTTGATAAGTCTCTAGGAATGAAGCTTGATCTTGATGATTTTTTCAGGCGTGGCCAACCTTTTGACAGTGTGACATGACATTGTCATTTTTGAATTTAATGTTTGCAAATGGCACAATTGAGTTGCAAAAACAAAATTTATTAAAAAACTCATAATATCTTATGTGAGTTTACTACTTTGTGTTTGTCTGTATCCATCACTAGCTTTGGTGGCATACAGTGCATGGACAGCTGGTTGGACACGATTGTAGAGATAAGTGCAAAATACAATCACTTTGCCAGGCGAGGTCCTGGTGGCTATGGCCTTGAATTAGAAACATAAGGAATCTTTGCTAGGCAGAAATCTAGTATCTGGGGCTCCTCTAGTTACAGACCTACAAGATATTTTGACATGCTTAGCCAACTGGCTGAACATTGTTGATTCACCACCTACCCACTGATGCCACTTTGATTCCTACTTCTTTGAAACTTATTTGATTTCCTTATATTCATCTTGCACTTTCTTTTCTGAGACATGGTTCAGTTATATTATATAACATGTTATAGATAACAATACTGGAAATACCAGTAGTTTTAGAAGTTAAAATTCCATGTCTTTCTGTGCCCAAATTCATTTGCCTCTGTTCTTGGAAAAGGAATATTGATTGGTGTTTTATTTTTCCCATTTTTTTTTACTTTTATTACTTAAGGAGTATCTGAAAATAATATATTGTACTGACCTGAATGTATTCAAATTTCAGACAAAGAATTTCATATTAGGAAATATAATAACAAGTAAAATGAAGTGAGTATTCCTCAGGATCCAATTATCCTACTTCTAGATCTGTATACCATAAAGAAATTCTTTCATATTTACCAAAAGAACCATACAGTGAAGATCATATAAGCATTGGTTAATAGCATGAGAAGTTGATCTGGCAACAGGAAATTGGTATATAAACTGAGACATACTGGAAAACAGTATAGTACATCAGTCAAAACTGATAAGCAGGCTGGGGGAGGTGAATTAGTGGGTAAACTGCTTCCTATATAAGCATGAGGACCTGAGTTTGTATCTCCATCGTGCATGTAAAATGTCAGGAATGGTGATGCTACATATAATCCCTACACTGGGGAGGCAGAGACAGCTGATGCCAGGGCTTGCTGGTTAGCTAGTCTAGCTGAGTCCATGAGCTCTAGATTCAGTGACAGACCATGTCTCAAAAAGAAGGTAGAGTGTGATTGAAGAGGTGACCAATATCAACTTTTGGCCTTCACAAGCATGTGCACACATGTGCATGAGCACCTACAATGAACATACTTCCACACAAATTAGCACACCCGTATACACATACACATTAAAACCACGCATATGCTAAGAAAAAAAAACTAATGATTATAATGTGCATTAACATTGATGAGTATTAAAAAGTGATCATAAACTGGGTATGGTGGTACATGCCTTTAATCTCAGGTCTCTGGAGGCACAGGTAGGAGGGAGGATTGCCATGAGTTTGAAGCCACCCTGAGACTACATAGTGAATTCCAGGTCAGTCAGGACTACAGTGAAACCCTACCTAGAAAAACAAAAATGAAAAATAAAAATAAACACAAAAAGAAATGAAAAGAAAAGAAAATATGATCTTGATGGGGAAAAGGTAGTTGTAAAGGCTTATTTATTTTATTTATTTATATACGAGAGAGAGAGAGAGAGAGAGAGAGAAAGAGAGAGAGAGAGAGAGACGGTTAGAAAGAGAGAATGGGCACACCAGGGCCTGTAGCCACTGCAAACAAACTCCAGATGTATGTGCCCCCTTGTGTATCTGGATTATGTGTGTCCTAGGGAATCAAACCAGGATCCTTAGGCTTCTCAGACAAGCTCCTTAACCACTAAGCCATTTCCAAGGCTTATTTTTGTATCTTAAAAAATGTAAAATAGTTCTGGAGATATGGCTTACTGGTTAAGGCACTTGCATACAAAGCCAAAAGATGCATGTTTGATTCCCCAGGAACCCACATAAAGCCAGATGCATAGGGTGGAACATGCATCTGGAATCTGTTTGCAGTTGGTGGAGTTCCTGGCATTCCCATTCTCAGTCTTTCTCTCTATCTGCCTCTCTATCTCAAATAAATTAATTAATTAATAAAATGTAAAATAATACTGAATGATTAAATGTTTACAATACTAACTTATTCTTATATTTCAAAAATATAATCCTACATTACATGTGCTCTTTCATATGACAAATTAATGTCTTTATATATGTATAAAAGTAAAAGTGAATGGTTTCATATAATCAATAAATTACTATATCATTTGTAATCTATAAATTGTCATTTTGAAAAAAAATAATTTATTTATTTGCAGGAATAGAGAGATAGAGAAAGAGAGTGAGCCAGGGCCTTCAGCCACTGCAAAGGAACTCCAGATCCATGTATCACTTGTGCATCTGGCTTTACAATGGTTACTGGGGAATCAAACCCATTAGGCTTTGCAGGCAAGTGCCGTAAGCACTGAGCCATCTCTCCAGTCCATATAAATCATTTTTCCTAAATTTTAAGCAAAATATGTTTTTTTAAAAATTATTTGTTTATTTGGCAGAGAGAGAATGGGCATGCCAGGGCCCTTAGCTGCTGTAAACGAACTCCAGAAGCAGGTGCCATCTTTTGCATCTGGCTTACATGGGCCTTGAGGAATCAAACCTGGGTCCTTTGGCATTGCAGGCAAGTGTCATAAATGGTAAGCCATCCCACCAGCCCCAAATCTGTTTTTACAATAAAATTGTCACATAATTTTGTTCTTAACCAAGCCCACACTCACAGAGGTAAATAATGCATAGGTCTTGGAAAGGTGTGCCCATCAGAATCAGATGTGTTATGTGGAGGGTGGAGGATAACAGACAAATCTGATCCCTGGAAAACCAGCAAAGCCTTGTTGTACATCTCTTCCTTTGTCAATCTCTTGGCAGCTGACAGGCATGTTGTTGGCATGAAGTTAACACCAGTGTCTAGTATGTCATCATGTGGTCGTGTGGTTTCAACCACTTTGTGGGAAACTCTAAAGTAGTATGCACAGTGGGTCGTATTCTCTTTCTGGCTTAATTCATTTAGCCTTTTAAAAGGCAGTTGGTTGGACACCTTCTACACACCAGAAAGTGTGGAGAAGTCACATTAAATGTACATAGTGAAGAATTTTACATGGAGAAACATTTATTTTCAAGATATTTTCAGAAGCTGGAATTGCTCAACAAACTAGCCCTTGTGGGTACAACAAAGCTGCCATCAACATGAGCTGTTCCAAGTAATCAATGAGCCCAAGTGCCAAATGCTAAATTACGTGCCAATTACTACATGTCTATATCTATTACCTTTCTTGTCGCTATTACAAAATACCTGACAAAAGCAACTTTGTGAAGCAAGGGCTTACTTATTTTGGCTAACAACATTGGGGTACAATCAATCGTGGCAGGGAAGTTACAGCAGAAGAGGCCAGGGGCAGCTGGCCACATTGTACTGCAATCAGGAAGCAGAGTGATGAATGCTGGTGCTCACTCAGCTTTCCACTTTTTATTTTGTCTGGAACCCCAGATCATGGACTGATGCTGCTGCCCATGTTTAGAGTGCATTTTCCCACCTCAATCAACATGATCTGGAAAATCTGTAACAGATGTCCCCAGAGATTTGTCTCCACGGAAATTCTAAATGTCATCAAACTGACAATTGGCTATCACAATGTCCAAGTCCGGATCAGCAGTAAAAGTCTTATCAGTGAGTGCTCAAGTAGCTGCTGTTTGAGCTTCTGGTAACATCTGGCACCCTTCAACTAATTCTCCACCGAGAAGTAAAGGGGGCCTAGGAGACCATTGCTGACACCTCTCTCTGAGCCAGAGCTCATTCTTACTGCTGGCTTACTTCTCCACAAGCAGACTCAGTCCAAGTTTTAACCATGTGATTTTGTTTTTCACATTCCCAGCTAAATATTTGAATACTGAAGCACATCCGCATTTCACACGTTATCCACAGCACAATAGAAATGAACAGGAAAGCTAACAGGGAGCAGTTTTAATCAGATAATATTTAGTGCTCAGCTAAAGTACTTTGTGGCATTTGCAGGCCAATTTCCTTTTTGTTAAGGAGATAGATTTTAATTTTTCAGTCTTAAGAGAAGAAAGACTCAGTCCCCTGAATGTTTGGGGTTCATTGTTTCCAGTTGGCTGCAGAATGGAGAAGGACAACAGTGGCTTGGGGTCCCCTGGTGTGTTCAGAAGCTGCATATCACTTCTCCCAATACAGCTCCTTGAGGGTGCTGTCAATATACACCAGTGGTTTCTCACCAGTCTCCTTAGCCAGAAGCAAATGAATATATTATCCATCAGTGAGACACAGAACAAATGTATCTGTGAGTTGTGGGTGACTGGGAGTCCACGCATGCGTGGGGCTATGACTGTACTTCGGAACTCATTTTCACTGATGTGTGTCTGTACAAGACAGTCCTCAGTGACCTGCCTATCAAATTGCAACATGCTCTGCAGGAAAAAACAAATTAGATTACTTATGCTCAAGTGAGAGGACAGTGAAAATTTAAGTGTATGTGTATGTGTATGTGTATATGTGTATATATATATATATATATATATATATATATATATATATATATATATTTGTAAAGCAAATAAAACCCATGTGAAGGATGTTATTCACACTGGCTACTATGGCTTGTGTGATAACATGGTTCCTCCTTGACGTTTGAAAACTTATGAAGATATGCAAACACACACACACACACACACACATGTACAGGTTTTATTATACATTTTAAATTTAGATACTATAACTCTGAAATGCTCAAATTAGTCATTGAAGTAGCTAGATGTACTGTTTTACTAGTAGCATGACATGACTTAGTTTTCAAATCTATAACTTGAATACCTATTATCTCCACCCAAATGGCCATGATGAGTGAAAAATGTGCGTGTGAATTCTCTTTGTCTGTCACAGCAGATGCTGGGCCCTGGGCTTATGGTAGGGCTGCATGGCTGGGCGGTGCATTTCAATCACAGTGCACCAGGAGACAGCACAATGGTCTAAACCCATGCATGAACCTAGTACACTGATTAGGCTTGGAAATAAACCAGATTTCCTTACAAAAATATAAATTAGTGGATTATGCAATGAAAGTTATATCTCAGAGGTGAAATGAAATCTCTCAGAGGAGAAAGAGAAAATTTCTGAGAGGAGAGATTATAAACAGAAACCAGAGAGGCACACAGTGACTCTCGGCTGAAAACAGACTCTGGCACATGGGGAGGTCGAGTATTTCCCACCACCTTGTGCAAAGCTTTTCACAACACTGTATAATGAAAGAGTCTGGCTGGGAAAAGATTTCTCTTCAAATAATGACACAACAGTGCAACAGTGCCGGCTCTTTGAAACTCCGAAAGTGTGTTCTGGAATGCTAATTTAGTATTTAGATGCCCATCAAACAGTATGTTTATTTGGATTGACTTTGTGTCAGCTCAGTGGCAAATTCTGATTCCCTATGATCAGAGTAATTGCAGAAGACTGCTCTGATGTACAGCTTCCCAGATTGCAACCCTAGTAGCTTAAAACTAAATTTTCTTCATGTTTCCATATTTCCTGTATGTTTCTGTGTATAATGCAGCATGGATTCATTTATCTAGCATTCTGTCATCCAGAAAACTCTATTAGCTTTTGCATCTGTTCTTTGCAACTATAGAGATAATTGATGTTCATCCTTGTGACCCTGAAGCAATTCAGGTGCCATTAAAATCATTCAGGATTACATTATAGTTTGTGTAAGGTTTGGGGTGAGGGGACCTTTAAGATCCTGAGATAATACAGCTGTTTGAGAGCCCTAACAATGTCTAGTCTAGGACAAGGTGCAGCTTCTTTAAAAGCAAGTCCTCCTTGTTCAGCCAAGGAATGCTGTCTCAGTAGTATTTCTCCATAACTAATGCTTGCATCCAGCACATGTGTTCTGAGTGTGTACATCTGCCAGAGACCACAGATACAAAGATAGATAAAGCTCAAGCTGCCAGTATACCGGCCATTAGTACAGAGCAGTAAGAAACAGTGATTATGCTTCCTGGGTTGGTATTGCACACAGAGGATAGATACCTAAACTGGCATAGTTTATGAGAACTAGAGCATGAGGCTTTCTGGTGGAAATAATACTTAAATTCATTGCAAATGTCTTAACTTTTACTTATTTGAGAGAGAGAGAGAGAGAGAGGGAATGAGAGAGAAGGGGGTGCCAGGGCCTCTAGCCACTGCAAATGAACTCAAGGTGCATGTGCCACTTTGTGCATCTGGCTTACATGGGTACTGGAGAATTGATCCTGGGTGCTTAGGCTTTGCAGGCAAGTGTCTTAAGTACTAAGCCATCTCTCCAGTCCATTGCAAAGTTCTGAATGGGTGGTTTAGTTGGGTGGAGAATTCTAGGCAGATTGAAGAGGATGAGGTAAAACCTAGCCATGTGACACAGAGCAATGTCTATTGGGGGCCTCATGGTGTTTAGAGTTACAGCAGGACCACGTTCAAGAAGATGCTGCAAGGTGGTGAATATGTGTGTAGCATCCATCATTGAGTGCTTACAGCACATAAAGAAACAGCTTCATTATGAACCTAGGGGAGAGAACACTATAGAGTTTAGGCACTGGCCTCTCATGTGTCATGCAGGCTCAACTTTGTGATTGAAAACAAAAGTATCTTGATCATCAGAAAAAGAGCCCAGTTTCACTCTGGAGGCCCTCTTCAAGGGACATTCTAGTTGTAAGGACTCAGAGGACAGAGTTAATACTGGCTTACTCTATGGTAACAACAAAGGAAATTTTGCTAAAGCAAGGGTTGTTGCCATGGAGGGAATCCAGTGTTTCTGGTTCTATGAAGTGCCAATGAAGAAGAAGCACAATGACTAAACCAGTAGACTGAC
Organism: Jaculus jaculus; assembly: GCF_020740685.1. Taxonomy (NCBI): domain Eukaryota; kingdom Metazoa; phylum Chordata; class Mammalia; order Rodentia; family Dipodidae; genus Jaculus; species Jaculus jaculus. The sequence continues at coordinate 137,503,316 of NC_059104.1, forward strand.
TACCACAGGTGCCTGTGCTTGATAGGGATAGGCCTACCATTCATGGGGCACTTTGATTTTAGGGTGATAGTGAATTAGATGACCACAGGGTGAAGAGAAGTTTAGGAAGATTTCAGTGTAATTTGTGGAAACAGGAGAGCTGTAAGAGTGAAAGTATGTCATATGCTCTGAGACATTCATGCCTGCTAGAATTGAATGCTTAGATTCAGAGGTGAGAATGACAGAAAGACTTAAAGTTTCACCCAGGTTTTCGGTTTAAATCAACAGTTAGGTGTGTCATATGCCATAAAAAAAATACTGCTGGAGAAAAGGTTGATGAGAAAAATTCAACTTGAGGGCAATAAATTTTAGGCCATAATAGATTTAAATATCGCAGAGGCATTCTGAAATCACAGATACTAGCTCTGAGTTTAGATGATTTGATACTGGCTTAGCAATGTCATTGTGCCAGTTTATTTTTCCATACCAATTTTTATATGAAGAATCATATGGTGGCTTTGAAAATGTTCTAATGATACTCTAGCACTCTTTTCATCAAGAAATTAGGACCCTTCTCATTATCATTGGGTCTTGGTAGAATTGTGAGCTTCAATTTTTAGAGCATGGAAGAAACGGCATGATGTGTCTTTGACAACATATCATAAAAAGCAATGTAGCATCTGTCCTTTCTGAAGTCACTTCTTCTACCCAATTTGGAACCCTGTACATTTGTATAATAAGGCCCAATACCAAGATGCTCCCATGGTGGGAGATACACATAGAAACTGATGCTCCGGGGCTCCATGGTAGCTATCATCAACTACCACCCACACTTGCAGAGATGCTTCTAGTTGACTCCAAAATTAGTCCTAACTGTTCATTACTTCAAGATAAGGTCCCACCAGCCATGGAGCAGAGACAAGATATCTAATCCTGTTGAGTTCTGAACCACAGATCCATAGACTAATAAGATAACTGTTTTATGCCAAGTTCTAACGTTGTTTGTTATACAGTCTCAGTGTATCAATGTGATCCTCTGAGAAGCAGACAACAACAAGGAGCTGTCAGACAGGGATGCAGGAGGAGATTCCTGAAAGAACAGGAAGAAAGGAAGCCAGGAAACACAGACAAAAACATGAGATCCCTATGGATGTTAATCTCTATTGAAGGACAGTCAGAAGGAAGAAGGCAGGAAATTTGGGCAGAAGTATCGGAAGAGCTAGTATTTCTGGTTCAGAATGGCCTTTGGGAAAGCCTTAAATCAAACACAGCTGTCATAAAAGTATATGTGCCAGGTTCAGACCTGCCTCTGTATCCCTGTAGCACTCATAAGCATGGTTTGGCAAAGGACTGCAAAAGATGTTATATCTCTGCAGTCTGAATCCCTTGGCTAACAGCTGAATTTGGATAAGAGCATTCTTTTGACCATTGCAGATACTAGTTGGAACAAACAGTACCTGCCTCATTGGATTTCCTTGGCAAAGAAATGATCCAATATGTACTGTGCTTGTCATAAACACATCTAGGGATCCTCCTGTGTCTGCTTCCCAAGCACTAGGATTGTGGGTGCATTCTAGCACTCCTGACTTTAACATGAGTGCCCAAGACCAGAGCTCAGGTCTCTGTGTTTATGTGGCCAACACTTTACCCATAGAGCCATCTCCCAGCATCTTCTTACTGCATATTTCTTAGGTTATCTTACACACTTTTGTGTAGATAAACTCAAGGTTGGTGATGACTTTGTGTAAACCACTTAAAGCCAAGCTGAAATGAAAACTTTCTGCCCTGCAAAATGCACTGTTTAAAATGAAAAGACAAGCTACAGATGAGAATATATTTGCAAAAGACATACCCAGTAAAGGATTGTTATTCAAAATATATAAGGATCTCCATATTCACCAATAAAGTTATACAAAATCCAAATAAAAAAATAAACCAAAGACCTGAACCTATCTTTCACCAATAGCATGGACAGATGGCAAATATATATAAGAAAAGTTGCTCCATCTCATATGTTATTAAGAAAATGCTAATTAAGAATGAGGTGCCATTCCATCTCTAGAATACAGAACCTGGACAGCATCAGGTGCTGAGGAGGGCATGGAGCAGCAGGAACTGATTCATGGTTTGGGGTGGGGGTGCAAACTGTACACCACTTTGGAAGATAGTGGGACAATTTCTGATGAAAGTAGATATTGTCCTAACATGTTTCAGCAATGACAATTCTTTTTTTATATATTTTTTGTTCATTATTTATTTATTTATTTGAGTGTGACAAACACAGAGAGAAAGACAGATAGAGGGAGAGAGAGAGAATGGGCGCGCCAGGGCTTCCAGCCACTGCAAACGAACTCCAGATGCGTGCGCCCCCTTGTGCATCTGGCTAACGTGGGACCTGGGGAACCAAGCCTCGAACCGGGGTCCATAGGCTTCACAGGCGAGTGCTTAACCGCTAAGCCATCTCTCCAGCCCAAGCAATGACAATTCTTGGTGCTTACCCAAAGATGTTAGAAAGTATATTCTCTCCAAAATGTGTATGTGGTCGTTTACAGTAGCAAGAACCCAGTGAATTGCAAGCAATCAGAATACCCTTCAGTGTCCTTTGGTAGGCAAGTAGATAAATACACCAGAGTGCATCCAGATAGGGAATATTGTTCAGTGCCAAATAGAAATGACATATCAAGCAATAGGAAGACATTAAGGATACATAAATGTTTATTACTGAGTGAAAGGAGCCTTTCTGAAGAGGCTGTTTGAGTCCAATTATCTTGGAAAAGGCAACATTACGGACAGTGCCTGGAAAAAGCTAAAGATAAGGAGACATGTATAGCCAGTGAACTTTTATGGTAAGAAAACCATTCTGTATAATACTATAATGGTGGGTATAGGTCATTGCATATTTTTTTAAGGCCATAGAGTTTTCAAGACCAAGAGTAAATCTTGCTGTAAATTCTGGGGGTATAATGTAGATTCACCAGTTGAAACAAATGCATCACTGTCACAGGCACTGACAGCAGCAGAGGCCAGGCACAAGTGGGGTGGGGGTATATGAAAAATTCTGTACATTTCTAACAATCATCCTGTGAGCCTAAAACTTCTCTAACATTAAATTCTTGTTTTTATAAAAAGCACTGAAGAATTATCCTGATGTCTACCTGGATTTATGTGAGAAGAAATGTGCCTTGTTAATGTACTAGAGGAATATGCACAGTAACCACAGTGCAAATGTATTTTGCTTAATGAATGCTGCAGAAAACTGGGGCATGAGGAAAGGAAAAAAAAATAAAAAAGACAAGTGGGAAAAACATAAATTATAAACTCTGCAAGTTTTTCATAAAGGATGAACCTCTCCCTGGGGTTCTTTCACAGTGCTATGGAATTCTCTGAACTTTCTAATTTGATAAACATTTCTTCATCTATGTTCTTTATTATTTCTTAATTTATACGAATAAAGAAATTTCCTCTGGGGATCAAATAATTGGAAAGAGCATTATTTAACATTTACTTAAATATGCATTTGGCTGTGACATATTTTGCTACATGTTGCTTCAAGTCTGATAAACCTCCATACTAGCATGACTATTTAAAGTTTGATATTTACCTAGCCCCTTTATGAGATATGATATTGAGTATAGGACTGTAGACTTACTAAAATGACAGCATGTCAAGTTTAGAGAACAGGCATGCTATATGGGAATACCACAAATTTTACCGATGTGTTCTGACTTTATCCAGTTCTATAACATGGAGAAATTTGCTTATTTTTCCCTTCTTGATATAAAATAAGGAGAATTAGTGAAACGATTTACACTTTTGTCTTTAGATTTAATGAATTTAATGTGTGGAAACCTTAAAAGTTTTATCTTATGAATGTCAAATCTGATCTATACTTACCTCAACTAGAGATGTGCCTTGATCAATGACATGTAAGCATGGTTCCTGATATAACTTAATTGGACAATTAAAAAAATGAGATTCTTGTGCTAGAGAGATAGCTTAACAATTAAAGTGTTTGCCTACCAAACCTAAGGACCCAGGTTCAATTCACCAGTACCCACATAAGCCAGATGCACAATGTGTCTGGAGTTTGTTTGCAGCAGCTAGAGGCTCTGGCAATGCCCAATTTTTTTCTCTCCCACTCTTTATTTCTCTCTCTCTTTCTAGCAAATAAATAAAATATTTTTAAAAAATGAGATTCCTGACCCCCCAAGCAAGACCTTCTGCTATGCTTTGTGTAGGTATCTCCCAAATGTCCATACCTTAAGGATTTCTGCTCCACTCCATAGTGCTATTGGGACATGGTAGACCCTTTACGGTGGAAGCTGCTGGGAGGCATTGGGGTGTTCCCTTAGTGGGGACTGCAGATTGATGATACTTGCTTAGGCTCTTGTTTTGCTCCTTGGTTGCAAATTGAATAGTTTGGATTTTATCACACTTACACTATGACATACAGCCTTATGCCAGAACCAAAACCAATGTGCCAAGCAATCATGCATGGACTGAAACCTCCACAACTGTTGGTTGAAGAACATCTTTTCTCTTTATAAGTTAATTATCTCAAGGGCTTTTTTTTTTTTTTTCAGTGTGATACAGACTGGCTAATACACCTTGTAGATTGCTTTGGTGGATAGACCCAGGAATCTGTATTTTAAAATGGCTCCAGGTGATTGTGATGTGACAGGCATTGAGTTTGAAATTTTCTGCTTTAGGTGACCTCCACTGCCCCTCAGATGTTTCATCATCTCAGACTTTCACCAGTATGTAATAAAGTACCCAGTTGATGTTCCAAAACAGCACGGAAATGATAGTGTGCAAAAATGGAGAAAATGTTTCTTCAACAACTGCAATTAATTAAAAATCTACAATGGAAGCCCCTCAGTCATGAGCTCCATTTAGAGATGATTAAATACCACATATTTATTACAAAACAGGAAACTAACTTTAGTGGAATAAAAATATAAATGAAATTTATTTCAGCTTGTCAGGTTTTCACTTTAAAACTTTTGAATATTTAGAATGTACTGTTGATATTAACAAGGACACAAAAAAATTGCAGAGGGAAATCCAGGCATCAGGACACTGAATAATGACCTTATTCCAGAACTCAGAAGTAAGGTGACAATTTCTTTTTTTCCCCATATTTTCTTGAGTCAACTAATGCTCAGGAAACCGAGATGTATGCATCAGGACAAAAGTGGGATTGTGGCTGCTTTGTCCCATTAGACTAAGTATAGTTTTGATCAAAACGCAAGAAATACCAAGAAGAAGAAACAAACAAACAAAACCCGCAAAAAGCCAAAACCAAAATAAAGATAATACAAGAGAAAACACTTACAAATAAATCACTTATGCATCATCTTTGATCTAAGCACAATAATGGTTGACTTGGCAAGTACCTGACCGAGAATTTCTTTTATTTGCAAAAGCTGAAATGATTCATCATCATGTTATTTTTTTGGTGCCAAATTGAGGTTATTTTCTCTGGCTCAACATCTGTGGCTACTCCAACGACCTAATTGGACAATAAAAATTTTCAGGCTTATGAAAATCAGGCTTTAAAAGGACAAGTAATAAATATTAGATGCATAAATATAACCATAGTGCTTGTAGGGTTTGATAACTGATCTCTACTGCTTGTGTACAGAACAGATTTCAAGATGCCGGAAGTGAAATCGATGTGGCCAAGTGTCAGAGCAGAGGATGTTTGTCTTTCACGGCACATGGAACTGCTTTGATGTGGCTTAGGATGTGTTTTTGTATTTCAAACAGCTTGCAGAAGGGAAACCAGCAAGGCATCAAATTATTTACCCTTCTCAGGGAAATATTTTAAAAGCTCTGTGAGGGCTCCATTTCCTAAAGCCACCTGTCACCTACAGCACACGTAATAAGCCCCAGATGCCGGATGCCAACCTGCTCACCCCGCGACTAGAAGAGAAAATATTTCACTCATTCTTCGGCACATCCTTAATTCGTTCGAAGCTAAACTTTCAGGCCATATTTTCTACTTAAACTTAATAACTCAGCTCTGACACTCTTTCCCATTGACCTTAAAGTTCCACTTGGCTGCTCGACACCTGCTTCCAAATGCATTAGAAGCACTCAGATTTTTTTTAAGTATCAGTTTTGTTTTCTTTGCTCAGCCTTGAGGCCATCCTTTGAATGTAAAGAAGAAAGGATGCTTGCTTCTGCTCCTTTGCAAATTTATGAGTCTTATGTTTCCTCACTTGAGATTGTTTATAGTGTTGCTTTGCCCACCAAAATATATTGGTTCCTAGATTTTTAAAACCCTTGAAACTAAAAATTTTAAATGTTGATTTTAAAGCATAATGTGAGAAAAAATTCTTCAAATCCTGTAAAATTATCTGTCTCTAAAAATGACTTTATGAAAGTATACCTAAAAGATTATGAATAGTTTCTGTGATGTTTAAAATATGACCATAACTACTTGGCAGTTCTGACAAAAGTATTAACTAAATCCTAGCATGAACTATTCAAAAATTTAGTTAATGACTTTATAAAATGTGTAGTTAGAATCTTAAGTGTTGGAGTTGAGGCTTTTAAATTTTATAAAGCTTGTTAAAAAAAATCTGAGAACATGTAAAATTTTCAGTATACTGAAAAAATTATAACTATCCATTTTTAGTGGGTCAGTGAGTGAATTCTATGTAAACTTCCTACAGTTTGAATAAGTGGCTAAAATTAACCTGTTTCATGTATGAAATCATTCTCCCACATGAATCTATTTTTAAAACCAAGTACCTTTCTCACATTAATGAAATTACTAATCAAAACAAATTCCACAGGAGGAAAATGTGTTGAATCTTTTTTGTGGGTGTGTATGGAGAAAAGAGAGAGAAGAAGAGAGGGAGAGAGAGAAGAATGAGAGAAAACTAGAAATAAATGACTTCTCGTGGAAAAAGGAGAATCAATGTGACAAAAATTAGTCTTGCAAATTGTATAATACTTTATAAAAACCCACAACTTCATCTGAAAGCATTCTGGTGGTAAATGAGTGATTCTTTTTTTTTTTTTTTGTAGAGATGGGTGACATCTATCTTTTACTGATGCCCCTCTGTGAGAAGACTTGGATAATACTGTCTTCACATTGCCATATGTTTCAGATAGCAACCACAAATAGGGACCATTTTTTTTGTAAAGAGGTAGGGTCAAGAGGTTAAAATAATAATCTCTCCATACAACCTGTTTGGAATGGTTTTATTTGATAAAACTGGGGTAGGCATATGAAGAGGCTGAGAAACTGGACTCACCTATTATATTTCTCTCTAGCTCCAGATAACACTAAATAAACCCTTAATCACACAAGAAATCACTCAACTTTTACTATTCCTTCTGCTCCTTGACCTGCCACTAGCCCATTTCATTTCCCATGCTCTGGCCTCTTGGCCCCTGTCTTTATAAGCCGGATCACCTGGCCGTCAGGCGGCTCCCAGTTCCCGCATCCTGTCTGGTGTCTGGTTTCTCCCAGGTTATGCAGAGTTTACACACCGCATGTGCTGCCTTTGGTCCTTCTCATCTCCTGGAAATGCTGCTCCCCCAGGCATGAAAGTCTTCTTCTAGCAGTTTTGTTTTTTCCTTAGCACTGGGCCTAGAAGGCTATACTGCTTCAGGAAGACAGCTTTCTTTTTGAACAGGGAAGTGAAACATTCATTCCATTCCAAGTAGTTGATTTTAAATAATGCCTCACTTGAAAATTTTCTTCATGATTTCCCATCCACAAACAGATTGTCCATAAGACAAGAGCATCTACACATAATTCTTGAACTTATCACACGTTAGGAAATGAAATAATGAAATAAATATGCAATTTCATATCTAAACATGCACATTGAACATTTAAACTTTTTATTCAAGCCTAGCAAGGTGGCATATTCCTTTAATCCCAGCACTTGGGAGACTGATGTAGGAAGATTGCTGAGACTATAGAATGAATTCCAGCCTAGCCTGGGATAGAGTAAGACCCTACTCTGAAAAACCAAAATAATTTTATTCCTTCTGTCAATTTTAGTATGTCTCAAATTACCTCCCTCTCCAAATTTCCTTTCCCTGTCCTCTGTTATATCCCTATTCTTACCCCTTCCTGCTGTGTCCTGTTGCTGTTCATGGTACAAGATGCTTCCACCACCGCATGCTAAACTAGACAGGGTCTTTCTTCCTTTCCTTCACAGTACAGACAGGATGTGTTCATGTTCATTTAATCAGTCACCTCCACCCACCTCTGAATCTACTGTTGAGACTCTCCAGGTTTATGAGCTTTCTAAGATGATCTTCTGCTGAAAACTGAAGTCATTTATAGGGTTATTTCTAGGATTAGTGAGATTTTCTAAAATTCCCTGCATATCACTGGAAAATAGGAAGTGTTCAATAAATGTCAACCTTTACTTTTATGGTTATTAATCATATTTGTAACCAATAGCCTTTCATGCTCTATTAGGTTTCCCTTTTGTATTAGTATAATTAAACTAGAAAAGTAGACCCGCTGGATGTATGTATATGGGTACATATATATAATGTACAGTTGCATGTATATACACATCCAAGCTTATGCATACATATACAAATACACATGATTCTTAATGTGTAATGGAGTTATGTCCAAGTAAGCTCATCATAATTTAAACCATCTGAAGTGAAAAATGCATTATAGCTTTGGAATATGCTGAGAACACTTGCATTAGCTTCGAGTTTGGCAAACTCATTTAACACAAAGTCTATTTAATAATAAAGTGTTGACTTGACCATATAGTATATCAAGTACTATACTGAATGGTTGTAAATATATGCTTTCATACCATGATAAAGCAAAAAAAAATGCAGAATAATTGCCATCAGAGGAGTGCCTGCACATCATGTGATTTGCAGGTGTTGGGTACTATGTGATCGATCATGAATTCTGGTAAAATAGTTTCTGTAAAGTTGTTTTACATTTGGTTTCACAACTAATGCTGGAGATTCAGGTCACAAAGCGGGTGGTGAGGAATGGAAGATGTATGTCAGGTACATGATAACAAGAGGAAACCAAATGATTAACCATCTGCATCTGCTTGTGTTGCCTGTGATTGTGAGGGGATGGATGTCTTGCAGAAATAGAGCTTCCTCGTCATGTGGCAGAATGTGGTCTTGGCCCAGGAGCTGGAGAAGGTGAAGGGCTGAGGGAAGATCTAGGGGAAAGGGATGGGACAGCAGACACAGCAGCCAATCATCAGATGATCATTAAAAATATATACATATATATTTGGACATTACACATATATTTAGACAGAGATGCAGAGAGAAAGAGGAAGCATGGACATAACCAGACCACCTGCTACTTCAAATGAACTCCCAAAATATGCACCACTTTCTGCATCTAGCTATACATGGGTGTTGGGGAATTAAATCTGGGACATCAGGGTTTGCAAGTAAGCACCTTTAAATGCTGAGCCATCTCCCCAGACCCCAGATAAGGTTTCATAGTATCAGCTAGAAAAACAAAATGGCAGCTGCTACTGTGTGATGTCCACATCCACTGAAAAGTCTCATTGTCATTTCTCTGTACTAGAAACATATAAAAGAGGGGATTTCGAGAGGCACAGACTTAAGTCGTCTAATGGTCACAGGATAATGACACCAATAATATGATCTCATTGTTCCCTCCGGAGTTTTCCATTAGAACACCAGGATCTGAGCTTTGCTCCCTTCCCAGTGGTTATCCTCCTAGATTGCTCTTCACATACCTCTGCTCTTATTCTATCAACAGTCCTCATCTAATGCCAAATGGGTCTCCATCCAAGGAAACAACTGCCATACCATGGGGTGATCACCTTCCTCTTCCTAAAACACACTGGGCCATTTGGATTCCAAAGGTTGGCAGGATGGTTACTTAAAAACTGTTCCTCATCCCAGCTGTTTCTTTGATTTCCTTCTCCTCTCTTATGACTGGCCTACATTCAGCCACAAGATGTAACCCTCTTTTTGTTGTGTGAATATCCAGCTTTAAGCAACTTAGATCCTACATTACCTTTAGTGGTCCAACCAGCATGTGTACCTTCTTCAGTGTGGAGACAACATCTTTTGCATATTATGCTTATTTTAACCCATTTGAAGTCTTTTGCATGGCTGGAAATATTTGGAAACTAATTAAATGCTTTCATAGTGGAGGAACTCAGTTTTTATATGATTTATATTATACACTAGGAGATAAATAAAATAATGTTTCATGGTGTACAGCTGTTTCCAGCACATAGTGTGGCACCCATTCCCTGGCTGTCACATAGGACCTATCTGAGAACCCTCAATGAATCATGCCTAGTTTACAGTATGTATTCATTTAATCAAATATTTCATACTCACATTCATTTAGAGAAATTACTTCATTTTCTTTTGTACCTTTACAGTTAAACTCCTTGGTCCTTACTATATAGTTTTGGTATTCTTTCCAGACAGACAGATAAACATTTTAAACACAATACCAGTACTCCTGGGTTCATTTCCTGAGGCTCCTATAACAACCACAACAAGGTAGCATAAATAACCAAAGTGTATTTTCACTGGTGTGGATGTCAGAAGTTCAGAAGTTGGAATGAAGATGTCAGCTGGCCCAAAGGCTTTAGAGGTGAAGCTTAAAGAAGTATCTTCTAGCCTCTGTTGGCTTTAGGTATCCCTTGAGTTATGACTACATCAATCATATCTGTATTGCCTTGTGGTCTGTGATCCCCTCCCATGTATCTCAAATCTCTCTCTGTTTATTTCTTATAAAATTGATGTAATTGGCTTAAAGGCTTCCCCAGATAATCCCAGATGACCAATCTCAAACTCCTTGACTAAATCATCCCTCCATGGACCCATTCTTCAGACAAAATCACATTCACACATTGTGAGGCTTAGGACATTCACTTATGTTTCAGGGGGACATCATTCAGTTTATTGCACCCCTTAAAGCAACTCATCCAAGAAAAAAAGCTGTCACGCCTTCAGAGGCTAATAATTGACTTGTTATTGCCTTTGCATTATGCTATTAGTTATTGCCCAGCAAATGTCCAGCAAAGTTATGACTGTCACATTTGCACCAAGTCCAAGAAGTGTGGCTCATGGGGAAAATAGTTAGCCATGAATTGCCATATTTTTAGACATCACTTCTCTTAGAACACCCTTTTATTGATTTCATCATTCCTCAAACCTTATGCATGGATATGCCTCAGGAGTTAAGGCTCTAAGGAGAGTGAAGACACCTGACTGCTTGTAAGAAATGCCAAATGAGGGTTGAGGAGGTTTGAGTGGATGACACACTTGCTGTAAAAGTGTGAATATCTGAATTTTGGATCTCCAGAACATGTGTAAAGTCAGATACTACAGTTAGCATCTATAATTCCATATGACTATGGTGACACTGGGTGGTGGAGAAGGGAGAATATTCCACAAGGTTGCATGCAAGCTAGCTTGTCAAATTCTGCCATGAATAATATGAGACTCTGTCTTAAATAAGGTTGGAGGCAAAAAATGGCAACTTCTGAGGTTGTCCTCTGATCTCCACACACATGTCATGGGCTAATACACAGACACACACAGACACACACACACACACACACACACACACACACACACACACACACACACACACACAGAGAGAGAGAGAGAGAGAGAGAGAGAGAGAGAGAGAGAGAGAGAGAGAATGGAAGATAACCAGTATATTGTATTCAGTCTCCCCCATAGGAGTATTTCAGTCATTTCTTTCAAGCTTTCATGTAAATCAATAACTTGTCAGGAAAACAGTTTCCAGTGGGTAATGGGCCAGGATGGCTATCTGTAATTTTCAAGTCTATTTCACTTTAAGTAGGCTATGTCTAGGGATGGTTGCATCCTCAGGGACAGCTCTGAGGGGTGAGGGATTTGCCAGCAGTGTTGACAGCTGAAATACCTTGGGAGGAGAATAGGGTGACTCTAAAACACAGGCAGGAGGCTGAAAGTCCCAAGGCACATATGAGGATGACATTGATGATGGCCATGACCATATAAAAGATGTGCTAGTGTGGCATCAATGTGTCCTATCCTGTGTGTATATAAATGGTACAGAAATATATTTGATTCAAGTGATATTAAACAAACACTGGGCCTTTAGTTCAATATCAAATGTCAGTTGCATTATTAAGATTTAACTCTTAATCGCTTTTCATTAATACATACTCTTTTCTCTTATTAAATAATAAACATTCAGTGTGCAACACCTGTTAGTTCATGAATATCCTAGTATATCTTGGGGTAATCGTACAATTATGGATTTCATTTAAGGGTAAAAAAGGCCATGTTCAACGATCTCAAAAGGATCCTAATTTGGGTTTATTCTGCATGGGACAGAACATGCTGATTAGGTAGCATCCACTCTGGTTTCGGTTTCTCTGCCCTTCGGGCTGCACATGCATGTGCTTCCTCAGAGCTCATTGCAGGAACTTGGTCCCCAGGGATGGGTCCCTGGTTTCAGAGGAAGCAGCTGGGCAGGAGGGTTTGGTTTCACATCTGGTTTCACTTTGGATCCATGGGATGCTGCCCAAGGGGTTCTTAAGCTTGCTGGGAAACAATGTCTTTATGTTTTTCAACTACCTTCCACTCCCACACAGGCATGCTTAGTAGGTCCACAGACCCACCCTGAAGGATTTTGTGCCCACAGAGCTGAGAGAAGCTCTTACTCCACATGCTAGTGGTATAGGTCAATGGTCTTGACCTGTCCATAGGACATAGGCCAGAAGGCAGCTTCCGGGATTCTTAGTCATTTGCTATACATGTCATGAATTCAGTTCACTCACAGGCTAACAACACAGGCTCTCCTCCCTTCCCCTTCTCTCCTGCATCTCTTTCCTTACATGTGATATCCCCTCAATATTTATACAAACATTACATTTAGGGATAGAAAGTTTGAGTTTAAATTTGGCTCAATTGCTCATTTACTTTCAGATCTTCAATCATTTTAGTTTCTTTAGTCTCAGATGTTTTTATTTGTAAACTGGAAAGAAGTCAGTCTTCTTTGGTCCATGTATATTTAAAGAAGATGAGCTTAAATGAAGCAATATTTGTGAAACTGTGTGTAACCATGAAATGCTCCTGAAAGATGAATGTCTGGGCATGCATCAAACATTTGGGTGGATTCGAATGTCCTAAGAAAGTGCAGAAGAAAAAGTGGATGGGTCTGTCAACAAGTAATGGAGGACTTCTGAGCATTGTAAGGAGATCTTGAAGTTGATCTAGAGCCATACTCATCTTAATGATGAGGACACTGAGGTGAATGTGGCCAAGAACCTTGTCTAGCTCCTAGGCTTCCTTTCTTGCCTTCATAGCAGTTCCAGCTATGATGACCTCATTGATGGTTTTGCTTATTATCTGATTTCCTGGCCATTCCAGCCCTAGGAAAGCTGGACTACTTCACCTGGCTTACTTCTGTGTGCCCAGAACTTGGGCACTGTTGATAATGAAAAATCTAATGAACAATGTGGCTGATCCCTTTCCTGGTACCTGGTCCAGTGGCCTTGCTAATTCTGTTACATCTTCCTATATCAGAGGGGGTGTAAATCCTGCAGTGTTTCTCCCTCTATTTTTTAAGCCTTGGACATCTCTGTAAGAGTAATTCTCAACAGAGTCCTAGCTGTCATTTATCTATCCATGTATAGGAAATTAATACAAACATAAGATTGCTAATAGGTCAAGAAGTTAGTCATGTAGAAGGTGTGAAAGAAGCGAGTTTCGTGAGGCCGGACATTGGACTGGCATGTTTATGGTTAAGTGTCATTGACTGGCCCACAAGAGACCCTTGGAAATATGTAACACAAATGAGCAAATGAATGAGTGGCCCCTTTAGAATATTGACAAATGTGTAGTTCAATGGTGAGATGATTATCTGAATGACACATTGATGGCCCTTCAATACTCTGGATGAGGGGCAAGGTATGGAGGATGACACAAGGCTATGGCATGCTTTCATCTGTCAATGGGAGTCAGAATATCTGGTTGGGTTCCCATGCAGATGGAGGTGGGGGTGAGGGAGTGAATGCAGCTGTTGAGGGAATGAGCGAGCCATCATTGAAACCATAAATATGCCAGGGACCCACACTGTGATGCTGACAGATGCCCTCCCTGCAAGCTCAGATGCGAGAACTCTTGGAGTCCAGATTTCAAATTAGAGTCACCTGAGCCCAGTCAGGGAACTGTCATCCCTCCAACGGAATGGAAAAGAGGAGGAGGGGGGCGAGTAGAAAAAAAAAAAAATCTTTGTAGCTGAGCCTACCTGACTTTCCTCAGTGGGAGACTGAATAGTGTTTCATGTCAAGGAGATGTAGTTAAAATGCAGACTGCTGATCATGGTCTCAGAATTCCAGAGGCGTGGTCTGTGCCCGTGGACCACTCATCTCTCCTCCCTTTGATCTATCACTTATGTGGAGAAAGGCTTTTATGTGTGGTTCCCATACAATGAGAAATTTAGTTCATTCCATTAGGAAGAAGTAAGAAGTCTAGTTCTGCCACATTTGCTTCAGGCTTTCTTTAAAGTACTTAGGAATGCATTATCCTCATACTCTAGGTAGCCTGAACACTTTTTCCAGGTTGTTTATAATATAATTTTTGAGTTCCTTTTAGCCGGCTCACAGCAAGTAAATAGCTACTTTTAAAAGATAATGAAGCAAAGATGGAAGCACACCCTGTCGGTGTGCACAGATATTTGCAAAAGGTGATGCTAAGGGAATATATTGACAGTGCATTGACCAAAAGTGATTCACTTTAATTTTATAATTGAAATTTTCACATTCCCATGTCTGTTAAACTTAAAATCCATTTTTGGTCATTTCATGCACATATTGTAACTCACACTTAAAAATATGCCTCCCCCCCTCCTGCTCTAAGTCAGAGCACTGTGATTTTGAATTAGTGTTCTTGGCTGTATACAAGTAGTTTACAAGGAATCAGCTACAAAAGCTTTTATCTGAGGTGCGTGTATGAGCATATCTGAGTGAAGTGACTACCCACAAGAATGTACCAGTTCATCAACTTCAGGTGGGCCATTTTTTTGTTTGTTTTTAAGGTAGGGTCTGTCTCTAGTCCAGGCTAACCTGGAATTCACTTTGTAGTCCCAGGCTGGCCTCAAACTCACAGAAATCCTCCTACCACTGCCTCCCAAGTGTTGGAATTAAAGGTGTGAGCTCATTTTCTGTGGTTCCTACCCTAGAACAACTTGAGTTACTCCCAAATGCCAGAAGTTGGTTTCTACCTACATTGAGCTGTTGATCAGAGAGACCTATGAGGTCCCCCAAACAAGAGAGGCTTCTAAGCACCCGATTACCCACCTGAGGTAAAAGGTAAGCCCTACAACTGAACATACCATATACTGCTGACACAGAACACAGAGAGCCCTGGCAGGAATCAGCCCCAAAATGTTTAGCCCGTTTCATACTGGAAAGGGCTATATGAGCTACTAGGGGAAATTATCCAACAATGGTGAAAGCAAGCAGGCGTCAAAAATACTCAGAAGCAACCAGTTTGACAAGATGTACACACCAGTGTAATGGTGGCACAAAGACTCGCTGGGTAACCAGTGGCTTTCTAATTGGCTAAGCGACCCACTTAGTGGAAAGGAGCCCATAGCTAGAACTGAGAACCAGGTCAGAGTCCTATAGAAACAAAGATTATGGTCTCCAATGACAAGCTCCCACCAGTCGTCAGCCCAAAAGGGGGGCTACATCTATCAAAATCTCCCTAAATTAACAATGCTTATCTCATTTAATCTATGCTGAATTCATTCTCCATTGGAGAATCTGGTTTTCACCTGAGGAGATAAACTACCCCTCACGCTTCAGCCAGCGCCCAGGTGAAACCACAGAGGAATCAGTGAGATGAATAAGAGTGCTTCTTTCATGTCAAGCCTGACAATTAGCACCAGGGTAAAGGAAATAGACACTGAAGATACTCAACACATACCAAAGCAGAAATACAGAAGCTTCTGCAGTCTTAAAACATACCTACACAGCTAAGGGAATTTTGTGAAAGGAGGGCAGAAAGATTGTAAGAGCCACAGATGGGACAGCATACCTAGAAGGATTATCCCCTCCCCAATGACTGACTGATACTCTCACAGCTCATAACCTGCCACCCCATGGGGGAATGCCAACAGCCCCACTAAGGAGGGCCCTCAGGAGAATGGAGGCAGGGAGTAGGGAAATGATGGTTACCAGCACATAACAAGTTCACACAAAGTATATTCATAATAAAAAATAATCAGGTGGACCATTGTGATCCAGGACTAATTGCATTTGATTCATAAATCACATGTCTATATTTTATTTTAAAATGGTCTCAATGGGTTTGAGAGATGGCTCGGTTGTTAAAGGTATTTGGTTGCAAAGCCTGACCAGCCCGAGTTCAATTCCCCAGCAACCATGTAAAGCCAGGTGTTCAGGCTATAGCACATGCATCTGAAATTCATTTGCAGTGGCAGGAGACCCTGGTGTACCCATATTCACTCTCTATGTGTTTGTTTGTTTGTTTGTTTGTTTGTTTGTTTGTTTATTTCTTTCTTCCTTCCTTTCTTTCTTTCCTTCCTTCTTTCTTTCTCTCTTTCTTTCAAATAAATACATAAAATATTTTTTTAATTTTTATTTATTTATTTGACAGTGACAGACACAGAGAGAACATAAAATATTTTAAAAACTAAAATGGTTTTAAAGCTTTAAGGTTGGAGAATAAAAGCTTCCATTGCATTTGTATTTATCAGAGGAAATTCTATCAAGATTGATTTTGCTTGGGGAAATAATATTTGTTTCAGTAGTAACTGGATGAATCACCCTATGCCTTTGACATAAATACCACATATACTTCAACCTTTATGATTACATCTAACCCTACTAACTTCACAAGTGTCCCATCTCCAGATATCATTAATATAAATTTGAGAATTAAGTTTCCAGTATATGAGCTTTCCAAGAGACCACATTCCAAGACACAATGAGGTGAGGAAGGTTTTCCTAAATGCGGAAGTGGGGTATTAATGAATGATTATTATGGTTTAGGTTTGATGCCTAATGCCACTTTTTATCTCAAAGCTGAACTATCCAAATGATTTTTTTTTTATGGATCAGCTTGCAGTGGAGCCCAGGGGATTGTAATTTTCAATAGCCTGGGCTAGATATGAACTAAGTACACATGTGTAGGGTATCAAATCTTTGTGGTACATTGAGAAAGGAGACCCAAAATTTTCCACATAATCAGAGAACAGGGAATGAATGTTTCCCAACTCCTTCTATGAGGTTAATCATTAAAGGAAAGACATGGTAAAATTCAAACATAACTTATGCCTCATTGTTAAAATGCTCTAATGTGGAAAACATAAATCCCTATTGGCTCCCATCTTATTAAAGAAAAATAAAATGTTTTTTAAAATTTTTTTTATATATATTTTTAAATTTTTTTACTTATTTATTTGAGAGCGACAGACACAGAGAAAGACAGATAGAGGGAGAGAGAGAGAATGGGCGCGCCAGGGCTTCCAGCCTCTGCAAACGAACTCCAGATGCGTGCGCCCCCTTGTGCATCTGGCTAACATGGGACCTGGGGAACCGAGCCTCGAACCGGGGTCCTTAGGCTTCACCTTAGCGCTTAACCGCTAAGGCATCTCTCCAGCCCGAAATAAAGCTTTTTAAACATTTTCAATTTACATTGTACTCTTCCATGCTTCAGAAGATTACTTTGCATGGCACTCTAAAATTTTTAGTTGCAGAGTAACATCACAGGATGCTTGCGATCCACCTATGTTCTCCCTGAATATTTCTCCCATTCATCCAGGCAGTCATATACATCCTTGTTTGCAGAGACAGAGCTGAAAGAAATTGCTCAGAGCTATGATCCCCAATGTCCCAGAAAATAAAAAAGAAAGAGTAGTTCCTCAGGCTGATGGGGACTCTAGGCAACTTCTCTGAAATATCTGAGAACCTTGAATTGTTCAACAGCAATTCTCTGAGAAAGAAATGGAGCCCCGAAAAGAGTGAAGTTTATGTCTTCCTAGAAACAGTTCTCTCCCCTTGGTAACCATTTCATGCTTCAAAGACGCACAAGAATAGGTAAAGTTAGAGTGCAGGGCATCTTACACACCTCAGCTATAGTATAGTTTTAGATATAAGGAACATTTCTTCTGTTTCAACAGGACCAAATAAGTTCCATAGACTTTCTGAGTGAATACGGAAGGTACAGTGTGATACAGTAATGCCAGAATTCTTTATGAATCCCATCAGATGAGAGCAATGTAATTTTAAAAAGAGTTCCATGAATTTGTTGAAATTTCTTCCCTTAAGTGTGCCGCATAGTTCTGTTCTCTTGAGTGTGTTCTTAATTCCTGCCTAGGGAAGAAGTGACAGATGCACTTCCAGTGTTAGGTTATAAAATGGTTGCAGCATTTGTTTACTCTCTCTGAAGCACTTTCTCTATGACAAGTGGAAATATGAGATTATCCAATGTGGGTGGAATGTCCTTGGCTACTGGCTAGCAAGAAATTAATGGTTTCTGCCCAGAGACACACCAATTCCAGTTAACTTGTAAAGTCCTATTACATTAGCTCCCTCTATTCAGTCAATGTGAATTATTAGGCCCATTCCACCCTTACAGGAAGGGTTTATGCAAGTATCGTTATCCTAGGAGATCATCCTGGCACACCTTAGGCCACCATAATGGTGATCACTTTAGTTTTCAGAATTTCTTTCGTGATGTGGTCATGTGATTCCCATATAGATCTGACTTTTTGAGGTAGTAAGTTCTTTGCTAAAGAGTATTCCTCAGGGCTGGAGAGATGGTTTAGCGGTTAAACGCTCGCCTGTGAAGCCTATGGACCCCGGTTCGAGGCTCAGTTCCCCAGGTCCCACGTTAGCCAGATGCACAAGGGGGCGCACGCATCTGGAGTTCGTTTGCAGTGGCTGGAAGCCCTGGCACGCCCATTCTCTCTCTCTCCCTCTATCTGTTCTTTCTCTCTGTGTCTGTTGCTCTCAAATAAATAAATATAAATTAAAAAAAATTATAAAAAAAAGAGTATTCCTCAGTATTATGGGAAGCACTCATACTTTAGACAAACCTTTCACTCATTTTCAGATTCCCAAATCATTCAGATGATGTATGGAAATACTATCGAGTGCCAGGCATGAGACTTGGGACACAGAGGAAGGAGGATCACCATGAGTTCAAGGGTACCCTGAGAGTACATGACTACATTGTGAATTCCAGGTCAACCTGAACTAGAGTGAGACACTAACTCAAAAAATAAATAAATAAATAAATAAATAAAACATACCATTGAGAGCCTGAAAGACTAGAATTTCTCCCCTAAGAAACCAGACCTTGAAAATACTGTCCTCATTAAAACTCTATCATGAGTACATAGACTGTTGTGTTTGAGATGTGTGTTTTACAGTTACACAATGATTCTTCAGAATCACAGAAGAGATGATGAAACTCACCCACTCTGAGAAAAGCTACATCAATGGCATCTGTAGAGCATCCAAATAATAAAACCTAACACAGTATTGCAGTACAACACTGTGTGTGTGTGTGTGTGTGTGTGTGTGTGTGTGTGTGTGTGTGTGTGAAAGAGAGAGAGAGAGAGAGAGAGAAACTGCATATCCAGCCTTCAAAAATAGCAAAGAGGAGGGGTGATTAATAATGTATGAAGGAGCTAGGGGCATGTTTCCCTCTTGCTTTCTTGCCCTTTAGGTCTGTCTATTTACCAGGACTGAAAAGTTCAGATATTTAGAACATAGCCTCTTTCTCTGCTCAGGTGGGAAGAATTGTTCAGACCTGGTGAAGGAACTGACTAAGGTAGTTAGCATACAGGCTGATGTGTACCGGTCTTGCTCTGTATTCTCTCCCAAAAGATGGGGTTATACCAGTTGGCATGGCAAGGACATAGAGTGGCCCTGAAGCTGGATGTGCTTCTCTCAAATCTTCCCACTCCTAATGACCAACAAGTCCACAACCATGATACTCCCTGAGGACATGTCTTGATCTAAGTTTTGTTCTAGTTCAGTGACTGTAGGGTTCTTATCACATGAGTGTTGAAGGATTTAGCATGCCAGTGAATAAATAGAAATTATGTATGCACATATTTGTGAAAAAAATTCTAGCATTGTTTCAGTTTTGGATGAGCTGCTGACATGTGGTAGGAAGTATATGTGGCTTAGCCTTGGATGGTCTGGATTTAAGCCTTCCTCTTCATGCCAGCTGAATAAACATGGGCATGTTAATTAAATTCCTGTCCATACAATGCATATAATACTGGCAATACTGATCCCATGGGATTCTGTAAGGTATAAGAGTGCAAACACAGGAAAGTTGCCAAGCAGTCCTTAGCATTTTGTAAAGACTCAACAAATGTTTGCCTCTTGGGCAGTGTAGAATGAAAGGTTGCGATTCTCTGTTTCATATCATTTATCCTTTAGTCATGTGCTGTATCTCCAGGTGTGTTTCATTTCTTCAGACTGGGCTCATTGGTCACATCATGAATTCCTTGGTACATTTGTGCCTAAGTGAATACTGAACAGAGTAAATGCTTTAATTAAAATAGAGAAATAAATCAGTTAATTAAATGAAAAAAGGACTACATGCAATGTTTATTCTTAATTCTTCCATGGACAAGATGTTTAATATTTATGGTTCTCCTCTTTCTCACTTATGATGAAATGATTTTTTTAAAAATTCCTTCAGGGTTCATGTCAAATGAATACATTATAGTGCATAGTATTGTACTAAAATGTGATAGGTCCATATTTTTAGTTTCAGTATTCTTTCTACTTAAAATGACAGTCTTTCTGTTGGGTTCTTGTCACACATGGCTCAGGGAAGTATCATCCTTCTAAGTACCAAGGGGCACATGCCTGGAGACAGCTGGAGGGTTGAACATCTAGAAATGCCAATTTTGAGCCCATTTTCCCTGAATATTCCGTATCATTCAAGAAATAAATGACCAAGTGGAATTAGCAAGGAGGTGGATGGAGCAATCTGCATATTGCTTCTGTTCTTCTTCTTTCTTTTTTTGCCAAACTTAATACAGCTGATTCTTTGTGTGTGTGTGTGTGTGTGTGTGTGTGTGTGTATGTCACTTTGACTATAGAACTTACCTGAGGGCAGAGGAGGATTGTTTGTGAGTCTCAGCTAATTATGACAGAGTAGCTTTTTAGTTCCTTCTGGATCAGAATCCCCCTACTTTTGTGAATGATTCTGTTCTCTGAGGTACAGATCTCTCCTTCTGCCGAGGATCGCCATCTCCCCTATCAGCCATGGCACTGCTAGTTTATAAAGTTGAGGTGATGACATCTGTGTGTACAGTTGGTATTTTTCTTGCTGTTTCCCCTAGAGAGTCTTGGCATACAACCCTTCCATTTAAAAAAGTCCATGCCCATTCATGATTTTGCTATTTACTTCTGTCTTCCCACATGAATCTCCAGCGACCTCCTTACATCTCTGGCATAATCAGGTATGGAAGCTCTGTTGTACAGAGTCTTTGCTGCTCTTTCTCCTTAGCAAGAAGTACCTATTGCATCATTGTACTGTTTGCATGCCCATCTTCTTTTACAAGGACAGGAGATGATATGACGTGTGTATACTTATCTTCTCTCCCTGGTCAGTGAGTACACAGTAAAATTTTACAGAATGAGAAGATGGGTGGGTTGGTCAAAAAAAATTGATATTTTAAAAAAATAACACAGTGACTAAGCTTAGAAGCTAATGTAGAAGGGAAAATGATAGAGCTGGGAATGTTGGCAGAGACCTGGCATTAAGACAGGTATGTTGAGTTTTAGGCCAGCCTGGGATGTCTGGTAAGAGACTGTCTTAAAAAGCAATACATAAGTAGAGTTTCTAATGATCATGTTTTTTTTCTATGCCTCCATGCTGACAGCTTCCTGGCTGGCTCCAGCAGTCATTTAAAACCAGACCGTATGGCAACCAACTTTTTTTTATTTCTTCTAGTTTCTCTCCCACATGGTCATCATAAATTGATGTGCATGTTGTGTAGATTATTTCACACAGAGAAGTGATCTGGGTGGAAGCATAATGTGCTATTTATATGCCTCATGGACACTTCAGGCTTGGCTTCAGTGTCTTCTTCTTAGAACTAGACTTGGTTTCTTGATGGAGGGCAGGCTTTCCTCTGAATCTGGGAAATTGAGTTTATTTGGTGACCCCAGAGCCTTACTGAAGACCTTCTGGGAACCTATGATCAGATAATAAGTTTCATAAATCTTAAACATGCAAGCTGGAAGATGTAACACCTATATTCTCTGGACTCAAGAGGTAGAGGCAGGAGGGTCACACGTTCAAGATAAGCTTAAGCTTCATAGCGAGTTCCAGTCCAGCTTTGCCTATGTGATGATATCTTCTCTCAAAAAGAAAACAAAAGAAAGGAAAAAATACATGAAAGTTTTTTTTTTTTTTTTTTTTCTAAGTAACTCCTAAATACATGATTAAAGATTGAGTCTCTTTCCAGGCAAGTCTTCATAAATGATCAATAGAAAAGGTTTCTTCTGATAAGGTTGGTTAATCTTGGTTGTCAACTTGACAGGATTTAGAATCATGGAACATGAAAATATCTTTGAGGAATTTTCTAGATTAGATTAAATAAGGTGAGAAGAGAAATCCTAACTGAGGGTAGAACTATGACATTGGCTTGGTATTCTATATAAAAAGGAGACAGATAATTGAGTACCAGCATGTATCTCTCTCAGCTTCTTCACTTCTGAATGTGGCCAATTGACTGTTCCTGTCTACTGCATGCTTCCCCACACATGGTGGAGAGTAAACTCAAACAAGCCAAAAGAAAGAAAGAAACAAACAAAATATAAATAAACAAAGATTCTTTCCTTAACATGCTTTTGTCAGGGCATTTTGTCACAGAAACAAGAAAGTACTACTGAAGAGGCCAGTTGCTTCTCAGGTAGACATGGTCTTGGCCCTGAAGACATGAAATCACTAAGGGGGATGTTTCAATTCCTTGAAGAAAGTATGTCTAAATATTAATTTCAGTAGATGGTATCATGCACAATTTACAAGAGTTGCTGATACTCTAGAAGACCATAGAAACCACATAGAGACTTTTGCTGGACTGGAAAGGGACACAGAGTCCACGTGAGTAAAGCATCAGAAGACATGTATTTGGACACAGGACTAAGGGGCATCTGGAAGAAGCCAGCCACATAGCACTGACTGAACTTTAAGTTTCTGTATCCCATGTAAAACTTCTGATTAAAATTTTAAAAAATGAAATTCAATTAGATGAACAAAAGAAAATTAATTACACCACAGGATTTGTAGCCCTAAAACTATCTTGTCTGCATGTGTTTGTTTTCTAGATATTGTGTGCATGCATGATTGGACTAACACTTGTGGCCATGGTTAATGGAAGGGACCACACCTGGTGCTTTCTTGGAAGTCCTCTCTGCTGCTGACTTTGTTCAATATCTTCTTTCATAGGATTCACTCTCTTGTCATTGCTTTCTCCTGTTTCCTCTCATGGGAAGGATGTACACTTTCTAGCATAGCTATGTTGCTACACTTACAGATGTGTATAGATGCCAGGAGATAGGAAATCCAAAGTTCTGTTATTTTTTTTTTCAACTCAGTTGGTTCTATTCTATATACTATTCACCAGGACTCTTGTTGAAAAATCACATAAAATCATGGATTTGAGATAAGGCTTAGTGGTTAAGTCACTTGCCTGTGAAGCCTCAAGACTGGGGTTTGATCCCACAGTACCCACATAAGACAGATGCATCTGAGGTTTGTCTGCAGTGGCTGTAGGCCATGGCATGCCAATTCTCTCTATGTGCCTCTCCCTCTCTCTGATAAATAAATAAAAAACAAACAAACAACAAAAAAAGATAATCACATAAAAATCAAACTCAGTTTAGCTTTAGCTGCTAGGTAATTTTCTGGTTGATAGACTTAGAAAGTGGAATTAGTAACAGTTTAGTTAAGGCTAGGTTTCTTTATTTGGTTTATCTTGGCTTCACATGCATGCATGATTTTATTTTTCTTGTGGCCCCAGTAAGTTAGTAAGTCTTGTGGCTCTAGAAAGTTCCTTTCGCCTGGTAGTACTGACTCTTAAGTATTAAAGTGTCTTCTTATTGATTCTCATAGCTTTCCACAGTTTACCCTAAACTATGTACTGTGCACAGTCTGTGATATATATCGGTTCACTAGCCAGAGGAATATATTTAGCTTTTGACTTACACATGATTTTATTTACAGACATGATGAGAAAGGGCTCAAAGGAAGGTCGTGTGTGTGTGTGTGTGTGTGTGTGTGTGTATGTGTGCACACACACGTAGCAGTAAAAAATCAGAAACGGATTCTGGGCTGGACAAATAATACCCTTCAACTGCATTCATACTCATCCTTTGGTATCCCTGGAGGATTTGGTCACAGCATTTGTCCCTGGACATCAAAACCAAAGACAGCTCATGCAAAATGGCATAAGATTTTTATAGAATTCACATCTTTCTACATACTTTGTCATCTCTATATAACAGAAATGCTTGCTGTAATGTAACTGCTATGCCAATCGTGGTAGTGTTATAATGTACTGCTAAGCAAAGAATGATCAGGAAATATCTTGGACATTGTGAAAGTCAGATACTACTGTTAACTTGATCAGATTAGGTATCAAGTAACACACCCTCTTGGGTAGTTTTGTGAGGATGTCTCGTGGAAGGATTGGTGAAGGGAAGAAGACTTTCCCCCAGAGTGGATGGCCCTTCAGTCAGTAGAAGGTCACAGAGAGCTCAGGACCTTTAGCTGGCTTCCAGTTCTTCTCACTGGTGCTTACATCTACCCTGTTGATTCTCTCCTTTGTGGACCTCAGAACTCAGCTTCATGAGCCTCCCAATTTGGACTGAAGGCCAGCAGCTCTCCAGGAATCCTCCAGGCCTTCAGTACCAGTTTAGAACTGAGGAGCCATAGAGCCTAGTAAACAGATTAGCTATTCATTCAAAGTTTCAAACTCTCCGGCCTGCCGTGTTGGGCTTCCCAATTTGATAAATGCCCTTTATGATACATGCTTATTCTATAGGATCGGTTCCTCTAGAGAACCTGATTAATTAAGACATACTCAGCAGAGATGAAAATTTTGCCCCAATTTTCGTTAAATGAATTATAAACTTTACTTTCAAAAATATCATGTGTTCAACCATTTTTCCTCAAATTTCTTTGTGTCATTTTTTCTTACTGCTGTATAGAATTCCATTGTGTAGATATACCACATCTTTGTTATCCATTCTTCTAATGATGGACATCTGGGTTGATTCCAGCTTTTAGCTATTACGAATTGAGCAGCTACAAACATGGTCAGAGTACTTGATGACCCACCAAAGGCCAGTGGTAAGACCCTATTGCTGAAGACTCCATACGCAGCTGACATGTAAAATGGAATGGCATGGCTGGAAGCCAGGAGAGAGTCAGTCCCCAGACAGTCAGCATGTCTAGTGCCAGAAGGTAACACATGGGTGACTGGGGGAAATGACTAATATCTGTCCAAGCAACTCATTGTCTAACCTAATTAGCAACAAATAACCTGGTGTGATGCCCACACAAGTGCAATAGTGGCACACAGCCATGGTGGGGAACCAACTACTCTTGATTTGGCTAACTGATCCCATCAGTGGTACTAGACCCATAGCTGGAGCTGGGAAACAAGTCAGAACCATACACAAACACAAGCCCACTCTCCAATATCAAGCTACCATCAATCATGGGGTACAAGAGGGCCTACACCTATCAAACTCTAAGTAAGTGTTATCTTAATTCTCTGGGTGCTAACTTACTCTCCGTTGGAGAATCTGCTTCTCTTTTTCAGATAGATGCAGATCCTAAGGAGAGAGCTGCTCCAACATGCCTCAAAAGGGGCCCAACTGAAACTAAGGACAATTGGTGAGACAAGCAAGGGTGAAGTTTTCCTGTGAACCGGATACCAGCACAAAGCGGAAGGAGACCAACACAGAGAAAAATCAACTCCTACCCAATCAGAGAGCCAGAGCCTTAGAGCCCCCCAACACCTCAGCACTGAAGCAGACCAAAAATGAACCCAATATGGCTCAGGGAAATTTTGCGGAAGAGGGGGCGGAAAGAATGTCAGAGTCACATGTTGGGTCATGATTTGCAGAGACATTTATCATACCAATAACTGTGGGCTAACTCCACAATGCACGACCCATTTACATCAACAAGGAGGGTCCAATGGGAGGGGGTAGATCATAGATGAGCCTAAACAATGGTACCAAACTGCCTGTATTTGCTGAAAAGAAAACTAATAAATTAAATTTAAAAAAAATATCATGTGTTGGTTATATTCCCATAGGGCTATACTCTTCTATGTCCTCTCTCTAACCTTCCTTCCACTGAGGTCCCTCCTTAGTGGGGTTATTTGTATGTACTGTCAGTCATGAATCCATCAGCCATTCTCTGTGGGGGAAGAGTAGTATCCTGTAGCATTGTCACAATTTTTTTTTTATTAGAGGTCGATTCAGTCTACAGATGTGAAACCTAGTGTATGTGCTGAAGCAGCACCATGTGGTTTTACCTGGGCTGACTGAGGAAGTCATTGGTATCCCTCTCCATCATTCACCTGCCCATTTTTCTTGCAAGCCACAGCAATTTTCCAGTCTCCACTAACCACAAGTTGTAGTTATAGATGTGTGTGGCCATGGCCAGCTCTTTGCATGGGTTCTGGAAATTCAAACTCAGAAGGTCCCAGGCCCTCATGCTTGCATAGGAAGCACACTTAATGGCTGATCCATATCCCCAGTGCAGGTGTTCGGATTTTATTGCATTGTATCTGGAAGACCACAATTATTGGGAAGATGTTAAAGATATTGCAATGCACTAATAGAGATGATGCCACAACATGAAAAAGAGGTAGTGAGCACTCAGCAAGGCAAAGGTACTGGTAACATCTTAGTTTCCAAGGAGCACTGGCCACCCCCCACAGAGACATATGGATGTAATCATAGGCCCATGCTGAATACCAACAGTCCCACTGAGGAGGAACCTCAGTGGAATGGAGCCAGGGGAAGAGAGGTATAAGAGGATAACATAAGAAGAGAAATAGGACCAAAACATGTTTTGTTCATACAGTAAAGTTCATAATTAATAAAATAAACAATGAGCCATGCTTTGTCCTTTGTCTTTTGATACTGAGTCAAATGATATTGCCAAGATGGTTGTTTTTATTTGGCTTCATTTTTGAAAAGATATTTTTATTGATTTATTTGGAGGGAGAAAGAGAGACAGAGAGCGAGGAGGAAGAGAATAGACATGTCAGGACCTCTTGTCCTTGGAAATGAACTCTAGATGCATGTTCCATTTTGGGTATCTGGCTTCATGTGGTTAATGGGGAATTAAACCCAGGACATCAAGCTTTGCAAACAAATATCTTTAACTGCTAAGCCATCTCCTCAGCCCTTATTTGTCTTCTTTGTGAAGTGCATTTGGTAGCCTATGCTACATATACCATTTAAACTATTTATGTAAAGAAAAATAAAAATAATGCATATATTCCAAGTGTTCACTATTTTGAAGATTAATATGGCCCTTCCCTAGGAAAAGCCATGTATTCCTTTTTCCCCTAAAAGTTTATACCTCTACAATGTCTAAAAGGCAGCCCATCCCTTAAACGGATCCATTTAAGGCTGACTTTCAAAATCCCTTTTGTGAGATACGCATGCAATGTACTTAACTATTTGAAATCACTCAAAAATGGAGTGCTTGAATTCCTAGAAAGCTGTATCCTCATGAACTAACTATCCTTAATCTAAATCAAAAGAAGAAAGGTTTTATTTGCCATTGCATAAAAAGATACACAATGATGATGTTCTTCAGGCATGCTCCCAAGAGGTTCAAACATGGTTTTAAGACTTGGCATAAAGAACCCTGAATGTTTTTGCAGGGTTCACAGCTGTTTAGGCTTAAGATGTAATTACATTTCATTATCAGTGTCAGATAAAACACATGCAGCCATGCTGGTCCAAGTCAAGCCATAGAGATGGGGAAAGTGAGGTTGGCCATGAAAAGTTACACTTGCAGATACAGCTTTGATCCTTTTCAAAAGAAGTTCCTGTCACGTCTCAGAATCTTTATCAGGGGACGTTACAAGCAGACTCTGATGCGAGACTATGGGAAGATTTATGTACCAATTCGAAGAGAGATTTATTTTGATAAAGTACTGTATCAATATGTAAAAATCTAATAAATATAACTCCTTAAGGAGGAGTCTGCTCTAATTTTACTGTTTCAGAGAAGAGGTTTGGCAAAATGTCAGAATGTGCATTAAAAACACACTTTCAAGAAGTCTAATAAATAAAGTCTCTGAAATATGGTTTCCTAGTGAAAGGCATTTTAAATCATTTTGATAAAGAATCTAAATTAGACCTTTAAATAAGAAAGACAAGTTCTCTTAACTTATTATTTATAGATTGTTTCGAAATAAAATCTATGCAAACTGATTTCTTCTTCCATTCTTTACAAGGCAACTATAGTGTCAGGTTTTAACAGTGCGTGTGGATAGCTGGAGAATGTTCTCATTAAAAAAAGAGGCAATGGTTAGCCAGCTGGGATTTCCTGAGCACTTGGGATGTGGGGCTCTGTGTGAACTGCTTGGAATGCTCTCTCTCATTTCATCCTGGGTCAAGAAGGTTCATGGTCTCACATGGTCTCTGGATCTAGAATGCCTGCTATGGGCTGGTTGTATGACCTTGAGCAAATTATTTCACCTCTCCATGCCTTGGTTCCTTATTTATAAATGAAGCCCATCTCAATACCTGATTAACAGGGTCTGTTGATTTTACACATGAAAAATTCTTAGCAGTGTGCCTAGTACATAGAAAGTAGCAGTAAATGATTACTAATCACATACTCATCTTCATCCATCCGGACTCACATGACTGAGGTTTGTGTATAGCAACAGAACTGGTTATTGATACAGCCAGGACTCAAAATCTGAATGTCAATCATTTCAGGGGCTGATCTTGGGGTTTTAGCTGTAGCAGGACCTATAGTCATAAGATGACTGTAGCCACTGGACAATAAGGAAAAGAAAGCCTCAAAAGCCTTCAAGGGTTTGTGCTGCCTCCATGAACCCACTTGTCAATTAAATTAAAGCATTCCTCCATGCTCACTTCCCATGTCTTCAGGCATTGCAGGCAAGCACCTTGATCACTCAGCAATCTCTCCAGTCCTAGTCTCTATTTTCTAGGTGGAATTTCAACTTATTTGTTTATTTATTTTTAGAGAGAGAGAAAAAATTGGCATGCCAGGGCCTGAGACACTGCAATCAAATTCCAGATACTTGTACCACCTAGTGAGCACATGTGACTTTGTGCTTGCCTCACCTTTGTGCATCTGACTTAACGTGGTATCTGGAGAGTCAAACATGGATCCACAGGATTGACAGGCAAATGGCTTGACCACCAAGTAATCTCTTTGGCCCTAGAAATTCAACTTGTTAGAATTATATAAATTTCTGAGATAATAATTTATAATAATAATAGATTTATAATTTATAATAATAATAATTGAGTAATTGAGCTGTTGGTGGAACAACCACAAAAACCCAGAATGGCCATGATATCCAAGATATTTCTAAATGTATGTTGTATGATTGCACATATCCTGGTTAGGGAGAAAGAACAGGTATTTCCCTAAGCCTTATAGAGTGACAATACTTTTGCCACCATTTACCAGGTTAGAGACTCATTTGTGACATTGAACTTACCTGATGCTCAATGTCTATCTCTGTAAGGGAGAGATTATGCTCACTCACAGAATCTGTGCCTGTGTAAATGTCCCTAGCTGTGTGCCTGTCAATTTCCACATCCCTGACAGGTGTGCAGGTAGAATGTAAGCATACTAATAAGCAGGTCACCTGCAAAGGACCAGACTCTAGTGCCTGAATATTTCATGTTGAATAACATCCCATCATATGAGCCATCTCTGTGACCATCCAGTATTTCTGTAGATACTTCTTAAAAGGGCTAAACTGAGGGCTAGATAGGAGAATGCTCACAATGTGCTATTTATGAGGAGGCATTGGTCCTCTGTCTCCTGCAGCCTCTGTGAACTGTATGGTGGAGTTCAGGTCCTCTTTCTAAGTAGTCTGGGCCAGATTTTGTTCTCTTTGTATGCTTGAAGTGAATCAGAGCTCCTTGTCCAGCTAAAAAGCTCTGCTTCTCTCTGTAGGAAAGAACACACTGTCCCAAAGCAACAATTTATGATC
Source organism: Jaculus jaculus (assembly GCF_020740685.1). Classification (NCBI taxonomy): domain Eukaryota; kingdom Metazoa; phylum Chordata; class Mammalia; order Rodentia; family Dipodidae; genus Jaculus; species Jaculus jaculus. Next base: position 137,533,563 of record NC_059104.1, read on the forward strand.
TGTAGGGTTTGGAGGATGCTCCTTAAAAATGAAGTAGACTTGAGTTTTGTACTTAATGACCCTCATTGAGCCTGTATTTGAAGACACAACACTCTAAATATCTCCCCAGGGGTGAGGACACATGGACTATCAAGTTTTCAGAGAGCAAAATCTAAAAGCCTTGCTGGAAGCCTTCTGCAGTGGCTTACACCATGCACCTAACATTGCCAAAATGTAGGAAAATGAAAATTGAGATTTTTTTCTTAAAAAAAAATACTTCAGATAAAAACATGCCTTCTTGTGTGCCCATGCAGGAGTACAAATTTAGTGTAAAATTTCCTTTAGAAACTGTTTTTGAGCTCAGTTTTTACTTAAAAGATGTTGTCTAGTGTCCCAGGGGCTTAATTCTCTGCCTTTTAAGTTTAATAGCAAAAACACTAAGGAAAACATCTTCTCTATCCCTTTGGACATGCACACTTGGGCAGGTGCCAAGGGCCTCCACTTCTCATATTAAGGTAATGCACATTTATTCACATGTGCACTATTCAATGCAAATGGAACTGCATCTTTGATGAATAAATTTTATTTCTCTGTAAAACAGTTAAACTCCAGAAAAAAAATCATATTCAAAAGCCCATCTGAAATTAAGAGGATGCCACGAGATGTGACATTCTTAACTTGTTCACTATCCCGCAATTGTTAATTAGATTAATTAATGTCTGGTAAGCTGTGCTGGAAACTTCATTTTCATGCATTTAGGTGGGAGGTCAGATGCTGTGCCAGCTGGGGCTGATCTTGGGGTTTTAGCAGGACCTATAGTCATAAGATGACTGTAGCCACTGGACAAATAAGGAAAAGAAAGCCTCAAAAGCCTTCAAGGGTTTGTGCTGCCTCCATGAACCCACTTGTCAATTAAATTAAAGCATTCCTCCATGCTCACTTCCCTAATCTTCAGACTTCTCAATAAATGGATTCAGATACTAGCCCTTCTAAGAAATAAATCATAGTTTATCTGCTGTGTTTGATTGCTGTTTACTACTAATTCATTTTGTATCAATATCAAGTCCATATTTCTTACTGATTAAATGGAAAATTATCTCACACTATCAAAATGCCACTAATTTCCAAAGCCCTTACAATCTCTGGACCTAGAGGCCAAGTTCATACATGTGGAATCTGGTAGGATTAGGCATTTCAACCTGATCATTTGCCCCTTAATTTTTTGTGGGTTTCCTGGTGTCTATGTCCAGAGACTTTACTATTTAGGGAAGGGGAGGAGGCATAATGCCTAAATAACCCTGAAATCCAGTCCTGTCAAAACAGCATCTCTGTGGAGAAGCTTGCTAAATTACTTTATTCTAATGTGTTTCTCTGGTCCTGACGATTTCAAAAGGAACCATACTTAAAGGATTCTTGGTTCTGCGATTTTTGTTTTCAACTTTGTCTGAAGTGTAGACAATGTGAAAAAAGGGAAGACTTAAAAAAACCATGCCTTCCCAATTAGAAATGTAATGTGTGTTCATTATAGACAGTGTGCATAAGTCAGAGTAGCATAAATATGAAATAAAACTGTCCCACAGCCTTCTCATTTAGGAATTGTTGTCATTAACCTCTGTATTTTAGAAGAAATAACATGTAGTACATAGGGATAGAGACTATGACCCATGATGCTTGGAGTGTGGCTTTTGGCATCACTATTTACTAACCCAGTGACCCTCTGCTATGTGCCCACTGTATCATGAGTCATTAATACTGATTTTAAAGGGATGTTACGACACAAATGAGGTCATCCATGTAGAGACCTGATGCTGGTATCTATTGGTTTGGAAACATTTGGTATGTGAAGCTGTTGCCATTTGTGTTTTTGTGTATTAAGATTTCTTTCTTCTGTGAGCAGGCATGGAACTGCATATGGATGACAGGGGTTTGGAAACACTGGCCAACATGTCAAAAAATGTTAATCAGATATTTATATATTTCATATATTGAGCACCTGAATTTAATGTACTTGTCATACACAACTTTACTTTGTGAAATCACAGTAATTTATATTGTTGCATAAATCATAAGTATGAATAGGAAATGGAAGTCCATTGTTTCCAGGCAGCTGAGAGAGCAATTCTACTGAAGCTCTTGGAAATGTAGTTAGGTACTTACAGGACATAGAGGGTCAATTTGGCTTTGGGCACAAGGCTGACTTTATGATGATAAATAAAAAGAAACCTTAATCATAACTTTCCTGTTCCAGTGGGAAAATTGTGAGGGAAAGAAATAATAGTTAAGAAAGAGATCCAAACCCGTTACCTATCTCCTGAATGTTAGCAGAAGTCTTATTCAAAGCATTGGCTACAGTGGGATTTGCACCTGTGACTTAAAAAACATGAAGCAACTGAAATTGCTCAAGCTCCTGGAAAAGATGCATCCTGAATCAGGGGTACTCAAAGTCACCACAAGTGGCATCTAGCCAAAATCCCAAGGAGGATAGTTACGTTTTTTCTTTGAGGTGGGAAGAATTGGTGAGAGGAAGTGCCCAAGTTTCTGTAATGATTATCTTTTCAATAACCAACTTTGAGAAGCAGAGTGCAATTATCTGGGTTGAAATATAGCCAAGACCTTAAGTTAATATGTTTGCTTTTCTAAGACGTGCCAAGGAGTTGTTAATGACCTTTCTGGGTTAGGACCATGGATGCAAGGAAGAGACTGAAAGAAGAGAGGGTGTTTGGCTAAAAAGAAGCAGGCTTGTTGTTTCCAACCTTTTCATTAGGCATTACTTTGATGTTGGCTCAGAGGGACAAGCACTAGCACTGAGACTGCCCTGAAGGCCTTTCAGATCCACTCAGAAAGTTGACTTCCTTCTGAAGCTGTCTGCTGGTATTGCTGTTGAGTTATGAGAGTGCTGTTTAACAGTGCAGGTATGTTATACCAAGTTGGTTGGGAGTAAGCTATTCCACAGAACTTGCAATAGCTTCCAAGAACAATGGTTTTAAGACCTGGTGGCGCCAGCAGGCCTGCATTACAAATAGCTGAACCTACCATCCATATCCCCACCAATCAGGTCCTAGCATCCCTCCCCTTTCACCACTCGCCTGTCATTCATTTACACTCTTCCACAATACTTTTCTCAGTTTTTTTTTTTTTTCTCTCATGCATGTAGCCAAGTGCCACTTTCATACTACCTGGAAATTTTTTATTCAAATGATGAACATTAGATACCTCTTTATAATTTCTATATTCACAGTAGGTCCAGGCTCTTTCCCAATACATTCATTCTCTGGGAGGTGAGCAGCTGTATCATTTTACAAATGAGGAAACTGAGGCCAAAGATATTGAACAGTTTGCCCAAGATCCGCAGCTAGTCAGTGCAGTAGCTAGGATATGAGACAGCCTTGATCTGTCAACTTATGCTGGCAAGGAAAACAATGACTAATTTTAACTGCTTTATTTCCTCCATGGTGTGGACAAGAGAAATGATGGACTTAAACCACAGTGTCATGGTATATTGTAGATAGGATTTACTTAACTATGGGAGTTGTGTGCTGGTGATGCAATAGAGAAACGCTTGATCTCATTAGTAGAGCTGAGCTTGAGTTCTTGTCCCTTCTGGCTTTTCAGATGCTGACATATTTCTGCACCCCACAACCCCTGCTCCTGCCCATTGTGTTCTGACTTCTAGATGCTCTCCCTTGCCCTTGTTCTGGATGACTCTTTTCTTTGTAATTTCTTTCTGAAGACCCTCCCCCATCTGTTGCACTTTCCCCACATCTTCAGGATGTCTTTTTGATTTAGGGCCAAGTCTTTGCTCCCAGGTCAGAAGTGGCCTCTTCCGGGAGCCAGGCTGTGTTTTGCATTCTCCTTCTTGGCAGTCCCAAGGGCTGTTTCTCAGGAATGACATGCCTCTTTTCACACCACACCTCGTTTGGTGCCTTTGTTTTCTCATTTCGTTCCTAAGGCTTGGCAACTGAATCTCACCTCAGCACAGTTATAAACTTTGACCACAACTTGTCACTGATGTTTTCCAGGATCAAAACTGCCTTACTTTTTTCACCTTTTTCCATCTGAGGCTAAATGTCATCCCTAGAATAGCCAAAGAAAGCCTGCCAGAGCACTGACCATGCAGAGAAGACTTCATTCCTGAAGCAAGCTTTCTGAGCCATAAAATTGCAGGGGAAGCAGAGAGGAGCTAATCCCCTCCCCCCACAGGATGCACCCGCAGCCATTCTCTCACTCATTTGTTCCACAGACATTTATGAAACACTGACTTCTGAATGGAGCAAATATGGTGGTGGGTGCTGACAGTGTAATGTGTAATGAGATGTGCCAGAGAAATAAGAGTGTGACAATGTGGCTACCTTGGAAGTGAAAGGTAAAAGGTAAAGATCCATGTGCATTCTTCAGAGGGAGGCACACAGCAGCCTAGCTCAGGCAGAGCTTAAGCAAAGGACAGGAAAAGGGTCTTCAGGCAGAAGTCACAGCATCCATGACATCTGGGGGGATGGGTGGATGGGATAGAAAGAGAGGGAGGTGGGGGTTTCCAAAGGTTTTAAGTAGATTAATGTTGTAGGGGTCATGGAGACAGGGAACAGTTAGGGATCTGGGCTCTTCTTCCAGAGAAGAGAAATGAATTCCTATATTGTTGCTATAGCAGAAGATAGAGACAGATGGGAAGCTTTTCAGAATCTGCAACTATGGGTTTGGGGACTGATGGGAGACTGAAGTATATAGATTCAAAGGAGACCCTTTCTCTCTCTCTCTCTCTCCATATATATATATATATCCAAATGTACATACATATAAAAATATATATATATTTGACAATTTCGATACTTACAGACAATAAACCATGGTATTTCCCCCTCCCCTGCTTTCCTCTTCATAACTCTGATCTGTCATATTCTTCCCTCTGCCTTTCTCCATTAGCATTTCTTTTAATTTGGTGTCATCATCGTTTTCTCCTATTATGAGGGTCTTGTGTAGATACTGCTAGGCACTGCAAGATCTTGGATATTGAGGCCAATTCCAGTCCAGGCAGTTTTATGTAAGGAGTGGTGTCCTTCCTTTGCTGTTACATTCTTTTTGCTACCTCTTGTGCAGTGGACCCTGAACTTTGGAAGGTGTGAGATGTTTCAGTGCTGGACACTCCTCCATCCCTTCTCAGCACTATGTTACCTTTTGGGTCATTCCAGTGGTCATTGCCATCTAAAAAGAGAAGCTTCTCTAGCCAGAAGTGAGATTAGCATTAATACATGAATATGAACATTAAGTATAGTGCTTTCAGAGCAATTTGGTGAGAATAACATATGCATTTAAAAATGAGAGAAGGCTTTATAACCCTAAGGCTCATGACATTCCCTGCCATAGGATTTTGATTAGGTTTTCAATACCAGGCATGTATTCCTTTCTATAGAGCAAGCCATCAGTCCAGTTAGAGAGGAGTTGGTTTCCCCCAGAGCAGACATGCCACTGTTGCACTCAGTCATGTGGCCTGTCTGGCAAAACTTGAGGCTTCCACTGTCTACTGTTTTCTTCCATTGCTGATGACTGTCTCCCATAAGGCTGCATACAGTGCAACTCATTCCAGCTTTCAGTTGGCTGGGCTACAGGGAGTGGGTTTTCTGCTCAGCACCACCTTGATTTCCCAGTGACTTTGCTGTTTAGTCATTTGAAGTCTTCAGCAATAGGGTCTTACCATCTCTTTCTCATGGGAAAACAAGGGCCTTGGCAATAGCTTGTAATGTTTTGGAGACAACAGTTTTCCCTGGCCAATAACTCACTGGAAGGTATCCCATCCTTGGCATTGAAAATTTTCTAGTAACAATCTATGGATTCTGGATGTGCCATTTTTAAAGAAAGATTTTCATATGTCTTACTCAGAATATCTTGAATTTTGATTAACCCTCCCCCTCCCCCCCCTTCTTCCATTCTTTTATACTATCTCTTCCCCTGACCTAGCTTAGGCCTTTTCTCTTCCTGTAATATATATATATATACACACACACACACATATGTTACCATCCCCTATAGTCCTTTAGGAGACCCTCTTTCTTTCTGTTGTTGGATGGTGGATGATCGCATTTGCTAAGAGAGACCATGTCAAACTTTATCTGGTAGGGTAGAGAATGATATCCCTATTGTATATGAATAGTCACTTTGTTATTGAAGCAGTTTTGGACATGTTGGCATGAGTTTGTGGATGAGTCTGTCCTTAAAGTCTCCTGTCATGAAAACAATGGTCCTCAGTGAACATTGCCTATGTCTGTCCCCACAATAGCCCTCCTGGATAAAATATAAAGAGAAGTTCAATTATTCTGAGGGTATGAACAAAGCAAGAGGGTGCTCAGGCCCTTCTCATCTTTTCCTCCAAGAATGCCATGAGAAGGTAAGAGTTCTGGCTTGACATACAATGGGCCTGATTGCCAATGTGCTTGACTATGACATTGACACCAACAGTAATGTGGTTTTCCCAAGAAAGCCATTGTAAGACATTTTATTTCTCTTCAGAATGGTGGAAGAAATGACTCATGGAAGATGGGGACTTGCTGAAGACCAGGCAGTTTGAACGTGGCAGAGCTAGGCAAGGAATTATGACCTTCCTAATTTTAGAAGCTCATCGTTCCCCATACCTGACACTGCCATCTCAGGGAAGAGAAGAACATGGCTGTTTGGAGTCATGGCTGTAATGATAGTTACTCTTTTCCTGTCTTCTAATAACTCCATCCATAGTAGAGGCCTGTGCCACTTACTTGACATCTCCTTTGAGAGACAGGGCACCGAGGTTCAGGGATGAAGAAGCTGCCCAGTGGCATGGTGGGAATTTGAATTTAGATTAGTTTAACTCAAACTGCTCTATACTTTTGTAGTTGAAGGTTAGAAGGAAAGAAAGTTTGGGCCATAGAATGAAAACAAAAATAATAGAATCAGAAGCATGGAGGATTTCCCTTCAGTTTTTTTTTTTTTTTAATTTAGTACTTGAGAAAATACTTTTATTGGCAAATATATATATATATTTATATATATTTATTTATACATACATACATATTTTTCCATTGTAGAAAATTTAGACACCCAGAAATGCAAAATAAATCATCAAAAATCATAGTCATTGAGAAGCTGCTTAGAGGTCAGAGATTTGCCCCTTTGGTTCTGTTTTTTTTTCCTAAACTAGAAGATGGAGTGATTATATCACATTGAATCACTGGAAAAGAGGCTCATTTCCACTATCTAAAGAGAGAACCACTCACAGTTTGGTAAATATTCTTCAGTAATTAGATACATAGATTGATTTGTATACATGATCTCATCTTTGATAATGACAGAAACAAGACTCTATACAGGGTTAAGTGACTATGTTCCATTTATAATCTATTTCTTCCTGAGAGCTGACAAACATTCCTATTGGAGTGTATGTGATTTTTCTGTTGGATTTGGATTTTGGATGCACACATTTTACTTTCCTTCTTTAACCTCTTACTCCATTTCTCACCGCTTGGAAAGCTTCAGTCACACTTGGAATGTATCTGTAACCTTAGCACGATGAAGGTTTTGGGTCTGCTTGGCTGAACAAAGTGAGAGACGATCTTCTCCTGTGAGGAGTATGTGTGTAAGGATGGCCAAGAGCTCTCTGCCGAGCCTGCCTCTCCTATTACCCATTTCCTTATCATAGGATTTCAGTTGGGCCTTTTTTACTTTGGAAGGTCCCCTTTGAAGAACACTTACCCCTATTAAGTTAGGTAGGTGTATTATATGAAAGCCTTTTCAATATCTTTTGGTTGGTTTTACTAAAAATTTCTCTAGAATAACTCACCCCCCCATATCTTCAAATAACATAATTATTGCTAATGGTGGTGAGCTACTAACTCTGACACACATGAAAAGTCCAATTTTCTTTGAATTTAAAAAAGGAAAAGGAACCACTAGTGAGTTTTCATCATTAATTTACCTCTTATAAAATATAAAATCACTTTGTTATTGCAGTCTAAACAGACATCAGCCTTTCCATGAGGGGCTGGGGCTGTGGAATACAAATCATGGTGTGTTCACATATTACTAATGCAGAATCCACTTCAAGAGCAGAAACTATTTTTAGTCACAGAATACTGCTGGAGCCCTTGAGAAGAGTTGCATTTTGTCCTTTTTTTCAAAGGTGAAGGTACTGAATTCCACTGTGGGTAGCTACTGTCATAACTGCATGTGTCACTAAGGCTGAGTACTCAGAATTCCAACCTGGTGTTGTGCTCCAGGAAGCTTTCAGTGTCCAGAGCACTGCTGAGGCCTTGGGTAGAGCTTTCCCTAGGACATTACAGACCTGAGCCCTTTCCCACAACTCACATTTGAGACCCAAAGAATGGCTTGACATCTGGCTCCTGACTGAGATTCTTATCCCACAGTTTAAGAATCATCTCCCTTAGACAGACACTTCCATTTGCAGAACTCAGAGTAACACTATCTCCTAAGAGCCTCAAAAGTAGATAGTAGGAATATTTCACAAATAAAGAACTAAAATTCATTAGTATGTAATACCTAATAAAGGGAAGGGGTCTTCATTTAATCTCAAAATTTTGTTTCTTTTCTTTTGTAAAATATATATATATATATAATTTATTTGTAAGGAGAGAAAAGAGAGAGAGGATAAAGAGAGAGAGAGCGTTAGTTCCAGGGCCTCTTGCTGATTCAAATAAACTCCAAATACATGTGCCACTTTGTGCATCTGGCTTCACATGGATACTGCAGGTTTGAACCTGCCCTGGCAGACTTTGCAAGCAAATGCCTTTAACTGCTGGCTCATCTTTCCAGCCCAATAACTCTATAGATGCTTCACAGCCTCTGTTCATAGCTATTGTTGTTTGTGGATTTATGATTGGCAGTGTGCTTAGAGGTTCACAAACGTTGTTTAATTTCTTTTTTTTTGGGGGGGGGGCTCGAGGTAGGGTCTCACTCTAGCCCAGGCTGACCTGGAATTCACTATGGAGTCTCAGGGTGGCCTCGAACTCATGGCAATCCTCCTACCTCTGCCTCCCGAGTGCTGCGATTAAAGGTGTGCACCACCACGCCTGGCCCACATTGCTTAATTTAACCCTCACAATACACAGATAAAGTTGGTTCTAATTCTTGCCAGCTGCTGACAAGGGGTTGACATCTTCCTCCATTGCCCTCCACCTTATTTATTGAAACAAGGTCTATCACTTGAATCCAGAGATCACCAGTTCAGCTAATCTAACTGGTTAGCTTGCCCCAAAGACCTCCTATCTCCACCTCCTGAGTGCTGGGATTATAGGGAGGCTGCCACACTTAGCCCAACATTTACATATACATGCTGTGGATCTGAACTAAGATCTTCACAGTTGTGTGGCAAGTGCATTATTGACACCTCAGCCCCCAAATCACCTTGTTCATCAGCTTCTGTACACAATTGTAGGTGATGTTTGGGTCTGTATGTTGAAGATTTAACCATGGTACAGAGGATTCATCCTATGGGCTAGTTAGCAATCACCAAGACCCACATATCTATTTACTAATTTGTTCAGATATCCATCTTGAAGGTGAAGTGGACCCAAAGATAAAGTTGCCCCTCACCACTTAGATAATGTGGAGTCCTTTGCCTCTCCACTTATGGTAAGAACCTTGGCATATGTTGTTGAAAGGATTGTTTGTCACCCTTAAGCAATTGCCATATTAAATAGGGTAAGTGTTTTGCCTTGATTTTGTACATCTTTCACATACAAGTAGCTGTGGAATAAATATATAAGATCTTTAGAAAAAGGAAGGACCCAGAGGAACATCAAAAGAGCAATTGCATTAGGAACTTCTAAATGTTGGGTCTTAAATTATCCTGACAAATTGTTTATCTGCTGCTTTTCTTTCTGTTCTCTGAGGTTTGTGATGGATTGCCATTGGTTGGAAAGAGTCAGAACTGAGGATATTAACCTACTTGCTAGGATCTAGCTGCAAGGACATCTGTTTTCCACAAATAGTGGGTCTCATTTTGAGAGTGTTGACAATAAGTATTTTAAGTTTGATGAAGAAATTTTTGGCTTAGAAGTTTTGGCTTACATGTCACATAAATGGAAGTGGGTGGTTGCTATAGAGAAAATGTTGTTTGTAAACAGCAGAGAAACTTACCCAAAATGCTTTTTCTCATTAGGGGCAGACATACTGACTAAGAAAGCTGTGTAATAATCTTTAACATATTTTAATCCAGAAAAAAAATTTATGATTTAATGAAGCTGATGGTGACTTACTTATACCCCAAGTCTCTGTTCCTATGAGTGGCTTTATCACATGCTCATAGTTATTAGAAGAAATAAAGCACAAAGTAAGTTACTGATTCACAGATGCACCCCATTTTAGATAAGAATCATAACTGTCTGTGATAGTTCTTCTTTGTCAAGTTGACTGGGTGTGGAATCACCTAGTAGTGAGCCACCAGCATCTATAGCCATGCCACCCTGAACATGTCTGATCTTGTCTAGAATCACCTAGGAGACTTCTGAGTGTATCTGTGTGGCTGTTTCCTGAGAAGTCAAACTAAAGAGGGAATAAATCCTGAATGTGGGTGTGAGGCCATTCTGTGGTTTGGAGTCCCAGAGTAAATACAAATGAGAGAAGGAGAAAATAAACTGAGTGCAACCCTTCATCTCCCTCTGCTTCCTGACTGTGTATGTAGCATGGCCAGATACCTCATGTCCCTGCAACCTTCCCTGCTACAATGGGTTGTACTCTCAATTCAAGCCAAAATAATCCCTACCTTCTTAAAATTGCCTTTATCAGGAATTTTGTCATAGCAATGAGAAAGTAGATAATATTCTACTTCTGCCTTTCTTCTCTTTGAAGTCTGCCTACCAGGTACCAAGATGTTATGTCTTGCTTGCATTCATATTGACTAGGATATATTTTTCTTCCCTTTAAAGAAGAAGACACTAATTTTACCTGTTTTCAAAAATTGAAAAATTCTCCAGAATTCTATTTTACATAGCCTTCATATTAAAATAATAAAACATCTTTAATTCTAGCATTGTGGGAAAATTCAGAAAAATGAAGGACCAAGAGGAACATCAAAAGAGCAATTGAATTAGGAATTCTAATAACCTCTCTGTAAGATTGTGTTACACATAACCAAATTTGTTTTCTTTCTTCCCCTATTAGCACTAAAGGTCCCATATACTTTAAAAATGCAAAACTAGGTGCAGGCGTTGTGGCACACACCTTTCTTCTCAGAACTCAGGAGGCTGGGTTATGGTTAATCTCTGGACTGTTTCCATGTGTGCTGGGGCTTGACTGCTGTGATTTTACTGCTCATGTTCCATCCAAAGTAATATGTGAAAGTCCAATCACCATTGCCGTGGTGTGAGGAGGTGGAGCTTTGAGAGATGATCAAGCCATGAAGTCCTGTAGGAAAGGGCCAGTGCCCTTCAGAAATGGAGTTCCACTGGTTCTCTTTGCCCCTTTATCTAGGCAAAATGAGAAGGCCTATCAGTGAAGTAGAAAATATCCTCTCATCACACACAAAACTTGCTAATGTCTTCATCCTTGTATTTTCCATCCTTGAAAAGTAAAAGGAGTGAATTTCTGTTATTTGTAAACCACTCAGCATATGGTGTTTTGTTAGAGTAGCCTGCATGGACAGCATGCCAACTTAAACATGACAGGGCACAGTAGACACTGTTGCCCAGGGCTTGCTTCTGTATCGTGGGGTTTTCAGCAGTGTGTTGCTACTCTTGTCTTCTCTCAGATGTTTTAAAGTAGAATAACAGTCTATTTGTTTCAGAACAAATTAGCCTGTGATATAACCATCTGGAAATTTATTGGAATGGCAACTTGAGTCTATTGTTTGCCTTTTGGGAATTTTAGGAACAAATTTCTCCTTTATCTCAGTATTATGGCAATTCATAGAAATACAGGGCTATTTACATTCAATTTAGCTTTTAATTATCTTAGTTCACAAATAGTGAATTGAAAAGGAAATTTTTTATACTGAAGTTTTAATACAGACTTGTAGATTAGACCTTCTTCCATGGATCTCTGGGTTCAGGGAAACTTAATTTGCACATGGGGACTTTGGCCTTTTCCAACATTTCTTAAGTGTCAGTCTACTCCACAAGAAAATTGCTCACAAATGCAGTAGCATCCAGGCATGCCAGATGTTTCCTCTAAACTAAGTCTCTTTGGAGGATGCCAATTAAAACTGCATTGATTTATTTATGTGTCTGTTAAAAAGAAAACCTTTTCTTGTCACACAAAAAGTTTATCCATGGAGACGAACAATAAGAAACAATGAGCCAAGTGTGGGGAATAGCCTTGATACTCAGTTGCCACACCTGGACTAATGGAGAATGGAGACAGGCTTTCAAAAACCTTGCTAATGCTGCTTAGGCCAAGGCTGTCTCTCTGAGGATTGTCTTAAGATAGATCTGGAACAAATAACCCCCTTTGCCTCTCATTAGGGGTTAAGATATACCTTGGCAGTACAATGATTGCCTCTTTTAGCTCTATAATGCTCCCTTCACTTGGAAGCATTGCCTAGAGCTTAGGAGGAAACCAAGAGACATTTAAGATATTTTCCTTTATGTACTGCATATGCTCAAAATATATTATCACTCTTTAGAGCTACATGTGGCACTATTTTTAAGTTCATGGAGGGAAAACAGCACATTTGTGAAAGTCAGATGCTTTTGTGGGCATTTGTCTACCTGTTTAGAAGCTGTCGTGATGTTTATAAATACCCCTGAATAAATAGCTCAATGTGAATATTTTGTGAATAGCAATTGTTTGGGGGAAAGCAAAAGGGAGCACTCGAGGCAGAAGCAGCTTTGCCTCCTTGGATGATGTTCGTAAAGACTGTATTTCAGAAGTTGCAAAAGCAAGCAGGTTTCCTCTCTGTTTCCATCCATGTTATGGTCAACAACTTGCTGCTTATGAATCTTTATGGGCAAGTTGCAGACTTAGAAGAAGAGAGGAACTGGGCCTTGGCAATGGAGAATTGGGTGATCCATGCTCTGGAAAAGAAGAGAGAGAGTTTTATTTATTGATTTTTAAATATAGCAGTTGATTTTCTTTTCAGCTTTCATCACTAACACAAATGGTATCTAAATTAATGAAGCTTTTTCTGTCACTGGTAGATTAAGCCCTACATAAAACAACTGATGGTTCCATAAAACCACAGTCTACTTACTACTGGCAGTGGAAGGATTTATAGTGGGAGATCATTTGTTAATTCATATCTCCTTTTATAAAATATTTTAAATTATGCATGTATTTATTTATGAGAGAGATAAAGAGACAGATAGATGCAGATATAGACACAAATGAACTCCAGATACATGTACCACCTTGTGCATCTGGCTTTACATGGTGACTGGGGAATTAAACCCCAGTAGGCAAGCGCCTTAAATTCTGAGCCATCTCTCCAGCACAACATCTCTCTTTTAGAGCACCATAGATCAAAGTGGAAGGAATGGGATTACTGAACACTGGATTTTATTTTCCTTCAAGGACAGGGCTCACTATTCTGTCTCCTCTATAGCTATTCCCGAGTTAGCTTTGCACCAGCGCTAGACGTCATTACTTCCATTGGCAAGAGAACTACAGTGCTACAGTCAACTTGTCCTCACAGCTTAGAGAATGCAACTGTGAACGTTACCCTGTCTGATTTTCCCAAAAGCACTTTTTTTGTGTCTTACAGAATAACTAATGCTCTGAGGAGCAACATGCTATCCCTACACATTGTGCATCCAGTAGTAGCACATCCCAGGAAACTGGAGCTTTTGATGCAATGATGAGTTCTTCCTAAGGACCCAAGGTGCTCTGTCCTATAGGACAGGGGAAGGAGGACGGGTTTTGTCACCATCTGGCTTTTCCCAATGTTACCATAACTGGTTTGGTGAAATTAAGATTCATAAAGAAGGCCCGGCTGACTCACCAAATCAGGTTACATCTACAAGCATTCAAGTACTACTAGGTCAGATCAGGTCAGGATTGAGTTCAAGGTTAATGTTCAAAGAATTAGGTAGAGTGTGCCAAAATAATCCTTGATTGTGGGCTAAACATGTCAGTTATCTTTTCTTCAAACTCTATCTTCACTTTCAAAGGGCCTCTTTAGTGCAGAAAACACTTCATGATTATAAACAAAAGTCCCGTGAGTTTTCTCTGCATGACTTAATTAGAACACTTTAATGTTTTCATTATTTTTATATTCACAAAGCATTTGGTTTTTGTTGTAGATTATTTGTATGTTCCTAGAAAGCGTAAACAGTGAAATATCTCATATACATTATGATTGATTGTATTTATTTTGAATCTGTATTTGAAGTACTTATGGCCTATATTCATAATATTTTCCACATTTGGTCATCTTAGGAGATTTAAAAAAAAAACTTGTTGTTTATTTTTATTTATTTGAGAGCAACAAAGTGAGAAAGAGGCAGAGAGAGAGAGAGACAGAGACAGAGACAGAGAGAGAGAAAATGGGTGCGCCAGGGCCTCCAGCCACTGCAAACGAACTCCAGATGCATGTGCCCCCTTGTACATCTGGCTAACGTGGGTCCTGGGGAATCGAGCCTTGAACCAGGGTCCTTAGGCTTCACAGGCAAGTGCTTAACCACTAAGCCATCTCTCCAGCCCATTTTAGGAGATTTTTATTACTTATACTTACACTGAATTGTTTTCTATAGATTTATTTAAATTGCTGGATCACCCCATGTGAAATTTTATAGGTCATATGTGCCTAAGAATTTATACATTTCCTGTAGATTCTCCTTGTTTGGAATACAATTTTTTAAAGTACACCCCACCCTGATTATCATTTGGATTTCATTGAAGTTTCTTGTAATATCCAAATTTTTTTACTCTAATTATAGTAACTTGTGTCTTCTTCCTTTTCTGGTTTGTTTGGTTAGCGTTTGTCAATATTACTGATTTTTGAAAAAACAAACAGTTGTTTGATTGATCCTATGTATTCTGTTAATATTCATATTTTATATTTATACTTTATATTTATAATTTCTGTCCTGACTATTTTTGTTTTTAGACATCTACTACTTTGGGTTTGACTTGTTCTTATTTTTCTAAGATTTTAGGTTGCAACATGAGATTGTTTATTTTATATCTCTCTGGCTTGCATTTCCTTTTTAAAGAAAATTTATTCTCTCATTCTTCTTTCTGCCACCTCTTCCTCTACAGTCCCTAGACATTGAAAGGTCTGAAAAAACCATCTCACTAAGTACTAAATATTCAACTGTCACTTTTTCTCAGTGCTTTGAGGAGTTTTCAGTTTCTCCAGCAATCACTTCCATCTGAAAATAAAGATTGTTCTAACAAAAAGTGAGAGCTGTCCTAATATGTGTGCATAAATCTTAAGTATTTAGAGGATGATTTTGTGGACAAAATATATCCATGTAGCCAAACAACAATAGCAACTCCCCCCCGCCATCCAGAGTTTGTGACCTTCCAAGACATAGGTGTTTACCTGAGTATTCAGTATCCAGCATGAATTCCCTTCCATGGAGTGAGCATCAGTTTGAATAAAGGGCAGCCGAATTAAATAACAGACGTGCCACTGTTTTACTGGTCTTGTCTGGGTGGTCAGTTGTATAGCTTGTAGGATCCACTGCTGGTTGAGATATTGATTGCTTTATACCTCCAGCAGGCCTCATAGCACTTTCTAGCCCCATGGCTGCTAATCAGTAGGGAGGAGGCTTCCAGCTCAGCTCTAGCTTGTTTTCCCCAACCAAAGCATGTAGTGGCTTCAGAAATAGGGTCTTACAATATAGTTCTGGTGGGCAACTAAGAAGCTTGGCAATATTTGTGTGTTAATTTTAATGTATGCCTCAGGTGTTCATTAAAGCTTGTAACTTGGGTCTCTAGTCACCTGGTTGAATGAGGTGTCACCGGGGTGTGGATCCTGAGGTCTAGCTCTAAGATGTGTTTGGGGGCAGGTTTGCATTCCAGCTCAAAGATATTCAGAGAGGTCCGAGTTTGGAGGTCCTGCATACTAAATTTCCCCTGCTGTTGCCCTTGATTTTATTGGCTTTTGCTTGTTTTCCTCTGCTTGGATGTATGGAAGCAGCTTCTTCCACCACTGATGGCCCTTTCTCCTTTGATCTGTGATCTTGTCATAAACCCCTTCCTCACATAAACTGTGTCTGGTTTGGATGTTCATCTCAGCAACATAAAGCTGACTACAACACTTTGGTATTGTTTGGGAGGCCTAAGGGACCTTACTGACTAATAGCTCACTGGGAGGTATTCTAACCTTGGCAGTGAAATTCTTTGATGATTTTCTCTGTGACATGTGCTCTGCCTGGTGGTCATTTAGCCTCTCTAACTCTTTATTTTGTTAGGGTTTGCATGGTATACCTATCTGTTTGCATTCTTTTGATAGTACTTGGAACTTTGACACTTTGAGTCTATATTTTGACACTGTAGACAGTGTATAGGTAGAACAAGAAATTTTTTTAATCCACATATAGTAAGTCTACTTATCTCTACATTTATACTTTTATTTATTTACTCCCACTTACATGGCTTTTTTTTTTTTTTTCAGGGATGAACCCTTTGATTTTGGTCTTTGCCTTTGTAGTTTGACTGTGTTCTGTTTAGGTATGGTTCTTTGAATTTATCTCACTTGCAGTTTGATGAGCTTCTTCGATGTATTAGCTAATATTTTTGTCCCAGGTATTGGAAGTTTGGTCTGTTGTAGAAAGTTCTCTTTTTTTTGCCTCCTCCAGCCTGGTTGTTTTTTGTGTGTCGGACTTACCTTGTACATATGTCATTATACTTGCTGGTGTTCTACTGCCCTCTGAGGCTCTGTATCTTTTCCACCTCTTCTCCTCAAATTGAAAATTAAAGTTGAGATATCAGTTTATCGATTCTTTTTTCCTGAAAGTTTAGATATGCTCTTAATATTTTCTATTTTAAGTTTTGCTTTTTTCCCCCAGTATATCCATCAGATTATTGTAAATTCTATCTCTGTATTGGAGTTCAACACTATGATCCCGTCACATCTTGAATAAGATTCAAACTCCATGTCTTGGCCTGAAGACATGGATGCATTTGGTCCTGTTTACCTCCTCATGTCCAGTTAACAATGTCCTCATTCATCTTCACTCTGCCTAGGTTTAAAGCCTGGTTGGGTTTTAGATCATTTCAGGTTACTTTTATCCCCGATAGGACATCCCCCCTTATTTATTCTGCAGGTAAAATTCTTCTCTAAGTCCTTTGTGCGACTTGACTAACTTTGTCTTTAAGTATCTTCTCAACAAGCATCTTACTGAAAGTGGCTACTTCTCTTCATTCTTCGTTGCAGTTCAGTATTTGCTCATGAAAGTTACAGCTGCCATCATGTTATTCATATACTTTTTTCACTTTGAATCTACTTTCATACTTGTAGGAACACTCTGAAAACAGCAACCTTTTCAGTGTTTTCTTGTACTTTATATATGTGGTGTACTCAACAATTAAGTGCTAAGTGAAAAGATTAGTCCTTCTCATGTCTGACTCACCATTACCTATGGGTTTGTGTGCTTACTTTTCCACAATCCTCTCTCATCTTCTGTGTTTTACGGTCATACCTTTGTCTTAATTTCTACTACATTTTAAAGAGGTCACATTTAAATGATATTTAAGATTAGGATTTTCAATGCATTACTTGTAGTGTTTTTTTCTCCTGATCTGATAATAAATTATTTTCAAAGGTCTGATAATTCCCTAGTTACTGTCATCTGTTCTGAATCATTTTCCTATAGGGCATATTTCCTATAGGACAGTTCACATTTTGGTTTAGTTTCTCAATATAGAATAAATGATGATTTTTGGATACTTGTTATCATGATTACCAAAACATAATTTTGCAATCAATTCTACCTTTTTCAACTTGAATATCAGCCATTCTAAGACTGCCAATCTCTTCAGATCTATAACTCATGAATAAGCTGACACACACAGTGGCAAATTGCTTTACTATTGTATAACAGCTCACCACCAACTTGGCATCTTAAAACCATACACATATTTTAATTTTAAAATCTCTGTGAATCTAGTCATGGATTAGCTGTGTATTCAGGTGAGCATCTCGTGAGTTGGTCATCAAGGTCATGGCTTAGTGTGGTTCTCATGCTGCAATTTGACTATGGCAAAAGTCTATTTCCAGGCTTACTCAGTTTAGTGGTAGAGTATGCTTCTATGAACTAATCTAAGTGAGTCCTTTCTTATGAACTGGGGGCTGGAAACCACCCTCAAGAGCTAGCTAGCTTTCTTTCTTTCTTTCTTTCTTTCTTTCTTTCTTTCTTTCTTTCTTTCTTTCTTTCTTTCTCTTTCTTCTTTCCTTCTCTCCTTTTCTCTTCCTTACTTCCTTATTTCCCCTTATTTTCCTCATCTCCACTTTATAATTCCTCACCATGTAGCTCTTTCTAAAGTATGACTAGTTGCTTCTTCAGGATCAATAACACTTATTTCTTACTCCACTGTGCTCAGAGCCATATGTACACACACACACACACACACACACCATCAAAGGAGTGACATCCCATCACGTTTGCCATATTAAATAGGAGCAAGTCATAGGTTCCATGTATACCTTTAGGGAAAGGAATATGCAAAGTCAAGAATTCTTGAAAGGTCACCTTAAACTCCTGGTTTACAGAACCAAGCACATGAGCCTCTGAGGAACACTGTATATTCCAGTTGTAGCCTATGGCTATCTTAGTATATAGACATAGTCTTTCTGTGGGGTTTTCTAGTCATTTCAGTGGGATACAGATTTAATATCCATTGTTAATAAAATTATCTCTAAAACTTTAAGAAACATATCTTAAGAGCCAGCCATAGTGACATACTCTAGAGACCCTATCTACTTAATGAAAATATAAATGAATAATAATCGACAGCTTTGTCAGTCAGCTAGGACTCCTTGCTGACTAACTACCAAATACCTGGTTCTGAAACTGGTCCTGAAAAGCAAGGTGATAGTGGCTCATGAACCCCTTTCCCAGAATGTCCTGTCTAGACATCCTGGTCTCTTTCCAGCTTCTAGACCTCTGCCATGACATATGTCTTATACTTACCATGTACCTTATTTGTCTTGTGTTTGTCTAATGCCTGCTTATTCTGTGGGCTTTATTCCTGCCAATGACTCTTTCTGTTTGATTAGGGAACATTAGTGAAATGGCAATATGTACACATACCTGCAGGTAAGAGCTGAATTCAGGTCTGTTTGACTCCAAAGTCAATGTGCTTAGCCATCAACACACTCCTTGGCCTGTCTTGAAGTTCTCCTAGAGAAGCTCTTTGTGTGGGCCACTCTCTTTCTGTGAGCCACTCTTTTCAAGCAGGTGTAGGCTTTGACCACAATCCTTTTCTTCTGACGAATTATTTTGATTGTATGCTGAGTCCATGGATATTTGCTTTTATTAGACTAATTTTACGGACTGAAATCAGATCTGGCCCTCAGTGACTCTTCAAAAGGTGAACTTCTGGCCAAGGATGAAAGAAAGTAAGTCCATAGGTAATACAGATGTATCAATTCCAGAAGTCATATAGTAACTGCTAACTACTAATATTTCCATACTGAACGTTGTAAATAGCCTTGAACAGTTTATTTTAGAAGGAATTTCAGTGATATGACCCGTTCTGGGATAGGTACAGGACCATAACCTATGGGTCCTTTCCATTTCCAAGTAAGCTCATGTCTATTGTGATGGGTATATTGTTAAGGGGTCATGGAAAACAGCATTTATAATTTATAATTATTATTATCAACATATTTTGTATGGATACATCATGTGTGGCCCACACCTAATTATACAGGAGACACTCAAACATTTATTTTCCTGACTAACTCTAGGTATGCAAGCCCGTGGTCAGTCAGCACAAGTGCTCTATGATCTTCTCTCACAGGAGCCAGCCTAGGTCCTGTGGCCCCTAAACAATAGCAGCTGCACATTTAAGCCACACAAATAGCTCAGTTGAAGAACATTCCCCAGAGGTGGTGATAAAGAAATGCCTATTAATTTTGAATTTCTGACAAAAAAGGGAAATTTATAGACATATGTCACATGTAACATTTAGGACACACATACTAAAAGAAATTATTATCTATTTGCCATCCAAACTTATTTTGCCGCCCTGTGTTTTATCTGACAACACTGAGCAAGGCAGGAATATTATATGTCCTTCCTACCTTTACTTTAAGTATTACATAATCTTATAACTAGTATTCAGCCCACTTTTTAACAATTTTGCATTAATGTCTAAGACATCACTTTCAAAGTTACTATATTTCAATATGTGGTAGAAATTTCCAAGTAAGATTAGTGGTACAAGTTTTCTAAATGCCCTTTGCTCCATATCTCTACCTGTCCCCCTCTTCCATCCCCAAGTCTCCATATCCCTAGGTCCCAGGAAACCTGTGTATTGAGGGCTTTTTTGGTCAGCTTTGACTTAGCCACACTATCAAACCGAGATAGATGATCATAGGGAAATGTTAGTCTAAAATGGGCACTTATGTAGTGGTATGGATTCCTAACATATTGAAAACCACTATGCTTTCCTCAGTGTTTGGAGCCCAGCTGGCTTCCGCCCAGTGCTGCTGGAGAGTATGACATCTACTTTTTAGTGAACAGAGGCTGACGTTTCCATTACGTAGCTTTGCCTTCTGGGGTGAATGTGTGTGTGTGTGTGTGTGTGTGTGTGTGTGTGTGTGTGTGTGTATGGTTTTTTTTTTCTTTTTTAAGTGGGTGATATATGATGCAAATATTACTCTTAATCAAAAGGATATTAGCAATCCACCACAAATGTACAGTTACAGGAAAACAATATAACAGCACACTTGGAGAGGATTATTTTCACAAGAAACAAATATTCATTTCTCTGTCTGCCTTTTATTAACATGGATTTACCATAATGCAGAAGCTTGTCCATGGGCCATGTTTTAATTGCTCACAGGTTGCTTGAAGACAGCTGCAGTCAATGAAAGAAAATAAATTTCAAGGGATAGGGTGCTCTTAAAATTTTCCGTAATTCCAGTTTGAGGATTCTGTTGACTTTATTAGACAGGGTTTCACTATGTAGTCCTCAAATACTCAAATACTCAAATCCATGATCTTCCGGCCTTAGACTCCTGTGTGTTGGGATGACAGGTATAAGTAACTTGTGCCTAGCCTCCTTTCAAAACCTGAAAGAGAATTCTTTCCCTATATTTCCTATGCACTGGACACTTTCCCAGTGCCTTCTAATTTGACTTTATGTGTATCTATATGCTTTTCATAGTAATATTTTTAGATTTTAGTTGACTAAGGTTCATCCTAAAAGTTCAGAAGCATATACAAAAGCAAGAAGGGAAAGAAAAATCCTTGGAACATACCACGATGACAATGTTTTATGGTGGTTACATATACTGCATGGATACTGCATGGTTATTTTTTTTAATGAAACTAATCACAAACTTATGAGGGATATACTATTTTGTAAATTCCCCTTCTCTTTTAAGCATAACACATAGCACACTCTTATTAAAACTGTTATAATTCCACTGCAAATTAATTAATTGAATATATTTATATGTGTAGTGTGATCATTTAATACATGTATACAATGTGCAATGGTCAAATGGTATAATGCTATTTGTATATTACTTCATCATTAGAATAAACCTCTGTTCTTGGATATGTTTGCAGTATTTCCCATTTTTGTGTATGTATATACACATCAAGGCATGTACGGACAGCTTGGGGTTAGTTTTCCCCTTAATCTTAAACCTTCTTTGAGATAGTCTTCCCTCAGTCCTCCTTCTCTTTTTCTTCTTCTTATTACTGTTATTATTGCCCTTAAGAAGGCAAATCTAACTGGCCTGAGGCCTTTTGAATTTTCCTGGCGCTACCTCCATTGCCTTAGGCACACAGGGATTACAGATGTACTACATCCTACCAGCTTTACATAGGTATGAGGGTTTGTGGACCAAGTGCCTTTAACTGCTGAGCCATCTCCCCAGCTCTGTATTTTCCAATCTTTAAGTTCTTATAAATAATTCTATAGTAAACATAGTTGAGTACAAATCCTTATGTACATCTGCATCTGATTATTTGCTTCACACAGCTTCAGAACCATGAGCTTATGTGGATTGAGAAGTACACTTTTGAGGACTTTGAAACATCTCACTGAATTTCCTTGAAAGAATAGTAAGGGGTCTGTGAGGGCAAATGTTTCCAGAAAATTTCTTGTGCTACTTGTTTAATATTATTCCATTGAAATTAAAAAGTAACTTTCCAACTTTGAACAGACAATGAAGATGATAGATTTTTAGACCTGTGGGTCCTTTGTTTGCTATTTGAGAGCTAAGAGAATACACAAGTATACTCTGTTTTCCCTGATCCTCCTGGTGTCCTAGACTCGGTGCTTTATGCCAAGGCTGCAGATCTATCTGTGCCTCCAACTTAATCCTCTGTAAAATGAAGAGAGGATATTACCTGTACTTTTGGAGTATCCCTGAGAATAAGGGACACCCTGTTATAACAGCTTTAAAACATCTACTTAATTTCATTATTCATTATTTTTATACACATTTATGTATATATATGAGTATGTGTTTGTTCATATATGAGCAATTTTATGTGTGGCAACCTTGGAATTCCATCTGTCTCCTTTCAGACAGGGTCTCTCACTAGCCTGGAGCTCACCAATTGGGCTACACTTGCTGGCCAGCATGCCCGAGGATCCTTGTCTGTGCCTCCAAAGTGTGGGGATCCTGAGTACTCATCACTACTCTTGGCATTTTCACATGGGTTCAGGGAATCATACTCAGGTCCTCATATTGTGAGATAAGCACCTTACCAACTGAGCTCTCTCCTCAGCCCTTGAAAGCATCTGCTTTTAACGCTAAATAGTGTGAACTTACCTCTGCTTCTTTTAACCTAACCATCTTTGCACATCTGAAATTTAACTGTGCCTTCCATGTTCATCCATTTTTCTCTTGCTATAACACAGAGCAGGTAACTAGGAAAGAATAGATGTGTGTTTGGCTCTTCGTTATGGAGGTGGGGAATTCATCTGCCATTTTAGAGAGTGCAGAGGGCATCACATGGTGAGGCAGCCAGGAAGCATCTCAGGTCTCATTTTCTCTCAT
Source organism: Jaculus jaculus (assembly GCF_020740685.1). Lineage (NCBI taxonomy): Eukaryota > Metazoa > Chordata > Mammalia > Rodentia > Dipodidae > Jaculus > Jaculus jaculus. The sequence continues at coordinate 137,556,649 of NC_059104.1, forward strand.
GAAGACAAGAAGGCCTCCTGAGGCCCCTTCCTGAGGGCCTCCCAAAGGGCCCACCTTCAAACATACCACCATGAATTTGGGTGTTAAGTTTCAACATGACTTATGGATGGGACATTGAAAACATGGCAACCCCTGTCCAGTTTTTAGATTTGAGTTTTGAGTTCACACTGTCAAAATAAATAAGGACTTCAAGGTAATGATAGAAACCCAACATGAACTGTTGATTTTTTTTTTTTTTTTGTTTAAGTTAAGCATGGGCCAGGCATGGTAGAGGTAGGGGAATCACTGTGAATTCGAGGCCACACTGGAAAGAGTGAGTATAGCAGGCCAGCCTAGGCTAGAGTGAGACACTACGTTGATAAAGAAAAAAAAAAATAGTTAACAGTATTTGTGCCTTTACCATGTGCTTAGTTTTGTGTTAGGTGTTTCAATCAAAAGAAAAGTCATTTAATTCTTGATGCTTTATTACAGATGTTTCAAATGAGGACAGGAAGTCAATGACACACAGTGAACCCAAGTCCCATCCACTCAGCCTGTGATCAGGCTGCCCGCTTTTCCAGGGCTTGCATCTCACGACTGCAGGCCCCTAATATATTATTTATTTTATATTTCATTAGTTTGTGCTACTGTAGATTGGATATGGGACTTTGTGCATGCTAGGGAAGCACTGTACCACTGAACTCGATTCCTAGCTACTTTTTTAGGATTTTATTTTGAGACATTGTTTCACTAAGTTGCTCAGGCTGGCTTTGAACTCAAATCTCTAGTCTAGGCTGGCCTTACATTTGTGATCGACCTGTCTCAGCCTCTCTAGTAGCTGGAATTATAGGCCTTGATCACCAGGTTCTGCAGGAGACTGAAGGTATATCTTCATATAGTAAGATACATGCCAAAAATTAAAATTAGTTTATAAATTTTCTGCATTAGACTACTTCTCTGGGATTTCCTCCTTTAAAAGTATTCTAGAGCCCCAATAGATGAATCTCTTATTCTAAATAGGAAGTGTGATTTCTGTCTGCATGAATTAAAGGGACTGGTCTTCCTAGAAAGACTGGTTGAACTTGGAACAGATCATTCTCAGTGAACTTATCCAATCACAGAAAAAAAATCGCCACATAGTCTCACTCATCTACAGCACCTAAGCTGAATCTACCCAAGGTACCTTACATATCCAGCAAGCATCTTGTGGACTAGACACTAGGATGGATGGGGAGGGAGGGGAGGGCATCGAAGGGGTAAGAAACACACACACACACACACACACACACACACACACACACACACACACACACAAGATGAATGCAAAGGAGTTCAGTCATGTGTTAGCTACTGGGCCAGCCCCACTGTATTTCTGCTCCCTAACTTAACCATGGCTCAGGCTGTGGTTTTCTCAGTTTCTGCTGAGTCTTGGCACATGTATGGATGTGAATACATGTGCACATGTCTTCATTTGTGTGCATACCTATGTGGAGTGTGTATGCATGCGCAGGCATATATTTATCCTTCAATTCTGACCAAAACAGTCTATCAAGCTGTACTTAGAGTACTGCAAGGCTTCTCTTAGGCCAAGGTTTCAAGCCCTTCCACATTCTTTTTGAAATTCAGCTCCAAAAGGTCAAAGCCACACAGTCAGGCATCTAGCAGCAATTGACACCACTCTTTGGTGCCAACATAACTGTTATAGTCAGGTTCATATTGCTGGCAGAAATCATCTGGCGAAGTGCAGCTTTTGGAAAAACAAAGTGGGGGTTATTTTGTTTTACAGGCTTGAAGGGAAGCTCCATGATGGCAAGGGAAACAATGACATGAGCAGAGGGTGGACATCAGCCCCTGGCCAACCTAAGGTTGACAACAGCAACAGGAGAGCCAAACACTGGCAAGAGGAAACTGGATATAATACCCGTAAGCCCGCCCCCAACAATACACAGTCCCCTGGAGGCCTTAATGCCCAAATCTCCATCAGCTGGGAACCTAGCATTCAGGACACCTAAGTCTTTGGGGGACACCTAAATCAAACCACCGCAAGTGATAAAGAAGTTAATGACCAGCCTCTCTTCATATTAATTATGAAATGCTGACAGATAGGAAAGACTGACACAGACCAAGAAGTATAGGCTCGCCTACCTGCCGTTCCCATTTTAGTTCCCAGATTTCCTTGCTCAGTTTCCTGTATGTCTGCAGGCATTGGCTGCTGGACTGCCTAGAGTGATTTGCCAGCAGCTGAGAGCATTGTATGGTCGTAAGGGTTTGGAGCTTAGACCTTGTTTTTATCAGCAATTATTGGAATATATTTAGTTTACTTCTACTCCCCATTTATTAGGAACTTCTCATAAAACTTTGCAGTACTAGAACCCAACATTTGAAAAGAGGCTGAAGGTTTTTCTTGATTCCAATTGCACTTACCAGAAAAGTTTGTTCTATCCATTAGATGGTATTTGGGGGTTTTCCTGTACCTATGTACTTTCAGAAGCATCAGATTCCCTTCAGCCTTTGAAACCTGGTTTGGAGATATAGCCGAGTAACAGGGTGCTTGCCTGGTATGCTCAGGGTTCTGGGTTCTATTCCCAGGACCACAGTGAGATAAAATAAAACTAGGTTTATTTTTTTTATAAAAGATGAACAGGACTGACATTTCAGTGATGGTCTCTTTTCCTCATGGGAGAGACATTAGCCCTTCCCTCAGTGAATTCTCTATATCAAGTAAATGCAAGGTATTTTAATCCAATTATCAAGAAATACTCTGTTGTGTCATCAGACCCCAATACATACAGGGTCCAGTTAAAATCTAATAACCCTAGGGGCGGGGAAGGAGCTTAGTATCAGAGTTCTTGCTTAGCAAGCATGTCACAGTAGGTTTCATTTCCAGCTCCAAATCCATAAAAATCAAACATTCTTGACCTAAACATACTTATTCTGGGTCATTGCAAAAAGCAGACTGTGTGGCTGCCATGAGTCCAGGAGTTGAGAATATCTGTCTTGCCTTTTTGGCCTATGCTGAGACTTGCCTGCAAGGCTGCACAAGGGGGAAGGGGACATGGGGTCAGCATGATCCGTCTCAGGCCACCATGCAAGGCTGGAAAGGCAGGGGTTGGAGAGGGCATGAAGAACTCCTCGGCATTCCAGGTGACACCACATTGGTGTAGAGCTGGAGTTACAAGCTCTTTTCCTTCTCTTCTTTTGCCTTCTTTTGTATCCTGAAGATTGATTCCTCAGCAGGAAAAATATGTCTGAGCAGAAACTCCGGAGCAGGTGTGGGGCAACTGGGGTGGGGCGGCACTCTTCAGGAGGGCTTCTTATTGCCTCAAAGTAAGAGACTCCTGGCTAATGAAGTGGCTTGTTCCTTTGGCAGCACAGACATCAGTTGCTGAAGGCATGGAGCGTGTTTGCTTGTGTGTGAGCAATTGTGAGAAGGGGAAACGGAAGAAGATGGGCTTCTAGTTGGGAATTGCCACTGGAATGATGTTATCATTAGAATCCATATTAGTGTCATGGCAATATATGTCATAGGTTCCATTTATATACATGTTAATTGATGATAATCATAGGAAGAGCAAGCATTTGTATGTTAGGGTTTTATGAAGAGCTAGGCTGTATGCCAAGCACTTCAATGACATCCTTGAAACTGCCTATGACGTGCCCTATCAAGTTAGAGAACGTGTGTAGTCACAGAGAATGGGGTCTGGAGGAAAGAAGCTGATGTATACTTGGTAGCACTGATGAATGACAAACACATGGTAAGTACAGAATTGGTTCCCTGGTAGGTGGGGCCCTTACTAAAAGGAATTGCTGTTAGGGATCTCTCTCTCTGCTCACAAGTTTCTTGTTTAGGAGCAAGCAGTATAGATAGAAAAGACCTGGGCAACTCCTTGAGTGCAAATTAGTATGTGCTGCTTCTGGCTGAAAAAATGTACTGTGGTCTTTGGCTGCATTGCAACAGGTAAATAATACATGGAAAAGGAGGCTATGGATGGACTTTCTAAAGTGTGTTCTAGCAGAGGAAACATTTTTTGTGAAAAAGTGACAGAAAGTGTGGAGAGGACCGCCACATGGCTTGTAAGGAATCTAGAAACGATGTCAAATATGAAGCCAGAAACAAAATGAAGACAGACTTCTTGGCTTGGAGAAGTGACTCTGTGTGTTTGGGATTCAGAGAGGGGTGTGAGATGGGCCTTGACCAGGTCTCTTAGAATGCTCACAGGTTATTTTTATTGTACTTGTTCAGTTGTACACATGTGCATATATTATCGTCATCCTAGGTTCTCTCCCCTGCAGAAAACAAGATGTACACACCACTTAGCATCTGGATTTCCATGGGAGCTGGGAAACTGAACCCTGGGCTGGCTTGGCAGGCTGTACCAGCCAGCACCTTTAACTGCTGTATCGTCTCACTAGCCCTAGAATTCTCGTTTTAAAGAGGGTAATGGCATTACTTTAGAATTATAGAGGGGATAATAAGGCCCAGATTGTTGAAATTAGAAAGTTCAGCCCAAATTTATAAAGAATGTTCAAACATTTGAGGTAATCTTCAAAGTAATGACTTGTTCAGGATGGCAGTGTTCTTGGTTCTTCAAATGTGAACCTGTACCTTTAAATCACATTATTCCAGAAATGACCAGTAGATGGCGGTAGGACACCATAGATTTGGCTAATGGCATTTGATTTTCACTGTGAAGCCTAGTACATGATTTTTTTTTCTAATTATTTGAAGGTGTGCCTTATTCTATTGTTCAGTGAGAAATTGCTGATTTGAAAAACAGGAAATAATACTTTCTAATTAATTGGACAAAAGTGATTGGCAGATACTTTTCTTCCAATGATACCACTATATATTTTTAAAATTCTGAGTAGGAAGTGTACGTATGCATGTGTGTATGCATGTGTGCCTGGATGTGTGCATGCAAATGAGAGGGCTGATGTGTTTTTAAATCACAAAAAAATTGGGAATATGCAGATTTATGTAAAACTTAAAAACACATATTACCAAATTGTGTCAAAAATATTTTCATGAAGTAATTTATTGAAAATGTTTTCTTCTTTGTACAAATCTGTTTTTGTACCTAGAGTTTGTGAATCTCAAAATAAAGTTATGTACACTCTGTAAATACACAAAATTGAAGTCAATTTTCTAGTTTTCTTTTTTCAGTAAATTGTGTTCAGGAATGCTCTTTTCCAGCAGTTTTCTCGCTCAAGGTTTGTTCCTCCTTCGTTTCTTTCCCTCTGGGAGCTTTGTGGTAGAGGCCTGTATTCCCCACCAAGGAAGCCATCAAGTAAACATCCTTTAGAAATGCATATATGTCCAAGCATGTGGACTATATAGCTTGTTGGTCTTTAATTTGGAAACAGGAAGCTAGTGTGAGTCTCTCTGGCCCCCTTTCTGTTTTTCCACAGCACCCTATGGTCTCCTGGGCTCAGCAGCCTAGATCATGGCAATACACTCCTTCCCATCTATCTCTGAGCATAAATTTGTTCCAGGTGCCAGTTTCATGTATTCTGGGCCAGTTCTACATTGAAAAAGGTTGCGCTGGGAGAACAGTTAGTCACAAAAAGCACATGGGGGCTTCCTTACTCCTCTTCAGTTCTTAGCACTGAAATATACTTGGGGCTCTAGATAGTCAAATTGGTTTAATTTGCTAGCATTTGGGGACTCTCCAGGATTGTGAGAAAGCTAATTGCAAAGTAGAGAGAACCCCCCCTCTCCCCTCGATAGAGGCTTAACCAGACATTTTAAAGATTATTCTTCTAGACAAAATCCAAGTAAAAATTTAATTTCTATCTATGCTCCATCTAATCTACTTGGACATGATTCATATTTTCTCTCTCCCTCCCTCCCTTTCTTTCTCTCTTTCTGCTCTCTCTCTCTCTCTCTCTCAATCTCTGTCTTCCTCTCTTTTTCTCTTATTTATGTTTTAATTGATGGCAAAGGCAAGCAGAGTTACACTTCCCTGCAGGGTGAATGGAAGCCCAAATCCGTACCTATTGTTGAAAACTGGGTGACCTTGGTCAGGACCCTGTGCTTTCTGAGTTTCCATCTGCCATGGACATATTTGCTTTCCTTCTGACAGAACTTTGGCAGAGATTTATGAAATAACTGAAAAGTTTTGCTATAGTTCTCTTAACAAAAGTCTAAGAAAAGTGAAAGTAATGTGCTTTAATCTTTTTAGAAATATAACATGTCTTCATTGACCATTAAAAGTTATAATTAATAGTTATCTATGCATGTTCCCTAAAGATCCTTTATATAACCATTTAAAAAAATCAGATGAGGTTAGACTTTCCTCTTTTTTTAAAAAAAGGAAATGTTACTTCTTTGTTAAAACACACACATGCACGCACACATATACACACATACACATTCCAACTGTATGTATCCAGTCAATATATGAAGGGTAATCTTGTACATTTTTTCTTGCTTCTTAGTTTATGCATGGATTAAAATTTTAAAGAATTAAAATTTAAGTTTTTTCTTACAGGTATTACATGTTTAAAACATAACTTTTCACTAATTAGAATATTGCTTTATAAGGTAATACTTTCACTCTGATTTTTTAAGTTAGATATTACTTAATGAAAGAGGCTAAAGAAATAAAAACCTTGGAAATATGTAACTTAATATAAATCTGGTTGCTTTTTAAATTCAAGAACCTTCATGAGACCCTGGTACAGTTGTATACAGATTTCTAGATGGTTGAGTGAAACTCTTAAAGATAACTCCTATTTCTTTGAAACACGTGAAGGTGAAAGAATTTGTCTGCATGTAATTTTAAGCTCATAAAATAATTTTAAGGGAGTACCATGATAGGAGCATTTCACACACTGCAACTTGATCTGGTTGAACTCAGAAATGATCATATTATTTATTTATTTGTTTGTCTTTCTCTCTGAAATATAGTTAATTACAGAAGGATCAAGAGCATTTTCTATTCCCGCTTTGCAGTTACGCCTTGCAGACCTAAGACTAATGAAAGCAAGTTCTCACCCCAACACTGAACTTGCTGACTTATCCGATTTATAATCTGAGCATCTGAACATTGGTGAGTTATTTAAAATAATGATTTCTTTTTTGTGTGTGATTGCTGCTGCTCTGAGAAGAGATTTTTTTTCACTACCACAAAGATAATGCTTTGTATTTATCGTAAGGAAGAAAAGATGTGATGTGTCTAGCATACATCTATGGCATGTATATTTAGTTAACGGCTTGCTATAATGCATATTATTAATGATGACAATCATGAACTTGTGTGCATTGTTTATTTTTTTAAATACACATAATGGAGCTTTCAGACATGAAGATCAGCTGCCCCTTGCAATGATGGCCGTCTTCTGAGAGGTAACTATTCAGAGGTCCTTTGTGACTTGGGTTCCTGACCCAGTCCATTTTGGTATTTAGGCTATTGGAATATTTTTTATGTCTATCTATAATTTCACTGTGTGAGCCTCTGAAATGAACCATGGGTCTCTTTTAAGCTACATGGTAGATTACATTTGAATATCTATAAATGGATGTGAGTAATAGCAGCACCTGGAAATCTACAAATGTATCAGATGTTGTGAGCTTGTGGTCACAGCATGCAGAAAGGATTCCAGGAGTCCAGAGTGATGGAGGGTGCTCTTTAGGTTAGAGGCAGATAATTTAATTAACATGTACCTCTAATCTACTGTACTTTGATTCTGAGGACAAAAAATAGAATGGACAAACCCTTTTCTCCACAAGAGACCTCAGGCAGCTATCTCACTATTTGAATACTTTGAATTTTTATTTCCTATTTTTACATCAATTCATAAAAACTTCACTTGGACCTCTGGGTTTCATTGTCTCCTTTGTGAGCTCTATCCCAATATCTGAATCATTTGGGTTTTCAATGGGAATAGAAGGCACAGGATGAGTCAGAATGTATGCCAATGTGTGCATGAACTTCAAATATATTTGTGTGTTACCTGAACCCGGCACCATCAAGCCTGCCTCCTGTTTGTTTCTCTGTTTGAGAAGCTGAGGTTGAGAATATCACAAAGAAGAATTCTAGTAAAATACTCGTGAAATAAAAAAATAAAAATAAATGTTTGGTTTTGTAAATTTTCTAAACCTTAGATTTAATCTATTTTGAAAGGGTACCTTACTCTGACCAAAGGCCCCGAATATTTGTCTGCTTTTCATATTGTAGGGTGTCTCAGGCCTTTGTGGGAGGGTTTGATACTGCCTTTGTTGTAGAACAACTGGTATATTCTGTGATGCAGGGACGTGGCCAGTTCAAAGGATACAGCCTTACTTACGATTGCTTTCCACCCCCCTTCTTTCTTTTCTCCTCCCTTCCCCCAATTCCATGTGGTTTTTGCTACCATGGAAGAGGGGGTGTTTAGAAATATGCACATAGACCTCTCAGTCTTTCTTCTTGGAGGGAAAGACTAACCCTCTATTATAATAATAATGACAAAAATCTTTCCTCAGGTTTGAAGTTGAAACATACATGGAAATATATTGCTAATATCCCTACCTTTCATCCTGAATCAAGTAAACAGCTCAAAATTTGTATTGCAGGTATAGGTATTACTTACTGTGAAGCTCACTAAAAGTAGTCTTTTAAAATTTTCTTCTGGTTTATAATTTTCTGAAGAAACTTCAACTACCTACTTGTAAAATTTTTCCTTTGTGCTCTTGAATATGTTAAATATCTACCCTCCACATTCACTGTAGTGTTTTAGTGTCCTATAGTCAGAAATTTTGAAAGGCTTATACTTGTTCAAAAGGAATGTTAGCATGAAGACTAAAGAAATCAGAGTCAGGAACGAAAGCAGGCCTTCTGTGTTTCTCAGACAATGATTTCGGCTAGGTGACTGTGTTTCGTTGAGAAAAGGACTCGATGGGATATTGACAGTTTCCTATCAATAGTTGGGCCCTGGAGGCCTGGCTGTTTGGGCCCACACTGATTGACTGCTTCTTAATAGACATGTAATTGTTGACAAATACCTTCCGATAGACTGTGGCAGTGCCCAGGAAGACAAAGGAGATTTCAGAATGATAGCGACCAGAGCTGAGCCATTTGGTACAGGCAGTGCCTTCCAGAGGAAATGACTTTTGCTCATCACGAATCTTCTGACAGAAACCAGTCAAGTCATCTTCATGGTTAGTCTTGGGCAATCTGGTGGACACAGAAATTAGCAAGACCCCTTGTTTCACTGTGTTGAGGATTTTGTTATTTGCAGCTATAGCTTTGCTCTTGTTAAACAATTACGTATATAGTGTGTTATATTACTAATATATAATGTATACACATCACACACATGTATTTAGGGAGAAGTATGCAAAATATTTGATATCTAGACTATTTTTTTTGCTTGTTTATAGCTATCTGAAACGTAACCACTTAGTGTTTGCAGGAACACAATAGGCTATTCAGACAATTTCAGAGAGCCTTGGGCAGTAATAAGGATACTGAAAAGAATTTGAATTTGGACATCAGCCCTATTTACTACTAAAATATCAGAGGAGCCTGGAGGTGTCCTTATGAGACGAGACGAGTGCATCCAAGAGCACTCGGGAATGTCGATTTGAGCCTCAGTGCTTGTCTGGCCAAGGCCGCCTTCCCAGATCAATGCCTGGCTGAGAAACAGCTCCTGAAAGTTGGCCTCCCTGGGTCCATTCAGTTTCCGTAAATCTCCATTCTTGGGGGCTTACTCTCAACCATGGGAGGCTATGATTGCTTTTCAGCTCCCCACAGGAGCCTGCCCACCACGGGACCCAGGCGATGTTACTGAGATCAGCGAGCTGCTGGTAAGCTAATAAGATAAAATGCAAACAGAGTTTGAATACAACCTTGGCCTTGTCTGCATAAAACACCAGACTGAAAAGCAGACCCAGCTAGGCCTAACATGATCAGTGACGCAGATCCCCTCATCCAGTCCTGTGAGCGCATCAAGGTGACACCGCAGGCCACCATCTGACATCCCCTGTGAAAGTCAAGCAGCTGATACCCCAAAGACCTCGAGTCCTGCCTTTGATTCTTATCGATCAAATACGCAGATTAAATCCTGTATCATAGAGCAAGGCAAAAACCTGAGCTTACTGTGTCAGCTTCTAGGAACCCCAGTGAAGCCCTTTCTGAGTCATCTTTTTATGCATGAACGAGAGCCTGAGTACATGTGTATTTCAGAAAAATGCATGAAGTGGGAGAGCAGATATGGGGTTCTGATACCTTCCAGACCTTGTGGGGGAAGTATGAACCAGATATGAATGTTTTGCTTGTTACCTGTTGTCAAATTCAAACCCATAGTTAGGAGTCTGGGAGAACTCTGGATGGGCAGGGAGAGATTATTTTTTGAAGTTACTTCTTTTGTAATCTGTAAGCATTCCTAAACAGACAGGCTTCTGCAAACAGCTGCCTCAAAATGTTGTATGTGAATGTGTGTGTGTGTGTGTGTGTGTGTGTGTGTCCATTAATTCAGAATTACTCCAATTACAAGCCTTTGATGCTCTGAAACCCTCTCTCTAACCCAAAAGAGATGGAGAGCCCTCGGACCGTCCAATCAGATCATTTTCCCTGCCGCCTGCAGCAGATGTAAGCAATTTACTTTTTTATTTCTGCATATTCAGTGTGAGCGGAGCTGTTGGGGACCTTTCACCTCCGAGCCTGCAGGATTCTCACCCTATCAAATTAAAGCATTTTGCTCACTTATTCCCAAACGCTTTGCTGGTGCTAAGCAGACATCCCGCTGCATAGCAATGGCGGGTGTTCGTGTCCACTCATAGCCCCAGCCTAATCAGAGATTATTAAGGAAAATATACAGTGCTTTAATTTGATGAGATTGGTTATAGGTAGTGCAGTTAAAGGTCACACTCCTGCGTGTATCTCCCTCCGTCTCTGTAATATTTTCTTCTCGCTCCACAATCCTGAGCTGCAAACAATAGGCCAAGGCGACACATTTATTTTTGACATGCTGTGATGGGCTCAATAGGGATAAAGATGAATTATTTACAGATTGCATAAACAAACATCCTGGGCCAGGTTTTGGTTACATCTTTCCCTTTGTGCTCTGTGGATGCTATTACCTTAAAAGAACATATTCAAGAACTGTGTCTCTTTGGACGCGGCTTCCAGATGGCTGGAGCTGCTCTCAGACTCCTGTTGCTGTTTGGGGAGGGGCACTGGCTGCTCTGACTCTAGCTCCCAGGGAAAGGCTCCTCTGAGGAAATGATTTGCTCTTCTGACCCTGGAAACTTCTACCCCTGCTGGGAGCTAACTGAGCCAGCCTGCCAGCACCAGCGGGGGTGGCGGGGGCCACCCTGGGCCCTGGTGGCTTTTTCTTGGCATCCCACATATCACCTTGGGAAAGAAGTCAGGGATATGGGAGGTGCCTGAGCTTTCTTGGCAGGGTGAGAGAATTATTTGGCACTCTCTGCTCACTTGAGGGTTAATTTTCAAACCAAATTTTCTCTCTATCCCAATGAAGACCCTTTCTGATGTCAGAGTATTTGAACCTTGGGGATATACTAGTGACCATAAGAGGTCCCTGCTGTTTGTTATGTTTGGTTATTTTTGATTGGGCTACGGTTGAAGGCACAGACAGCCTGGGAAGGAACAAGGGCAACTTCTAATCTTCTGTCAAACTTAATGGTTTCTGTGTATGTGTGTATGTAATAGACCAACTGCAGGCTGATTTACCTAGAAATTTACATGAAAATTGCTTTATGCAGCTGTATGTAAAAATTCAAGCCGCACCATGTCACTGTACTGCACAGGTCAAGGCTGAGCCTGGGGCTATTGTAGCTGAAAACAATTTCATTCCATTCATGGCATGAGGAGGAGGGAAGCTCCAGGGTAGGGTCTGTAGGAGTACATAGTGAGGACCCTTTTTTGGAATAGTCCTTTGGTCTAGGGAGAAGCCAGGGAGGAGGGACCTGCTGCTCCCTCCCTCCAGCTCTGTTCAGTGCTTCAGGACTTCCTTCTAGCATTAAGTTAATCATGATTATTTTTTTTTTGAACTTTTGATGTATTGAAGGAAACTTATGTACAACTTATTGTTCTAGTACCAAAGGATATTACTTAGGAATCATACTAAATTATTTGAAAGGCTTTGCTCTTTGGGAAATAAGAAAAATAAAACACTTTAACAAATTGTTGCTGTATGCTTCTTGAGATGGATGGAAAACTCCACAAAATTCAATCTCCATATGTTGTTTTGTTTCCAATTTTCATATGCTTGAAATGTGATAATTTGGAGGTAAGAAAGAATTAATAGCGATTATTAATAATAGTAGTAGTGGAGGGTTTGAGTGGGAACTTAGGGTGGAGGTCTGTGGGGTCTGGCTCAGGTCTTAGGGATGTTGCACTCCTGATTTGCCCATGAGAAGTCACAGTGGGTCTGGAGAGATGCAGGCATTTTTCTTAAGAGTTCTCAGTGCACTTACAGTAGACATGCAGCCTGTCTCCCATGTGTGCACTTGGCTCCGCAAAGGTGCTCTGGAGTCTACAGATCAGAGACCCTGCCATGATCCCTGGGAGGATATGGAGCTGCTGGCACACACAGAGACGATTTTACCATTTCTCTGATTACAGCACTTGTGGACCTGATGATGAACTTCTTTTCAGGTTTCTAGGTGGAATGTCATGAGGTTAAACTGCCCACAGCAACTTCTTAATTTTAATTTTTTTAAATTTATGTGTGCATATATCTGCATCTATCACAATTCCTTACCATGGATTTATGCTATTAATTGTTTTTATAAAGAGTATGACTATGTTAGTACCTTCTAGTTTTTTTTTTTTTTTTTTTTTTTTGCTTTGGGTGGAGAGGCTCTTGCTGTATAGCTCATAATGAATCCTCCTACCTCAGTTTCCTGATAGCTATAATTATAGGTGTTTACAACCATGCCCTATTTAGGTGAATATCTTTATTTAGAACAATTGCAGCTGGTATAAAGACAGCTTTGAGAATGCCATAAAATTGAAGGTGAGTGAGAATAGATTTGTCTGTGGGAGCAACTTCGCCCTTTATGCCTTGAAGTTACTATGTCAGGACTTTCCCTTCCTACTTCTCTTATGACCCTTTTGTTTTCAAATTTATCATTTGAACTATATTCCTCATTTTTCCCTTAACTTAGATCCATACTAAAATTTTTCCTGACAGAAACAAAAAGCTAAAATTGCCAGAGGAAAAATAAAGGCCTACTGATTTTTTTCCCCCATACAACAGACCAGCTTATTAAAATTGAATTTCAATCTTTAGATTTTGAAATCACTACAGCTATGTGTGGTACTTCAGTTTCTTGCCTTCCTCTAGATATATAAGGTGGAATTGGAAGAGGATGTTACCTTCTCTGGGTGACAACTCTGAAGACAAGCCACTGGGGAGCTGGAGAGTGCAATTTGGGTAAATAACCAAAGCATTCATGTGAAAAAATTGTTTCTCACATCACAGGACCTCACAATACAAACATCATTATTTGAGGACTCATAAGACAGTTTAAAGTGAGAAAATATGTGATTCTATTCCTTAAACCATTCTGGTGTAAGAAATAATGTTTTTAGTTAAAAAATTAACAGTTATTGGTGGACAGATGTTCTGAAACTTAAGGAAAGAACAAATCTGGCTTTGCAAGTTGCAGAACTGATTATATAAATTCAGTAGATGTAAACGCCTAGATTCCTTCTTCTATTGGGCACCAACTCTAGGCATGTTCCAAAGCATTTCTGTTGGAAATTGAACTATTCCTTTGAAATTGTCCTCAGATGGATATCAATTGCAGCATCTCTGTCAGTCTCCCAAAGGAGATTTATTATTAGTTCTAAAATTTAGATGAATGGTAATACCCCAAAGAGGTTATCTCTGAAGATTTCTAGTACAAATATTTGAGTAACTCCTGTATGGCTGTCTGTAAAAAAAAAATGTATTGCACATGGAGCCACAACTAGATGATTTTACTTCCCTTGACCCTACAAGGTAAAAAAAAAAAAAAAAAAAAAAAAATCCAAACAATGTTTGGAATTCTCATGTTAGAATGTGCTTCTGTGTAATATTGAGACCAGATTTAATAGCTAACATCCTCCTGCTGTAGCCAAATATTTTCCTAATATGTTATCGTGATTCTCTTATCAATCAGGTTACATTTGAAAGACAGGAAACCTGAAGATGCTGTTTCTTGCCTATTAGTTGCATGTAATTCTAGGAAAGGCCAGTAGGTGGAGTGGTGCTAATGTAGGTAAATTTATGTCAACAAAATAAGTGGGGGTCTAGAGATTATGTGACTCCCAATCTAAGAATACAGCTCGCCACAAAATAGAGCTATTGGTTAAAGAACTAATCTTTCTTCAGTCACAAATTACTAGTGTTTGTATTTAAACTAAAGACGACTAAAGACAATATAGGAGAAAGATAAAACTGCTTTAAGTGTTGTAGTTCCCATTTAGTCCTCCAAGCTATAACGAACCATGAAGATAAATACTGGAGGCTACTGAAGAAAAATTTTCTTGACTGGTTTTCTTTTCTTATTTTACTTTACTGGGACAAATTTCTTCCTTATGTAGGCATTGATTGAGAAATTTTAAAAAAAAGTTAAAATTCACATGCTGAACCACAAAACCTGCCTCATTCAAAATACTTAATTGGATTAAAAAACACATTTTAAATTAAGACATTTAGAAATTTTTCCTGTACAGCTCTAATTAGCATCATGTCAAGGTAATATGAATGTAATTGTTTTAAAAGCAAGATAGGGGCTGGAGAGATTGCTCAGAGGTTAAGATATTTGCCTGCAAAGCCTAATGACCCAAGTTTAATTCCCCAGTACCCACATAAATCCATTTACACAGAATGGTTCAAGTATCTGGGGTTTGTCTGCAGTAACTAGAGGCCCCGGCATACCCATTCTCCTCTCCTCTCCTCTCTTCTCCTCTCCTCTCTTCTTTTCTTCTCTTCACTTCTTTCTCTCTCTCTCTGTTTGCTAATAAATAAAAAAATATTAAAAATAAAATCACGATGAAATACTACTCAAAGGATATTGGATGCTTCCAAAACTGCAGTAATAAGCAAATTCGTAGCATTATTAAATAAAGCAAAATGAAATAGAAATTAAGAAATACAAAAATTCAAAATACAAAGAAGTAATATGATAAAGAGTCAAATTGATAAGTGAATAAATACAAGACACTATTTTTATAAAATAAGTTCAAAACATATTTCTAGAATTCTCCCCAAGATAATAAAATGGCTAGCACACACAGAGTTAGAGTTGAACGTGGTAAACAGCAAAAATGAAGAGGCTGTAAGTCATAAGTCCTCTCTATAACTCTCTGAAAGAATAGCAAAACACTAAGTACAGTTAAAATGCTATTTGAAAAAACTTTAAATATTGCTATTAATTCCCAAGAATAAATAGCCTGACTGTGTTAATAGCATTTTCAAAATGAAAAAGTAAACATATGCATGAAAAGCTAATTGATAAATTGAGTCATTGTACCATTTAATACTGTTGCTGTTGAAGCAAACATAATCATTGTACATTTAAATTAGAAAAATCATATCTTTGCATGGGCATAACTATGTGGAGGGTATACGCAGTGTGTAACATATGTATGTGTGTATGTGTAAGGATAGTGGGTGTCTTCCTAGACATTATTTTGTTGGGATAGAGTCTGTCACTGAACACAGAGCTCTTTACTTTTTGGTTAGACTGGCTGACCAGTGAGCTCCATTGATTCTGATATTCCTGTCTGTGCTCCACTCAGTGCTGGGTTTACAGGCTTTCAGATCACATCTGACTTTTTATGTAGGTGATAGTGGTCAAATGTAGATCCTCTGCTTATATAACAAGCGCTCTTGTCCACTGAACCATTTCCCTAAGCCAGGAATGTGTGTGTGTGTGTTTGTGTGTAATTATTGCATATTCATGTGTGTGTGTGAGTGCAAATGGGCACACTCAATGTATATGCTTGCAGAGGGTAGAGAAGAACATCTGGTATCCCCTGTTATTACTCTTAAACTTTCTTTTCTTGAGACAGTCTCTCACCTCTGGGTATCAAACTCATCTTCTTAGGCCTTCATGCCTATGTAGTAAGCACTCTTACCCACTGTGCATGTACAGTCTCTCCAATAACTGAATATACATATTAATTGGCTAATATCCATGCACTTGTCAACAACATATCCTGTACAGTCATGCCATAATCAGAAACACGACATGTATTAATGATGTTCTATATGTAATGTGCTAAAATTGAAACAATCAAGAGATACAATGTCAAAATAATAAAAAAACATTTAGAAAAATATTGACATGAATGAGAGATTTCATATCAAGGTAGCTGAGTACCTGTGAAATAAATATTAAGCCCATAAATGTTTCCTCTGTTTTAGTAATATACATTTAATTTTGGAAATAAAATTGATTAAGGGACACATGAAGTCTTGAGTAGGTGAGAAGTTATTTCTTTTTTTTTTAATTTATTTAATTGAGAGCAACAGAGAGAGAGAGAGACAGAAAGAGAGAGAGAGGGAATGGGCATGCCAGGGCCTCCAGCCACTGCAATTGAACTCCAGATGCATGTGTCCCCTTGTGCATCTGGCTAACGTGGGTCCTGGGGAATCGAGCCTTGAACTGGGGTCCTTAGGCTTCACAGGCAAGCACTTAACAGCTAAGCCATCTCTCCAGCCTGAGAAGTTATTTTCAAAACAGTGATAAGGTTATTGCAATTCAGGCTGGTTTGATAAAGTTAATAATCATCCACCTCCTCGTGGTGCTATTTCTCATCCTCTTCATTAAATTCCAGAGTCTTTTCGCTGAGTAAAAACATGGAAGAGTAAAACATAATGAACAAAGAATAAATAAGTAGGATTTTTCCTAATAAATGCCATAAGTTTTAGAAATTGGAAGTAGGTAAAGTGCTTGGGAGAGGGCTCAGTGGGCAAAAGGACTTGTACTCTGAGTTCAGATACTCAGAACCCATGTAAAGCTGGCATGCAAGCCTGCAAACATGGGACAGCTTTGGCAAGATGGTACGTGGAGACAGAAGTATTCAGGAATCTTATGGTTCAGCTAACCTGGCCTACTCAGTGGTGAACAAGGTGAAAGGCAAGGACTGACCCACACCCAAGGGTGTCCTCTGATTCCCACACATGCACTCTGGCATGCATGTACCTGCACATGCTCACACACAGCCTCTCTTATTCTCTCTCTCTCCAAACACACACATGCACACACACACATGCACACACACAATAGAAGTAAATTGGCTTTACTCCCAGCACTTGGGAGGCAGAGGTAGGAGGATTGCCATGAGTTTGAGGCTACCCTGAGACTCCATAGTGAATTTCAGGTCAGCCTGGGCTAGAGTGAGACCTTACCTTGAAAAACTTCAAAAAAAAAAAAAAAAAAGAAGTAAATTGGAAAGACATGATGTTATGAGAATCAGCAATGTAGAAAATAATAGTGTCTTGAGATCAAACTGAACACAATTGTTTTCTTTAAGTAAATGTTTAAGGAGAATTACAAATTAGTGAAGAAAAACATTTTTAAAAGATCGGTTTGCAGGCTCAGCAGTAAGTGTGCCTCCTACACAAGCACAAGGGCCTGAGGCAGCCTGAGACTACCCAAGTTTGAATCTTCAGAACTCACATAAACAGCACTAGATGTGTGTGTGTGTGTGTGTGTGTGTGTGTGTGTGTGTGTGTGTGTGTGTGCGTGTACCCCAGTTCTGGAGGGGAGTGGATACTAGGGAATTGCTGGAGCTTGTGAAAAATGGCAAACTATAGGGTCAGCGAGAGCTCAAGCAAACACAGGTGGAAGTTTTGGAGTTGAATACCCAACTTTCTGCTTGGCCAATGCAAGTGAGTGCATCCTGCTGCAGACCACATATCTCCTCAGCAGAGCACATGAGGTGCTGCTCAGGTGCACACTCCCACATACACCACACACATTCCCACACACAAACACACACACACACACACACACACACACACACAACGGAGTTGAGAAAATTGTTACTGGATAGCAAAAGGTAAAAATCACATATGTCCCACCAACTGCTTTGGGAGAGGGAGTAAGGGATTTCTGAAGTAAATGAGTTATGATAGAATTTTGCACATTGGTAATGGGCTCCAGTATCACCAAGAATTCAGCCTACCTGGTCTGCCTTCTTGTTTAATATCAAATTCTTTCACATTAGTGAGATGCCAGTAACTAAAAAAAAAAAAAACCTTCTAAAATTTTATCCCAGTTTCACATGGTTTCTATTCAAAGACAGAACTGTGGAAGAAGCAATTCCACACTAGCCCAATGACAGACTTATTTACTCATCATTATTTTCATAATAGCTAAAATCTGTATAACAATTTTCTATTTATAAATTTTTTCATATAAAGCATCACATTTAATATGAGACACAAATCATGTGCAAAATGGTCTGTAAAGCACAGAAGTAGCTCATAATGCATAAATATAAAGTGCTTTTACTGCTCAAGACAGTCAAGAGAGAACATGTATTTATTCCCTACTTGTTGTGTTATCTACATTAATTCTTACGGTTGTGGTCCTGTTTAACCATGAATCTTTCATCAAAAAAAACATTAAAATATTCTCTTTTTTGGCTTGTGTGTATATATATTTTATATGAACATGTATGGGTCCATGTGATACCCCATATGAATGTCTATGGTGGGGTGCCCTCATCTTCAGCCAGAGCAGACCACTGAATGTCCTGTTCCATTTTTTGTCCATTCTTGTTTAAGCTGGAAATTCTTACTGATTCTGGAGCTTGCCATCTTCTTCATGGGCTCTGGTGATTCCTGGGTCTCTGCTCCCCCTATGGGACTGGGGTTATAGGTGCACATGGCTGCGCCCAGTTATTTAAGATGGGTTCTATATATTAGATCTCAGGTAGTCTTAAGCCCACTCATGTCCTCATGCTTTCTCAGGAAATGCACTTAACTGCTAAGCCATCTATCTCTCCAACATTAAGGATGTTCATTATTGACACTGAGGGCTACTGGAGGATGGATTTAAATTTTTTCAGTGTGCTCCAAAACTTGCAAAAGTTAGAATTCTTAAAATGACAGTCTGTGCTTGATTTAAGGAACTTTTTTCAAATACTGATAGTTTGGGTCCATGTAGAGGAAAACAGGAGGCCAATAGGCCAAGTGTAGGATGGAGGCAGGTTTAATTTAACTGGGTTCTTACTACCCATGCCATGGTCCATACCATGTGTAATATTTCCTGTGTGCGCATCTTTCCTACCAAATCACCAAACATCAGAGGAGGGGAGATGGCCTAACAGTTAAAGACACTTGCTTTTTAGTTTCTAAATGATCATGCATGGCTTGACATTCCAAGAGGCTCATACAAGGCAAAATTCAGAGACAATCAAATTTCTGGGTCTACTCAAAGCCTCTGAAGAAGCGGCCTGGAATACAGCATCTGAAGGTATTTTCCAAGGTTGACACTGAAAGTGAAATCACTCTCACTCAGGAACAAAGACAGTGTTCTTTGCATCTTCAGTGATTCTTGACAAAAGCAAAAGTAAGAAGTTCAGGAGGGACTGCTCTCTGTGGCTTTTGGAACAGGCTGTTCCAATGGAGCTTAGATTCTATTCCTCTGGGAGCAACCATTTACAGACTGCTCGGGAGGACTCATGGATGCAGGTGCTCATCCTCTTTCCTATGTTACTCAGCTCCTATCACTCATAGAATTTACTCATAAGGGAAAAAAATGTTGAGTTAACTCACAGTTCTGGGGGTTTTCATATTAGGTTATTTGGACCTGAGGATGTCAGGGGTCAGGTGGCAATAGCAGAGAACATCTGGCAAAGCCAGGGTCTCACCTCATGAGCCAGGAAGCAAGAGCAAGAGGTCAGGCCAGTGTCATAATCTCCCTCAAAGTCATGTGCTCAATAATCACTCTTTAAGGCTTTATATCCCCAAACTCTCCCTATTTCCTATCAATGCCCACCCTGGGAATCAAGTTTCCAACATATGGACTTTTAGAAATCACTTATTCAAAACATAACAAGAATTCAGAGAAAATTGAACTATCACAATCTGGGTCCAAGATAGTATAGTGTGGCTTCTCCTTCTCCTGCCTTACTCATGAATGAGGACTATTCTAGAAGGACAGGAAGTACACAGACCTACATTTCTACTGAGAATAGGAAGCAGTCTTCATATGTGTTTCAATATGAAGGACTCTCCAAAGAACTGTGCAACACCATGCTCTAGACTTTTGTGTGCTCTTCCCTTGTCTCATTTATTACTGGTCATAATTATGTTAATCTCCCTCTTTCTGTCCAAATTCGCCAGTTGTCCTGGGCCACTTAGCTCCTTTGCTGCTCCAAATGCATCAACACCAGTAAAGGATAGACTTTTCTCATTTCCAGTGGTTTTACATTTATGATGGGTCTCATCAGTCATGATAAGTTAATTAAGGAAAATTATGTCCCCACAATCTTATTTTGAGGTATAGAAAAGCCAGACCTATTGTACTTTGAAGAATGTTGGAATATGCACTGACAGGCATTGGTGAGCCACGTAGAAACCTTTCCCATTTTCATGCCTGCACATTTTATCCCATAAACTTTATATTATTTGCCAAGTACATTGTTCAGTGACTTTAAATAACTACTGAATTTAAAAACTCTCAAAGGTTACTTTGGGTTGAAGTCGTCATTTGCATTGAAGCAGTAGGCACAGATTGTGCTTGGATGAATTGGGTATGAACTAAATTCATGGGACTCCCCACTAACCAATGAGTCAGCCCTATGCTAATTCCTGTGTACAAGTGTGTGTGTGGGGGTGGGGTGGGGGGTGACTGGCTGCTCTGTTCTTTGTAAGGATAGTCTTAGAGCTGCTTTCTAATCATCCAAGTGGATTTTAAAGCTACAGTTGTTTTAACTAAATGGGTCTTTTCTTTCCCACTTCTCATTCATGATTCATTTCTAGTTTCTGAGAGTCAGTCCCAGACAGAGGATTCGGGTCCTGAACATCTGACTAAGAATCATGCCTCTGCTGTAACTAGTGTGTGGGACTTGGGATGGGGGAAAACCCAAACAAACCTCCAGCTTCTCTTCTACTTGCTTTTATCACTGATTTTAAAAGTTGCTTTCCTGAATAATAAAGTATTACATGTTTGCTCACTGTGCTACAGGTACCACCTTTGACATGTGCTCGCTAAGGGAATGGTTGCTAATATTTCTTTTCAGGAATTTTAGGTAGCTTTGCCTACCTCAAACAGAATAAAGCCACTGAGCCCTTCATTGGAACTTAAGTCAGTATCTGATATCAAAAGGGCTGATCATGTCATGTCTGAGCATGCTCAGTGTGAGGAGCCATGAAGTTTGATCACACATATACATGCCACAGAATACTTCACTCTCATGTACTTCAGATGTACATTTCTCTACTCCATGAGCCACTCCACCTCTTTATCCCTTCAATGCCCTAAGTGCCAGCTCCAAGGATGGAGATTTGATACTTGGTCTCCCATTCCTATATAGATGCCATGGAAGCTCACCTTTATCAGACTCACCAACCTCATCCTTCCAGTGGCTGCCTAGCTAGCAAAGTGCTGGATGGGTAACTCACTGAACATCTTGAGCCATGTTTCCTACCATAGTCATGTGGTAATAGTGGGGCTTGTCATAGTGGATTGTTTCCTGAGATTAAATATGCTGTCCTAGACAAGAGCAGTTATTACTTCTTCAGGCTCACTGTAGGTGCTCAGTGGAGATCAATTCATACTGCCTCTGGTTAGTGACTAAGGAAGGAGAATGCCAGCAGTGGGGAGTGCAAAAGGCCCAGGCCATGTACATCTTATTACTCCTCAGTTTCCCTCAGTGCTGTGTACTCACTGTAACAAACTCGCTCTGGTAGTGGAAATGATAGAAACTGATTCTTGGTCTTTTTATTTATCTTATTTCTTTTTGAGGTAAGGTCTCATGCTAGCCCAGGCTGACCTAGAATTTACCCTATAGTCTCAGGGTGGCTTCAAACTCACAGTGATCCTCCTACCTCTGCGTCCTGAGTGCTGGGATTAAAGGTCTGCACCATCACACCTGGCTTAGATCTTCATTTTTTCTTCCAGGATGCCTGCCTCGTAGTGTTTGCTAGATTCCTGGTATGATCTATATATTTGAGGAGATTGAAGGTGATCAAGAAGATTTAGAGATGGGTTATAAATGAACTTTGGATGGAAGAATCCACATGAAATGGATTACTGTGACTGCCCAGTGAAGAGGATGCGCATTTGATGTTGACAATGACAATGAGAGGAGGGAGAAGTGAGTCTGCATCTATCTGGGTCACCTTGTCATAGGGAGTGTGCTGGCATTGCAAGTTTTCCATCTTGATCTTTACATGGATACTAGCAGAAGCCTAGGCATGCAGTCAAATGACTGACTGAGTAGGTGAATATTACCTTAGTCCAGTGCCTACTGGTTCTTATCACAGAGCTGCACCTACACACTCAAGCATTTCTCATTGGAATCAGTGTGAAGAGCCTCTTGTTTCCGTTCTGCTCTTTAAAGGGTTCTTTTTCAAATGAAAAGCACTACAGAGCAGTAGCTACAATACAACCCATGCTAAAATGTTACTGAAATGGCAAATATCTTAAATACAACTGTAATAAAAAAGAGAGAGTGGCTAAGGACGTTATCCTGCAGGCACAGAGGGGTGATCTGATGGAGACTTTGCCAAATGAAGCTCCAGGGACTCCTAAGAAGCAGCCCTCAGGCCTGCTTGCTCCTGATGAAGGAATCTTAAGGAGCTGAACTCAGAACATGAGAGGAAAGTTTCAGCAGTAGGGGTGAAATTCTTTCTCTCTTCTGCAAGAGTTAATGGCGTGCTTGTTGCATCTGAGGATGCTATCAAGTAAACATTTGAATTTGAATTGGATCCCTGAGGGCATCCTTACCCTTTGTACTCTCTGTTGGGCATTGTATGAATGGGGGTGCACTCCTGGAAAATCTCACCCACTACTGATTTGCTTCCCATTAATGCAGAAGTCTAGGTCCTGATATCAGGAAGGAGAATTGCTGCTCTGTTTGTTCAAATTCACTCCCTAAGCTTCAAACCCCAAATTCTCCTTCTCACTGAAATGTGGCCATTGTCTAATTTACTCTGCACCTCACTAACATAGGACCCAGAAAGTATCCTTACATGAGTTTCCCTAAATTAAGAATTCTGTGTTTTGGATCACATGATACCTCTTCTCCTAAGACAATTGGCGGATGATGTTAACTCAAATGCTAGGGCCCAAGCACAAGTAATTTTGTAAATGTCTTGCTGTTTACCAAGTACAGTTCAGCTTGCTGTTTTCTATGCACACTTATACACATGGCCATACCTGCATTTCACAGCCTCTTGAGGCAGGTGAGCAAAGACTGTGATCTCCATTCCATTTCTGAAGAAGTAGCTTGAAGAAGTCATTTGATTTCCTCAACCACAATCCCATGGGATGAGGTTGGCACCTTAAATGTGGCTTATGATTTCCATCCTAACAAACCTTATTACATGAAAAATTAGCCCTTATCCTCAATAGATTCTAAGTAGAGGGAATTTACCAACACTGGAAACATGACTCTCCGATAGCACCAGGGGAGTTGAATGTGAACGTGCCTCTCAACATCTCCATATAAAAGTCCCTCAGGGGGTGAAGAGATGGCACAGTCAGTAAAGTGATTGCCTTGAAAACATGCTTTCTTGAGTCTGATCCCAAGTTTGTATGCAAAGTGCTTGGTATAGTGATGTGTACATAAAATTTCAGAGCTAGGGAGGCAGAGACAGGTGGATCCCTGGAATTACCTGGCAAGCCTATTCAGTGAGTCCCACAACAATGAAAGACTGTCACAGGAGGTGAGCAAGCAATGTTTCAGATCAACATCCAAGGGTATCCAGTGGCCTCCCTGTGCATACTCACACATGCAACTGCACATACATGTGTGCCTTCATGTCATGAACATGTCACCACATAGTCACATGAAAAATAAATAAATTAAAAAATAAGGGCTGGAGCCAGGCATGGTGGTGCACGCCTTTAATCTCAGCACTCAGGAGGCAGAGGTAGGAAGAGCACCATGAGTTTGAGGCCATCATGAGACTACATAGTGAATTCCAGATCAGTCTGAGCTAGAGTGAGACGCTACCTTGAAAAACCAAAAAAAAAAAAAAAAAAAAAAAAAAAGCTTAGCAGTCAAGAAGACACTTCCCTGCAAAGCCTAAGGACTGAGGTTCGATTCCCTAGTATCCACATAAACCAGATACACAAGGTGGTGCATGCATCTGGTGTTCATTTGCAGCGGCTGGAGGCTCTGACCTGCAGATTTTTAGTCTCTCTCCATCTGCCTCTTTTTTTCTCTGTTTCAAATAAATAAGTAAATAAATATTAAAAAATAAAAGTCACTCAGATAATTGTTGACCCTCACTTTCTTTCTTTTCTTTTCTTTTTTTTTTTTTTTTTCAGGTAGGGTCTCTCTCTAGTCCAAGCCGACCTAGAACTCACTATGTAGTCTCAGGGTGGCCTTGAACTCATGGTGATCCTCCTACCTCTGCCTCCTGAGTACTGGGATTAAAGGCGTGTGTCACCACACATGGCCTTGACCCTCACTTTCTTAAAATACCCCAGAATAAAGAAATAAGCCAAGTGTCAGTTCCATCCTCTTGATTATGTGCTCTAGAGAATATGAACAAACTACAGTGGTGGGGGTGGTAGAGATTTGGGAAGCATAGGGTGACCTCACGCTCCTCTCTGTGGCCAGAATCAGGTTAACTCTTGCCTTTGGCAGATGAGACAATGCTCCCTGGCCTTCACAGAGCACCCTGGACATGTTGTCCTTTGCTCTGTGGACTCTGCCCTCTTACTTACAATAGGATACTTCTCAAGCCAAGCCAATATTTGTGAAAGGTCAGCTGCCAGGAAGAGCTGAGAGTATCAGTGAAAATGACAGGAAGAAGATAAACTACTTGGGAAAACGTCATCTCCAGTGTTTACCCAGCCTGGCCACTCAGGAACAATGGCCTATGGACTGATAGCTGAAGATGCTGGAAGGTGAAGTTGCATGCCCTCTGTTCCTACCCCAGGAAAGAAGGGGACCTGCAGAGGCTGGCTTACTCATGGTCTGCTGGGAAAGATGCTGCTATTTATAGTGCTGTTATCTCATGTTCACACTTAAAAAAGAATCAAGCTTAGAAAACATTTTCAGTACTTTATGTGTAATCATCCAAAGTAATAAATTTGGTGTGAGTGCTGCGAGGGGAAGGAAGAGAAGAAGCTGCAATGTTTCTTCAATCCTGCCGTGCCCTAGTTTGGCCATTTCTGTCCATGCACACAGAGGTATGGTGTGTGTGATGAGTGACGCTTATCATATTAGTCTATCAAGGCTCAAAGCACCCATGTTTCACAGCCCTACCTGGTTGGCTCCATTTTCCAAGCTCTTGAAGGGATTCATTTTGTCCCATTGCAAGAGCTCTTGTTTTTGGAGGCACTGTTAAAATGGCAATGAGAATACAAATGTATGCTGAGTTAGATGTTGTTCATTCAATTTACCCATGATAGTCGCAGACAATACAGAAACCCACAATGATTTGGGTGGCCATTTGTAGGAAATGTGTCTTGAGCCTGTGAGGGACCTGAGTGCCCTGAAGAGGATGCATGTACCCCCAGAGCCCAGGCTGAGCTTGCTGGCAATCATGATTTACTTGGGTATCATTAGGCGAATCTTATGGCAGCATCTATCATGAGAGACAAACTTCCTCTAGATTTACCATAAGGTTCTGGACTTTGTCTTTGAAATCAATATCATAAGATATTAATGTTTCTATATAGGTCAGTGCCAAAGGTTTGCGGTGTGGCACGACTAAAATTTATTAATTTATAATAGCAGTAAGGATAATTCCTGGAAATTTTCGCTCTTGCAAGAATAGCTGAAGGCCCTCCCCTTGTTAAAAAATGTGGCTTATTATAATAGTTATCTGCATATCCTGGGGGCTAAATCATTTCCCTTGAAATGAAGCAACTCTAACAATTAAGTCTCGATAAAAAAAAGAAAGTTGCCCCTAACCCTGGTAAGAATTCCTCCTTTTGCATCAAACTTAGAAAATAAATTTTATTTAATAACTTAGAAATGTCAGGGCTTTGAAAGATCTTAAATATATATTATTTCTTATTTATATAAAAAATTGATGTTTACACATGCATATATGAAAATTAAAAAAATATATATCATACCTTTCTCTTTCTTTCTCTCTCTCTCTCTCTCTCTCTCTCACACACACACACACACACACACACACACTGAACAAACAAGAAAAGTTTTCTCTGGGAGAACTTTGCTGATTTTTCAGTTTTTTTTTTTTTTTTGACTGTACTTACCTGGAGGGTTCTTTTTGTTTATACTTCTATTGCCAAAACCCTAGGACACTGTGATTTATTTTTTCTTGAGGAGTATATAGCAAAGGGCAAAGAACATTTCACTTGGGCGCAAACTAGCCTGCTTGTGACCCTGGTTCTTCCATTTACTGGCGTCATGACGTCAGATAAATCAACTAACTTTTCTAAACCTCTTGGATGTGCAAATCTTGCTGCATAGATTTTTACATGGGTAATGTAATTGCTTAGAATTGCACCTGAAGCAAAGTTCTTAATAACAATAGCTATTGTTATTATCTATGCAATTATAATAATATTAGAGAATAAATTCTATTAGATTTTCTGTTTCTCTGCATTACCAGTCTTTTTCTTGCTATTATAAAATGATACTACAGTGGAAATTACAACATCTCTATTTTGAAAACTATATCTTTTCCATTTAGGAACACTTGGATTTTATTTTCCAAGCAGCAAAATGGGGTTGACAACATGCTAACGTTGAATGGCCTCAGTTCTGCTTTGCATGTTTGCAATATTGAGGTGAATATAATTATAGTTAACAAAGCTATGTAGAAAAACCATTTATATATTGGGAATTAATCAGTAAATTTTTGCCTATTATTTTGGGCCTCTCAATTTTATTGACATGTTAGATTTTTTTTTTTTACTATGGGTTCTACCCAATATGTTATCACATTTTATATATATACTTCTAGACAGAGCACTCAAAGGCTCTTACAGCATGGTACACAGTTACTTTATGGTAATGGCTCCTTAGAGCAATGCAATAACATTTCATTGTGAACGCTTTTGTAGTCCTCAGTGATTAATAATTTTTGTTGACTATGTGAGTTAAAATAGTCAGTACATCAACATAAGCCATAGGTGATGTCTATAAACCAGTGTTCTTTAAGGGGAGTTTTTTTTAGCATGAAGACAGGATAAATCTTAGATTTGAGGGACCTGTGAAGCTCTTGTTCTATCTCTTGCCAGAGGATAATGAGAAGCAGAAGGTTTTAGCTTCTAAGACCTCAGTTCTTCCATCTTTTATAGCAGGAATGGATGATACTGAGCAATGTTATCCTTTTATCACTATTTTATTTTCATTTTTAAGACCTCTTGGAGAAGAGCTAAAAGACTGAGGTGAAGGTCACATGTACACATAGATGTACATGTATGTGAAAAGCTTTATCCATACATATATTTGCTTCATACTTAGAAAGAAGCTTCTCACATTTAGAGGAGGAAGAATTGAAAAAAAAAGTGTGATATGCTTTTGAAAATTAAAATTAAGATTAGATTATGCCAATTTTCTAAGAATAAAACCCCTTTGGCTAACACTATCATATCCAAATCTGGCTCTTAAAGTACAGTCTGTGCTTTAAATCATAGTTCTCTTAATTAGGGTCATTGTTACAAATGAAAGCCGATTTGGGTACTCGTCTAATAAGAAAATGCCAGTTACGGTATATTATCAACCCTGACTTGCCAGGCATTGAATTTCCTGATATGGTCTGCTGGGAACCTTAAATGAACAAGAGCAATTATAAACCTAAAGTCTGCAGCCATTTGTTGGCATTATCTCAGGATAATTTCCCTGAAACATTCATGATGAAATGCAAAGGTAGATAATTTAAAAATCCATTTAAAATAGCTGTGGTATAATTTAAGCTAAGGTCTCTCTTTATAGTGGACATTACAGTGAGACTGTGCATTTTGAAATGGATCTTTTACAAATGATCTTTTCTTAGATACCACTATCTTGGGAAGCACTTTAACCAAGTTTAAGTAATTTTCTTAAGTGCAGTATGATTAAAACAAAAAATATTTGTACCGTGTTTTTTGTTGAAATTAAGTCAATCATAAAATTTATTTTTTAATTATAATTTTTTTTTTTTTTTTTTGGTTTTTCGAGGTAGGGTTTCACTCTGGTCCAGGCTGACCTGGAATTCACTATGTAGTCTCAGGGTGGCCTTGAACTCATGGCAATCCTTCTACCTCTGCCTCCCGAGTGCTGGGATTAAAGGCATGCACTACCATGCCCAGCATAAAATTTATTTTTTAAAGAACCTGAAGATGGCTCATTATCACCTAGAGAAAATTGGTGGAAACAATAAGCAAAGACCACAGTGCTTATTCTTCTTTTGGCTTTGCCACCATGGTTATCTTTTTGTTCTTTAAGTGAACTGAGTAGGAAATTATAAGATAAAGATATGGTTATTTTTAAGTACTTTATTCATTTATTTGTAAACAGAGTGAGGAGAAAGAGAGCAGGAGAGAGGGAGAGAAGAGAAAAAGCATGTTGGGGCCTCTTGCTACTGTATGTGAACTCCAGACTCTTTGTGCCACTTTGTGCATCTGGCTTTACATGGGCACTAGGGAATTAAACCCATAGCAGCAGACTTTGCCAGCAAGAGTCTTTAAATTCTGAGCCATCTCTCCAGCCCAAGATATGGTTATTTTATGTTCTCATGAGAATGATAACTATTTAGAGGAAAAACTGGTCTGGTTTTACTTTAATTTTCTTTCAATCAAATCCTTTCTCCATCTATGCTCTTTAATGTCTTTATGTTTTAAAAAATTCTTGAGCAAGGAGAAAATATCAAGATTAAAGTTTAGTACCAGCCTGCTTTTATTGTCCATCTCTCCACTCAGGAAATATGTGTTTATAATGGAAGTCTTGACATAGGCTTCATTCTAATAAACTACAAGATAGACCAATAAAGTACAGCAAGAGCCTATTACCAAGAACCATTATTGCCCAGAGAACACAGCAAAATTTATTTTTGTCCCGAGTCTTGCTTAAGATCTCAACCATCACACAGTGATAAGGGCTCTGCTTTAAGTTTAAGAACAGAGGCCATCCATGTTTTTCCTAGAAACCCTGGCTCTAAAAGAAGGAGGACCTTGTATTATCTTATGGCTGTCCCATCAACATTGGAAATAATCTAAGAAAGAAACTTATATTGGTATAAAACAGAAAATGCTCATGGGTCATATTAGAATTGATTTCAAAGAAAACTACTTGAGAGATGGTTTAAATATTGCTTTTCTATTTCAATGGTGCCTTTGTGTGTAAAGTTTTTTTTTTTTTCTTTTCTACATCCTGGGCACTGCTTTATGGGATATTTTGGAAGTGGTACAAGGGTCACCCTTCAGAAATTTAATTTTGGTACCTTTTTATTTCTTCATGTTCAATGTTACTATTTTACCCACAGTATTCTAATCACTTGACAGTGACAACTTGTGGACAATGGCTGCTTAATATTACCCACAGAAGAACAATGAATAATTGTTGTTCTTTATAGACCCACATTCTGACTGTGAAACTCATTTTTCTTCCATAGTCCAGATGTTGGAGGGGAATACAGTCAATGTTATCCATATTGCAGTGTTCATAGTTCCCATGAACCTTCTGCTGTCATTGGATTGTAGTGACCTTGACCAAGATTTATCCTAGGGTTTCCTGTGTCTTGATTTGATCCCACTGGATTTAATTTCTAATTTGTTTTTTCCCCAGCATTGCCCTGATCATTCCACTCAAGTTCTTTTCTGCCTTGCAGTTCAGTCTTAGCATCGGAGCTCTGGCCAGCTCTTGGTTATCACATCCACATTCTTATATACTTTCCTCCATCCTAAGTTGTGACACACATCATGTCAGCTCTATCCTGGCAAAAGTGACTTCAGGGACCAAATGGGAATATTTTTCTCCCAGCTTGGCCAATATTAATAGCAAACTTAGGCACTGAAATTCTAACACCATCGAATTAGAAAAGTCAAGTAGGCTTTATATGTACAAATTATAGTCCAGAATACAACAAAATATGAAGAAGCAGGCAGGAAGATGGAGGTGAGGAGTCCATGCATTTTTCACAACTGTCTTTACGTACTTATCCTCGTCTCTCCCTCGGCTTTGTGGCTGTTACAGGAAATAATTAGAACCAGAACAATTCTGAACTATTTCATGTGAACATTGTTAAAAGAAATAAAGGTGAAGCAGACAAACATAAAAACTACTAAGAAACCATGAACAGAAATAGCTAATTATAGAACTGCTGTTAAAATGCATTTTCCCCTTCTTGAAACAGAATTTTTGTTTGATAATTAACAGACCTGCAGGGCCCATTACATTCTAAGACTCTGAAGGTATTGATCCCTCTGTCTCTTGCTGCCACATTTGTTCTTTCTGGGTCTCCTTCCCCTGAGAATTTTGCTGATTTTATAATTGAGGGAGGAGTGAAGGAAGGAAGTTCCAAAGCTGACCTGCTTTGTGAGGGGCTGCTGAGAAAGACCTAAGAGAGAAGGGCTACTCAGTCACCCAGGTATTTCTCTGGTTTATGTTACATTTTATTTTTATTCTTTGGTGGATTTTCACAGCTATAAGATTCCACTTCAGAAGATGGCTTTTGAAACCTAAAAGCATTCATCACATACATATATATATATATATATATATATATATATATATATATATATATATATTCCTAAACACAAACTCTATTACTGGGAATATAGATATTCTTTAAAACAAATGGTTTCATCTAACCCATATCATTCTGCGCTTAATCAATTGAAAGTCATGGAAGGCAGAGATCTTTGACTACCATAAGACTGTTCATGTTTAGATCCCTGTATACACTTGTGAATTTGGTAATGAAACATCTCACCCTATTCCATAGGGAGGTTTTCTAAAAGGAAAAAACCCATCTTCTTGCCTCATTTAAGGACTCAGGATGGAACTGAGCAGTCTTCAAGGATTTATCCATCTATTAATTTTGGTTCAAGGAAGGGACAGTCTTAACTTTGAAGGTATCTTAGAAGCAAGCCATGTGTCAATCCATCCTAGGGCCACATTCTCAAAGGAGAATAGAATCAGACCTGATAGATATTTGCACTATCAACAGGCATCTATATGATTTTTCTTTAAACTTCTGTATTTTCATTAATATGAGTTTTGCACATGTTACAAATTAAATATTACTGTTTCTTGATGACTACATGTGTACAAATTTATACATGCCTTTTTAAGCCTTTATAGCTACAGGTTTGATGTTGTATTTGATCCACTGTGGGTTGAAATAATTTGAGAAAAGAGAGTTTTTGAACACTTAGGGAAATTGTTCTGAATACAGACATTGAAGAAAAGTTGTGTGAGGAGCTGTGAGTGTAAGCACATGCACGTGTGTGTGTGTGTGTGTGTGTGTGTGTGTGTGTATGTGTATAATAAAAAATACCACAGGAGTCAATAAAATAATAAAAAAGAACAAGAGATTCAGAGTTAATTTTCTATGCTTTGTTATACTGTCCTAAATGTGCTAGCATGAGCCAACATTATGGTGTTAGGAAATCAGTGATGCACACTGGTCCTCCTTCCTTATATGGTTGAGGGAGGTATGCATAATTGTCCATTCCAGGAGAACAAGGTAAGGTCCATTTTGATGTTCTGACACTGACAGCCTTTCAATTCTGGTAACTGCACTCTAACTTGAGGCCAAGAACTCAGGCAAGTCATGGGCACACTTGGGTGCCCACCCCCTTGGGGTGCTTCATGAATCCCATGGGAGACCACAGCGTCTAACATTCTTATGCAATACCTGCTGCCCTTGTCATAGCTGCAACCTTACAACTAGGGCCTGGGGTTGATTCTTGACATCTGACACAAGCCACCCACACTTTTCAGCCCAAAGTTGAATGGCAGCAAAAGTGCCAAAAACTGTCACTCACTCTGTGTATGTACTAGGATCCCTGTGCCCTGTGTGAACCCGCCTCATTAGAATGGCATCTCAATGTCTTATGGCTTTGGATTGCTTGTTGATTTTCTTTCTTTCTTTCTTTTTTTTTTTTCCTTATTTCAGCCAAAAACCTGAACAATAATTTGATTCTTTATGTTTAACAGTACTTTTAATGGCCACTTCTGAAGCGTATCTGGTTCATAACCTCTGAATAAACAAGGCTTGCCATTTTTCTTCCTGAAGCATCCGATTCTAAGAGAACAGGCAGGAATCTGTCCACATCATCAGCCTCAGTCCTCCTTCCTTTCATGCTCTTCTCTCCCCCACGCACTCTCACTCTCGTTGCTCTGCTCTACTACACAGCCCGATGCAGGTCTGTCAGGAGGAGCCAAAGGTCCACATCAAAGCCTCATCTCAGCCAGAGGCTTGCCTCTGATGCAAGGGGGAGGGGGCGAGAGAACGATGAGAGGGAGGAAAGTATGTAGAGAGCGCTGAAGAGAGTGAGAGAGGACTAGATTGTTTGTCCTCTTACATGAGACTCTGAAGAATTAAAAAAAAGAAAAAAAAAAACAAACTACTTCTTGCTCTCCGCCTGGGCAGAATGACTATATGTAGTCCAGAGATCAGTCTGAATGACATCAGCACTCTCAATTTGCAAACAAGAGGCCTAATTTAGAAGAAAAAGCTTCTATCTGATTATTTCTTTGTGCTTGTCCATGTGGCGAAAAAGTGCCAGTTCAGGATAGGGGTGACATTGAGTTAGCTTATTAACTCATCAGGCTGAATCATGATGAAAAGAAATTGAGCTATTGTTATTCATCTTTAAATTCTATACTTAAAAAATAAAACCTAACCTAAGGATTACTCATTTTGAGCACTGTATAAAAACATAAAGCAGATGTAATCACTCCAACCAGCTTCACTATAGGTAATGTAACAAATCTTTGTAGTAGATAATCAAGTTTCCCCTCCTTTTAATTATGTTTTGTGGCAATGTAATAGGATGCAGTTAGGGTCACTAATATAGAGAAAGCTCTGGATAGTTTTTTTGAGGTCCTCGGGGTTACCAACACCATGGTCAGTGTGTGGTCTGGGCTGACTACAAAGCACAGTAGCAGTATTACCCCCCAAGTTTTCAGAAGTAATCAGCCCTGAAGGGTTGGAAAAAAAACAGAGAGGAACCTGGCATGATGGCACACGCCTTTAATCCCAGCACGTGGGAGTCAGAGGTAGGTGGATCACAGTTAATTTGGGGCCACCCTGAGACGATATAGTGAATTTAAGGTCAGCCTGGGCTAAAGTGAGACCCTTCCTCAAAAAAATTAACAAATAAATAAATAAACAAACAAATAAATAAATCAAACAGAAAAGATAGTAGGCCAGTCTTAGTGCGGGAAAAGTGTATTCATTTCTCAATAATGAAAGTGGGGCAGAAAGTTCTTAAAGATTGCATCTAGGCAGAGTCACATTTAGGCAGAGTCATATTTTCTTTAAAAAACAGTCCTTATCTTTTCTAAATTAGATGAAGTATAACTATGCTATGACATTTCCTGCCATAAAATACGTTAGGGAGAGATACAATAAACCCCTTTACTGTCTCTAAATATGTCTAGTTCTCCATTATAGTCAGTTGTTTTGTTTATCCTCAAATTATATGAATTTTTCAGAATTCTCAGAAGCATGTTTGAAGTGAGTTCTCAGTGATAGGAGTGTATTTTGTTCGTGACTGAACCCTTTTGTGAAATTATAGCGTTAGAAGAATCAGAGGGTGGACCAGTCACTTCTGACTGAGGGCAGCCTCTTATCTACTGGTAAGGATGAGTACTGAATGGGAGTTTAGAGAATGCTTTCATTAGAGATTTCAATCGAGGGACAGGACATCATTATTGGTTCTCCATAGTTTACACATGTTCTTTCCTGGAATGAGCAAACAATGAAATCAAAAGTGTTTGCTTGGGGGCTGGAGAGATGGCTCAGTGTTTAAGGTGCCTGCCTGCAAAGCCTAACAACTTGGGTTTGATTCACCAGTGCCCATGTAAAGCCAGATGCATGAAGTGGTACATGCATCTGGAATTCATTTTCAGTGGCTAGAGGTCCTAACATGACAATTCTTCTCTCTCTCTGTTTCTTTTTTAGCTTTTCGAGTTAGGGTCTTGTACCAGCCCAGGCTGACGTAGAATTCACTATGGAGTCTCAGGGTGACCTTGAATTCAGTGATCCTACTACCTCTGCCTCAAAGTGCTGGGATTAAAGGTGTGCACCACCACAACCTGCTTTCTCTTTTTCTTTATGTCTTACTTGTCTCTCTCTGCTTGCAAATAAATAAATAGTAACCTGGTGTGGTGTCGCATGCCTTTAATCCCAGCCCTCAGGAGGCCACTCTGAGACTCCATAGTGAATTCCAGGTCAGCCTGGACCAGAGTAAGACCCTTCCTAGAAAAACAAAAAAGAAATTATATATATCAATCAATAAAGTGTTTTCTATCCCATGGCTTGCCAAAGAAAGTGAATTTATTACTAATTGCAAGATAAAACAGAGGTGTGGGTGTTTGTCTCTGAGGAAAGGTGGGAAGGGACTTATAAAAGAACCTTTTACTCTTAAAGAAAGAAACAAAACAATCATGTTTTACTGCCTCTGGCCATTCTTAATGTAAGTTTTTCATAGATGCCCACTATCAGGTTGGGGAAGTTTCTTTCTATTCCTACTTTGTGACTTTTTTTTTTGGTAGGTGGGGAGGTTACACTTTTATAGGTCTACAAAAGTCCTTATTTTGCTTTCATTTGAGAAAAATTTATAAAATATATCATTTTATGTTAAAACATTTTTTTTTGCAT
Source organism: Jaculus jaculus (assembly GCF_020740685.1). Lineage (NCBI taxonomy): Eukaryota > Metazoa > Chordata > Mammalia > Rodentia > Dipodidae > Jaculus > Jaculus jaculus. The sequence goes on from NC_059104.1 coordinate 137,591,554, forward strand.
TTTCCACACTTTAAAGATATTTTCACTGTTTTGACTTGAATTGCTTTTGACAAATTTCTTTTCATTTATCTTTGTTCCTCTGTAAACAATGTCTCTCCCTCCCCAGGCTGCTTTGAAAATGTTCTCTTCATTACTTTTATTTTTTAAGACAAAGGAGGAAAGAGAGAGAGAGTGAGAGTGAGAGAGAGAGAGAATAGGCACGCCAGGACCTTCAGCCACTGCAAATGAACTCTAGACACATGTGCCCCTTTGTGGCATGTGTGCAACATTGCATGCTTGTATTACTCTCTGGAAACTTGGGACCTTGAGATTCTAACATGAGTTCTTAGGTTTCACAGGCAAGCACCTTAACGGCTATGCCATCTCTCCATCCGCATTACTTCTTTAAAGTAATTTAACTATGATTTATTTTTGTACTTTTCATCATGTATTATTTAACTCTACAAATTCAAATGTTCCATATCCCTTCTTAGTGTGGACTTTCTTTTCATATGAATATATGGAATGTAGTCATGAAAATTTTCAGTTTGTTCTATCATTTCCATCCTTTCTGAATTTTTATTGATTTATTCTTCTCCCCATCATGGACATATTTTCTGGCTTCTGTGAATACCTGGTAAGTATTCATTGAGTTGTGAAATTTTTCTTATTCATTTATAAGTAATTTTGTATTTCTATTAATTACATTGGTCTTTATAGGGTGATTATCTCATTCAATTTACCTGAGAGTGGCCCAGTTTTATTACTAAATATTCAGTACCCTAAACACCTTACTATATTAGTATGATAAACCTGGATCTACTTGGTTTGCTTTTATAGCTCTCAGTGGGTCTAGACTATCTTTCTAATTTGCAGCTAATTTTTCCCCCAATCTGAGTTAATGATCTTCTGAGTTGCCTGTTTGATTCTTTTTGAATATGGCAGTGTGACCATGAGCTGTGGTCACTCCAAGGACTGTTCCCTATACTGTGTCATGTGGTCTTTTCCTGGATTTAGATAGGTCTCACTTTAGTTCAGGCTGACCTGGAATTCACTATGTCATCTCAGGGTGGCCTTGAACTATTGATGATCTTCCTACCTCTGCCTCTGGAGTGCTGAAATTAAAGGTGTGCACCACCATGTCCAGCTCAGATTGGAAGAATTTGAGAAGTGTTAGTATTAGATATTTCATAAAAGAATGATAGAATCCAGTATGGTAGTGATCTGGTCCTGTACTTTCCCTTGTGAGGAGACTTTTAATTACAGCTTCAATTTGATTTGTTATTTCATGTTAGCTAGAGTAATAAAACAAGAGAAGGTCATAAAAAGATACAAGTCAGAAAGGAAGAAATGAAGCTATCTCTAGATAACATGACTATGCATTAAAAGTGACCCTGCAGACTCTTCCAGGAAACTATTAGTAATAAACAATTTCAGCAAACTTGCAGGATATGAAATCAACACACAAAATTCAGTAGCATTTATATATTCCAACAATGAATTTGCTGAGAAATTTGAGAAAAAAAAATCTGTCACAGTAGCTCTTCCCCCAAATCCCCCACTCAAAACTTACTGAAGATGTGAAAACATCTGTAAAGAAAACATTAAAACTCCAAAGAGAGAAAAGGAAGAAAGAAAAAGAAAAGGAAGGAAGGAAGGGAAGTACAGGGGGTAAGGGAAGAGGGATAAATAAATAAAAATAATGGTAACATGAATTAACTCCAGAGGAAAATTTCTATCTGGATACCATTCTACATGTCATTACTCTCAACAAGGTGGAAGTGGGGGGAGGGGAGCAAAACATAAAAGCCCCAAAGAAAGTGAAGAAATCATAAGCCTAAAATCATGGACTTTGGCCTGTAAATCTCAAGGACAGAATTGTGTTGCCTACAGAGTGAGCTATAGACACATGAAGTCCCCAATTTAATACAGGCTATTGCCAAAACACTTGGCTACCTGCAAGAGCTAAAGGGCAAAACCCTATTGCTAACCCTCATAGTGCTGGAAAATGCTATGAGACTATCAAAAGAACAATGGTTGCCAACAGAGTGAATAAGCAGGAAATCCTGCCAGATATGAAATCAACCATCTGAGCAAGAAGCACATAGTTGTGTAATTGTGGCACATAGCTGATGCAGGTAACCAACCAGTTGTTCATGGATTGGACATGAGATCTGCTCAGTGGGGGAGAACTCACTTCTGGCTTTGGTAATTAAGCCAGATCCTCTAGGACAGGAAACCAATAGGCTCTAGAGAGATCCTCCACTGCTCATTAAGAAGGGTGGACATACAAATCAATGATTCTCTAATGATTATGCTTATCTCCTTTAAATCAAACTGCTCTTACTTTTGGTTGGAGAATCTGTTCAATCATACAAATGCTGGAGAACAGTGGAAAGAACTAAGATACATCAAATAATTAAAAATAGCCAACTATCTACTATGAGATGGGGCACCTCCACCTCATCTGCCCAGATCCAGAAGTTATTGTAGCAGTGGTGACACAAATACTGTTCTCAAATCCAACCTGAAAACCAGTTCAAGGGTGATGGCAACAGACACTGTGATCACTCAAACCTCATCAAAACAGAGATCCAAAGTCTATACAGAAAGCAACACTAAATCAGATCTCTATCTTGCTGGATGAGGTTCAGGGAACATAGTGGAAGAAGGGACTGAGAAAGATTGTAAGTGCCCCAATGTGGGTGAGACAAGCCTGAGGCACCATATCCTCCATACCCACTGCCTAGACTGACTGATGTTTCTTGGTCCCACAGTGAATACCAATAATCCCAGAGAGTTAGACCCTCAAAAGAATTGGGATGGGTGAGAGGGAATATAATTTACAGTCTTTTTATTAAAAAAATCAATTAAAAAGCCAGGTGTGGTGGCACATGCCTTTAATTTCAGCCCTCGGAGGCAGAGGTAGGAGGATCACCATGAGTTTGAGGCCACTCTGAGAATACAGAGTGAATTTCAGGTCAGCCTGGGCTAGAGTGAGACCTTACCTCAAAAAAACAAAAAAAAAATAAATAAATAAATAATAATAATAAATAATGTGATCCAACTATATGTTACCTATAAGAAACTCCTATCACACATAATGATTTAAATATGATATGTCCCCTATAGGATCCTATATTGAGGACATCATGGCTAGATGGTGAGTTTTTGCAAAATAATTGAATCCTGGTCTTCTGTCCTAAGTAATAGAATTATCCCTTGATGGATGAATAATTTGTATCATTCTTGGGAGGTGGTGAAATGTAGAGGGAAGTAAAGCTATAAAGAAGTAAACCACTGGGGGTATAGAAAGATATATCTTGTTCCCTCTCTTTTCTACTACATGGCCACCACTGGGTGACTCCATGTGCTCTTGTTGCTATGATGCTCTGCTCTATCTCAGAGCCAAAGAATGCAGTCAACAACCATATACAGAAACCTCTCAAACCATGAGCCAGAAGAAACCACCTTCCCTTAAAAAAAAAAAAAAAAAAAAAAAAGAAAAAAAAAAACCATGCCTGGAAAGCCACCTGTAGAAATGTGAAACTAGATCTACATCTCTCACCACATACAGAGATCTATTCAAAATGGACCAATAGTCTTTATGGAAAGCCAGAAATGCTGAAAACAATAGATGAGAAAACATTGGAAATATGCTGGAAGTAGCAAATTGTATTTTAAAAATAGTCAATATCTTTGGGGCTGGAGAGATGGCTTAGAGGTTAAGGCTTTGGCTTGCAAAGACAAAGGAACTTGGTTTGATTCCCCAGGACCCATGTAAGCCAGATGCACAAGGTGGTGCCTGTGTCTGAAGTTCGTTTCTAGTAGCTAGGGCCCCTGGCATACCCATGCTCTCTCTCTCTCTCTCTCTCTCTGCCTCTTTCCCTCTCTCAAATAAATTAAATTAAAAACCCAGCATCATTAGCCATTAGGAAAAGGCAAATTAAAGCTGATTTGAGATTCCATGTCACCCTGTCATCAAGAAAACTAATGACAATAAATCATGTTAAAGTTGTGGGGCAAGAGAAACTCCTATTCACTGTTGTCAGGAGGGTAAGTTGGTATGGTCACTGGGAAAGTCAGTGTAAAGGTTTCTCATGAAGATAAAAACTGAACTACCACATCCTGCTACTTGCTATGCGGCAGTGTACCTGGGCATATACCCAAAGAACTCTCCAGCCTATTTCATAGCTACTTGCATATCCATGCCATGCTGTTCTATTCACAATAGCTAGAAAATGGAAGAAATATAATGTTCATCAATTGATCAAATGTTGACTGGATATTGAACATGTGGTACATATACATGGTGTTTTATTCAGTTGTAACAAATGTCAGTAAAATTTTTTCAGAAAAACTGCTGGCACTGGAAAAAAAATTATGCTAAGTGAACTAATCAAAGTCCAGAAAGAAAACAAAGTCACATGTTCTTTCTCATATATAAATCCTAACTTTTTTTTTAAATTTTTATTAACATTTTTCATGATTATAAAATATATCCCATGGTAATTCCCTCCCTCCCCACCCCCACACTTTCCCGTTTGAAATTCCATTCTCCATCATATTACCTCCCCATTACAATCATTGTAATTACATATATACAATATCAACCTATTAAGTATCCTCCTCCCTTCCTTTCTCCACCCTTTATGCCTAACTTTTAATGACTGTGTGTGATAAGGGGATGTGAGACTGAGTTTGTGCAATGAGTCAAGATGAGAAAGGGGAAAGGAATAAATAAGGGAAAAAGACAGAAACATGTACTTTGAAAGGAGAAAGGAGGCTAAGTTGGGGTGATAGCACTAGGGGGAAGGGGAAAAGAACAAGGGAAGTAAGGAGCAAAATATTTTTTAAAAATGCAGCCGGATGTGGTGGCGCACGCCTTTAATCCCAGCCCTGGGGAGGCAGAAGTAGGAGGATCATCGTAAGTTCAAGGCCACCCTGAGACTACATAGTGAATTCCAGGTCTGCCTGAGCTAGAGTGAAATCTTACCTTGAAAAAACAGAAAAAAAAAATTATGAAACCTAATTCTTTGCTTGCTATTATTTTTTAAAGATGATAGGGATAGTGAGAAATAAGTTTATCACAAAATTTCATGAGTTTATGCAAAGAAAATCCAAAATGCTATAATCTTATATAAAATATATTCCAACAAACAATTCTTTTTTTTGTTTATTTATTTTTATTTATTTATTTGAGAGCATCAGACAGAGCAAGAAAGAGTAAAAGAGAGAGACACAGACAGAATGGGCGTGCCAGGGCCTCTAGCCACTGCAAACAAACTCCAGACATGTGTGCCCCCTGTGCATCTGGCTAACTTGAGTCCTGGGGAATCGAGCCTAGAACTGTGGTCTTTAGGCTTCACAGGCAAGCGCTTAACTGCTAAGCCATCTCTCCAGCTCCCAACAAACAATTCTTTAAGTGCAATTTACTGCTCATCAGCTATCACTACTCATGGGTTTATATTCCAGATATCAGTGCTACCTTAAAATTCTAATGTCTTGTTATTTCTGTTGCTTCTTCTAATGTTTGAATTGTCAAGATAAGTGCTTTTGAAATGTGATGATTCAACATTAAGACTTGAGTATCTTCTTTTCTCTATAGTGCAAATTTTCTTCTTTCCTAGGCTTATGTGCATCAATTATGAAAGTTAATTCAATAAACTTAAACATTCTCTGTCATATATCTCATTCTAGTCATTTCTATTTCTTCTTTTATCATGGCTCCAAACGCAAACTGTATTTTGCCACTTAAAACTCCAAACATTTTTTATATGCATCAGCACAAATAAATCACAATGGCAGCTTAACAGTACATATTAGGGAGCAAAGAAGGTTGATGTAGTTTACACAAGAGATTATTTGTGCCGGGCGTGGTGGCGCATGCCTTTAATCCCAGCACTCAGGAGGCAGAGGTAGGAAGATTGCTGTGAGTTTGAGGCCACCCTGAGACTCCATAGTGAATTCCAGGTTAGCCTGAGCTAGAGTGAGACCCTACCTCAAAATAAATAAATAAATAAATAAATAAATAAATAAATAAAAATAAATAAATAAAGAGGTTATTTCACAAGTATTATTTAGTTTTTTCAAAAAAGATTTTATTTTTATTTATTTATTTATTAGAGATAGAGAGAGGGAAAGAGAGAGAGATAAAGAGAGAATGGGCACACCACGGCCTCTAGACACTGCAAACAAACTCCAGATGTATGTGCCACCATGTGCATCTGGCTTACATGGGACCTGAAGAATCTAATCTCGGTCCTTAGGTTTCACAGGCATGTGCCTTAACCTCTAAGCTATATCTCCAGCCCACAAGTATTATTTCTAATTTATACTTTTGAGTGTTAACTCATCTTGCATATTTCCTAAATGTGAAATTTTATATTTTAAACTAATATTTCTTCTAAGCTAAGGCTCAGTAATATGAAAATTAATATTTCACTTTTCTATTATTATTTCATTTATTTCTCATGGTTTGATTTATTATAAGTGTCATCTTTGCAAGAAAGACTCTTTCAACTTCTTTTAACTTGTGGAAGTTTTGCTGTTGGAAAAGAGAGATGCATGAAACATTTCTGGAAATAGGGTAAGTGCTTAATCTTTCATACTCAAATAAAGGTTGAGAGTGGAGTGTCTGTCTGCAATCTTGGTGTTGGAGATGGTAAATAAAAGAGACCACCAATAAAGAACACTTCAACTTTCCTAGGAAGGTTTGATAAGAGTGACAATGCTTCTAATGTAATTTTAATATTTTTTACATTTCCATACAATGGTTCTGCTACCATTTCTTCAAAACCAGGTGGAAAGAAAGAATTTATGGTTGAGACAGTATTATTTTTTGTCACTTAATATCAGATAATTTCTTTTCTTTTTTTTTAGATTTTATTTATTTATTTGCAAGGAGAGAAAGAGAGAGTGGGAAAAAGAAAGAGAGAATGGGTACACCAGGGTCTCAAGCCACTGTAAGTGAACTCCAGATGCCCATGCCACTTTGTGCATCTGGCTTTACGAGGGTACTGGGGAACTGAAGCCGATTTGGATCATTACACTTTATGGGCAAGCATCTTAACCACTGACCATTCTTTCCAGCCCAGATCAGTTAATTTCTTAGTGGAATTCTTTTCCTTTAACTTGCAACATGAGATCAAGGAATGCTAAAGCAGACATAAGTTTATAATACTAGTACTCAGGAAGCTAAGACAGAAAGACCAAAGTTCAAAGCTAGCCTGGGATACATAATAAGACACTGTTTTAAAAACTGTAAATGAATTTTAGTGGCTTTTGCAGACTGAGTAAAGGTAATGCAGGCATCTCACTGGGGTGGGCTACATAGGGTTAGGTTAAGAACCATTGGAAGGTAATTGTCATGTTATAGAATAAACCCACCTCCTCACAATTGTTACACATATGAAATTTCTGTTTATAGGAAGCTACTTTAAAAAATGTAAGTGAAGTCTTTATTCCATTGACTTTAGATTAGTAAATAAATATTTGCTCTGAACAGCCTTATCTAATGATGTAAACAATTGCAAAGTGGGATTTTGCCTTCCATGAATTCAAAGAGTTCAGACATCTACTGTTTCTGCCATTGCTCCCTCTGTTCTCTGGCTGTTCCTTCCAAGTTGAAGCACGTAGACAAAATCTCAGTCCATTCTGTACTGACAGGGTTCCTATCTGCTTTTTGGCTGCAATTCCTGATTGCCTATTATACAAAATTTCCACATATTTTCCACACCAGATATTGTGTAAACCAGTTCTTTATAAGACATTGTTTAGGTACCCATACATGGATGTGTGTGTTTATGTGTGTGTATGTATGTACATAGATGGCTATACCTACCTTTATGAGCCTATGTATTATCTATCTATCTATCTATCTATCTATCTATCTATCTATCTATCTATCTATCTATCTATCATCTATCTATCTATCTATCTATCTATCTATCTATCTATCTATCTAATCTATCTATCTATCTATCTATCTATCTATCTATCTATCTATCTATCTATCATCTTTATATTCATAACTCATTCTGGTTCCACTTTTTTCCATTTAACTCTGACTTACATACCTGGCAGAGTCTTGCAGGGAAATTTGATCAACACAACATATAAATTTAGACAAATGACAGTGTCGCTTTCCCACTAGTGCCTATGATCTCCCAACCAAAGGCTTTTGACTGAGTTTTCAGTACCAGACATGAATTTCCTTCCATGGAGTGGGGCACAAATCCAGTCAGAATGTAGTTTGTTGCCCCATTAACAGTCATGCTGAACCAATGGGCACATCCTGCCTAAAGTATTGGTTGTAGAATTGCATGGTCTACTTCTGGGTAAAGCTACAAGGGAGGTTTCCTGTAGCCTGGCACTCTGGCACTCTGCTCAATTCCAGGTTTATTCTCCATGTCCTGAAACTGAAGAGTGCAGTTTCTTCAGCGATAAGGTCTTAATCATCTAGTCTAGTGGACAACAAAGAGCAGTGGAACTTGCCTGTATTGTTCTGGAAGCTTCAGATATCACTCATAGGGAAGTGACCCGTCCCTAGCACTGAGATTATCTTTTAATATTTTTGTTTATTTTTATTTATTTATTTGAGATCAACACACACACATACACACACACACACACACACACACACACACAGAAGGATAGATAGAGAGAATGGGCCCACCAGGGTCTCCAGCCACTGCAAACAAAGAACTCCAGGCGCTGTGCCCCCTTGTGTATCTGGCTAACGTGGGTCCTGGGCAATCAAGCCTAAGGACCTCAGTTCGAGGCTTGATTGCCCATAGGGAACAGAAAAATATTGCATTTATTAGCTTCAAGGGAAAAACAAAGTGCTTAAACGCTAAGCCATGTCTCCAGCCCTAAGATTATCTTTTAATCAAACTTATTACACATTAAGTAAACATGGACAGCCATGAATCAGAAGACATTTGAGGAAAGTATCTAAAATGAAGGCTGACTGTCAAATATCAAGTAGTATAAGGAATTTCTTCTCCACTCCAGAAAATATTGGAAAACAATTAACATTTGTTGTAGTTACCTTCCCATTGCTGGGACAAAGCATTTGACCAACAGAAGCTGCTGGGAGGGAAGGTTTTAATGTTGAGGAAGCTCCATGAGGGATGGGATAACATGGCATGAGCAAAAGCTGGACCTCACCTCTGCCAAAGCATGTGGAAAACAGGATCAAGAAAGTAAGCCAAACTCTGGGAGTTGACTTATAACACCTTTCAACCAATCCCCAACAATACATCTCCTCCAGCAAGGCTCTACCTCCCAAATTGTATCAGCTGGGGACCAAGCATTCAAAACACATGCATTTATGGAGGATATCTTATTCAAACCCCCAGACCATCTTTAAGAAGTAGATATTACACCCATGAGTCAAGAGCAACTTGAGATGAAAAGAATCAATGCGAACATAAAAAGAAGGTTTTGTAAATTTAAAAGTGTTTTAGACAAAACAGAATTTCAGCAAGTCAAATGATAAATCAAAGCTACAATAAAAGTGAATACTGTAAAATTCTGATTAGATGAAGGTTAGGAACAGGTAAAACTAATCTGTATTAATACAAATCAGAGGTGTAGGTGCCTACATAATGTGACTGTTAAGTTTTCTGTATAGAGTTATAAAATGTTTTAATTGTAGGTGGTCACATGGCTCAAAATTCATCAACTTGTATACTTAAAACCTTTGTATTTGGATATATATACATGTAGTGCAAAGAAATAAACATGCAAGATAGTTGGTAAAAATAGATCCTCAACTTGTGTGGAAAGTGCTTTATCTATGGCTTATTTCCCTATCCTCACTTAAAACTTTTATATTGAAGAAACAAATTATATACACAGAAAGAGCCAATAATCATTATGTAGCTTATTATTTATAAAAATAAGACTGAAGAGATTAAAGAGAAACAATATCTTGACAATTTGGATGACAGAGCTTGCAACCTGATTAGACTGACCAGTTACAAAAGGAAAATAAAAGACATATGTCTCTCTGCATTCTCAAAATGCTTTCTCTCTTTTCTCAGAAAATGACCAAGTAGTGTGTTCTATCTCAATGTATATGTAATCCACAAGCATCAGGGAAAGACTCAGGTGTAATATATCTGATAGGGGCAGAAAATACTGAGAGGACATGTGTACAGTGGCCCTGAAGACCACACTAGTGAATTTGGGTCAAGCAGTCTGAAGGTTTGGGAATATTATTTGGGATAAAATATTTAATAGGTACATAGGGAACAGAAAAATATTGGATTTATTAGCTTCAAGGGAAAAATAAAACAGCAAGCTAAAGAAAACATTAGTATATAGAAAGGAAAATTAGTGCTTTTGGTGAAAACTTTAACAATATTTTAGTGAAAATGAAAACAATTACACTAAATATTCGTTTAATGAAAATTCTTTTGTAATTCATTTTTTAAAAGGGTGAGGAACTATGGACTTGTGTCTTAGAGATGGAGGTCCAAGGTTATTTGATTCTTCCCTTCCATAGCAGATTTGGTAGGCAATATATAAATTGAACAGCTGAGAAATGTACTGAAAAGATGTTATTTATAAATGTGGGGATAAATATCAGAAGCAGTTAGTAAATGAGTTCATAGCAGTTTTGAGAAACAAGGATTTTGAGGACAAAAAGTCAAGTAATAACTATTTCCATTTTATTAGACTTTACAAAAACAAAATATAATTTTGTTCTATCATGAAAGTAAATATTATATTAAAGTAAAATAATTCTCAAAATATTGATCTAAAGATAAATGTGATATATCTTTGTTAAACAATAATTCACTATGTAAATATTTATTAGTAGTATGGTCACAATTAGAAGTAGGGGTGGATTGAGTACTGTAATAATGTCACAGTTTTATTTTACAATCTAAGGGAGGCTGGGCAAGCTGCTTATCTATTTACAAATTTTCCATCTATGAAATTAAATAATTTTGTCTGCTTATTCTATAGAGCTCCATGAAACTAAGGTATATAGAAAAGCATTCTCTCATTATACTTGCAGTTCTTCAAAGGATAGTGATTATTTCCAGAGCTCTGTCTGAGTTGAATATGTAATGAATTTTAGATGAACTTAACCTCAGATTTATTTAAGAGATTTACTTCTTCCTCAAACTAGACACCTAGCAGATTCCATCCATCCATCCATCTACACATCCTTAGAGTTCTCAAGGTTCTATGAATATAGTGGGTAGGAGACATGCTGGATGGTGGACCCATGGCCATTTCTTGTCATAACCAGGCCTGCCACCATGGCTGCCTGACTGTCGTGGCTTTACTCTTGTTGTCTGTATAAAGCAGGCAAATAGAAGCATAAATATTTAACTTTCAAAAAGGGACTCATTTACTGGAACTCTGACTGTATGAACCAGGGTTATAAATCTTTCTGAGGTATTTCAATATGCATAAGAGACTGAAACCACATGAATGACGGGGCTAACTTTAACCTTTGATTGTTTAAAAGCGCAGTCTTTTTCCTCTCTTTAAAAAGGACAGGGCTCCGAACGTATATACTATTGTCAAACCCACGTGATGAAATTTATCTTTAAAGTGACCCCTCCACTTTTCCCCTTGTGTCCTAAAATTTATATCAAGTCTGTCAAGGAGCTGAAAGGAAACTATATTTTATGGCTACCTCTGTGTTTTGTTATGCTGGAAGAGAAACATTTCATTTTGTTCACAATGGATAGAAAGACAAATGGCCTTTCTCTGGCTTTGTGTCAGTAAGAAGTGGGCAGAGGGAGGATCCTCAGAATAAAGATAGGTGGCATATTCTTTTCTTAAATTTTATTTATTTATTTATGAGAGAGAGAGAGAAAGAGAGAGAGAGAGAGAGAGAGAGAGAGAGAGAGAGAGAGAGAGAGAGAGAGAATGGGCATATCAGAGCCTCCATCCACTGCAAACGAACTCCAGATGTGTGGGCCTCCTTGTGCATCTGGCTAACATGGGTCCTGAAGAATTGAACCTGGGTCCTTTGGCTTTGCATGCAAATGCCTTAACTGCTAAGCCATACCTCCAGCCTAGGTGGCATATTCTTGCAGAATGAAGTCTATCATGCTACTTATGAAGTGCTTCTGAGGGTTGGATGTAATTAAAAGAAACCATTAAATAGTAAAAAGGAACTGAATTTTTCCCTCTGTACATAGTACACTCTTAGAAGGTAAGACAAAATCTAAGTAGATGTACAGGTTGTACAAAACTGCAGACATGGGCTAGAGAGATGGCTTAACAGTTAAGCTCTTGCCTATGAAGCTTAGGACCCTGGTTCAAGGCTGGATTCCCAGGACTCACGTTAGCCAGATGCACAAGGTGGTGCACGCATCTGGAGTTCGTTTGCAGTGAATTACTGGAGGCCATGGCATGCCCATTCTCTCTCTCTCTTTCTTTCTCTCTCTCTGCCTATTTCTCTGTCTGATGCTCTCAAATAAATAATTTTTTAAAAATGCAGACATAGTCCAACTTGAAAGCAATCTGTAGCTGAAGCTGTTGGAAAGTGATGAAGGGGTTTAGGGGTCTCATGTACATATGGTCTCATATAGTATTTTACTTAACCATTAGTATCTCCTTTATTATCCATATCCAGTTGTGAGAAAAATTGAAGGTGAAATAGTTGAACAGACCCCAATGGACTCAGTTGGATGTGGCAGAACATAGAGAGATTTCTTATTTCATTTGGTATTATTTACCTCTTGACTTTTATTTGGATTTATTTCAAAATGCAAAGAGGAATAAATTAGTCCCTGACCTCAGCATATTTATATTTCTAATAAAAAGTTATATTTTATTATGATCTTATCAAACATCTAACTTACAATACTATATCTACATACAGTTAGAATCAACTATATATTAAGTTTTGAACAAGTCCTATTAATGAGATATCATTTCCATCAGGTGAAACACCTTATTACTTTCTTTATTAAAGTTGGGTTAAAATGTTTTGGTAGGTACATATTCTCTAACAGCTGTGTTTCCTTGGCATCCTGTCTTAACCTGGTGCTGTTTTACATGTGGTTGCTCAGAATCTAGGCCTCATCCCTTAGGCCTGCCTTTTCCTTTATTCTCCAAAACTTAAATCTTATTTGTGTTTACAGTACATATCGACAGTTGCTGTTTATTTCTTCTGCCTCCTCCCTACTCCCAGGCATTATCTTCTCTCCTGCAACTCCGCATCAGTCAGGGTTCTTTAGAGAAAAAACAAAAAACAAAAAACAAACAAACAAAAAAAAAAACAAGAGGAAGCTAAATTATGTCATCAACTTTATCATTTAAGAGTCAAGTAAGAGGGCTGGAGAGATGGCTTAGCGGTTAAACGCTTGCCTGTGAAGCCTAAGGACCCGGTTCAAGGCTCGGTTCCCCAGGTCCCACGTTAGCCAGATGCACAAGGGGGCGCACGCGTCTGGAGTTCGTTTGCAGAGGCTGGAAGCCCTGGCACGCCCATTCTCTCTCTCTCTCCCTCTATCTGTCCTTCTCTCTGTGTCTGTCACTCTCAAATAAATAAATAAAAAATTAAAAAAAAAAAAAGAGTCAAGTAAGAGACATTCCTCTTGGGCATGTATTATGAGGGCAGGTCCCGGAAGATTAACTGAGAGAGGAAATCCTTCCCCCAGAGTGGATGGCCCTTCTGGTGGTAGAATATGCTACTTTGGGGTGTGTGCATCTACCCTTTTGCTGCCATTCTTTGTGGACATTGGGACCAGCTTCACCAGCCTTCCAATGTGGATTATGAAGAGGTGAATCTCTGGAATCATCCCGGCCTTCAGTGCCAGATTGATGTTGCTGAGGCATCCAGCCTCCAGGACAGTGTAGCTAAAGGATTCTGACACTCTAGTCTTCAGACGCCTTTGTTGGACTCTTCAGGCTGCATCCTGTAAACTAATCAACAAATTATCTTTAGAGTACATAGCTATTCTATGGGTTTTGTTCCTGTAGATATATTTGACTAATACAGATTGGTAGACACATTGAAAAGGAAGGATGCAAGGAAAATGGAGGGAGAAGAAGGAATGGATGGGAGGAGCAAACAAAGAAAGAAAAAGAGAAGGAGCAAGGAAAGAAGGAAGAACTGAAGGAAGAAAGAAAAGAAGGAATAATAAAGGAAATATGGAAGGAAGGAAGGAAAGAAGAAAGGAAGGAAGGAAGGAAGAAAAGAGCAGTTTGTGTAAGCTGAATGACCAGAAAAGTGGATTATGTCAATCTGAGTCCACAGAGCTGAGAACCAGGCTGCTGGTATAATTTCCACACTGACATGGGTGGATCCCACTGGATGGTGGGAGGAAAGGCCCTGCTGAAGTTATAACTCTGAAGACCTTGGAAGTAGAGATATTGATTTTTAAAGGCAAAAAAATGATAACCATGTGTGTGTGTTTTTGAGTGTGTGTTTATGTGTGTGTGTGTGTGTGTGTGTGTGTGTGTGTGTGTGAGAGAGAGAGAGAGAGAGAGAGAGAGAGAGAGAGAGAGAGAGAAAGAGAGAGAAAGAGAGAGACAGAGAAGAAAGATTTGCCCTTCCATCATCTGTGTGTTTTCATTGGTCTACATTGTGTTGGGTGATCTTCCCATGTTGATAATAGCAGATAATCTTCACTCTAGTTACTGACACATATGCTCTTCTTTTCTGGAAACATGACCACAGAACACATTCAGACATTATGTTTAACCAGCTATGGGAACATCCTTTCTCTCACAGTCAAGTTTACAGGTGAAATTAGGCATCACAAACTCTAGGGTAATAACCTTCCTGTTCTTACTTCTGCCAACCAATCCATCTTCCATATAGACTTCCATATGAAGATCTTTTCCCTGAACCTTTATTATGCCTATTTAATAAATGCAGAGTCCTTGTCATTGGGCATGTGATCTTGCATGATCTGGCCTTGTCTCTCTCCATCCTTATACCAACTCCCTTGGCCCTTATACTCATAAGGCTTTGTCTACATTGGCCCGCCTGGGTTTGTCAGCATGCCGTGATCTATCCTCATCTAGACCTTTATACTCCATGTTTCCTGTGTGGGGAATGCTCTTCTATTGTTGAATTGTTAGATACTTCTTCATCCTTAGGTTTTATTCAAAGGCTAGGCTGTCAAGGAGCTCTGATTTTCCTACTGAAATTGGCCACCCTTCCATTCCATGCCCTGACTTGTCTTGACTGCATTAGTGAAAATCTGTAATTAGCTTCACCATATTATTTGGTTGTCCTTAACAAGCCTTCTCTGTTATATTTCTACTATAGGTCTATCATTAGGAACTGTGTCTGGCACTGGAAAGTCACAGAGTTAATAATTATTAATGGCCTCTTCAGCCTGCCTGGGTTTCTCTATCTAAACATGGCCACCAGGAGACATCATGAGCTCATCAGCTCACATGGAGTTTGACCCAGTTTTTGCCAGTGTTTCTTCTCTGTTCCACCTGAATGCATTGGATTGCCAGAGGCTGACACTGGTTTCTGCCCAAACATGAAACAGAAAAATCTACCCAGTGCAGAGTGTGCCAGGCCACCCCAGAAGTAAATTCTCACTGTGTTACCATGTAGCCTTTGTACTTCACACATGAGTTCATTACCTACTCCATACCAGACACAGAGATGTGGTCTTCCTTTAGGCAGGGCAGTGGGTACCAACCAGCTGCCCAAGTTTAAATCCCTTTCCCACCTCTTAACTAGCTATGTGATGCAGAGTGAAATTTTATTCTCTGTATGCTTTAGTTTCTTCACATGCTAAATGAAAGAAAACCATAGTACTTACCTCCTAGGAATGTTATGAAAATTTGATGGGTTTATGCTTATAACTTAGTGTTGTATATACAACGATATGTAAATACCAAAAAAAATTAATAAAGAGTACCCCCTTCATTTAAAATGCTGATAGGCTTCTAGTGACTTGTCTTTGCCTCTGTTTTAACCTTCATCAAAGAGGTTCTTTCCATAACTGGTATTCTAATTCTTCCTGCTCAGAGGTGGGATATATCTGGCCTCAGAACTCAGGGCTTTACTCCTAACCTTCTGATAGCTCTTGCTATCGCCCAGTGTCTCATTCATGAGAGATGAGCAGTGCATGCATGAATGCACGAATGAATGAATGAATGAAAGAGGTGTTGAGTCTGTCTGAGCTTGACTTGGTGGCTTGGGCCCTGCAGCTTCTGCCTCTCTGGCCATGGCTTTGCTCAGCCCTTTCAGGATTTCCTTAGCACCTTTATCTAGCCTTTCCTCTTCTATAACTTTCCCCAGCTATTTCTTGACACCATGACAGCCAGCCTTATCTTGAGGCTTATTGAGCTAAACTTTTAGCTGAATCAATTTTTCTTTGTGGAGGGGAACCAGGATCTGACATAGTATCACACAGTTCCAAGTTTCATCTGGCAGGGTTTTTTTTTCAGTCCATCTGCAAACTTAAATTGTCTCTTCAGTTTCTGTAAGTAGAAACAATACTGAGGAAGACCCACTTTTTAATCAGCAGAGTTTAACATGAAAGTGTGACCTCTAAACAAAACCTTTAAACACTTGACTTGGCAATTTATTACTTCTGCAGTTACAGCTATTAGCCCAGCCCAGGGAACAAGTAACTTACCCGAAACACATTGTTCACCTGCTACTGTTATTAAGGCAGGTGCAGACCTACATGGCATCAAGCAACCCATCATTTGGGCAGACAGAAGAATGGCAGGACCTGTAGTTACCACACACACTCCACATACTTCAGAGCATGGCCTCGTGACCTCTCAAAGCAGCCATGATAATCAAGCTTTTACTGAGACATGGATCTCTGGAGACGAGAAGGGCTAAGGACATCCATTCTGCTGCTTGTCTCTCAGAAATAAATATAGTCATCTTTCAGTCTGAATCATCAATCACTTTGATTTGAGGTCCTGAACACTGTAGCAGAAGTTCAAATGGATGGAAATTATTTTTTTGCATATGTGTATGTATAAGCATAACAATTTCTGGCTAAACAGATAAAATTGTTTCATCTCTACATGGCTCTTCCTGTTCTACACGATGCTTCAACTGCTACTGAAACTGGTGAAGGTTTCTAACTAAGACCGGATTAGATGCTAATGGGCCAAGTAGGCCTGAGCTGTCAGGCACAGCTAAGAGCTCCAGGCTGCAGGAGGTTGCAGCAGGCCTAGACCCCGATAATCTTGCCTTGAGATTGGCAGGAGTGGGACACCTGGACATCCTTATAAAACTCAGATTTCTTTAGGTTTCCCCATGGCCTTTTGACCTTTTACGGCTCACCCAGAAGGTCCCTGTGTGTTAATAAGGTATCAGCCAGCATCCTTCACACAGCAAGTCGTCCTATGACCAGTACCCTGTACTTTTTCCAGCCACTACCTTAATGCTTATGAGCCCATTCCCCCAACAAATAAACAAGCTGTCCTCTGACACAGTCTCCTGGGTGTTTCCTCCCATCACACTCATGGTCATGAAAGACCCTGCCCCACAGTTGTCTGGATGCCCTGGGAAACCTTCGTGCAGTGGCCCCAGGGTGACCAGGAACCACAATGGGCTAGGTAGCAGGTTGTTTCATTTACACTACTTTTTGAGTATGTGCAGGGTGAGGTTTTCCTCAGTGAATGCAGGATCCACATTACTCATTGTAAAGTAAATGTGTTCCCACATTATATAGAAGGAAAGCTGAACTGGTAGGAATTTGGGAGGGAAAAGCAGAAGCTAAATAAACTTAGAGCATAAAAGGATTAGATTTTGCTCACTGCATAGGTTTTGTTATAAAATGATAAAGTTGCATCCCTGGTGTTCTAAGTAACATTGCGTAAAGCATTAAAATAGAAGACTTGAGGAGTTTATGGATGCAGGTGAGTTGACTGCCTCATGGATTGTGAGAAGCCTTGTAGTAAAGAAGAATTCAGAAATACTGACAAGCATGTTCATAAAAAGTAACAGTTATAGAGAGGGAATTATTTAGGTCCATTTATCATAGGAGTAAACTGACATCCCGAGACCATTCCTATCACAGCCTAATGCTGGGTTTGACCATACTACAATTCCTAGAGGCAATTTCAATTATTTCTATAAGTGTTAATAAAAAATTTCAATGTTAGTAAGAATTGCATTACAAAATATTTAAACAGGAGCATGTTTGCCTGCTCAGTGTTGTTTTAATCACCAAAAAAAATTACTTATGAGAACTATGCTATCCTCCAGTCATGTAGCATGAAAGCATAGCACAGGAATTAGAATTAACTTTAAAAAGCAATAATCATTCATTTCTATGCCAATATGTGTTGGGAAGACTGCATACTATTTCATGTAATTCTTACATCAACGCATGAGGTAGTGATTACTGCTACCTTCATGAGAGAACTGAAGTACAGAGAGGGTAATCATCTTGCCAGACATCACACAGTGAAAGCAGAATTCAAACCAGTGTCCATATTCATGCTATAAACTCCTGACTTTCTAGTCTGCCAGATCTCAGAGCAGGCAAGTTAATGGTGCATAGCTTCAAGGGCTCACATTGAGTTCCAAGAATGAAAACATAGTGGACTAGAAATGTTGGTGATCAGAATTTTATTAAATATCATGAAAACGAAAATAAATATATTATGAAATTAAGTTAGCAATCATAAATAGATATATGATTTAGTGAAATGGTATTTTAGAATCTTTCAGATTTTTTTGTAAGAAAGAGGAAGACAGCTATTTAAAATCTGATGAGGGGGCCATAGAGGGATGCTCAGAGGTTAAAAGCACTTACTTGCAAAGTCTGATGTTCTGGGTTCAATTACTCAGTACCTAGGTGGATTCAGATGCATAAAATAGCCATGCATCTGGAGTTCATTTGCAGCAGCAAGGGGCATGCATATTTTCTCCTTCTCTCTCTCAGCTTGTATATAAATAAAATTTTTCTTTAAAGAATCCAATGTGTGTACACTTTTCATTTGTTTTTGTTTTTGTTTTTCAAGGTAGGGTCTCAGGCTGACCTGGAATTCACTATGTAGTCTCAGGGTAGCCTCAAACTCAAGGTGATCCTCCTAACTCTGCCTCCCAAGTGCTGGGATTAAAGGCATGCACCACCACACCTGGCCACACTTTCTTTTATAAATGAAGAGTTAATGTAAGGAAACTACAGGCTCATGCTTTTGAAGATTCTTCTTTAGATTCAGATATATGGTGTAATGGGCTTTGAAGTCCTACCTCTATCACTGGGAAATTCACCCATGAACACTAAGGACTGAAAAGGTTAAGAAATATAAGCTTACAAGAGATATACCCATGACCTTTATGACCTATTCATTAAGGGCAGTGTATTCAGCAAGTGTAATATACAAGATTTCTTGCTGAAATGTGTGTCAAAATGTTTGCCAAGGGGAGCAAAAAAAGGCAGGCAGGATCCCCTTTCTACATTTTCCAAGTTGAAACTCTCTGGAGGCTCTTCTCTGTCCTGTTCATCTTTCCTCTTCCTCTCTTGTTCTTCCCCTTTGCTTGTAGAATCCTTCAATTCCTTGAAATAGTCTGGTCACCTATTCACCTGCTGGTCTTAACACACCCTTCTTTCGCTCTCCCATGGACACTCCCATGAACTTCAATCTTGGGTCAAGCATTACTTGTCTTGGATAACCTTCCCTGGCATAGGTACCATATGTGATCCTTTGGGAGCCCAACTTTTCAAGGCTAACTCTTGTGCACTTGATGGCCGTTGCTCCTCTAAGTGTCCTGCTGGTCCTTCTCTGATACTGCTTATCAGTATCATACCAGAACATAGTACATGAACTGCACTGATTATAATTGACTGAATAAGCAGCTATGTGACTTAATTATGGGCTTGTTACTCTCTAGAGGGCTCCCCTGATAACGTTTGCTCACCTGTGCTGCCTGTTTGCCATCACAACACTCTGAGCCCCTCTGAGGTGACAGTAGAGTGTTTGGGATTGTCAAGATGTCTTTCACACTAACAGCCTAACAATGCGGGGTTCCTTCACCCTTAATCTGTAAGTTTCTTCAATCCATGAGTTTTCCTTAGAAACTTCAAATAAAGTTACATTCAATAGAACATTTGATAGTCGACATTTAGTTAAAGACTGACATTCTATGAGCTGTCTGTGGGGCCCTGGGAGCCAGCTGTAGCCTCACATGGATGAATCTCTCACTTGCCAACAAAGGAAGTTTCTTCCTGTCCCCAGGCACCAGCACTAGAAAAGGATCTACTGTCATTTCAATCCTTTTTTACTGACAATCTCCCTTTACCTCCTGGTTTGCAATAAGCTTGACAGATTTTTTTTTTTTTTTGTTAAATCATATTTCTAAGCTTGCGGTGTGTCTCCCTGTTTGTCATTCTGTCCTTGGACTAAGTTTCTCCTCAAGGCCATCTTACTTTTCCCATATCAGGCTCAAGTGTGTGTACATGAAGTGCAGAATTAATTGATGAACACTTATCTGTGCTAATTAAAAGGTGAGCATCAATTCTAACAGCTGGGCCCTGAGAGTGACATTGTAGCAGCAGTTAAGGCACAGTGTGGGTTCCTCACAACTTGCCATGCTTCTTTTTCATCTTCCTGGAAACATTTGTCCAATACGATTGCATATTCTCATAACATCTAATGGTTACCACATCATACCTAACCTATATTCTGGAAGTTTCATCTCTTTTTAGTTCTGGGTAGTACACCAAATGCTTATAGCCCCAGCCTTTTTCTAGAATTTGGCTCACACTTTTCTTTTTACCTCATGTCTTTGATTCACTTGTTGAAATTATATGTTGTGTGTGTGTGTGTGTGTGTGTGTGTGTGTGTGTGTGCATCTGCATGTGCATGACCAGAGGTACCTAAGTCCCATTGCACACACATGCCAAGGCCCTCAGCCAGTGCTGGGTATGAAGAGCCAACACCCATTCTTTCATTTTATTTCATCTGATTTCCTTCACTCCTATTTGCATCATTCTTTCATCTTATATGCTTGAGATGAAGACTTTCACTGAACCTGGAGCTCATATAGTTAGAGCCATGGAGATCTACCTGCCTCCAACCTCTTCAGGCCTGTGTGGCCATGCCTTTTCGTTTTATGTGGGCACTGGGGATTGAATTTTGGTCTTTATGCATGTTCATCAAGGGCTCCTCTTACCTGCTGAATCACCTTCCCAGTTTTAACATTATATAGAGTCTTCAAGTCAGCAATCATACCACCATAGCTTAGCCAGGGGAACTGAACTTCAGGAAATTGTGAGTTTTCTCTATGATGGGAGCAAATGTTCCCATTTAAAATCACCTAGGGCAGAAGCAGCTACTGGGGGAAAAGACAAGAGGAAGGGAGAGAGAAAAATGTATGTCAAATTTTCTGCAACTCTTAAGATATTTCTGGAAGGATCCACTACTGGAGAACTGGAAGGAAATAGGAGAAAGGTAAGTAGCTTTCCCAGAAAAATCTCAATCTTACCTGGGCTTGGGCAAATAGATCAAGGTCCTGGAGGCATGATGATTATAGGCAGGTGGTTAGTAGCTCTTTTGTTTGGCAATTTGGAGAACACACATTTAGACATCTGAATTCATGTAGATTTTTCTACAACTGGTAACCTGGCTATCATCACAGATACTTCCATATTATCTATAATATGAGAACAGCCACATTACTTCCCAAAGCATTCTATGTCTTGGATGGACCAGGCTGACACTCTTGCTGATGCATTCATTTACCACAGTGGGATATGGCTTTATCTTAATGCTTTGCATCCTATTTTCTTCCATGAAATGGAGGCTTTAATTTTGATGAAGCCTAGACTATTGAGTTTCACTTCTATGAATTGTGATTTGGGGGGAATAAGGTCCAAGAATGCCTTACCTAGCTCTAGTTTCCAAATATTTTTCTCTTTTTTATGTCTGAAATCTTTGGGGGTTATTTTGTATGAAATTTTGGTTGTGTTGCCTATGGATGTCATTTTCTCTGGTCCTATTTGTTGAAAAGTTTAAATTTTTGCCATTAAAACTTAAAATATATTCAAAAATATAAAATGCCACATTTGTGGAGTTTCATGTCATATTTCACACTGACATGGACAAAGTGTATACCAGTCCAATCTAGATGTCATTATCCACTCTCCCTTCCCTCCAACTTTCCCAGTTTCTAATACTCACTATGCTTCTTAATATTGGCAAAATTGTGTGTTAAAACTTTGACATATGCTAGAGAACATAAAGAACTCATCTTTCTGTGTCTGGAACATTTCATTTCACATGATGTTGTCAAATTCCATCATTTTTTTCAGACTTAATCATGCAAAAATGTTACTTGGAAATCTTTTGATTCTTCTACTCTTCGATTTATTTCTCATGACTTTATTTCCTTGAAAACTATTATATAAACTTCCTGTTCCCACAAAATGTTTTAAAAATCCTTATGCAAATATACCCCCAAATCTTCACATATTATAATGATTTATTATATGAAGTCATTAATTCTAAATATTTTTGTATGTGATCATTAGTTCTATTGCTGATATCTCTGTGTATTAAATGGCTTGTTTACTTGGCCATTTGATGATCTTAGTAGTAGGATCATCAAGATAAAGATGTACATGAGTTTAAGGGAAGGCAAAAAATGTGTTCAGAAGGCTGAGGACTAGATTGATCTTGGAAAGAGGAGTACTTTGAATACCTCAACACCCAGAATGTATTAAAAATAAACCAACCCACAAACCTAGCTACTTAGAAACATGACAGTTGGCTGAAGTTCTAGAGCTGAAAACACTGAAATGACTGCATTAAAAATTCATTTGGAGGAGAAACACTTTATAAATACATTTTTTTCATTTAAAAATATACAATTGCTCTATCTATGCCCAATGACATTTTAATTGGATGTGGTTAATTCACTCAGCCAATTGTGTTACAACAAAAGGGGAATAACCATTCTTGTGTATGGAGTACTGAGGTGTCCTAATGGGGTACTAGTAATGATAATGATGTATTATTAAGTCTAGGGTGCTTACCATCATCTTCTATACCTCCACAAGAAGAGAGAGAGAGAGACAGACAGAGAGAGAGAGAGAGAGAGAGAGAGAGAGAGAGAGAGAGAGGGAGGGAGAGGGAGAGAGAGAGAGAGAAAGAAAGAAAAAATCAGCGTCCAAGGCAGAGGTCCCCTTTGCTTTCTGATAAAATCCCCAATTCAGGAAGGTTCATTGAAGAAGCAGGTCTTGGGGTTAAAAATGAAACATCTATGGAGAGAGCAAATTTGGCTGCATGGGTCTTTGTATTAGACTGGTCTTAACAAGGGTTGGTAGAAGGTAGGGAATGCCTTCCTAATCGAACAAGTAATATATTAGAGGATCTCTCTGTTTATTTTCTAGGTAGTGACCTCTGGTGCCACCATGATATCCTGCTATTCCTTTTTAAAATATTCTGTTTATTTATGAGAGAGATGAGACAGAGAGAGAAAATGGGAACACCAGGACCACTAACCACTTCAAGTGAACTCTAGACACGTGTACTACCATGTACATCAGGCTTATGTGGGTAGTAGAGAATCGAATCTGGGTCCTTAGGCTTCACAGGCGATCACTCTAACTGCTAAGCCATCTCTCCAGCCCATATGCTTAATATTAATAACCTGAAAAATGGAAATTTAAACCAATACTATGATGCTTTGGAATGATGAATGGTATTGAAAAGAGAAGAATGTATCACATAGTTTTCTAAATAATTCACCTTCATTTTTAAAATTATGGAGTAGACTATAGCTGTCAGTGCTCATCAGAGACATAAATTAAATGTAGTGCATTTGATTTTTAATGACAGAGCTGTATGCAGGGCTATACCTAATAGACTTGTCTTGGCTGGTTACATGTGAGGAAAGATGCAGATGGCAGGAAAAAGCCTGGCTTTGGGTCCGGAATGCTCAGTGCTTCTTAGTGATGGAAGTAGAGCGTCCTAGAGTGGGAGAAACCCACGATGCCAAATGACATGTGAGCTCTTTTCATCATCCCAGGAAAGTAAAAAGCAAAGATTTTATTGAAAACTCAATAGAGGAATTTTCACCACACTTCCCAGTCCATTTATGTTTTCAATCTCTTCTTTTATTGAAGTAAAACTCACTGCCTCATAACTCCTTGACAGAAGCTTTATGCTTCAGAGTACACAGAAGATGCTAAAAACTACATGCATATGACAGCTTTTTAAAAATGTGAAGATGGCTCTGATACTTCCCCTCAAGCCTTTTCATTCCCAGATGAAGTAACTGCTTCTATTTAGTGAATGTGAGCTGCACAAGGTAAATGCTTGATGTGTTATGCATTGTGTCTCATGAATCTTGTCAATGACACTGCCAGGGAAATGGCATTATCTCGCCTTTCTGATGAGTAAATTAGAAAGGGAATGGCCCCAAGGTCTCCTAGCCATGCTTTAAGTCCAAAACTGCAGCCCTATTGCACTTACTGTAAATTTTACATTTTTGCAGTTTAATTCCCATGGCTAAGATGATTTCAATTCCTTCCTTTTTTTTTTTTTTTCTGTAGATGCTAGACTATATGTAATCCTTATTCTCACTAAAGACTCCTAGAGCGTCTTCTTCTATTTTACTTCTGGCTTCTTCAAGGATGGCTGAATCTAACAATCTAGCCATGGGTTTATGTTGGGGCTGACATAAATTTGGAGGTGAAATTCCATGACATTTTCTGTTTTAGGGCAAGATAGCAGTGAGAACTTTATAAGGCTTATACATAGTTATCCCCTCGACACTTTTTTGTATTTTAGTAGTCAGTGAATACAGTCAAGTTGGTACCATTGTTAGCCTCCTCCCTGTCCTAGGACCCTCCTTGTTGGGGAATGTGGGTTGTGCATTGTAGGGTTAGCCTTTAGTTTGGGGTAGGAGGAAATGTCTCTGCATGCCATGACCCAACATGTGGCTCTGACATTCTTTCCACCCCCTTCCACAAATTTCCCTGATCTGCTCAGTGGAATGGAACCAGTAGCTGGAGCTGGAAAACAAGTCAGAACCATATCCAACAATGAGTCCACTCTCCATTAAACACTTTCTACAAAATAATGGTTATCACATTTACTTGGTGCTAACTTTACTCTCCATTGGAGAATCTGCTTCTCTTTTTCTGATAGACGCAGATCTTAAGGAGAGAACAACTCCATCATACCTCAAAAGGGCCCCAGCTGAAACTAAGCATAATTGGGGAAATATGCAAGAATATTGTTTTCTTGGTGAACTGGGAACCAGCACAATGGTGATGGAGATAGATACAGAGAACAATCAACCCCTACCAAACCAGATATCCAGAGACACAGATGCTCCCAAGACATCAACACTGAAGCAGACCTAATATGAACCTGTGGACATTTTTAATTAGACATTTAAGTGATGTAAATTATATGAGGTTTCAGCCTATGTGACCAAATGCCTGAGAATGTCAACGATAAGGAGGGATGGTTTATTTGGCTCCAAGTTTCAGAAGTTTTGATCTGTAGTCTGCCAACTCTATTAATTATTTTATTTTATTTATTTGAGAGAGAGAGAGAGGGGGGGGGAATGGGGTGGGTGAGCCAGGACCTTCAGCAGCTGCAAATAAACTCCAGACGGATGTGCCATCTTGTACATCTGGCTTAATTGGGTATAGGAGAATTGAACCTGGATCCTTTGGCTTTTTAAGCAAATACCTTAATGACTACGCCATCCCTCTAGCCCCCAACTCTATTGATTTGAGGGGGAGGGCTATGGTGAGGAGATATACAATGATAAGAAATCCAAGGTTGAAAAAAATACTGCTCATTTCTTGGTGTCTGGGAAGCATAGAGGAACAGGTGGAGTGTCCAGGGCCCTAATAGCCCTTTAAAGGACATACTCTCATGATCTAACTACTTCCAGTACATTCCTCCTTTTAAGGTTGTATTGCCTTTCAACTTTACCACAGACTGATAACCAAAACTTACTATGATAATTTGGGATCGCTTCAGATCTAACCCACAGTATTCAGCCTTTGGCATTCATAGTTTTATGTCCCTCATATAAAGCAAAAGACATTTATCATATCCCCAAGAGTCTCTATTCCTTATTGTTTCTGACACTAACATAAAGTCCAAGTTCAAATTATTTTCTGAGATTCTACTCAAAATGTAGACAAGACCTTTTTTGTGCTAAAACATAAGATTGTGGCCCTGTAGTTAACTTCCTAATAGTCCTTAGTTCCATCTGAGACCTCATAAGCAGAGGATTTACTCTCACTTTCCTGTCAACATTATGACATGAGTTGCCACCAAACTTGGTTCTAAATTTATGCTTACACAAGTTTATTTTTGAAATTCTTCATTGTAGATGTTTCTAGACCACATTGTTTAGTATAGTCATAACAATGATCCCACTTCATGGTATCAATTTTCTGTCATATGTACATTTGTATGCCAAGTCCCACCCCAAAAAAAGAAAGTTGGAAAAGTTTAATTTGGCTGATAGTTATAGCAGCTTTTGTCCTTACTTACTTGTCTCCCATTACTTTGGGATGTGCAAAACATCATTGTAGAATCGTATAGGCAAAACATTTGTTTACTCTATGGGGAGCAAGAAGTAAAAGAGAAGAGCAAGATTCCCAATACATCCTGGTCAAGACCCCAGTGACTTACTCAACTTTCTTCTAGAAAGTCCCACCTCCCAAATCTTCTACCACCTGTATAGTTCCATAGGATGAGTGATCAAGCCTTTAAACACCTGGGCCTTTGGGTGACATTCATTATCCAAACTGTATTCTGGGTGGGTGATATACTCCTTTAATTCCAGAATTCGGGAGGCAGAGGTAGGAGCATTGCATTGAGTTTGAGGTAACCATAAGACTACATACAAAGAGAATTCCAGGTCATCCTGGGCTAGAGTGAAACCCTACCTTGAAAAAAAAAAGGTCCAAACTGTAGTAGTAGCTATATGTTTCTGGTGAGGGGATTTGAAAAATTACAATATGGAACCATTGGAGCCAACCTTGTAAATGTGGGCCACAGATGCTGAGAAAAGTGAGAAGAAAGAGGTCAGCATGGATTCATAGAAGATGTGTGTGTGTATGTGTGTGTGTGTGTGTGTGTGTGTGTGTGTGTGTGTGTGTGCGAGAGAGAGAGAGAGAGAGAGAGAGAGGGAGGGAGAGAAAAGACCCAGGAGAGAAGTAGAGAGAAGGGGAGAGGAGGGGAGGGTACAGCAAGAGAAAAGTTAAAAAAAATGAGAGAGAGAGAGAATAATGATATTATATATGCCTTTTTCTGGTAGTTCCCAAAATGATCCTGTATCCTACTCTTGAGATATCTTTGTTTCCCAGTCTTATCAATATATATGTAGCTCTTTTCAATTCAATGCTGTTAATATGATAGTATTGAGATAGACTCTTCTAGGGGTGATTTGGCCATGGAGGTTCCTCTGTCATGAATGGGACTAAGACCTTTGGAAGTAAGGGTATGTAGATCCAGCCTCTATCTATGAAAAAATACAACATTTCTTCTGACTAAGAGTGACACAGCAAGGCATTACCTCAGGTGCTGAGAGCACTGCTGCTCAAGGAACAGAGTTTCTAGCTCTGTGGCACTGTAGTTCTTAGAACTGACACAAAATACATTTACTTCCTTTGTAACTGACCCAGTCTTAAGTATGATGGTATAAGAGAACAAGTTGACTAATACAATGGCTATAATTGGGTTTTTCTTACTGTTGAAAACAAGAGTGTTATCCAAGACCAAATTGGAATATTAATATATGTGACTGTATTAACCATGGTCAGCTGAAGTGACATGTAGTGAAAATTCCTCTCTGTTTCACTTTGGGAATTCAGCTCTGTCTTCATCACACCACCACTATACAGTTAGTCCAGCTAGTGCCCATGATCTCTGAGGAGTCAGATCCTATGCCCCAAAAGCCTATAGATTTAGGCAACTTGATATAAAAATGTTAAGAAAGTTGAGTGCATTAACTACTCCTGGTCTTCAGTAACCTGCTATAAGGAATCTCCCATGAAACCAGCTCTTTCGAAGCAGATAAGAGAAGGCCAAGATGATGTAAATAGCCAAAAATTATAAGTGAGGTGGAAAAGCACATGCTTTTCACTCAAGTTGTGATTATGCTTCAAAGATTTTGTCATCAAAGAAACATAGAAAACTGATACATAGAGAGTCCGTGGAAGGGAAACAACATCTGGACATATAATAAAAGTTGAAAAACAATAGCTGGAATTCCAGTGAGTGATAAAACTACATTTTGGGGTCATATTTCTGTACAATAAAAATGAATTTTAGTTATTGTTGGATAGAAATCATTTGTATCACTAGTGGACAAAGTCATTTGCATTGCCATTAGACAAAATTCACTTGTAACTATTGAAGCTTCCTTAAACCAACATCAATTTTTAAATAATTGTGAAATATCTCTGCTATAAGCCTCATAATTGATCTTTAGGGAAGTTTATTATGTTATAACTTGATGAAGTTCATGCTGTCACTTTTACTTTTCTTCCTTTTTTACCTTACAAGAATTGAAGTTCTTATTACTAGAAATACAAATGTATGAAATAAAGTTTTTTTCAGTATAGAGCATATAGTCCTTGAAAATAGTAAAATTTTCCCTACCATAATAGTAGAACCCCTGTTTGTAACACAAGAATGGCTACTTTATAATGAACAGAAATTGGGCTGGAGAGATGGCTTAGTGGTTAAGCACTTGCTGGTGAGGCCTAAGGACCCTGGTTCAAGGCTCGATTCCCCAGGACCCACTTTAGCCAGATGCACAAGAAGGCGCATGGGTCTGGAGTTTGTTTGCAGTGGCTAGAAGCCCTGGTGCACCCACTCTCCTCTCTCTCTCTCTGCCTCTTTCTCTCTGTCTGTTGCTCTCAAATAAAAAAATAAACAAAATTTTTAAAAAAAGATAATGAACAGAAATTTATTTGTCATGGTTTGGAAGGCTGGGAAATCCTAGGTCATGCTGCTTACATCGGGCAGAGATTTTCTTGCTATATGATAACATGTCAACAAGTATCTCCTTGCCAGGGACAAAAGAGAGTGGGGAGTAGACAGAGATCAGCTGAACCCAACTCCCCAATAAAGCATTAGTCTATCAATGTGGGTTCTGTCCCCATGATTTAGCGCCTTTCAACACTAGTACAATAGCAGTTTCATTTCATCATGAGTTTTAGAGGAGCAAACACTCAGGCCCCAGCTCCCCCATGCAACAAGGGATTATGCTGGGTGTAAACACTCAGTTGCTTAACTCTTACATGCCAGTAGCATCAATATTATGCTCATGGTTATTTATTTTTTACTACTCCAAGGATGGATAAGCCCTAACTCGATGCCACTATATAAGTTTCACTCTCTGCTCTGATGGAACAGATCAGTTCTCAAAGGATACCTCAACTGGGTGGTTACCACCTTCTGGAAGCATGTGACTCTGATAAGACTTGATACTTTAAGTATTTATTTTAAAATTTATTTTATTGATAAATTCCATAATAATAAACAATAATCCACCATAGTTCCCTCCCTCTTCCCACTCTCTCCTTTGCAATTCCACTCTCCATCATACTCTTTCCCCTTCTCAATCAGTCTCTTTTTTATTTTGATGTCATCAGCTTTTCCTCCTATTCTAATGGCCTTCTGTAGGTATTGTCAGGCAGTGCAAGGTCATGGATATCCAGGCCACTTTGTGTCTGGAGGATAGTATTGTAAGGAGTTCTACCCATCCTTTGGCTCTTTCATTCTTTCTGCCACCTCTTCCACAATGGACCCCGAGCCTTGGAATGTTGAGATAAAAATATTTCAATGAAGACCACTCCTCTGTCACTTCTTCCTAGCACCATGGTGCCTTCTGGTGTCATCCCAAGGGCACCACAATCTGAAAAGAGAAGCTTCTCTAACCAAAAATGAGTGTAGCATTAATATATGGGTATGAACATTAAGAGAAGTGCTTACTGGGCAGTGTGGTGAACATAGTGTATACATTTAGTCGGACACTAGCAGAAGTTACATACCTCTAGGTGTCATGACTACCTCTGTTATAGGTTTTTAGTACCAGGGATGCATTCCCTCCCATGGAGCAGGCCTCTAGTCCAATTAGGGAGCAGTTGATTTTCCCCATAAAAGACTTGCCACTATTGCACCCATTGGCTCATTTGGCCTGGCTGGCCAAATTTAAAGCTGGCAGTGTCCTCTGTTGAGTATCTCCACTGGTGATTTCTCTCTCTCCCATTGAACTGCATGATGCAGTGTAGCATTTTCCATCTTTCTGTCAGCTAGTCTACATGGAGGAGTTTTTGCAGCTCAGCTCCAGCAGGATTTCTTTCTTTTTTTTACATTTTCTTTTGACATTTTAAAATTTCTATTTATTTACTTTTAGAGACAGAAAGCAGGAGAAAGAAATAGAGATTAAGTGAGAATAGGCACACCAGGGCCTCTAGCCACTGCAAATGAACTCCAGATGCATGTACCACCATGTGCACCTGGTTTACGTGGGATCTGGAGAATCAAACCTGGGTCCTTGGACTTCACAGGCAAATGCCTTAACAGATAAGCCATCTCTCCAGCCCTCCAGCAGGATTTCTCAGTAATCTTGCAGCCCGAGTATGTGGAGTTTTCAGAAACAGGATCTGACCATTGATTCCTGGTAGGAAACCAAGAGCCTTGTCAATGGCCTGTAATATTTTAGGGTCATCAATAAGCTCCCTGGCCAAGAACTCACTGGAAGGTATCCCAAGACTTAATTTTTAACACACACTACATTTCAACCACAGATAGAGGTAACATTTTCTTTTCAGGAGAACCTTGGCATACCTCAAGGAACAAACAACCCCAGACATCAGTATTTACACTCAGTTAAAAGAAGACACAGCTCAGAAACAACAGGGTCATTTGAAGGAGAATTTCTTTCTCTCATCAACAATGAATGACAACTTGGTGTTTTTCTTACCTAGTGAATTATGCTTTTCAATCCTTCCTATTCAAAGGCAGACAAAAGACATGAGAAATATCCTAATCAATACCACTTTCATAATTTTCATGAGAAGAAAGATTTAAGAAGAACTCTGTTTTTAGATTTTCAACATTGTGTGTTCTAGCAGACAGTGGATATTGCTATTGAAAGAAAATGCTTCCTGTTTTACTTTCTGTTTAAAATTACCTAGAATTAATATACAGGCTGTGGTGGTTTGAATAGAATAGGTGGCCCCCAATATATTCAGTTGTTTGTTTGTAGTTTGCATCCTAGCCCCCTGCTGGAGGCAATGTCACTGGGTGATCTTAAAGGTGTGGTGCTGGGTTTCAGATTTCAATCTAAAGATATGCAAAGTGTGTCTAGCAGGAGTTCCTGAAGTGTGCTGTGGTGAACCTGAATCTGTCTGCTACACAGGCAATCCAGGTTATTTATTTATTTCTGATAGACTATCTTCATTCCATGTGTGTGCACCCTCAACAACCACATGCAAAGACCTAGATTGTCCTTCTCTTGACACCATGACTACATGGCCTGTTGTAGGACCAGGTAAACCCTAAACATTTGGAAGATTTTTACCTTGTTCTCTGCTCTCTCCGAATTTCTTTGCTGGAGAGGAGCTATGGACAACGGGTCCAAAACAAAAAATACCACTTGGATGGACATGCCAGAGACTGGAGAGGAAAGTTGCTGTTGAAAGTGAATATGGTGCCTGGGTGCAGATGTCTTGATAGGAGAATGTCCAGCTGAATTTCCCCTAGTACTGGCTCTATGCTGCTCCTTCCACCAAAAAATGCTGCCAGTGAAAGCTATCAGAAGGCATAGTGCTGAGATGAAGTGACAGAGGAGTGCTCAACACTGAAATATCTTTATCATTCCTTTCAATGCTCAGGCATTGTGGAAAAGGTGGTGGAAAGAATGTAAAAGCCAAAGGAAGGGTAGGAGTCCTTATAATATTCTCTTCCAGGTACAAAAAGGCCTGGATATCCATGACCTCACAGTACCTGATACTACCTTTGTAAAAGCATCACATTAAGAGGAAAAGCTAATGACATCTAAACAAAGGAGAGAGTTATTGAGAGGGGGAAGGGTTATGATGGAGAGTGGAGTTGCAAAGGGGGACATGGGGATGGGGGAGTTCCCTTGATTTATTGTCTTATTGTCTGTAATTATGAAAGTTGCCAATAAAAAAAAGAAAAAAAAAGGATGGAAAGGAAATATTCAGACCAAGGACAGAAACATAAGAAACACTGAGTCCCCATGGTCTTATGTCACTAAGTTTTTAGGCAGTTTGTTATACACGGATGAAAATAAGTCCTCTTCCCACTTCATCAGGAACAGATGCAATTGGTCCAGGACTTGATTTGAT
This sequence comes from Jaculus jaculus, assembly GCF_020740685.1. Lineage (NCBI taxonomy): Eukaryota > Metazoa > Chordata > Mammalia > Rodentia > Dipodidae > Jaculus > Jaculus jaculus. The sequence continues at coordinate 137,623,821 of NC_059104.1, forward strand.
TACAAATATCTCCATCAATGTTCATTTGTATTTAGTCTCTAAGCGTTCTCTGAATTTTTACATTTGAGAAACTGTAAGACCCCCAAAACGAGGACTCCACACTCTGCCTGGATATGGCGACACCCCAAATCACTCACGAGAAGCGGTCTTGATGCAAACTGCAAGAGGATTTTATTCCAAGCGCGCAGGGGCCCACAGTCGTACACCGCACAGGGGTAGAGGACTGCAGAGCCCTGAATGCAGGAACGGGACAGTTTTTATAGGGTTTCTAACAAAGCCTGTGTATTAGACCAATCATTTTTTTAATATCAGGAGCCCGCGGGGTGCGAGCCAGTCAGTTTGTGCCACTCCATAGTTTCTAAGCCAATTAGTTTAATTTGTTCAAGCCCCTCATGGACCAATCAGTCTCTTACGACCTTGGTGGTCAGCATTTGCGCAGGTCCTTGGGTGGGAGTAGCAGAGTGTGGTATCAGTCTCCTATGACCTTGGAGGTCAGCATTTGCGCAGGTCCTTGGGTGGGGGTAGCAGAGTGTGGTATCAGTCTCCTATGACCTTGGTGGTCTGAGGCAGGCTGCTACAGCTTATGGTGCAAGCTACTAAGGCTTACAGTGTGGGCTATTAAGGCTTATGGTGCAGGCTATTTACAGAAACCAAATAAGTGGTTTACTTTATTACTCATTTCCCATCCTTGAGGGCTATCTCATGCCCTTTTTACCTAGTTTTATATTAGGAGCGGACTCTGATATAATGAGAAGAGGGATTCTTTACTTGCTTTTAACAAAGAGTATAGCCTGGAGTTTGAGGTATGCAGGGGCCTGCTTAAGCTCCCTTTGGAGCGTGATAGTATTTCTGGGCTTCTGAATTCTTGGGCCTTTCAAAACAAGTTTTAGATGATCATCTACTTAAATGCATAGGAACACATACCACCACCACTATTACTAGTTATAATGACTACAAAGTGAGTATACTGGGACTTGGAAGAGCCAGCTTGAGCAGCAGGTTTAATTAATTAATTAATTAATTAATTCTGTTTTTCTTTTTTTTAAGTTAAGCTCAACAGACTAGCCTTTTTTATGTGAGAGAGCAAGAGTGAGAGTGAGAGTGAGAGAGAGAGAAAGAGAGAGAGTTGGCATGCCATCGTCTCCAGCCACTGTAATCAAACTCCAGACGTGTATGCCACCTTGTGTGCACATGAAACCTTGCATGCTTGTGTCATCTTGTATGTCTGGCTTATGTAGGATAGGAAGAGTAGAACATGGGTCCTTAGGCTTTGCAGGCAGGTGCCTTAACCACTAAGCAATCTCTCCATCCCTTGAGCAGCAGATTTAATAACTGTGTTCTGGGATTAAAGAGTACTCCACCCAGAAGTCTCACGTTGACCAGGGAGCCTGGTGTCTGCAATGGCAGCTTGTGGTCTTTCATATACCAGAGCAGCTCTCTATATAGGTCACACACCTAGGCTTTCTGTACAGTTTGTTTGTTGAATTGTATTCTGTATGCTCATCAATAGAACAATTTGAACAATTTGACCTCTGTTAATTATTTCACACTCATGGGCAAAAGTATTTTTATTATTATTATTATTATATTTTTAGTGAAACAATGGGGCCAAAGGAGCAGGTGCACTTTCGCAACACAGGTCAGATGCCACCTACTAGACAGGCAAGAGAAAGCAAATGTATTTTGGGTTCCAAAGTGCTGGGTCGTCAGAGTGAAATTAGTACTCATGTTTCTGATGCAAGGTCTCAAGCTGAGTACTGTGGATAATTCCAGACCATTAATAACCACAAACCGCTTGGAATAACCATGGCAACATGCAGTAGGGAAGTACAGTACAATTGCACTGATTACCATAGAATGAGCACAAAACAAATGTTTGTTCTTCTCCTGAATAGATGTATTGTGATGATGATAACAGCTTCCTTTTTTCCTCAGGTTTTCTGACACCACTCCTACCCCAAACAATGGGAATGCAAGTCTGCCTGGATATTTATTTTGGGTTTCTCTTTTCAAGAACTCAGGATAGGACATAGGGTAATGGGTGGTAGGTGACCTTTCATTTTTGGCCCTTCTTGCCTCAATCTGATGTCGTGAAAACATAACCCACACATTGATTCATCGATCACTGTCTGGGTGTCACGAGGGGGGACGTTTAACCTTTAAATATGTGCCTCAGAGCTTCAGATTCAAGTGGCCAACCTGAATTGCATGCTAATTGAAATCATGTTATTCTGATTTCTTAGGCATCTACTTCTCACAGATCCTCAACTCCATTCGTCCTTGGCATATGTGATCTGTGGGGAGGTGGACATGTCATAGCCTGAGGTGTGCCAGCTTCCTGCCTTTGCACATCCATTGTGGGTATATGTTTGACAAAGACACAGCCAGCCCTAGCGCACTGCAAGTGGAATCTGAAGTCTGGTCTCAGCCTGTCTGTCCGCTTGCTGGCATTGTGAGCCATGAGGACAGCTGGCACTCGGCTGTCCCCAGAACCCCCTTTCACAGTACCCAGCACCAGGCTTCCACACGCGATTGAAGCAATTAGCTGCCGCGCTGCTGATGTACCCCGCAGAGGGCTGGTGGCTCGTCTGACACATCTGGGCACTGAAAGTAATTGAAACAGCTGCTTCCACCCATATGGCATCAGAAGCTGGTTGAGCAAAGTCTGCTGCCTGGGCTGCACCAACCTCGGGCAAATTAGCCGTCATTAATCCCCAGATCTGACCAGCATACACAGAGCTACTAATCAAGACAGCTGGGGGGTGGGGCGTGCTTGAAGAGAAGCGTCCTTAAGATTCCTCAATGGCATTGTAGGTTAAAAACTAAAATATACACAAGCACAAATTACAGCTTTCCTCTTCCCAAACATGTTCACTTCCCCCTGTCTGTCATGGACAGGCTGTGTCTGTTGGTGCTGTTCGTTAGGAGATTGCTAAAATAGCAGTGCGACTTTCTGGAAGTGTCACGCTGCTCTATGCAAGCCTGGCATCATGCAGATATAAATAACTGGTACATGGAAGAAGAGACTAGGGTATTGTTTAGTCTTCTGTGCTGACTAGTTCTGAAGCCCAGAGAGTTATGGACATTGCAGTTTGCTTTGGGACGGTCAACATCAGTTGATTGGGAATGGGAGTCACAACTTCACTCATCATCAGAGAGCTACATGCTGTCTCTGGGCTGTGGGAAGAAGTTGGTTTCCATCTCTCCACTGACCTCTCAGGGATAGGTATTATACTGGGGCAGAATATTTAGGAAAAGGGTATCAGTTAGATGTTGCCAGAGCCTTGTTGACAGGTAAGAGTTCACCAGCCATCTGCCAGGTAAAGGAGGGCTCAGTCTTCCTTGACACAGAGATTTATCATGAGGCAGACTGTAGTTTCAAGTGACTGCACTGACTTTACTCAACTTCCACTTCATGGGATGGGGACAAGCCGCTGTCTCATTTACACCCTAGAATAGGTGTCATTATTAAGATGGGTTGCCATTATACCTGACAACATGCCTGTGTGTTAAGAGGTGGTATGGTGCATCTTGGCAGAGGGTGGTAGAGAAGATGCGTAAGGGGATTTGTCTTGTATGCCTGTGTTATGCCTGTCACCAGGGAGAAAGTTCAGACCAAGGGCTTCAATTATTTGAGAAATGGAAACTTGTACAATGAAGATTTTAATAATATAGCTGTTTCTATAGTCATCCTAAATTACACTGTTTCTTGATTTTATCTCTGAGTCCTACAGTGAAATGCCTTTCCCCCTTGACAGAAACCCTTGTCCCTGCCTTATAGATGACTCAGTCTCTTTCCTGGTGTTGCCATGACTTGTTCTCCTTAGTTCATGGGAGAATATCCTTACATTATCCCCATTGTATGTCTGTTCTGACCTGCCTCATGTAATAAATAATACAAAGCGAGCAAGGAGTAACACATGCAGTGCAAGATCTTTATTTTGTTGCTAAAGTACATAGATTTTTTTTAAAAGAATTTGGAGTCATCATAATGGCTATTGTTTACTGGGCATTTTGCTTAAGTAGTGATGGAGAGACTGATTTGATTTGTAAATTTACTAAAAACAGCAGTTTGTCCGAATAGCTACTTTGAACATAGGGCCCACAAGAAAGATATGATAGGAAAATAGTTTCTCATATATTATATGAGATTCAGTGTTCTCTGAATGCAAAGCTCATCTTTGCAAGTTCTTTCTTCCTCATGATAGCCCTGTCTTTAAATACATTCTGGTAGGTGGGTTCTTGAGCCCAATGTCCATGTCATTCCCTTGAGTACATTCTCTGAGATCCTGCTTTCATTTCATATTCATTACACTTTGACTATACTGCTTTCTTAAGCACTCACATTAAAATACTAGCATTTATTTAAAAAGTAATTGCTAATGCATATTAATTCATCTATTTGGCAAAAATTTATTAAGGCCTCCTATGTGCCATGCACTATTGTACAGTTATTCAGAATATCATTACAACAAATGCTTGCTCTTATGGGGCTTATATATAGCAAGGGGAGAGAAAGAAGAGACAAATAAGTTATAATGTGCAATAATAGCAAATGTTAGAGATAAAAAAATGAACACAAGTTGAAATTAGAGAAAGAAATGATGGTGTGGGTATGATGCTCTTGGTCTTCGTAGGATTCAGGGTTTTTCTAGATAAAATGGAAAACTGCTAAGTAGTAGAGTGGTATGTTGTAACTAGTGTTTAACAACTCTGAAAATTGTCAGTAGTGACAAGGGAAGGACAAAGAGATAAGTTTGGAGGCTGCTATAATTTGGACATGGAACATCTCCCAAAGGTGTAAACATTAAAGGTTTGGTCTCAGGATAATGCTATTGGAAAATGGTGGAGCCTTTAAGAGCTGTCTGGAGGTCTTTAGGTTATTGGAGTTTGTATTAGATACTTTTCTTATTGATGTGATAAAATACCTGACAATAGCAACTTGAGGAAGGAGGGATTTATTTTGGCTCACTGTTTGAATATACAGTCCATCACAGGGGGTGGTATGGTGGCGGGAACAGGATGCAGCTGGTCATAGTGTGTCTACAGTTAGGAAACAGAGAGAAGTACAGACATGGCTCAGTGGTAAAGTTATGTTTCCTATGCAAGCCTGAGGGCCAGCAGGTGGATTAGATCACACACAAATAGCAAGCCATGGCCATGAGTTTCTATAATCACAGTCCTACAAGGGACCAGAGACAAAAAATTGTGGGATACTTATAAGCTTTGGAATTAATAAAGAGACTCCTGTTCTAAACAAGACTAGGCAGAAGTGTGACGGAGGGAGACATTCCTCTCCTGCTACCCACCACTGTATGGGAGCACCCTTACCTCAGCGCATCCTGCCACAGGCTAGCATGTAAGGTGCCATCCCCCACTCACATACAAGCAAAAGAAATAAAAATAGATAAAAAAGAAAGAGATGAATGCTGGTGTTCAGCTCACTTTCTCCTGTGTTCCCTTATATTTGGTTTGGTTTAGAACCCCAACCCATGAGATAGTACTGCCCACATTTGGGGTATGTCTTCCTTACTCCGTTCAATCTATCTGTAAATGCTCTCACAGTCACACTGAGAGGTTTGTCTCTTAAACAATTTTAGATCCAGTCAAGTTGACAGTGAAGGTCGGTGTTCACAGAAGTGTGCCACTGCAGGAGACCGAGACTCTGTCCTTTTTACTCTTGTCTTTGTATGAGATGAGCAGAATCACTCCACTGTGTGCTGCCATCATTTCCATTCAGCATGTCCACCAGACGCATAAAAACCATACGTCTGCCCATAATGAACTGGAACCTCTGAAACAATGAGTCAGAAGAAAACTTTCCTCTTGCTATATTGATCATCTCAGCAATTTGTTATAGTAATGAAAAATTGACTAAAGTACTCTACTGCAACAATCCAAGCAGGAGCCATCTGCGACTTAGAGCTGGTGGCCGTGGTGTTGAAGTGGGAAAGTAGAATGGACAGGTACACTGAAGGTAGAGTGAAGAGTCAGCTGAGGATTTCCATGTAAATTATAAAGAAAAAAAGTTGAGAATTACTTCAAGATTTTGTGAAGAAAACTTCTTTATCTCATTCATCGAATTGTCAGGCAACAGTATGATTTAGGCATGAGGATCTTCATTGTTCTACTGAGTTGAAATAATTTTCCAGGGTTATTAATGTCAGAGAACTGGTGACAAGCCAGAGCAAGAATTTGGAACTATAAGACCTTAATATCCTAGACTCGTATCATCTTTTTCCGTTAAGTGGACAAGAAGCTTGACAGAGCTGGCAGTTAACTCTCCACTGTGACTTGACACTTTTAGTCATTCTCAACCTTCATCAGTGGAGCGTGGTTTAGTTTGCCTTTGAAATACCCAATTACAAACAGCATAATATGACTCATTTCAGTGTTGTTTACTCCTTTATAAACCTGGAGGTCCAACATCTGGTAAGTTCATCTCTTCTACCCTTTTGATATATAATACTCTTCTCATTTTCTTTACATTTTCTTTTTCATAAGATAGAATGAAATAACATCATCATGAAATATGTGTTTCCAAACATTATCTAAATGGTTTCTGCTATGACTCAGCTCTGTAAAATTAATTTCTAGTTTGATAGTGCATCCTCACTCTGCTTACACGATGTACTGTGGAGTTAATGCTTTAAAATTCCAGATGCTTTTCCGTGGATGACTCCTCAGGGAGCTACTTGACAGGTTAGTAGTTTAAAGTGCATGTTCTAGAACTAAATTACTTAGAGTTGAATTTTGCTCTGCCATATTAAGCTGTGGGATATTGGTTGAGTAACTTTACTTCACTGTGCTTATGTTTCCTTTATAACTTGGAGGTGAATAATATTAGTGTTAAAAGATGATTATGAAGATTGTGAATATGTATTCTGTTACAGTGTAGAAAATGCTTAATAAATGTGAGCTATTATATTACTGTAGAGGAACAACTGATAGATTGAAGATGTATTATAAAGGCGATTGACTAGCTTGACTTATACTATATAGGCTGAGCTGTCCAACAAAGGCTGCATGCCAGAGAATCTTAGAATCCATTAGCTACTCAGTCTCAGAAGGTCTGGAGAGCTACTGTTCATTAATTCCATATTGGAAGGGTGAGAAACCTGGCTGCCCATGTCTGTGAAAGAGGGCGGTAACAGGGTAGACAGGGTAGATGTACTCACCAGCAAGTAACAAGGGCATTCAGGCACAAGGTCCACTTATTCCTAGAATATCTTTATATGTAGGCACCACTGGAAAAACTGTTTAGTCTGGGGGAAGGTCTTCTTCCCAGTTCAGTTAATCCTTCCTGAAACTCCCTGAAAAACCTGTCTAAGAAGCATGTCTTTTAATTCCTAACATGATCAAGTTGACAATAAAAATTAAGTCTCACAGCTATTTACAAAATATTTCTAGTAACCCTCATCATTTAACCTAATCCTGGATAAAATGTACCATATCAATGGAGCACAATCAACTCCATATCAGCAATATTGAATTTGCCTGTCTCAACTATGTAAATAGGTTTTTCATCAAAAAGTTAGTACCAGTTGAGTATGTTACAGATGATTATTGACACAATGCTTTGAAATTATAGATTTAAAAGCAGTTCATGGACTATAACATTGTGCTTCATAGTTAATTTTTGCTCATTTGTCTAAAAATTATGGGACTTAGACAAAGAGTATACTAGAGGTCTTCACACTATATGTTGGGATATTAAAAGATATTACCCTTTTCTGGACTGAGGTTTGGAAATGTGATCACTGAAATTGAAGTTTATGCTTACTTTCTTGCTTCCCAGATAGGAGTCCATTTGATTTTTATTTTTGAAATTAAAACAGAAATTCCATGGTAATGGGTAGCTCATTAAGAATAGCATAAGGTGTAGTGAGTTCAGACAGCACCTGCTGTAGAATCCCTTGGGGACAGGGATTATAGACTCTCATGGCTATGACCTTCCCCTCTGTGATGAGATATACATTTAAACTTTGAGCCAAAATAAATCCTTCCTTCTTCAAGTTGCTTTTGTCAGGCATTTTTGTTACAGCAATAAGAAAATACCTAATACATAATGGACAATGACATAAGGATGTCCCAAAAGACCTCATCTCTTAAAAGTTCCCACTGTCTCCCAATAGCATACCCTGGGACAAAGCCTTAATGCTTACACCACAGGGAAATGTTTCCTATCCTCCCAGCTGATCTATTGATCCTCCCCTTATCCCTTCTGGTAATTTTCAGAGTTATTAAATATCAGTTACAATATACCACACTGCTGCTTACAACTCTCCAGTAGTTTTCTATTTAATCTTAAAAAAAACAACAACAACAACAAAAAACCAAAACAAAACACAGGTCTTACAAAGACCTAAAGCATCCCACCCACACTATAATTTCTTTCTCTCTATTTTCAACTCCTGAGACTTTTTTCCCTTTAACATTCCCTATCCCTGGACATTATAACTTATTTGTCTCTTCTTTCTCTCTCCTTGCTGCATATAAACCCCATAAGAACAATATTTGTTGTAATGCTATTCCAAGTAGCTGCACAATAGTGCATTAGAAATATCCTCTTGGACATAAACAATGAGGAGGAGTAAGTGCTTGCAGACCTTAGGGGAGTCTCACCTATTTGACCTTGCCGGATGTGCACTACAAATAATTTTTGGGAAGAATAGCAGAGGACTCCCCCAGTCCATCCATGGGCTTTCTCTTCCCCGTCCTTTTACCTTCCTGGAACAAGAATGGCCCTTATCAGCAATAAGGGAAAGAAAGACAACAGAGAGATTGGAGCAGCATAGTCCAGGGTAGTGAATACATGCTCAAACCCCTATCATCTCTTTGAAGTCTGAACTTGCGTTGGTCCTCCCCATCTCTTTGTTAAAAATGGATGCCTTTCTTCACTAAAGGGTGCACTTTCAGTTTTCTGATTCAGGGTAGACTTGTTTCACTTACTTGGCATTATTTTGATTCCGTGCAGATTGAATTGTTTTCTTCATAATGGAGAAAAGAATTAACTTCTCTTTTACATTCAAAACAACCTACCGATTTTAGCAGTGAAGAAAGACAACTTGTGTAAGAACAGAACCCAGTGGCAAAGAGTAGTTCCACTCCAACTGTTTTTTAAAGGTCTTTCTGGATCAAACTGCTTGCTACCCAGCTCTGCAGGGTGGGTAAATCACCTCCAAGGCAATGTTACTGGCCTCTGCTGTGCAGTGGAGTGGACAGTAGGGTTATAAGTGTTAATATTTTCTTCTTTTAGTTTAATAATTCAGAAAAATGAATTAGTACCTCAATAGTGCTGAAGAGGCTGACAAATTAGTTTTTTCTCTCTTCCTTTTCTTCTAAAAAAAAGCTAATATCTCTAGTTCCATGTCTTTCATAGCATTGTGATAAGTGATAAGTAAGAGTGGGAAATCAATTCGTAGGGTAAAAAGACACAGTCTGGTTATTTCCTCTTTTTAGTTATTTGCATCTCTCTTCTATTGTGGGTCTGTGAAAGGTGATCTTTATGGACACTTAGAAGAGGAGAGTCAGCATCCTAATCACACAGGACCCAGGCAGCCATGCATTCAGTGTTACTTTGCAAATTTCCTTTACCGGAGCTGATAAGTGAGCAATGGATGTGGAGAATGAAATCCTCTATTGACTCAGGACTCAGTCTTGGTCTCAATTGCTGACAACTCACAATCAATCTTCTCATTACAGGGAGATGAGATCCCAATAAGAATCAGATACTGTTGGGACAAATTTCTTCACTTATTACCAAGTATAATTTTAATAGTGAAAAGCTCTATTGAATAGAAAAATGTTTACTTTTTCATTGTCAATATGATTTCAAGCCCATATGTTGGAAATAATGTTCAAAAACTTAAGGGCAGACTGTATTGAGACATACAAAGCAAAGGGTAGGTAGACTGGAACCATTTCATGTTTAATATAACTAAAATAATGAAGATCATGAATAAATAAATAGTGTTTTAGGAAGAATGAAGAAATAATTTAGGTCTGTTGATTATAGAAAAGTAATCACTCATTACTAAATATGCGCAGAGCAGACTGTATGTAACTTGGTTTTTCCATGTATGTGTCTTGAGTGAATGTGGAGTAAAGTCACTGTTTCTCTATCTACCCACTATTGAAGAGGCTGAAGAGGCACTTGAGACCACGTAGCCTGATATGGGTTTGGACAATGTGAACAATGGAGAGGCAGTAAAGGTAGAGAAGGACAGCGGTGTTGTATTTTACCTGACAATTTTCTGTCCTAGCACTGTCACTGACTTCATTCTCAATGTACAGGGTCAGTCTTATTGTGTCTTTCCTATCATGTTGGGAGCAGCACAGCTGTGCTCACTGGAAATCAAGAACCACTGAGTCCTCCTCTCTGGTTCCAGTGTGACAGCTACAACTGTTTATTTGTTATCATTGTACTGCTTAACTATTATTATTTTTAAAATTTTTTGTTCATTTTTATTTATTTATTTGAGAGGTACAGTCAGAGAGAGAGAAATAGGGAGGAGGAGGAGGAGGAGGAGGAGGAGGAAGAGAGAGAGAGAGAGAGAGAGAGAGAGAGAGAGAGAGAGAGAGAGAGAGAGAGAAAGAGAGAGAGAGAATTGGTGTGCCAGGGCCTCCAGCCACTATAAACGAACTCCTGACACATGCACCCCCTTGTGCATCTGGCTAATATGCGAACTGGGGAATCAAGCCTCCAACCAGGTTCTTAGGCTTCACAGGCAAGCTCTTAACTGCTAAGCCATCTCTCCAGCCCTTAACTATTATTTTTAAATCTTTAATCAGCCCAGGAATCACACAACCAATTCTTTACATTAAATTCTGATCATTGGCGTGCAATGCTGGTGAGTATTCCTAACTGTGTGGAGATTTTGGGGAATGTAGGGGAGAAAATTCCTTCTCTCATGACTTGAGCTTTCTCAAATACAGTTTGTTTTTATTTAATTAAGGACATGATCAACTCAGTGTGGCAGGACTTAAGAATTACCCTGACTTATTATTAGAAAAAAAACCCACTTTTATTATACCATGTGTGTAGAAGAGTAGTAATGAGTAGGAACCATATGAGAGAAATTACTGAAAAATATGGGTTGGTTTAATAGCTCTGTTTTCATAGGTCCATTTTGATTTTTACAAAAAGTTTTTATTTTTTTACTTGCACATATGTGTGGGTTGGTATGGTGGAGCATTCCAGAACCTCTTGCCCCTGCAAATTAATGCTAGATGCTTGCGTCTTTATATAGGTATTAGAGAATTGAGCCCAGGTCAGCCGGTTTTGCAAGTAAGTGCCTTTAACCACTTAGACATCTCCCCAGCCCCAAGTTTTGATTTTTACTCCAACTTTCTTGCAAAAGAATGTTCCTTACTCACTAGTATAGACCTTTCTCACAGGAAACTATGTTTTAAATTAGAAAATAGAAGATCAGAAAGCCCTTCTTGCATATGATACTCCCAAGTGCCTTCAACTCAAAAGAATCAATGCACATAGAAGTGCATTGTTGGTGATATTATTTTAAATTCCTTCAGGTGAGCTAAGTTGTAGATCTATATCTCATCAGTATCTGCCTTTCTGGGTACCTACATAGCTACTACCTATCCACATGCTTACGTTGGTTCTCATTTATAGGACAAGGAATATTTATTTATTTATTTATTTATTTATTTGAGAGTGACAGAGAAAGAAAGAGGCAGATAGAGAGACTGAGAGAGAGAATGGGCACGCCAGGGCTTCCAGCCACTGCAAACGAACTCCAGATGCGTGCGCTCCCTTGTGCATCTGGCTAACGTGGGTCCTGGAGAAACGAGCCTCGAACCAGGGTCCTTAGGCTTCACAGGCAAGTGCTTAACCGCTAATCCATCTCTCCAGCCCAAGGAACATTTAATGAAGAATACAGCACTATTCATTCTAAGGGAAATACAGAGTTAGGTTCCTTCAAACCTCAGGTCACAATAGTTTCATCAAGCAATCAATATTGTATTACTGTTTTTAAACACTTAAACATTCGCATGCATATACATACATATGTATAATTGATTCACTCATATTGATTTTGTGATCAATAGCTCTACATCTTATGCCTTGAGACAACTGACCTAACATATATCATTTTTTTTTCTCTATAAGGCACATCATAGCCTTCTTTGCTTAGAACATTGGGCAGTATTTTATCCTTACACTTGTTAATAGTTTTATATGTGTGGGACACATTTTAAACATGAGATATCCCAGAGAGGCACACAAATACAAGCAGTGAAATTCACGGTGAAAAGTAAAGTATATTAATTACAGAATCATAAATGAAGCAGGAAGGCACAGCATTACAGTATTACTGTGTCCCCACAATAGGGCACATGTGTGTGATAGGCTGAACTTTGCCTCTCTCAATATATCTGCAAACATGATGCAGAATAGTGTTGGAGTTGTTTCTAATTTCTTTGTTTATTTTTTTTTTGAGAATGACAGACAGAGAGAGAAAAAGGTAGATAAAGAGAGAATGGGTGCTCCAGGGCCACCAGCCACTGCAAACCATCTCCAGATACATGTGCCTTCTTGTGCATCTAGCTTACATGAGTCCTAGGGAATCGGAGTCCTTAGACTGCACAGGCAAGTACTTAGTGGCTAAACCATCTCTCCAGCCCCAATTTTGGAGTTTTAAATAAATATTGGCATGTGGAATAACTGAAAAAATACAGAATCTGTGATGTACTCTAACTGGTTCTACTATAAACATTAAACATGTACCCAAACATAAACACACTTTCTAAGATGAATTCTTGCTTTTAAAAGAATTGTCCTCTGGTGGATATATGTTGTATGTTCTTACCTCAGTTTTCTGCTGAGCATGTCTAGTGGTCTTACAATAACACTTACCAGCAATCCTAGTATAGTTAGGAGTGTAATAGTTGCTTTTCTCATCACTGTTACCAACTTTAAAACAATAATGGGTGGGAGATGGATTTATTTTAGCTCACAGTTTGAGGGTTTATTCATCATGGTGGTGAAGGCAAGGTGGCTGTGGAGGTCAGATTGTGAGGTTGCTTGCCCAATTCTTTGTACACTGAGAAGCAGAGAGATTTTAATACTGGTTCTTGTATCCCTTTCTCTTTTTAACCTCTTTTCTTTAATCCAAGCCCACAGATCATAGAATACAACCACCCACAAAATTTTTACTGTAGGAGCTTCTTCTAATTTTATTTATTTAGCTATTTATTATTTATTCATTCATTCATTTATTTGAGAGAGATAGGCAGGGAGAAAGAGAGAAAGAGAGAGAGAGAGACTAGGCCTTTAGCCTTTAAAAACTAAGTACAGATACATATTCTACCTATGCATCTGATTTACGTGGGTACTGGGGAATCAACCCGGCTCCTCTGGCTTTCCTGGAAACCACCTTAAGTGCTAAGCAACCTCTCTAGCCAATGTATGTATATATATATATATTTTTTTTTTTTTGATTGAGGAATCCCTTATTTGTATCACAGATCAAATGTATGCTCCTGAATTCTACCATTTTTATTTTGATTTGTTTTGAGGTAGGGTCTTGCTCCAACCCAAGCTGACATGAAGATGAGCCTGGGAAGGAAACTGGACATATAAGTATGATGTCTCACACTGATTTCTCTACTTCTTCTCTAAGGCCCCTGTAGCACAAGACTTGTAGGTATACAACTCACCATCTCCTGTTCCCATTGTATTCTTCTCCTACACACATAGCATCCAACTTAGCTCAAGGAACCAAAGATGTCCATTCCAATAGGACGTTTGGTAGCAGGTGCATTGAGGCATATCCTTCCTTCTTAACTAGATATCTTTCACTATAGGACAACTTTGGGTGTCCTTCTCAAGAATGCCATCTCTATCTTTTTGAGACAGGGTCTCTCATTGACCCATAACTCACCAATTAGATTAGACTGGCGGACTGGTGAGAACCAGAGATATTCCAGTCTCTGCCTCTCAGCACTGGGAGTACATGAGTATCATCATGCCCTGAATTTACATGAGTACTAAAAGTCAAGTTCAGGTCCTCATGTTTGCTAGGCAAACACTTGATTGGCTGGGCTATTTCCCCAGCTCCAAATATCAACAGTTATGATAAAAACTTTTGTCACATATTATAAATAGAAGGGGACTTTTTACTTTGTTAAATGGTTTCTAACAATATGAGACAATTAAATTACTTATTATTTACTTACTTAACATCAGAAACAAAATACAGAGTTACACTGTTACTGCTACTATGTATCATTGTATCAGAGGTAGATCATACAAAAGAAAGAGAAGAAATGGGTGTGTAAGGAAGACAGAATTAGCATTACTAGGGAAAATAGATAATTTATATATATAAAAATACACAATCTAGAAATACTAATAAAACCATTAAGGAAGTTCAGCAATATTTGAAGTATTAACTCAATAATAGGCATCCCAGGAGATGACCAATGTATATTTGTGAACTCAAGATAAGACCAACAATGAAAAATGATGGGGAAAAGGTGGAATATGTCAAACACAGCAATAGATCTACTTGATATTCACATGGAAAATAATTGCACACAATAATACTTGCAGTTAGGTTGCAGATATATCTAAAGAAAATAAAGATTACAGATCTTTCTAAAGCATAGAATAAGCTGGTCATAATGTTGGCATAGAAAATATTTTAAGAGACAAAAAAGAAAATAAAAATTAAAAGAGATTTGATTCACCAAAATTCTAAAGTTCACTGTAGCAAAAACACTAATATTTTGAAATACTAATATCCTGTTGGAAAAACTGTGTTTAAAATAAATCACAAATAAATGATCTGTGGTAGGGCCATGGGGAATCTACTTGTATACAACAAGTATAAAAACAATAGGAAACAAGCAAAATAAGAAGAAATTGGAAACTAGCAATGATATCATAAGAAAATAATTAATTAAATTATAAAACATGAAATTGCAAACAATATGTGATTTAGAGAAGCCCTTGCCTATAACATGTGGATAGGACTGTAAGGATGTTTTTAAAATTAGAATGTGAAATGCCCAACCACCATCACCCCAGTTTCATGTGTTTGAACACTTGGTCCCCATCTAGTTATTCTATTTGGAGAAGTTGTTGAACCTGTAGGAAGTGAGGTATACCTGGTACAGGTGTGGTTGATAATGGTAAGTACTTCATATTGCTGGCATCAGAGCTTATTTCCTGAATCTGTGTGTCTGCTGTCCAAGTGCTCATGTATTCATCTCAGGGGAAGGGAGGATAGGAGGCCCTAAAATATCAGCTTGTAGGGGTGTAAAGAAATGATGGTTCTGACTTGCACCATTCTAGACATTCATTCCAGGGAGAGATCATCTATTAGTTCAAGTAGGTTATATGTGCATAATAACTTATCTTCCACTCATGTTTCAAGGGAAGGGGAAAGTTGACTAGGTGGATTATTAGGTTAGAGAAATAATTGCTGGTGTGCATTGGCCTGAAACACCGTTAAGGTGATGGTAAGAGTATCAAATCCTAAGGTAGCTAAGATGAAGTTTGACTCCTCAGAGCACACTGTTCTTTACCACCAAGTATGTGATAAATACTTATGGCAAATTTCATCTGACCTAGTTTCTCTACTAAGCTCCTGGTGTGACATTTCCATGTCAAGTAGAGTGCTCAAGATTTGCCAGTGAACAGAAGCAGAGGAATGGGTTGATACAGGTCAGAGATAGTAGACTTCTTGGAAAGGACCATGTTGTAACTTCGGCTTGGGTGCCATACAATGCCATTGCTGCAGTCAGGGTTGCATTGCTGGCAGAAATCACCTGACCAAGAGCAACTTGTGGGGGAAAAAGAAAGTTTATTTTGGCTTACATGCTTGAGGAGAAGCTTCATGATGGCAGGGGAAAATGATGGCATGAGCAGAGGTTGGACATCACCTACTGGCCAACATCAGATGGACAACAGTGCAAAAAACTGGCAGCGGGATACTGGCTATAATACCCATAAGCCTGCCCAGATACAGTACACTGCCTCCAGGAGGTGTTAATTTACAAATCTCCATCAACTGTGAATCTATCATTCAGAACATCCATGTTTATGGGGGAGACCTGAAACAAACCACCACAACCAGTTACCATTTTTGTGTCATACATATCTGCTACTGAGGTCCAAAAAAAAAAAAAAATACAAGAACACTGTAAAAAGAAAGGTGCAAGGCTGAACTGGTAATTATGAAAATAAAATAAAAACCCTTAATTACAGAACTAAGATTTGATCTGAGGGCACTAGGGCACTAGTTATAGCCTAAGGGGAGAATTCATGTACATTTTTCCTTCTCTGACTCCTGGTCTTGGGCTTCCTAAGTGAAATATGGGAGAAGGAGTCAAGCAAAAAGCTTGTAACAGTAAAAATAGTCCAGAGGGATGGAAGCAATTATACATGCATATCATGCATATATATATCTACATACACACACACACACACACACACACACACACACACACACACATATATATATATATATATATATATATATATATATATATATATTCATTCATTCATTCAAGATTAGGTTGAATAACTATAGGCTGAAGAGTGACAAAAGCGATGTCTCAATCTAAAACTAAAAGCTTCAGAATCAAAGAGTTTGATGGTGTCATTTCTCCACACTTAGAGCCACTGAACCTAGAGATTCCATCATGGGATTCAGGAGCCCAAGAGCAGAAGAAAATGGGCATCCTCACTGTCTAAGACAGGGGTACAATTGAGTCATTCACTGTCCCAGTACAAGGATTTTTGCTGATCATATTGAAGATGATCTCTAGTTTACCAACACAGCCAATGTTCTGTGGCATTCCTTTCATAGTTAAACCTGGTACAGCTAGATCATTTTAACATGGAACAAAATCAACTTCAGTGATTAGCTTTCAGTAAGAGACAAAGAAAGGGAGAGAGAGAGAAATTGAGATATAGAGAAAGACATCAAAAAGAGCATTTTCTCTAGTGGCTGCAGGTCCAGTGGGAAAATTATCTGAGGAAGTTACTTGGTAACTGCAGGGCAAATGGTTTCTAGAAAGATTCATTGAACATATTCAGGGAAGAAGCATGGGAACCTCAAGCTATCTTTGTGAGAGAAGCCGAGGAGGAGACAGAGCTTTACTTGTCTATATACCATGGATCTCTACAACAAAGCTCCAAATTTTCACCTGTCTGCTCAGACCCGACTCCATTTTCTGTGTGACCTCTTTTGAGAGCAAAATCAATAATGAGTCTTTCCTAAAACCTCAGTGATATTTTTTTAAGGCTTATCATTTAATAAAAACAGCAATAAACTTTCAGATAAATGAGCGGTTGTAAGTACTAGGTGGGGATGATCCCCGCAATGGTCATTTACTTCTGTGAATTAGGTAAGATGTGACTAATGTCAGCACTAAGATTTGACTGGCCAGGAACAAGTTTAGCAGATCCACCAATTAGCTGTAATGTTCGGCTGAAACAAGAATGGTGGTGCCAATTTCCCTCTGCTTGAATAAGGTCAGTCAATACAGAGTTACCTCTCATATGAATAAGGTCAGTCAATACAGGGTGTTTTTAGCATCGTGAATCATTGCCCCATCTCAAAAGCCTTGGTGGAAGCTTTCTTATGGTTTCGTGAGGAAATCAGATACAGAATAGGGTGAAATACAGATGAGTAAATGCAAGTCAAAGTCTTTTAGAGAAACGTAGAGGTGGGAATAGAATCTTATATGAATGCCTGGATCCAAATATCCCTGAAACCAAGTTAAGACTTAGAATTTTAGTTATACAGTCTGTCAAAAATTATTGAGGACAATTCTCAATGTAATGGAAAACAATATACTCAGTACAAACCTTCATATATTTTTGACAAATGTACATACTCTTGCAGCTTACCTCTTTCAAGACACAGAGTGTTTCTATCACCCTGTAAAGCTTCTCCATGTGTGGCTTACCATCCCCTTGGTCTGTACAGAAGCATCCATTCTTCTTACTTCTGCCTCCACTGACTGGTTTTGACTGTCCCTGAGCTTCATATAACAGAATTGTTGAACTGCTACTTCTGTATGTCTTTCTTCCCAATGAATGAGTTTTGGAAGCCCGTGCATGTTGCTTCACGTAGCAATAATTTATCTTTTGTGGGCATATATGTATGCTTCTTGTATGTATGCACCAGTTATATATGTGCATGTGCACGTGGAGAATGGAGGTCAATTTGTGGGTCTTCCTCAGTGATCTCAATCTTATTCTTTAAAACAGAATGTCTCATTGAGCCTAGAGCTCCCTAATTTTGTGAAACTAGCTAGCCAGTGAGCCCCCGAGATTCCCTGTCTCTGATTTCCCAACTCTGAGATTACAGGAGCACACCATCATACCTGGAATTTTATGAGGATCCTGAAGTTCCAAACCCAGGTGCTCACATTTGTATGGTGGGACCTTTACCATCTTGAGCCATCTTTCCAGCCCCATTTGTGTGTGTGTGTGTGTGTGTGTGTGTGTGTGTAGTATGTATTGTGCATAAATGTGTAGTGTCCACATGTGTGCAGATGCATGCATCCTATGTGCATACATGTGGACTTCAGAGTAGTTTATCAGGTGTGGTGGTTTGATTCAGGTGTCCCCCATAAACTTCGGTGTTTTGAATGCTAAGTTTCCAGCTGATGTAACTTTGGGAATTAACACTTCCTGGAGGCAGTGTATTGTTGGAGGAGGGCTTATGGGTGTTGTGATTGTTAAGTTTGTGTCAACTTGATCTGTTTAGAAATCCACAGACATTCCTCCTAAGTGTGTCTCTGAGGTTGCTTCCAGGAAGGATGAACTAAAGGAGGAATCCTTCCCCCAGTATGAGCCCTTCTGCCAGAGTGGGCAGCCCCTCTATGAGGGGAGGCTTTATTAAAAAGAAAAAAAGAAAAACTCTGGGATGAAAGGTATTTTCCTCCTCTCCCACCTGGCTTCCCGTGCTGCTCATTGTTTGTTCTTTGCTGTTTTGCTGCTTTCCAGTGTAGACCAAAGCCCAGTGTGGACTGAAGAGCAGTGTCTCTCCAGGATACCTCCAGGCCTTCAGTGCTGGATTGAGACAGCTGAAGCATCCAGTCTCGTGGACAGAGCCAGCTACCAGGTTCCTTGACTCACAGGCCTGTAATATGCTATTGTTGTACTGTTGTAAACTAATCCAATAAGTTCCCTTTTAATATAATTCTTTCTATTGATTCTTCTAGAGAACCCTGACTAATACAGGTATTATAGCCAGTTTCCCCTTGCCAGTGCTTGGCACAGTCTCCTGTTGCTATTGTCCACCTTAGGTTAGTCTAGGATGATGTCCACCCTCTGCTCATGCCATCAATTTTCCTGTCATCCTGGAGATTCCCCCTCAAGTCTGTAAGCCAAAATAATCCTCTTTTTCCCCACAAGCCACCATTGGTTGGGTGGTTTTTACAAGCAATGCAAATCTGACTACAACATCAGGTGTTCTACATCACTCTTCCATGCTGTTTCCTTATGATGGAGGCTCTTCTTGGACCTAGAGCTGCTGTTTTGGGTTAGATTGGCAGACCACTATGCCCACTGATTTTCTTGACTCTGTCCCCTATAGGATTGGGATTTCAGACATTTATGGTCCCATTCAACTTTTTACATCAGTGCTGGGGATAAACTCAGACCCCCATGATTGAGGAGGAAGCATGATTATCCACTGAGCCATCTTCTCTGACACCATTGATCTCTTTATTGAAAATTTTTATTAGCATTTTCCATGATTATAAAAAAATCCCATGTTAATTCCCTCCCTACCCCCCACACTTTCTCCTTTGAAATTCCATTCTCCATCATATTATCTCCCCATGACAATCATTGTACATACGTATATACAATATCAACCTATTAAGTACCCTCCTCCCTTCCTTTCTCTTCCCTTTATCTCTCCTTTTTAACTTACTGGCCTCTGCTACTAAGTATTTTCTTTCTCATGCAGAAGCCCAGTCATCTGTAGCTAGTATCCACACATGTGGTGCTTGGCTTTCTGGGCCTGGGTTACCTCACTTAGTATAATCCTTTCCAGATCCATCCATTTTTCTGCAAATTTCATAACTTCATTTTTCTTTACCGCTGAGTAGAACTCCATTGTATAAATGTGCCACATCTTCATTATCCGCTTATCAGTTGAGGGGCATCTAGGCTGGTTCCATTTCCCAGCTATTATAAATTGAGCAGCAAAAAACATGGTTGAGCATGTACTTCTAAGGAAATGAGATGAATCCTTCAGATATATGCCTAGGAGTGCTATAGCTGGGTCATATGGTAGATCAATCTTTAGCTGTTTTAGGAACCTCTACACTGATTTCCACAATGGCTGGACCAGATCGCATTCCCACCAGCAGTGTAGAAGAGTTCCTCTTTTTCCACATCCCTGCCAACATTTATGATCATTTGTTTTCATGATGGTGGCCAATCTGACAGGAGTGAGATGGAATCTCAATGTAGTTTTAATATGCATTTCCCTGATGACTAGTGACGTGGAACATTTTTTTAGATGCTTATATGCCATTCGTATTTCTTCCTTTGTGAATGCTCTATTTAGCTCCATAGTCCATTTTTTGATGGGCTTGTTTGATTCCTTGTTATTTAACTTTTTGAGTTCTTTGTATATCCTAGATATTAATCCTCTATCATATATATAGCTGGCGAAGATATTTTCCCATTTTGTAGGTTGCCTCTTTGCTTTTTTCACTGTTTCCTTTGAAGTGCAAAATCTTTCTAATTTCATGAGGTCCCAGTGATTAATCTGTGGTTTTATTTCCTGAGCAATTGGGGTTGTATTCAGAAAGTCTTTGCCAAGACCAATATGTTGGAGGGTTTCCCCTAGTTTTTCCTCTAGCAGTTTCAGAGTTTCAGGTCTGATGTTAGGGTCTTAAATCCATTTGGACTTAATTCTTGTGTGTGGAGAGAGAGAAGCATCTATTTTCATCCTTCTGCAGATATATATCCAGTTTTCCCAACACCATTTGCTGAAGAGGCTGTCTTTTCTCCAATGAGTATTTTGGGCATTTTTATCGAATATCAGGTGTCTATAGCTACTTGGGCTTACATCTGGGTCCTCTATTCTGTTCCACTGATCTACATGTCTGTTTTTGTGCCAGTACCATGCTGTTTTTGTTACTATGGCTCTGTAGTATAGGTTAAAATCAGGTAGGGTGATACCACCAGCCTTATTTTTGTTGCTCAGTATTATTTTAGATATTCGAGGTATTTTGTGATTCCAAATGAATTTTTGGATTGTTTTTTCTATTTCCATGAAGAATGCTTTTGGAATTTTGATAGGGATTGCATTAAGTGTGTAGATTGCTTTTGGTAAGATTGCCATTTTCACAACATTGATTCTTCCAATCCAGGAACAGGGGATGTTTCTCCACTTTCTAGTGTCTTCTGCAATTCTCGCTTGAGTGTTTTAAAGTTCTCATTGTAGAGATACTTTACTTCCTTGGTTAGGTTTATTCCAAGGTACTTTATTTTTTTTTTTTGATGCAATTGTGAATGGGAGTGATTCTCTGATTTGATCCTCAGTGTGTTTGTTGTTGGAATATATGAAGGCTACTGATTTCCGTGTATTTATTTTTTATCCTGCTACATGGCTGTAGGTTTTGATCAGCTCTAACAGTTTGCTAGTAGAGTTTTTAGGGTCCTTTATGTATAGAATCATGTCATCTGCAAATAATGATAACTTGATCTCTTCCTTTTCAATTTGTTTCCCTTTTATGTGTGTCTCTTGCCTTATTGCTATGGCTAAGACTTCCAAAACTATATTAAATAAAAGTGGGGACAGTGGAATCCCTTGTCATGTTCCTGATTTTAGTGGAAAAGCTTCCAGTTTTTTCCTATTTAGTAATATGTTGGCTGTAGGCTTGTCATAAATAGCTTTTATTATATCAAGATATGTTCCTTCTATTCCCAGTCTCTGTAGGACCTTTATCATGAAGGGATGTTGGATTTTGTGAAATGCTTTCTCTGCATCCAATGAGATGATCATGTGATTTTTGTCCTTCAACCCATTTATATAATGTATTACATTTATAGATTTGCGTATATTGAACCATCCCTGCATCTCTGGGATAAAGCCTACTTGGTCAGGTTGAATGATCTTTTTGATATACTCTTGTATTCTGTTTGCCAATACTTTGTTGAGAATTTTTGCATCTATGTTCACGAGGGAGATTGGGCTGTAATTTTCTTTTTTTTGTTCTATATTTGCCTGGTTTTGGTATCAGGGTGATGCTGGCCTCATAGAAGGAGTTTGGTAAACTTCCTTCTTTTTCTGAAAAAGCTTAAGAAGCAATGGTGTTAGTTCTTCCTTAAAGGTCTGGTAAAAATCAGCAGTGAATCCATATGGGCCTGGGCTTTTTTTATTGGGAGATTATTGATAACTGTTCAGATCTCCATGTTTGTTATAGGTCTATTTAAGTGATTAATCTCATTTTGATATAATTTAAGTAGGTCATATAAATCAAGGAAAGCATCCATTTCTTTCAGATTTTCATACTTTGTGCAGTATATGCTTTTAGAATATGTCCCTATGATTTTTTGAATTTCTCTGGAATCTGTTGTGATGTTACCTTTTTCATCTCTGATTTTATTAATTTGTGTCTCTTCTCTCTTTCTTTTGGTCAGATTTGCTAAGGGTTTATCAATCTTGTTTATCCTTTCATAGAACCCACTCTTTGTTTCATTAATTCTTTGGATTGTTTTTTTTTTCTTGTTGTTGTTGTTTGTTTCTATTTCCTTAATTCTGCCCTAATCATTATTATCTCTTCCCGCCTACTGATTTTTGGTTTATCTTGTTCTTCTTTTTCCAAGGCTTTAAGGTTAAGCATTAGGTCATTTACTTGCAACCTTTCTAATTTCTTAATGAAGGCACTTAAGGGTATAAATTTACCTCTTAGAACTCCCTTCATTTGTCCCAGACATTTTGATATATTGTATTCTCATTATCGTTTGACTCTATAAATTTTTTGATTTCCTTCTTGATTTTTTCATTGACCCATTCATCATTTAGTGGTGTATTGTTTAGTTTCCATGATTTTGTGTATGCTCTATAGCCTTTCTTACTACTGATTTGTAGTTTAATTCCATTGTGGTCAGATAGAATGCAAGGAATTATTTCAATTTTCCTGAATTTGTTAAGATTTGCTTTGTGTCCTAATATATGGTCTATTTTAGAGAATGTTCCATGTGCTGCTGAAAAGAATGTATATTCTTCAGCCTTTGGTTGAAATGTCCTGTATATATCTGTTAAGTCCATTCCTTCTATGACCTCATTTAGTCCAGATGCCTCTCTGTTTATTCTTTCCCGGGATGACCTGTCAATTGATGAGAGTGGGGTGTTGAAGTCACCCACCACCACTGTGTTTGGTGTTATCTGTGACCTTAGTTTTAATAGTGTTTGTTTGATGAATTTGGGAGCCCCCATGTTAGGTGCATATATGTTTAGGATTGTAATGTCCTCCTGTTGGACTGTGCCCTTAATCAATATAAACTGACCTTCTTCATCTTTCTTGACTAACGTTGAACTAAGGTCTACCTTGTCCGATATTAGGATAGCAACCCCTGCTTGTTTTCTAGGCCCATTTGCTTGATACACCATCTTCAAACTATTCACCCTAAGATAATGTCTATCCTTTGTAGAAAGGTGAGTTTCTTGGAGACAACAAATTGTAGGATCCTGCTTTTTAACCCAGTCTGCAAACCTATGTCTTTTCATTGGGACATTGAGCCTGATATTAAGATATTATTAAGATATTAACAGATATTAAGAGATATTATTGAAAGGTATGTATTTATGTTTGCCTTTTTTGTGTTTGTGGTTCAGGTTCTACCTGTGCTGTCTTGTGTTAACTAGTATTTGAGTATTGCTTGTTTTTTCTAGGTTCCTTATATGTGTGCTTTTCCTTTCCTTCAGCATGGAGGATTCTTTCAAGTGTTTTCTGTAGAGCTGGTTTTGTCTTCAAATACTCCTTTAACCTACTTTTGTCATGGCAAGTCCTTATTTCTCCATCTATTTGAATGGATAATTTTGCAGGATAAAGTAACCTTGGTTGACAGTTGTTATCTTTCAGAACTTGGAATATAGCAGTCCAAGCCCTTCTGGCTTTGAAAGTTTGTGTTGAATAATCTGCTGTAATCCTGATGGGCTTGCTATGGTAGGTAACTTGATTTTTCTCTCTAACTGCTTTCAATATTTTTTCTTTGGTGTGTGTGTTTGGAAGTTTGATTATAATATGGTGAGGAGAGTTTCTTTCCAGGTTTTTTCTGGCTTGGGTTGTAAAGGTTTCCTGTATCTGCATTGGCACCTCTTTTCCAATTTGGGGGAAATTGTCTTCTATGATTTTGTTGAAGATGCCTACTATGCCTTTGGAGTGGAATTCTTCTCCTTCTACTATGCCCTGAATTCTTATATTTGATCTTTTCATAGTGTCCCGAATATCTTGAAATTCCCACTCATACTTTTCTATAAGTTTGTCTTTCTCTTTGTTGGACTATATCAGATCTGCCACCTGGTCTTCTAGCTTAGATATTCTGTCCTCTCCTTCATCTATTCTACTGGTGAGATTTTCTACAGAGTTTTTTATTTCATTAACTGTGTTCTTCATTGCTAGAAATTCTGACTGGTTTTTCTTTATTATTTCTATTTCCTTATTTATGTCTTGTATTGCCTTCTTTATTTCATGAAATTGGTGTCTTGCATATTCTTTGATTCTTTTGATTTCATCTTTAAATTCCTCTTTGACTCCTTTGATTTGTTCTCTGACTTCTTTGAACATATTTACAATCATTCTTTTGAAATCTTTCTCAGGCATTTCCTCTAACTCGTTCTCACTGGAGGTCATTTCTGATGCATTAATACTTTTAGGTGGATTTATATCATCTTGCTTTTTAGTGGTTCTTGTGTTATAATGTATATTTTTTGCATCTTGGATTAAGTTAATGCTTGGATTTTCTAGCTGGCTGGGTATTCTTAGCTTTATCAATTGATTTGATGTTATATATTTTCACAGTAGGAGGTTAAGGTGTTAGGTGTGGCTCTTACGACTCTCAGAGTATCTACAAAGGTGCTTCTAGGGGTTGAGTTTCCCTCCTATGGGAGTATTCAAGTAAGCTGAGTGGAATAAAATACAGGTAGATTCTAAAAGTTAACTAAACACTGTACCCATTCAATCAAACATGCCCCAAGTATGTATACCAGAGTAGTTATTATAACAACCAGATCCCCTATCAACATAGAGGTTAAGATTTCTGGTCTGTTGAGGGATCCAAGTCAGCTTGTGACCAAGTGAGACCCTTCCCTGGTGCAATCCCAGTTACCTTGGATGATTTTGGTCTCAGTCAAGTTGCTGCTTGGTCGTCATGCTGCTGTTCTGATTTCTGTAGCTGGTCACTGGCTTTTCCTGCAGGGCAAACTGAGCCTGGCAACTGTGGCCCTGCAGATCAGCACCCCTACTGCTGGAACTGCTGCTGCTAAAGCTGCCTCTGCTAGGTTTGTCAGCAGCTGAAGCTGCTGCTGTTGGGCCTACCACTGCTGCAGTCTCTGCTGCTGGTGCTGCTGTAGCTGCCACTTCTGGAGCCACTGCTGCCACTGAAGCTGCTGCTGCTGGGTCTGCCGCTGCTGCTGCTACTGGGTCTGCTGCTGTTGGGGCCTCTATTACCGGTGCCGGAGCTGCTGATGTTGCTACAGGACTCTGCTCCTGCTTGGGTTCCACTGTCAGCCCAAGTTGGCGTGGCTGGTCCGGGGACCACTGCTCTGTTTACTGGAGCTGGGCTCAGGCGGTGGGGGAGGGGAGGGAGCTGCAACTGCTCTGGTTCTCTCGCTGTTCCATGTGTTCTTCTACCTCGTGGTCTGCTCCTCGTTGCTTACTGCCACTCTCCCTTCACGTTTCCTGAGTTGAGGAGATCGCCAGTGTGAGTGGAAGCTCCCACACCTGGCTTTTCCTGCGGCTGAAGCCGAGTCTGGCAGCTTTCTGGTGAACCGCCGCCATGGTTGGTAGAGCTGCCGGGGCTGCTTTTGCTGGCCTGTGCAGGCTCTGGATCTCTTCTACTTCTCTGTTGCTGCTTTAATTTCCTATACACCTCAGTTTTTAGTAAAAGTGTGTATTTTGCTGGGTTCTTTTGGTCTTCCCCCCCACCCCCGGTTGCTTTGGCCTGGTACCTATGCCACCATCTTAATTGGAAGTCCCTCTGATCTTTTTTTTAATTGCTGACATTTTTTTTTTTTATGAGAATGAGGGAGAATGCCTGAGAGAGATAGAATTGGTGCACCAGGCCACTGCAGTCAAACTCCAGATGTGTGATGTCACCTTGTGCGCATGTGTGACCTTACACATGTGTCATCTGTGCATCTGGCGTATGTGGGATCTAGGAAGTTGAAATTGGATCCTTAGGCTTCACAGGCAAGTGCCTTAAATGCTAAACCATACCTTCATCTCTATTGGTGACTTTTAATCTGTATTAAGCATATGCTACAACACCCATGATGCTATTTCTAGATTTTTATGACTCTGAATAATGTTGATATGCATATTTAATGTCATTGTGCAAGTTTTCCTTGGAAGGTGACTATAAGAATACAACTGTAGGGCTGGAGAGATGGCTTAGCAGTTAAGCGCTTGCCTATGAAGCCTAATTACCCCGGTTCGAGGCTCAGTTCCCCAGGTCCCACGTTAGCCTGATGCACAAGGGGGCACACGTGTCTGGAGTTCGTTTGCAGAGGCTAGAAGCCCTGGCGCTCCCATTCTCTCTCTCTCCCTCTATCTGTCTTTCTCTCTGTGTCTGTCGCGCTCAAATAAATAAATAAAATTAAAAAAAAAAAGAATACAACTGTAGTCTCATGAAGTGAGTATATGAACAGAGATATAAGAAATGTCCATCTCCCAAACTGGCTGTCCTAACTTATATTTTGACTATCAGCACAGGCTTGCCAACATACAGTGTTTGAGTCATTGTTTTGATTTTTGGCATTCTCTCTAAGAGATCCAGGTAAATTGGGCTCATTGTCTTTTAGCATTTATGGGAACTCTGTATATGTTGATATGTGCTCTTTGTCAGGCACATAAATTGGAAATACTTTCTATACTCTGTATCCTATTTATTTTCTTCGTGATACATTTTGATGTTTGGTTGTGTCACTTGAACTCTAATGGAAGTAGCTCCTATTGGTGGCCATATCGTTTCCTCTTTCCTGACAGGTCACTTGTCTGGGTATTGTGCATATTGTTTAATAAAAACTTATTGAACCCTGGCATGTTGGAACATCCCTTTAATTCCAGCACTTGGAATGCTGAGATGAGACAGGAAGATTGTTGTGAGTTCTAGACCATCCTGAGACTATATAGTGAATTTCATATCACCCTAGGTTAGAGCAAGACCCTACCTTAAAAAATCTAAAATAAAATGGGGTAGTCATGAGCCCTAAGGGTGTAATGTCTGCTGATGTCTGGCTAAATTATATAATATGCTCACCAAACTGTCTGGTAAGTACTTCTCTTAATGTTCAAACTCATATATTAATTCTACTCACTTTTGGTTAGAGAAGCTTCTCTTTTCAGATGGAAGTGACCTGGGGATGACTCAGATGGCAGCATAGTGCTGAGAAGAAGTGACAGAAGAGTGCTCAGTACTGAAACATCTCTATCACACCTTTGAAGACACAGGGTCTATTGCAGAAGAGGTGGCAGAAGGAATGTAAGAGCCAAAGAGGAGTAGACTCCTTATAGTGCACTTCTCCAGATACAAAATGGCCTGGATATCTATGACCTCACAGTGCCTGATACTACCTACCCAAGACCATCATAATAGAAGTAAAGGATAATGACATTAAAATAAAAGAGACTAATTGAGAGGGGAAAACGTGTGATGTAAAGTGGAGCTGCAAAGGGGAAAGTGGAGGGAGGGAATTACCATGGTTTATTATCTAACTTTATGGAAGTTATGAATAAAAAGCTAAAAAAAAGAAAATAAAACAAAACCCAACTTATGGCAAAATAGCTTTCATAGAATTATATTCATCCAAAGGGAGCCATCCCTTCATCTCTCCTAGGATTATCTGGGAGACTTTTCTCTCTTCTGCAGTGACTTTTATAAATGACTGGCTGGCAAAGAAGACACAATGCCTGTCCCCTGACTTTTACATGGGACAACTCTGAGGTGTCATTTCCATCCCAGAGGCTGGACTTGAGTTGACCCTCATCGTAGCTTAGCTTTTTTTCTGTGCCCTATCTGCTCCCCTGCGTTCCTACAGACGCATTTTGCCAGCACTCACTCAATAAGTGTCTCACATAGGAATCACCACCTTGCTCTGTGATTCTCTGGAACTCAGTATAAAACAGCCACTTGTCCATTTCAATTATATGAATTGTTCCTGTTTTGTGTTCTAGGAGATCTTTGTCTACTCTGTCACAAACATATTCTTTTATGTTTTTCTTCAGTGGCTTTTGAGTTTTAGCCTTTCTATTTAGGTCTATGTTCCATTTCACTTTAGCTTTTGAGCATAGTATAAAGTAAGGGTCAAGTTTTATTTTTTGTTCATAAAATAAACACATATTCCAGCACCTTTCTCTTTTCTTAATGAATTGTATTATCATCATTATAGAAAAGTAATTGACCATCTATTTGCGCAACATTTATTTTCATTTTCATTTTAACTAGCTTGGCATGGTTTTCTATTTCTTGGAACGGAACAGTCCTGGCTAATTTAGGGTCTCTTTTTTTATTTGGCTTTCTGCTTAATGTTGCCAGATTTAGCAAATAAAATATAGAACACCAAGTTAAAAATTAGTTTCAGATACACAACAAATGCTTCTTTTATTATAAATACATTCCATGCAGTCCACTCCTGCTGCCCACCTAACTCCTTGGCTTCTGCTGTTAAGACCTCATCATTGCCTCTTGCAGACCTTTCCATCTCTTTCCCTACCCCAGTGACAAGTTGAGATTTTCTGAACCTTTGAACTCCGCTGTTCTCAGTTTCCTGTCTGGGAGGCTGGAAAGGACAATTCACACCCTTATCACACACTTTGACTCTCTTGGTTGTCAGCTACTGAAGTGACTTGATTATTTTTTAAACACTGTTCTACTTCTGAGGTGCAAATTCAATGTTATTGACCTGTCAGAATAGACAGAGAGGTGTTGTGACTTCCTGACTCTCATCAACAGTAGGTTCAGATCAGTCAACTCATATCCTCACACTTGAAGCTCCATGACTTGGAATAAAGGTGCCACCTGTGACTATGAACTAGTGCTAAGATGTCAGACTTTAGGGAAATTTAATCTGTGGTTTTGGCACCATGAGAACTGATTGCCACTGGGAATACCTCTTCCCTAACCTGTTCATGGCATTTCAAACACCCAGCCATGGAAAGTCAGTATAGGCAAATTCTCACCCCAGGGATTGTGAGAGGTGCATGGTGAAGCAGGGAAGCATGGTGGAAAGAATCATCAGCCCAAAGCCCATTTTACAAAACACTTTCCCTAACTGGAATACAGGGATTTCAAAGGTGCAGATGTTGTCTTTTTCACGGAACATTGCTTGAGCTTTTTTTGTTTTTTACAAGGGTCGAACCAAATGTGGAGCCATAAAAGGTAACCAGCCAAAGGCTTATTATGAATTCTCTATGCCAGGGCCAGATATCCTATAAAGTCCATGAAGCTTAAGCTTCTTGCCTCCTTCTTGAATATCTTTGTGATGCTGGAAGTGATGGGAGTTGCAGAAGGTCCATGAGATGGAGACACAACCTACTCTAAAGAACATTGTTCATAAGCATGTCTTGCAAAAAGCCTTAGGCTATTGCTGAAAATGAACCTAGATTTCCCAGTCGCAAATCACTCACTGTGAGTTCTTCTCTGATTTTATTTTATTTTTAAAATTTTTATTAGCATTTCCATGATTATGAAAAAAATCCCATGTTAATTCCCCCCCACACTTTCCCCTTTGAAATTCCATTCTCCATCATATTACCTCTCCATCACAATCATTGTACTTACATATATACAATATCAACCTATTAAGTACCCTCTGATTTTAAATAAATATTTCCATTCATAAATAAATTTGACTTTGAAATTTTTTCTTTTTTCTAAGAATTCACCTCAAAATGTTCATATATAAATATATATATATACACACATATATATATATATAATATAAATATATTTATATATATAATATAATAATATACATATATATAATATAATAATATATAATAATATAATATATAAAAAATATAAAAATGTTCAGATATATATTATATATAGTATATATTATATAAATTATTATAATATATATTTTATATATAAATATTGTATAATATTATATAAATATATAATATATAAAATATATAAGTATATTTTATATGTTATATATATATACACACATATGTGTTATATATATATATTCTTCCACAAGGCTTCAGCTTTACCATATCATTGCTGGGAGGATGAGGGTAGGGTTGCTAGTGGGTATGGGGTTAATGACTCAAAAGTGTATAGAAAAATTCTTTCCTAGGCTAATCCATCTGCATCATAACCTTTGTACTATATCCTACTAAGCCACATTAGAACAATCACTCCAAGATTGAGAATCCTTTACAATATGTTTCTACAGTGAAATCTGTATCAAAGTGTGAGTGAAAATTACTTTGTTTCCAAAAGGAATCAAGAAGTTGGGTTGCATGGGCTGAAATTTTGTGTAAAGCTAAATAAAAACATTGATCTATTCTCTTTAATGCAATAGTCTATTCTGATTATATGTCAAGAATAATCAGTTACTGATGCGGAGAAATCTGTCAAGTTAGAGCTCCTTTTGAATATTTAATAAAATTTCTAGTGCAAATTGTTGTATAAAATTCTGAATTACAAAACTATCTTCCAAAAGTAAGTTTTACTTCTTTCAGAATATTTGGCATATCTGTAATTTGTCTTTTTTAATTGTTTTCTTAAGTTGTAGTTAGTTCATGATAAATCTATTTCTTATTGATTTATAGAAATAGTATTTCCAAATATAATATAATATTTCACCTTAGGCTCTTCTAAAAATGATTGGTTTATTTATCACCAGAATCAGGGAGTTACACTTTCTACCTTCCTCAGCTAGAGCTGCTAGCCACTCATAAAGGGTTAGAATCTCCTAAGCTCATTTTTATCATATTGAATAAAAATTCTATTGTGTATATTTACTACATTGGAGGGGGCGGACATACCTTTGGGTTAGGGGAATGAGAAAAAAGAGCAAAAGGAAAACAAAACCCCAAATTTGTTTGCAAACACCAAGCACTATAATGAAACCTAACTCTTTGTAAACTAATAAAAAAATTAAAAAAATCTTGGTATCTTGTTTAGAGTTTTCTAAATGTTTAATTTTGATCTTATTTGTTTCATTCATACCCAGTTATCCTTCTACACCCACCTACACACACACACACACACACACACACACACACAAGTCAGCTAACACAGTTAAAGTAGCTATCGCTACTTAGAAAAGAAAAAATATTCTAAATTGTTATTAAAATTTTTTCCTATGATTAACTCCATATGTATTTATTAATATGGCCTTTTTATTCTACATTAAACAATGTATTGACATACATTGTATCATTTATCCCTCCTAAGAATCAGTTTTTCCTCATGATAATCTTTTGTCATAAGCAGAACAGGGCAGTTATTTTTTATTTAGGAAGTTATAAATCTTAAAAGTGAATGAGATAGAATTTGTGCTAAATTTCCTAATATTGCTCTTGGAGCACTTCCTACTGGGATGCCTGTGATTCTGTCTCATCCTTCTTTTGATTCTCTGACCCCTTCATATATACATATTATGTGCAAAAATCATAAGTAGAATGAAATAAATGTTTTCTAAGAGACCTTGTCCACCCAGTGAGGCTCTAATTTTTAAAATTTCCTTCTAATTTATTTTTATTTATGTATTTATTAGATGCAGAGAGAGGGAGAGAGAAAGAAATAGAAATAATGGGCACACCAGGGCCTCTAGCTACTGCAAAGGAACTCCAGATGAATGTGTCACCATGTGCATCTGCCTTATGTGAGTCCTGGAGAATCGTACCTGGATCTTTAGGCTTCACAGGCAAGTACCTTAAGTGCTAAGTTATCTCTTCAGCCCTAATGATCATCATAATAATTATTATTATTTTTAATATTCTATTTTTATTTATTTGACAGAGAAAGAGGGAGAGAGAGAGAGAGAGAGAAAGAGAGAGAGAGAGAGAGAGAATGGGTATGCCAGGGCTTCCAGATCTGCAAACAAACTCCAGATGTATGTGTCCCCTTGTGCATCTGACTAACGTGGGTCCTGGGGAATAGAATCTGGGTTCTTTGGCTTTGCAAGCAAATGCCATAACTGCTAAGCCATCTCTCCAGCCCCCTAATTATATTTTAATAATTAATTTATTTATTTGAGTGAGTGAGAGAGAACATATAGGTGTACCAAGGCCTCCAGCCACTGCAAATGAACTCCAGGCGCATGTGCTACCTTGTGCATCTGGCATACATTGGACCTGGAGTTGAGTCAAGGTCCTTTAGCTTTACAGTCAAACACCTTAACTGCTAAGCCATTTCTCCAGCCCTAAATAAAAGTTTTTAAGTGACTGTTTAGTCTATAGTGTAGTTGGTAGGAGGATATGCATATTTACATATGCATGCAAATATATGCATAAATAGACCTAAATCATTACAGAATTGTACAAAAGGCATACCAGGAGATTTCACAATGTCTGCTATATTATAATTATACAATTATAAATTTTATACTATGACAAAACTATTAAACAATGTCTGGCAATGTTTAGGGAGAAAAAAAGAAATACCCTTATATGAGTACTTAATGAAATGTGGAAGAAGGAAAGGGCCTTTGGGCTGATGAATTAGAATAAGATTAGGACATGCAGAGAGATGTTAATAGGTAATTGAGAGGAAAAATTTTGGAAGCAAGAAGCTAATACCCAAAGCAGGCAGAAATGCCACAAGGAAAGAAAACTATAGGCCAATATCCCTGATGAACTTAAACACAAAGATTCAGAAACAAATCCTCATAAACTGAATTCAACAACGTATCAAAAGCATTATCCACCTTGATCAAGTAGACTTCATGCAAGGAAAACAGTGTTGGTCCAACATACAGATATCTGTAAGTGTAATACACCACATAAATAAGCTTAAACCAAAAACTACCTTATCATTTTGGTAGAAAAAGGCCTTCGACAAAATACATCACTTCATGAACAAAACATTAGAAAGAATAAGCATGGAAGATTTATATGTCAACATAATAAAGGCTATATATAAAGCTCCTAAAGCCCAAATAATACTTAATGGGGAAAGACTGAAGGAATTCCCATTGAGATCAGGAACAAGACAGGATTGTCTACACTCACCTCTGCTCTTTAACACAGTATGGGAAGTCCTAGCTAAAGCAATAAAGCAGGAGAAAGAAATAAAAGGGATACAAATTGGAAAGAAAGAAATTAAGTTAGCCCTATTCGCAGATGACATGATTCTATATATAAGAGACTTGAGACCCTCCATCTAAAACTCTTAAAGGTGACTAACTCCTTCAGCAAAGTAACAGAATTCAAAATAAATGCACAAAAATCTGTAGGCTTTCTATATGCAAAAAACAAAGATAGAGAGAAAAAATTAACGACATTTTCCTATTTTCAATAGGAAACAAAAAATAAAATATCTTGCAATAATATTAAGCAAGGATGTGAAATACCTATAATACAATGAAAACATAAGAAATACTCAAAAAAGAAATTGAGGAGGACTTGAGAAAGTGGAAAGACTTCCTATGCTCTTGGATAGGCAGAATTAACTTTGTGAAAATGACAATCTTACCAAAGGCAATATATAGATTTAATGCAATACTAATAAAAATCCCAACATTGTTCTTCACAGAGATAGAAAAAATGTTCTCAAAATTCACATGGAATGACAGAAGGTCTTGGATATCCAATAATATCCTCAACAAAAGAAACACTTCTGGAGGCATCACCATACCTGATCTGAAGCTATATTACAAAGCCATAGTAATAAAAACAGCATGGTACTGGCATAAAACCAGGATTATAGATCAATGGAACAGAATCAAGGACCTGGGCTTTGCGTCAAGTAACTATAGCTACTTGATATTTGACAAACACCATAACAATCTAGGCTGGAACAAAAGACAGCATCCTCAACCAATGGTGCTGAACAAACTGGATTTGAGGGAAATGAAACTCAATCCACACATCTTGCCATGCACAAAAATCAAGTCCAAATGCATCAAGGGCCTCAATATAAAACTGGAAATTCGGCTACTACTGGAAGCAAAAAGAAAAAAAAAAAAGGAGGATATTTCCATAATATAGGAATGGGAAAAGACATCCTGGTAGGTCAGGAACCTAAACAACCACTCAACCATTGGGAGCTCATGAAGCTGGAAAGTTTCTTCACAGACAAACATGCAATAAGCAGAGCCAATAGATTACTCACAGAAAGGGAGAAAATGCTTGCAGTTTATACAACTGACAGAGGCCTAATGTCTAGAATCTCCAAAGACCTCAAAAACCCAAATGATAAAAAGTCACACAACCCACTCACAAGATGGGCCAAAGAACTGGGCAGGCAGTTCTCAGAGGAAGAAATACAAATGGAAAACACTCACTTAATAAAAAGGTCATCATTCCTAATCGTTAGGGAAATACAACTTAAAACAATGAGATTCCACCTTATCCCAGTAAGGATAACAAACATTAAAAAAATCAAATGAAAGCAAATGTTGGTGAGGATGTGGAGAAATAAGAACCCTCATTCACTGTTGATGGGAATGTAAGATGGTACAACCCTGTGAAAAGCAATATGGAGACTCCTAAAATGGTTGACTATAGAGTTACCAATAGACCCAGTTATTCCCTTACTGGGCGTTTACCCTAAAAGCTCCACACCTCAGATTAGACAGATTTGCTCAACCATGTTAATAGCTACTCAATTTATTATTGCTAAATTCTGAAATCAACCCAGGTACCCATCATTGAATGAATGGATAACCAAGATGTAGTATATCTACATGATGTAATTCTACATAGCAGTAAGGAAAAATGACACAATGAAATTTGAATGAATATGGTTGAACCTGGAACAGATCATCCTCAGTGAACTCACTCAATCACAGAAAGATAAGTGTCACATGGCCTCACTTATCTGTGGCTTTTAACCTGAATTGGCCCAAGATGCTGACATACATAATAAACATCTTGAGGACCAGACAATAGGGAGAGTGGGGCAGGTAGGGAGGTAAAGGTGAAGGTGGGTGACATAAAACTAGACCCAAATGGAAATGGTGGCATGAAATTCTACATCCTAATAGACAGGCTAAATGGTTGACCCTTCACCAGGTCCTTATGGGAACACCTGAATCGCAGGACCCTGGAGAGGGTAAGATGAAGACTAACTTTAATCTCCTGTTTCTCTTTCTCATTCTCTCTCTCTCTCCTACTTTGATCTATCTCCTTTGCATTACCTATGTTTTTATTCCTTCTTTTCCTTGGTGATGGCCTGTAACTCCCAGTACCAGAATGTGGTTACCATCCACAATGAGCTGTTGATCAGAAAGACCTACAAGTTTTCCCAAAAGTAGACAGATTTATTTATTTTAAATATTTTATTTTTATTATTTATTTATTTGACAGAGAAAAAGGGAGGGAGGGAGAGACACAGGGAGAGAGAGGGAAGGAGAGAAAGAGAGAGAGACAGTGAAAGAGAGAATGGGCTCACCAAGGCCTCCAGCCATTGCAAATGAACTCCAGATGTGTGTACCCCCTTTACATCGGGCTAATGTAGGTCATGAGGAATCGAACCTGGGTCCTTTGTCTTTGCAGGCAAGTGCCTTAACCACTAAGAAATCCCTCCAGCTCCAAAGTAGACAGATTTCTGTCAGAGTACTTGAAGACCCACCACAGGTTAGTGGTAAGCCCTTACTGCTGGAGATATATGCCATTGGTACAGAACATGGGGTGCCCTGGCTAGAATTTGGAAGAGAGTTACTCCTCAGAGAGCTCATCTGGTGCCAGAAAGTGCTACATGAGCAACTGGGTGAAACTGACAAACATCTGTCCAAGCAACTCATGTTCTAAGCTAGTCAGCAGCAAACAACCTGATGTGATGCTCAGCTCACACAGGTTCAATAATGGCACACAGTCATGGTGGGTAACCAACTGCTCTTGATTTCACTATTTTATGCACTCAGTGGAACAGAACCCATAGCTGGAGCTGGGAAACAAGTTAGAACCATATCCAAAAATTGAGCTCCCTCTGCACTATCAAGCTCCCACCAATCATGGGCTAAACCTATTAAATTCTCTCTAAGATAATAATGGTTACCCCACCTATCTGGTGCAGACTTTCCTCTCCGCTGGATAATTTGCTTCTCTTTCAGATGGACATAGGTTCTGAGGAGAGAATCAGCCCATCTCGCCTCACCAGGGCTCCAGCTGAAACCAAGAGTAATTGGGGAAATGAACAAGAGTGCTATTTTCTTGGTGAACCTGGTACCTCCACAAGGGTGAAGGAGATAGACACAGAGAACACTCACCTCCTATCAAACCAGATATCCAGAGACAAAGAGTCTCCCAAGACCTCATCACTTAAGTAGACCTAGAAAGAACCCAATGTGGCTCAGGGAAATTTGTGGAAGAGGGGGCAGAAAGATTGTTATAGCCACAAGTTGGGTTATCATTCATGGAGATGCTGTCTTTCCAATAACTGATAGATAGCCCTGCATTGCATAACCCATATTCCCCAATAAGTAGGGTCCCTATAGAGTGGAGAGGACAGGGAGGAGGCTAATATACCAACATGACTGTATACATAACTAATAAAAAAAATATTGTGGGCACCTTGGGTAATGCTCAAACACTTTATTGTCTCCAGAGAAGAGTGGTTTAAGAAAACAGTAAGTATTTGGGTACAGGAATAGAGAAAACATTGGAAGGTCTTATATTCTAACTCAGTATCAACATTGTGGGTACTGATGATGCTCAGAGTTCTCCATGTGACTCTCCTTATTTGTCAATACCTATAATTTTTAAGTGTTATTGAATTGAATCCCTTAAAAATTAACTTCCTACAATGAAGTTTTCCATTTTAGTGTATATATACTAGTACATAATTTTACAAGAATGTCAGAACACTAATACTCTTGAATCATTTTTAGTATGCCTATCACAGGAACTCTTCTGAGAAAAATAGAACCCAAATCTCTGTCCTCATTTCTTTTTTTTTTCTTTGATTTTTCAAGGTAGGGTCTTGCTCTAGCCCAGGCTGACCTGGAATTCACTCTGCAGTCTCAGGGTGGCCTTGAATTCTCAGTGATCCTCCTGCCTCTGCCTCCCAAGTGCTGAGATTAAAGGCACGCACCATCACACCTGGTTTCTACCTTCACTTCTATGCCTATACATTCAACCACCTAGTGGACCATGAACTCTTTACTACCCCAAATGATCCTCCAGACATGTATTCAGGTAATCTTTATCTTTGATGTTTTGTGGCTGATTTATTCAGGAAACCTAGCCACAGTGAGTGGCAGAATACTCATCCAAGCCATTCCTAGAAACACTCAGATTTACTTCCTCCTTCCTTTGTTCTTCTAGTTAATTCCCCAAACAGACTGTTTCTTGTCCAGTGGGGTTTACCATCTTTGTCCTGAATTCCCACAGTGCCATGCAGCTGTGTGCTCTACCTCCAATCTTGCTCACTTCATGTTGTTCATACCCATTTATTGGAAGAGTACCTTTAGTAAGAATCATAACAAACCTGGTATATCATTCACTTGCTGAGTGTTCTCTAATGTTTTCCCCATCGTTTTACTAAACAAAGACCATAGTCAGTCATCTGTATGAAATGGCTTGGAATTTTTTACATGCTCATTCTTGATAGCGAGATAACACATGGAGAAGCTAGAACTAGGACACCATTTTGCAAAAAGAAAGGCTTTTATTGAAGGATAGCAAACAAGGAGACAGGACTCATGCTTAATGTTTCAAATTAATCAGTAAAAAGGGCTTTTATGCAGCCTAGGGTGAGGCACAAGGAATAGATTTCATAATGTCATCTGACTGTGTGTAGTTAAGTTCTCTCTCTCTCTCTTTTTTTTAATGTTTGGGGTTTATGTTGAAATTATTGCTTGCATTCCTCATGCTTAACTTAGGTCCCAAGGCCTTGATTCCTTGTGGGTTCACCATATTATAAATTTTTATTTCTGTCCTGCTCTTTCTAGGTCAGATTTAAAAGCCATGCACAAGGTACCACATCATGAAAAAGTTCTCACATGATAGAAATAAGGATGGTATTGGTCAAATGACCATATGACTCAGTTCTATCATGGGAGTATAAGGGCTGGCTCTGACTCAGTTTCATGTCTTTTTGTTGCTGCACTCTTCTTTTATTCCTAGGTGAAATGTTCTAGATTGTCTTTACCTGGTAAGTCCTTGTATGCCCTCAGAGTTCTAGTCCATGACCTTGCTCCCTTGTCACCTCTCACATCTCAGCTAGATCACCGTCTGTGCTCAGAATGCTTGGATATGAACTGATCCAAGACAGTTCTTACATCAGAACATCCTGATTTCTTATCTGTCTCTTCCTCAGTTGTGACTCCTAAAAGGCATGGGGGAAGATTCCTTAATTCCCATGCATGTTTCAGAGATTACACATCATTAGGGACATAGAAATGGATGCATTCTGCAGGCTGGCAGCTCCCAAAACACATCATGGGGCTTCAAAAACACCCCTACACTGCCATAAACAAAGAAACACTCCCTTTTAAAACAAAACATGTGAATTACTCAAAGAAACCATTTATTATTTTATGTTAATTTTCCTTTTTTTCCTGCAATTGTTGTAAGATCTTATTTGCCCAAAATGTCCCATCTCAAACAGTGTTTACATAAGGATAATTAAATAGATATGTCTTAGCTTGGTACCTGCATAGTGATCAACTGTTCTAGTAAGAGTCCCTCTGCATAGGGAGTCAGTCATATGTATTGCAGAAAGACAAAGATCAGTCAGAAATACAAATGAAGAAGGAATTTCAATTTCAATTCAGTGGTGCATCTACCTTTTCAACGTTTCTGTTTGGCACTAATAGAGGCTTAGCATATCAGGGAGGGCTGTGATGTGACCACAGAGCACTTTGCTTGGCCTCACAAGGTGAAGTTCTAAAAGGCTTGCAGGGAACAGGAAGTTGACAATGCTACACATTCAGTATTCTTTACATCCTATAAAAAGGAGAAAACCACCTCAGAATATGTTTGAAAATTATAATTCTTACCTTAAAAAACTAAGTGCTCACATTGGTGTTTTCTCTCATCCAATAAAATCTTCAAAAGCACAGGAAAGACTTTGCAAAGTGAAATAAAACGTTGGTGACATTTCACATATGCTTCCATACTAAAGCATACAGAAGTGGAATGGGCTTCCCCAGAAGGGAAGCTCTCTTACACTCATGTGCTCAAACATAAACAACAAAAAAAAAATTCCCCATTGGACAATCATCCCCGAAGTCCCAGTCTATAGGAAATATATACTCTGACTTTTAAATGTCGACCTGCCTTGGAAATCTATATGACATAAACTTTTGCCAAAAAATCAATCTTGAGTTATGATTTGATTAGCAGAAAATTGCTATCACATTTGTTTCTACGTTTGTCTACCTCATGTCCTTTTCATTCATAGGCTGGCTGATTCAAGCCTTCTTTAAAAACTCCCTGAGAAAGTCTGTGACATTAAAATGTCCTTTGATGCTCTTTCACTAAGCAGTGAATATTAACAGTTATGGTGACCCTGTTCCCTAATGTGTCTCTGCAGGATCAATAGCAGTTAAGTGCCACTGTTTTACAATTAAAAAGGGGATCATTTTAAATTTAAAAGCTCATAGCTAATTTTCTTCTTGGCACTTAATGGCATAATTCATTTTTGAAAAACCTCGTTGGGAGAACATGGACTTTTTCCCCTCTCTTTTTGGTGGCAGATCAGGAAGGGGCTGGTTAGCACCCCTTGTTGTCTCTGAAATGATTTGCTGTGTTCCTTCATTAAGCTGTCAGCAGGGCATCCATAATTTTTTTTTTCTTTTTCTGAAATAGGGAACCCCTACGCAAGCATGGGCCTTAGTGGCAATCCTGGGCAAAGCTGCTTGGCTGGGACTTTCCTGCTTACTGCTGTATGCAGCCTACCTTGTGTTTACAGTCTCATTTCCCCTAATTTTGGCTTTTCTTTTTGGTGACCTCCTCCTTTTCCCCATTAGGAACCCAGGCATATGACAGGTGGTTCAGAGTGGTGCATACATATTTCCGGCATCTAATTGGCTAACATTATGCTAGAAATGTCACTCCGATCCTGCCTCATTGACACTGCAGAAAGCCTGCCGCTCTTCCTACCCATGGAAGC
Source organism: Jaculus jaculus (assembly GCF_020740685.1). Lineage (NCBI taxonomy): Eukaryota > Metazoa > Chordata > Mammalia > Rodentia > Dipodidae > Jaculus > Jaculus jaculus. The sequence goes on from NC_059104.1 coordinate 137,664,286, forward strand.
TTCCCCGGGTCCCAATTACAACAGTAACAGACACATTTCATCGCATTACCTACACACTATCTCAGGGGATATGCACTCGGTATAGATCCACTCTGGGGTAGGTCTCATGTCTGTTTATGAAATTTACATTAACTTGAGGTAAATGAGAACTCCTATCTGTTACTTATATTTGCTGCTTGGAGCTTAGAGAAAAAAAAATCTATTATTTGATTTAGTTCTTTTTTTTTTTTTTTTTGCTATCTTTAAAGGCATATCTACTTTAAAAAAAAAACAGAAGACACCCGCAATTTCCTCTTAAACCTCATCTCTATTAATTAATCTAAAACAAACTAAGTGTTGACAGTTTATAGGGCACTATGCTCAGGGTTTTATGTGTCTTTCCTCAAGTCCTTCTTCTAATCTCACAAAATGATATTATAGTCTATAGTGTACAGAAGAATCTGAGTGGATAAGTTCCGTGGTAATGTCACGCAGCTTTACATGTACTGCTAATAAGACAGAAGATGTGAACTTATGTCACTCCTAAATCCTCATCTTTGAACCACACCATCATAGACATTGGAACCACTTTAGATGTAACCATATGTTTTAGAAGTAATTAAGACACACACCAGAATCTGTGGCATTACTATAGTATTTCTAGGATACTACTTATTAGAAATTTAGGACCAGGAAAATATATTGCACAATTTATTCTTCAAGTAAAATTAGATTTATATGCAAAATTATTTTTTACCTTTTTTTAGGTTATCATAGTATGTCTGTCATAGACCATGAGCTGTCACTGATAGAGAATAGGTGAAAGACACCACTTTTTTGTTTTTATCTCAAGCCTGATAATTGCCTCTATAAATATTTTTATTTTGCCTGAATCCTGATTATCCAGTAAACAGGGGATCACTCATAATGTATTAGGATTTGAAATAAATAGAGTATTAAGGCACTCCATGATCAATGTTCCCTAAGAATATCATTAATATCTAATTTATAATTGAGGAAGTTTGTCTTTTTTCCCATACCTGTGTGTAAAAATGATAGCAAAGAGGAAAACATTCCTTAATATTACTATGTCTTAGAGAATGTGGGCTTATTTAGAAAAAGCAAAGCAAACTTCTTGTAAGCAAAATTCATGCATCCTCTTTCTTGCTTTTTCTGATTCTTTCCCTCCTTCCCTGCATGCCTTTTACTTATTTTTTTCACTCTTAAAATTCTTGTTAAAAGCATGCTAGAACAATATACCCTTTGAATTTATTTTTCTTCTTTCAATCAGACTTTGTTGTAAGTGGCAGAAAGGAGCCTTGCCTTAGTCCTGCAATATCATGGCATGATCCATGTTCATGTGAAAGAAAGTGAGTGCTGGGGATGCACTGCTGGTCCATACTGAAACCAAGATGACACGGAGGAGTAAGCTCCTGCCCTCTAAGTGCGTGGCTGAGCCTCCCTGAAGCTAGCTAGTCTAACACGCCACCATACAATACAATTACAGCTGACACCAGGTGCTGCCTGGTTTCTGCCACGTTACACTTCTCACATTTCATGTAATAGTGTTTGTAAAGTGCTCCCCCTTTTCAATTAGCCAGCCTACCCCCTCCATTCTGGCTTTCATCTGCACAGTTGTTGGGGACTTAAAGCCTGTGCTGGCAAACCTACATGAAGTACAGGAACATTGAAGCTCAATGGTGGCATAGTTGTTCAAAGGCTGTCATAAAGCACAATACTTTTCATATATGGCTGACAAAAACATTTAATGCTGTGACCTTCCTTTATGTTTAAAGAAGAGAAGAGGAAAGCTTATAAAAATAAGCCCATTAAACCTTTTGGCCGTGTGTATCCAATTGCACTGATGGTTCTAGGTATGGAAGAGTTTGGAAGTTGATGAGTGACTTTTTCAATCTGTCCCTCCTGAAAGTAGCTGCCTGGCTGCCTTATGCATTCAAAACCCCACTTCTACTCATCAGTGTAATCAATAAACAATATCGGCCGTGGAATAATCATCCTTTTACATTTACATACAGGGGATATACTCAGAGTGGTGATGAATGTGAAAGCTCGTAGAATTGTCCTTTGCCTGGCTGGACCACATTAGCTCTTAATTACCGAGGGGTTTCCCTGGTGAAAGCACACTGTAGTTTAAATTTGCAATGAAGTGCATTACACAGTGAATTTTGACATTGAGCTTTCACTGTTCCCCAAGTCCTCGTGGTGTATGTGGGAAAAGTGTGCCAGAGGCTCTGAATTTCAGGACTTATGCCGTGATTTGCCCTCTGGTGTCACTAGCAGCCCCTCACCTTAGAAAATGGGTCACCTAGGTTTTCACATTCTTTCAGTTCTGGTGAGAGGTGGCCCTGTGAACAACCCTATGAAGTGGCCTTTATCCTCATTTCACCAAAGGGAAAAAACACTCAGCTTTATGAAGGAAATACACTCAAGATCTTTTCCTTAGAGGGTGGATCAAGGCCTGAACACCATTCCTGGTATCCGAGTGTCCCAGGTTTTGGGGATATAGTAATGAAAACATAATCAAATTGATGTGACTTTGTTTGGGGTCTTTCTAAGTGATATACACCTGTATTTTCATTTACATGATTTTCAGTTACAAAACCGCACAAACAGGGCTGGAGAGATGGCTTAGCGGTTAAGCGCTTGCCTGTGAAGCCTAAGGACCCCGGTTTGAGGCTCGGTTCCCCAGGTCCCACGTTAGCCAGATGCACAAGGGGGCGCACGCGTCTGGAGTTCGTTTGCAGAGGCTGGAAGCCCTGGCGCGCCCATTCTCTCTCTCTCCCTCTGTCTGTCTTTCTCTCTGTGTCTGTCGCTCTCAAATAAATAATAAATAAAAAAAATTAAAAAAAAAACCTCACAAACATTGCACACAGTGCATTTGATGCGGTCACACAACACTGAAGATCATTCAGCAGGTGGTCTGGAATACTATGTGGAGAAAGCCCGCATTTTCCCCAACATACATGAAAGTTAGTATTCTGCAAGCTTGATAGTGAGAGACACTGGTCTACCTGGCTCTTTATTTTACTGGATATTATTGAGCTGTATGGAATTATGTGACATTTACTTAAAGAGGACTGTTCAAGGGTTTCCCAACATGGGCATTGCCCTTTTCTGTGCTCACAGGAGTTCAAGGGTGTAACTCCTGTTGAACATTAGGCTGGTCTCTGCTGTTCCACACAGAGAATCACCCTCCGAAAGAAAGCATTTGACAGTGATCAGAGCAAAATTTCAGGCTAATGCCAAGACTCTCTGAAGTTAACATGGTTCAATAAAGGGATTAGCCTTTTTCACTTATTCTCGTAGATTCGAGCTGGAGCTGCCGCATTATCAGCAAATCCAGGAGACGAGAGCTGAAGCAGAGACAGCGGCATGGATTAAAAGCCAGGCCTGCTCTTCTCCAGGCCAAGGACGTGGGCAAGGAACTAATTTATATGAAGCTTAGCTTTCTTTGCTGGAAAAGAGATTTTTACCTTTTGGAAATATGAGCTAAAAATGAAATACAATAGAGCTCTAATAACCATGGGGGCAGAGTAGGAACCCATGGCAAATCTGCTTCTTTTTCTTCTTTCTTCATTCTCCCGCTTATCTTCTTTCTTAACTGTCCTTCAGCTTGGAGTTTTTCTTTTTTTTTTTTTTAAAGAAATTTATTGAGAAAAATATGTGAAAGCCCAGTTAGGGTAAGTGCACTTAGGATTTCACCTATATCCCAGGAAAGGATGAAAAAAGAGAAAGCAAAACTTATGCCTACAGTTTATAAAGCAAGAACATTATACCATCTTCCAATCCCCGACTGAGGATTTTTAAAACCATTTAAAAGAATGAAACTAAAAGCAAGTGAAGCTAGGGGCTTATCCAGCTTTCTACTTGGTTTTATTTACCCTAGTCTATTCTAAAGAAAACAAAAATTAATTGACTTTTCCATTTAAAAATATACTTATTTATTTGAGAGATAGACAGAGAGAATGGGAGTGCCAAGACCTCCAACTACTGCAAACAAGCTCCCAATATATATGCCAACTTGTGGGCCTGGCTTAGGTGGGTCCTGAACTCGGGTCCTTTGGCTTTGCAGGAAAGCTCCTTAACCTCGAAGTCATCTCTCCAGCCCAGACTTCTCCATTTGCTTTGAACTCCTGATATTGTACCTGGTATCAAATACAGTCATCCCACAGAAGGTAAAGTAGGTTGCTTCTAGGAATCCTGTGGATCCCCAAAAGTGTGGATGTACAAGTCCTTATGTAAAATGACACAAAATTTGCATATACACCATGTAATCCTCATGATATTAAATAATTTCTAGAGTAATCATGATACCTAATGTAATATAAATGCTAGGTACATGGTTAGATATTATATTGTTTAGGAAATCATGACCCAAAAAAGCCTATACCCATGTAGCACTATATATAGGCATATATATATATATATATATATATATATATATATATATATATATATATATATAAAATTTCCTTTTGTAAGTTTAAAATTTTTATTTAGTTACTTATTTATGAGGAGGAGATAGAAAGATAGAAAGAGAGAGGAAAAGAAAGAGAGAAAGAATGGGTACACCAGGGATTCCAGCCATTGCAAACAAATTCCAGACTCATGTGCCACCTTGTTCATTTGGCTTTATGTGGGCTCTGGGAAATCAAACCTGGGTCCTTTGGCTTTGCAGGCAAATGCCTTAGCTGCTAAGCCATCTCTCCACTCATTTCTTTCACTCTCTTTATTTTATTTTATTTTTTGTGGTAAGATCTCACTCTAGCGCATACTGACCTGGAATTTACTATGTACTCTCAGGTTGACCTTGAACTCACAGTGATCCTCATACTTTGGCCTCCCGATTACTGGGATTAAAGGCAAGTGCCATCGCACCTCACAAACACAAAATATTTTGAAAACAATTTGGATCCAAGGTTGATTGGACCCAAGAATGTAGAATCAGTGGATACGGAGTGCTGACTGTAATCTCTTTCATCTTTCATATGTCAGTCACATCCATCCCATTCTGACTGCTCTCCAGAGTTCTGCTGTATTCCCTTAGATTTACAGCCAACTTTCCCAATATTGGCAGACTCAAGCTTCTGACCTTTAGGCCAGCTGATATCATATCCTTTATTATTATTATTATCATTATTAGTATTAACAACATATTTTGCATGGATACATAATGTGTTGGTAACCAGCTCTTTTCCCTTATTCCTGTGCCAATTCCAGTCTCAGTAGGGTTGCAGGTATTCCCTATGGGATTGTGGGTTATGTGTTATGGGATCAGCAGTGAGTTATCTTTTGGAAGTTATACCTTCAATCTACCATATTCAGAGGTTAATATAGCAAGGGAGATTGATGCATTGTTGTTACACATCTAATTTTATTGCTCTTTTAAAAATATTTTATTTATTTTTGAGAGAGAGAGGGAAGCAGATGCTGAGAGAATGGGCACATGAGGGCCTCTAGGCACTGCAAAAAGACTGCAAACACATGTACCACTTTGTGCCTCTCACTTATGTGAGAACTGGGAACTCAAACCTGGGTCCTTAGGCTTCATAGGCAAGCACCTTAACCACTAAGCAATCTCTCCAGCCCTTCATTACTTTTTGTTGAAGTGCATATGACCATGGAAAACTATGAGAATTTCAATGGTCACTTGAGTTGTAAGGACAGTGATTTGGAAATTATTCTTTAAGAAGCTGTACAGTGTTCCTTGACTCCATGGAAACATTTCTCCTTCTATTATACCTTGCTGATGACAGAAAGAACAAACATGTAGCCACAACCCTGTCACTGGTCCATTCATAGATTAACCCTAACTAAGAGCTTACTTGGTGCTGGGTGCTAGGTTAAACATTTATATCACCAACCTGTTAAATTTCTGCCTGAGCTTGTAAGGAAAATATCCATTATTTTTCAGAGTGAACAGAAGGCTAGCTGCCTTTTGGAAGTAGGTTAACTAGAGTCATGGAGTAGGAAATTGAACAGAAATTAGGCTGATGCCATTTCTCAGCAGGCAGATCAATTTGGGTGTTTCTCTTACACTGGAGCTTAACTAAGAATGTTGGTTCTCACTATTTCTCATAGGTGCTTTCAATTCTTTTTTTAATTTTTAAAGTTTTTATTGACAATTTTCATAAATATACATAATGTATTTTGATGATAATTCCCATCCAATTACCTTCTTTTGTCCCACTCCAGTCCCTGTCTCCTTCCAACTACACCAGGTAATTCCTCTTCTAGGTTGAGAAAACCTCCCCCATTCATCAGTGACTGAATGTTGATGATTCTAAAATTTTCGGTTTTGTGCAGGTAATGACGGTTGCTATGAAGTCATGAAAACAGCAGGCAGAGTACAAAGTACTCTTCTCTATCCCATTGCCCTTATGTTTTATTAATTAATTTATTTATTTTCAAATTTGGGGCAAGGTCTCTTACTGGCCTGGAACTCACCAAGTAAGCCTGATTGACTGGCCAAAACAAACAAACAAACAAACAAACAAACAAACAAACAACAACAACGACAACAACAAAAAAAACCCAGGAATCTGATCGTCTCCACCTGTCTAGGGATGAGATTACAAGAGCACACCACTACACTTGCCTTTTTATATTAGTTCTGGGGATCAAACTCAGGTAATCATGCACATAAGTACTTTACTGACTGTATCATCTCCTAAACCCAACTTCTCTAGGCTGTAAACATATACCATTTGGTAAAATTGTGAAGTATTGACAACAACTTGTTCAAATGCCATTCTCTTGTTCTTCTCAGTCAACTTAAACCACAATAGCATACACATTAGATTAATCAGTGCTGACCACCTATGAAGTTTCATTTATTATTTATATTATATTTTCTTTCTTCTTCAGATTATTTTGATGAATTTTATGAATCTTCAGGTTGACTGGCATTTTTCTTACATTATCATTATTCTTTCCCTGCAGTCATTTTAAATAGATATATTTCTAGTCCTTGAATAGTAATATATTATTTCATAGTTTCTGTTTCTCTGCTGAGTTTCCAAACTTCTCATTTTTCTAACTGAATTAAGACACTGAGCATAGTAACAAGACTTGTTATAAATTAATTCTCTAACTATGTGATTTAGCTAACACTGGACCTCACTTCTGGTTTTGGTCATTTGTACTGAGAAGTGTATATAGCTACTTCAAATGTCAAGTTGAGCTTGAATGTCCTCAAGACATTGTGAATGTACTGTTGGAAGCATCTTCTTCCCTTCTTCATTCCCCTCTTGACTCTTTTTCCTCCTCATCTGTAAATTTCTCTCAAGAGTTTTGCTGCCTTTGCATCTTCAGCAATAAGCACATTCAGATTCAGTGTTCATCTTTTCTGGTCTGTCAGTGGGAATAGCTCTGGATCATTAAGTATGTCAACCACAGCTGTACTCTTTGGTGTCTGCCTCATGCACATGTGTTCATAGTCTTCCTAAGACATGGACAGCTTGCACACAGGACACTGGGCCTCTCCTTCTATATTCTTCTCTTTCCAGGACTCCTCCATCACATTCTGCAGTCTTTGTTGTCTTGTTTCTGTGTTTTCCAGGTGTCAGCTTTCCTTTCCTGAAGAGATACCATTTATCTACATTTAAAAAATATGTATGATGTATAATTTTAAGCAATTAGAAGATTTTGATATATAGTTTTGGGATTTTTAAAAGGTTTTGAACATATTTTGTGGTTAGTAAGGGCAGATATACTATTTTTTAAATTAATGGTTAACATTTATTGAGCAGTTATTCTTTATTAGACTCTAGATAAAACACATTTGCACATTATCTCATTTTATTCTTCCAACAACCATGGTAGAGACTATTAAGGTTAAATCCTGTATTGTGCAAGAGCCTAATATCTCATTATTTGACTTTCTAGAGAATGAGATCTTTTTTAATTAGTTATGTGCACAGTATATTTATAGCCATATTGGTACCACTGTTAGGCTCCTCCCTGTCCTCCCCTCTCTGCAGAGACCCTCCTTTTTGAGGAATGTGTGTCATGAATTGTGGGGCCATCAGTTATGGATAAGAGGCAATGGCTCTATGCATAATGTCCCACCATGTGGATCTAATAATATTTCTCCCCCATCTTCTGCAAATTTCTCTGAGCCATGATGGGTTTGTTTTAGTTCTACTTCAGTGATGAGGTCTTGGGAGCCTCTGTGTGTCTGGATATCTGGTTTGGCAGGAGTTGAGTGTTCTCTGTGTCTATCTCTTTCACTCTTGTGCTGGTGTCAGGTTCACCAAGAAAGCAGCAATTTGTACATTTCCCCAATTACTCTTGGTTTCAACTGGGGCCATGGTGTGGTGTGATGGGCTGATTCTCTTCTTAAGATCTGGGTCCATCTGATAATAAGAAGAAAATTCTCCAATGGATAGTGAAGCCAGAACTAGATAAATTGGATACCCACTATTATTTTAGAGAAAATTAAATAGATGTAGGCCTATTGTAGCCCACAATTGGTGGGAGCTTGATAATGGGAAGCAGGCTCATTGTTTTGGATATGGTTCTGACCTGTTTTCCAGTTCCAGCTATGGGTTCTGTTCCACTGAGTGGATCAATTAGCCAAATCAAGAGCAGTTGGATACCAGTCATGATTGTGTGACAGTGCTGCAGTTTTGAGCATCATGCCAGGTTGTTTGCTGCTGAGTAGCATAGACCATGAGTTGTTTGGACAGATGTTGGACATTTTCCCCCAGTTGCTCATGTAGCACCTACTGGCACTAGATGAGCTAACTATCAGACTGACTGTCTTCCAGGTTCCATACAGGTCACTCCATATTCTGTAACAACAGCATATGATGGTGTCTTCTGCAGTAAGGTCTTACCACCAACCTTTTGTGGGTCATCAAGTACTCTGACAGAAATATGTCTTCTTTTGGGAAGCCTTGTAGGTCTCTCTGACCAATAGTTCATTGTATATGTTAAGCACATGCTGGTACTAGGAGTTACAGGTAAGTACCAAGGAAAAGAAGTAAAGAAAAAAAAAGATAGGTAATATAAAAGAGGCAGAGAGAAGAGAGAAAAGAGAGAGAGAGAGAGAGAGAGAGAGAGAGAGAGAGAGAGAGAGAGAGAGAGAGAGAGAGGGAGAAGCAGGAGAAGATTAAGGTTAGTCTTTATCATACCTTCTCTAGGGCCCTGTGATTCAGGTGTTCCCTCTAAGGACATGAAGAAGCTTCAACCATTTAGACTGTCTTTTATGATATTGAATTTTATGGTACCACTGCTATTTGGGTCCAGTTTTGTTTCTCCACCCCCACCCTTAACCTTCCCTCCTGTTGCCTCCTCCCTATGTAATATACCACATAAATAAGCTTAAGCACAAAAACCACATGATCATTACAATATCACATCATGGCCAAAACATTGGAGAGGATAGGCATGGATGGTTTATATCTCAACATAATAAACGCTATATATAAAGCTCCTAAAGCCCAAATAATACTTATTGGTGAGAGTCTGGAGGAATTCCCATTAAGATCAGCAACAAGACAGAGGTGTCCACTCTCACCTCTGCTCTTCAACATAGTACTGGAAGTCTTAGCTCAAGCAATAAGACAAGAAAAAGAAATAAAAGGGATACAAACTGGAAAGGAAGAAGTAAAGTCAACCCTATTCACAGATGACATGATTCTATACATAACAGACCTGAGAACCTTCATCTGAACACTCTTAAAGGTGATTAACTCCTTCAGCAAAGTATCAGGATCCAAAATCAATGAACAAAAATCAGTAGACTTTTGCTGGGTGTGGTGGCACATGCCTTTAATCCCAGCACTCAGGAGGCAGAGGTAGGAGGCTCACCATGAGTTCGAGGCCACCCTGAGACTACATAGTGAATTTCAGGACAGCCTGAGCTAGAGTGAAGCACTATCTTAAAAAAAAAGTCAGTAGAATTTCTATATGCAAAAGACAAAGATTATATGCAAAAGAGAAAGAAATAAGTGGCATTGTCCCATTTCAATAGAAACGACACCAAAAAATACCTTGAAGTAACATTAGCCAAGGATGTGAAAGACCTATACAATGAAAACATAAAAACACTCAAGAAAGAATTTGAGGAGGACTTGAGAAAATAGAAAGACCTCCCATGCTCCTGAATAGGCAGAATTAACATTGTGAAAATGGTAGTCTTACCAAAGGCAATATACAGATTTAATGCAATAACAATAAAAATCCCAACATTGTTCTTCACAGAGAAAGAAAAAAAATTCTGAAAATTCATATGGAATGGCATAAAGCCACAGATATCCAATCATATCCTCAGTCAAATATAAAATAAAATAAAAACCCTCTGGAGGCATCACCATACCTGATCTAAAGCCATATTACAAAGCCATAGTAGTAAAAATAGCATAGTACTGGCATAAAAAACAGGATTATAGACCAATGGAACAGAATCAAGGACCTGCACTTTGGGTCAAGTCACTACAGTTACTTGATATTTGACAAAGGCCCTAACACTGTAGGCTGGAAAGAAGACAGCATGTTCAACAAATGGTTCTGGACAAACTGGATAACCATCTGCAGGAAAATGAAACATGATCCACACATCTCACCATGCCCAAAAATCAAGTCCAAATAGATCAAAGACCTCAATATAAGACTGGAAACTCCGCTACTACTGGAAGGAAAAAGGAGGAACTTTCCATGATATAGGAATGGGAAAAGACTTCCTGAATAAAACCCCAGTAGCTCAGAAACTTAAACAATCACTCAACCATTGGGATCTCAGGAAGCTGAAAAGTTTCTTCACAGACAAACATACAATAAGCAGAGCCAATAGTTTTCCTACAGAGTGGGAGAAAATTTTCACTGGCTATACAACTGACAGAGGCTTAATTTCTAGAATCTACAAAGACCTCAAAAACCTAAACAATAAAAAGTCAAACAACCCACTTACAAAATGGGGAAGAAACTAGACAGATATACTATTGTAATATACATGCATAATGATTCACTGATCTCCAAATATCCATGTTGTTTCAAGTTTTAATGTTACATGTTGCATCTTCAGTGGTAAAACTGACAACTTAAAATATACTTTTATTTATTTATTTGCAGAGAGAGAGAGAGAGAGAGAGAGAGAGAGAGAGAGAGAGAGAGGGAGAGAAGGGTGAAGGAGTGAGAGATATAAGGGGCTGGAAAGTCCACTTTATACATCTGGCTTTATATGGGTACTAGAGAATTGACCCTGGGCATTTAGGCTTTGAAGCAAGCACCTTTAGCCACTGAGCAATATCTTTAGGCCCAAACTAGCGAAAAAAGAAAAAAAAAATCAAAGATATTTCTCCTAAGATTTTTTGATCATCTTTTAATTATTAAGAAAAAAACTTGAGGTAAATAAAACTATTATAAATTTCAGGAAGGGTTTATTTATACTCTTAAAAAGCTTTAAAGTCTAATTACTAACCATAGAATTTGAGCACAGATTACTGAATGTGTATTGGTAGCAAATAGGATGTTGAAGTGTCTAACAAAAATATGAATAAAATTAGAATATTGCTTCTATTAGGTTGACAATTAAACTGAAAATCCTCAACTTCTCAAATGACCAGGCACTTTTTTATACTACTTGAGTATGCAGACTTTTTTAAACAAAGAATTGTGGCAAAATATATTGTGAGTACTATAATATTCATTTCCTTTTAGTAATTCCACTACTTGGAAGCATTCTTCATGTGAATTGAAATTGTATGGAAATTCCTCTTTCATTTTGTTAAATATGGAAACAATCTTAATATAATATTATGGGACTGTGATCTTACCGAAGAAGAAACAATTAAGTTATTGATAACAATATTGACACAACTTCAATAATATTTAAATGCCTGTATTTTAGTAAGGAATGAATATAGCAAACTTTAAATCTGTGTAGAGTTTGTGCCAGATTATCGTAATACACCATACATGTAGGTAAGCATAAGAAGGTGTATAGAAGTGTTTATGTTTGAACATGGAATCAATAACTTCACTAATGGTTCATCTTTCTTCTATAATAAATACAAGAGAAAGAAACAATAATGTCTGTACATTCTAAGCAAGTAAGAAAAAGAGTTATAGATATTTTAATATCTACATAGAAAATGAAACTAAATTTATTACAAGAGAAACAGACAAAAAGCAAGAAGGGACTTTGATATTTCTGTACAACATAAACACACTGACAATTCCACATTATAACAATATTTAGTAATAAAGTATACCAAAGACACTCCATATGAGTAATTAAAATGATGACGTATCTGTCCATGAACAAATTATTCAAGTCTTAGCTGTGCAATATATCAATAAATGTCAGCAATTTTGTAAACAGCTAAATACATGGAGACTTATTTCATTTTCTGATAAACTTGTACTAACTATAATAATAAGAAGAATAACTATGTGCTAAAGGCTTTAGTACACACAAACTGTAACTTATCCTCATAGTGTTGGCATTGGTATACATCATTAAGTTCCCAATTTTGAGCATATAAAATTTGGATACCGTGTTACATGGGGCATTCATTTGCATAGTCTATGTTTTTCAATTCATACCATAATAGAACATCTTGTGGAGTTTAGGGTATAAAATTTCTTAACTAAATCTTGTACATATATTGAAATCATATGATTATTTTAGACAATAAACCTGACTAATATATTCAAACATATATTATGTATATATGTTATACATAATATATAATTTAAGCAATATATGTGATTGTTTTAGTCAAAGTATATGTTTAGGTATTTAAGCATTTGTATATGATCACTTTTAAGCAAAAAAGAAAAAAAAAACCTCAACACAGCTGTAATTAGTTAAATACACCATACTTAAGTAAATAAATTTGTCCATGGTATAAAATGGCTAATTTAATTTATGGGGTCATCTCAAAAGCATAAGGAGTGGGGCTGGAGATAGGTTCAGTGGTTTAAAGCACTTGCCTTAGGAGTAAAACAACCTGTGTCAAATTCCCCAGTACTCTCACAAGCCATATGTACATAGTGGTGCATGTACCTGGAATTTGATTTCAGTAGCTGGAAGCCCTATCACATCTAAATTCACTCTCTCTCACTCACTCTGTCTGTATCTCTGCTTTCAAATAAATAAATAAAATTTAAAAATATTTAAAAGAGGGCTGGAGAGAGGGCTTAGCGGTTAAGTGCTTGCCTGTGAAGCCTAAAGACCCCGGTTCGAGGCTCAGTTCCCCAGGTCCCACGTTAGCCAGATGCACAAGGGGGCGCACGCGTCTGGAGTTCGTTTGCAGAGGCTGGAAGCCCTGGCGCGCCCATTCTCTCTCTCTCCCTCTGTCTGTCTTTCTCTCTGTGTCTGTCGCTCTCAAATAAATAAATAAAAAATTAAAAAAATATTTAAAAGAATTAGGAGAAATAATTTATGAATGATATTTTGACATGAGATTCAAATCATAAGATCCATACCATAAATTTTATTTAAAACAAATTAAAGTATTAGAATAAACTACCAGTACATTTTTGTTATAAGAAGGACCCTTCTGAATAAAACCCCCTAGAATAGATCTTGCAGTTTTGACTGAAATCTGGTAAGCTTCTTCAAACATATGTTTTCAAATTTTAGATCATGCAAAATTTACTATGATAGCTTATAACATATATATGTAAAAATTTATTGATACAAAGAAGAAGCTAAACACACATACATACACAGAAAATGAAAAAGAAGAAAGGAACAATTTCTAGAAAGAAATTGGTTAAGAAATATGTGAGAACATATTTTGCTTCAGCAGCCATCAGAAAATATGAAACAGTAGCCTTGTTCTCCAAAATAAGAATGGACAAAATGAAGGAAGAAATGTTCATATCAAGTATGTTATCATGAAGGAACTGGCAATTGGAGCATAACTATTGAATTTTAAGGCAGTTCAACAGTATATATCAAAGTTTTTATTTCTGTTCTGTTAGAGCAAGTGTTTTTACTCTAGAAAAAGTGTCATATGAATATTTCAATCTATTTTTGTTCATAGTAGCAAGATTTGCAAACAACGTATAAAAGTATTAAATAGCAAAATGCCTCAATAAACAATCATACAAATATATTCTACAGCTGTTAAAATAAATTGGATGGATATTTAAAAGTGAACCAAGGCATATTTTTAAGTGGAATAAACATGTCATGGAGAAAAGATTAAAGTAGTTTCTTACTGAAGCAAAATTTGTTTTTTAAAACCCTCAACCAGTTCTTTACTGCCTCTCAAATGTGCCCTGATGTACAGTTTATTTTGTAAATGTCTTCCATGGGTGAGTGTTGTGGAAGGTTACAATGTCCTGCTGACACTTCTGTAGGCCTGTGAATTCATCTTAGGTTCCAGACTTGTTCACCCCACTTGGCAATAGAAAATTCTACATGGCTAATCAGATAAAAATGCTGAGTCAAAGAAATAGCTTGCCAAACATTACATTTATGATGCTTCCAAGCACTTATTTTGCATTATTTAGTTTTCTTATAATTATAACATCTAACAGAATAATCTCCATCCTTACTTTCACTGTATGCACTTTTTCCTTGGCTCCAGAGAGATGATACAAGTATTTTAATGATGAACTCAAGAGTGGTGGAATATTCTATTTCCCAGAATTTTATCTACTGATGACTGTCCCTTTCCTAAGATTAACTCTTTTGAGAGAATTGTTTCAGTCATAAAATAGTATGTTGATTTGAGGGAAAGACAATATTATTCTTTATATTCATTTTTAAAACAGTTTAATATACTACTAATCAGTTTAAAAATAAGAGCCTTAGCCTGTGTGCCTCCGCTTATGGGAACTTTCTAGGATTTGGTTGAAATTATATGATGAGAATTCATATTCTTTTCTTTTTGATCCTTCATCTTAGGTACACTTAAGTATTAAATGAATTATCTTTTCTAACTAAAAATCACTCAAGTTTTTTGTTATTATTCTCTTTTGGAACTTCTATCGATCTACCTATCTGTCTGTCTGTCTATCTATCTATCTATCTATCTATCTATCTATCTATCTATCTATCTGTCTATCTATCTATAATTTATCTATGATATATCTATCATCTATACATAAAGGCTGTTTCGTATATCTCACCATTGATCTTTCATTCTTTTTCATCTTTAGCTCACAACTCATTCATAGGAGTGGGTTTAACATTTATTTTAAACTAACAGTTTTTATACTTGAACATAATGTGTTTAATCCTCTCCCAATATCTTCCTTTGTCCATCTCACTCCCTTCCACTGAAATCCTTCTTCCTTTTCCCAAGTATTCCTTCGATTCCTTCTGCTCTTATAACATTTTTCCTGCTTCCATCATTTAGAACTCTACAGTTTTCTTTTAAATTTATTTTATTTATTTATTATTTATTTGACAGAGAGAAAGAAGCAAATAGAGAGAACGGTTGCAGCAGGGCCAATAGCTACTGCAAATGAACTCCCAACACATGTGCCACCTTGTGCATCTGGCTAATGTGGGTCTTCGCGAATCAAACCCAGGTCCTTTAGCTTTGTAAGCAAGTGCCTTAACTGCTAAGCCATCTCTCTATCCAGACACTACATTTTTCTATCAATATATTTGCCACCCATGCTTATTACTGCTGAAGTTTAAATAGCTAAGAAATGGAATCAACCTAGGTACCCATCAACTATTGAATGAGTATTGTAGATGTTGAACATGTTCAGAATGGAGTTTTATGCAGCTGTAAAGAAAATTGAAAGTACAAGTTTTTCAGGAAAATGGATGCAGAGGAAAAATATTATGCTAAGTAAGGTACTCCAGCTCAGAAATAGCACATGTTCTCTTTCATATTCTAAACTTAACTTTGAATTTTTAAATTTATCTGCAAGTTGGAGTAAGGGTTAGTAGACCAGGAAACTACACAAGAGTTCTTCAGAGAGTCATTTAAATATTGAGTATAGGAAGCATTATGTCTTCATGTGGGAAGCATTAAAGTGACTACTTAGCTAACACAAAAATTCACTTAACAAGACACATAAGTTATGTCACTGAATTTTTCTCACTTGTTCATGAAGTTCAAACTATTTTTAGTACACAATAGATAAAATACTTGAGATAATTCAAATAAGCGTTATTAATGTAATATACCATTGATATGTAGTAAATAACATCATACCAGGTTTCTTGGAATCTGTATCACTTTAAATAGATTGCATTTATTACAGTAATTCATGCATAGATGCAAAATTATTTTGATTTCTGGATTCATATGCTAACAGGATTATTAGAGGTAAAAAAAACTCCATTATATATCTTATATGTTGATAGATGATAGAGATGGTAGATGATAGGTGAAAATATTACACAAATAAAAATTCAGACCCAGATAATTTCAGAAATTTGGAAAAAAAACTACAGATTTTAAGACATAAATCATATGAGCTTTCTATAAATTCTTCTAGAATAATAAAAGAGAGAGAACACTTCCCAAATTATTCCATGAAGATACATGACTCCTGATACCTAATGTATCACATGTAAAAGAAGGACAAGGAGAAGCAAGAGCAGCATAGATTAAAAAAAAAAAAACATAATCATATTAAAGAAGGTAATTATACCAACTAAAAGAGACAATTTACTATGTGATTACTTTTCTTAGACACAAGTTTGGTTTAACTGTAAAAGTTTAATATAATGCACCAATGCAAGAAATACGATGAAATAGTCAATGATACTATAAAGTAATAAAATAAGAAATCTGGTTAAACTTTCTATACAAATGATGAAGGGAAAGAAACATATTCAATCTGATGGAGCCTACACAGAATACTTATAAGAAAATACCCTGGCGCCAACACCATATATATTGGTAACAAAGAAAATAGTTTCACTCTAAGATAAGGAGAAAGACAAGAAGATTTATTCTTACCATCTGCATTCAGCATTACACTGACATTTCCTGCCTGTACCATAGGATCTGGAGAATAAAACCCATCAAAACTGGAGAGGAAGAAGTAAAATCATTTTTATTAGCAGGCAATATGAATGTATACAAAGAAAGCATCAAGGAAACAAGAATTAAGCTATTTTAACTAATGAATAATGTATCAAGTTATTGGACATATGATCAAGATACAAAAAAACCAATTACCTGCCCATATATTAGCACTATATATGTAGAAATTAAAATACAGAACCAATAACACTGATGCACACATAAAAATATTTTTAAAACTACATTTGGAAGATTTTTGCAAGCGATAAACAGTAAATTGATGAGATAAATTTTATAATATCAAAACAAGTATTCTCTCTCTCCCTCTTTCTCTGTCAAATAAATAAATAAATACATAAAATATGTTTTTAAGAGGGCTGGAGGAATGGCTTAGCAGTAAAGGCATTTGCCTGCAAAGCCAAATGAGCCAGGTTTGATTCCCCAGGACCCATGTTAGCCAGATGCACAAGGTGGCATGGGTGTCTGGAGTTAGTTTGCAGTAGCTGGAGGCCCTGGTGTGCCCATTCTTTCTCTCTCTCTTTCTCCCTCTTTCTCCATTAAATAAATAAATAAATAAATAAATAAATAATATATTTTTAAATAAAAGAAATAGATAGATATACCATATTCTTGGATAAGAACACTCAATATTAGTATCTTGACAGGTTCATGTGTACTTCAAAAGAGTATTAAGTCCTAATCAAAATCCCAGAAAGCTTTACTGTTTTTTTTTTCCTGTTAATATAAGGAAACTAATTCTAAATTCATAGAAATTCAAAATTTACCAAATCTAAAAAGAAAATTGAAGAACTAATCCCATCCAACTTGAAGACTTACACCTATTTAGTAAGCATGGTCATGTGTGGTGACATGTAGCTGTAACCACAGCAAGAAAGAGGCAGATGCAAGAGGGTCTCTATCCTTGTTATGTAGGTATTTATCACTATCAATTGTTTGTTTCTTTCTGTTTTAAAAGTGAACTAGGTTGGAATATGATGGGGTTATAACTACAGATGCAAAGTTTGTACAGAACACAAGTATATCAAAGGTACCTGGAAATTTGGAAGTGAGAATTTGGGAGTTCTGACCTACTCACTCCATTTGCACATACTCTTCATCCCATGGGGAACAGAGCTTGGGTAACCAGGAGCCAGAAACTGGAGAGTATGGGACAAGTGGTCAGCTTCTACAGTGGCTCAGGAAAATAGGGATTTAGGTGCCCAGGTGGCTGACAATCAGGAAACCAGAGCAAAAAGCCTGCTTCCTGAAGCCATATGCATGGTTCAGGCAGTCCCAAGGTAACAGCAGGGGTACCTAGACCAGGGAACTGGGAGGTGAGAAACCAACCAGAAGCTTTGGCCTACTTACTCCTTGTGTGCACCAACAGAAGCAGGAAATCCAGGAGTTGGGAGCCCTGGGAACATTCAATCAGGGAGCAAGGGGCCGGCTTTTGTTAGCAAGCTCCCATGATCCAGGCAGCCCCAAGCCAGCAACAGGAGAACAAGGACCAGGGAACTGGGAGGTGCTGAAGAAGCTGGGATCTCTGTCCATTTCCCTCTGCCCAAATACCTCCTTAAGCAGGGGATCTGAGAACTGGGGACCCAGGGGCTAATCAGTAAGGAGGCAGAGCAAGGGGCCTGCTTCCTCAGCAAGTTAGCATGGTCAAAGCAACCCCAAAACAGCAACAGAGGAACTGAGAGGACATATGGCCTACTCACTCTGCACACACAGTGGTAGCAGGACCAGGGAAGTGAGCATGGGGAAGAAACTGGAAGTTCTGGCCAACTCTGTGTGCATACCCTCTGGAGTGTGGGATCTGGGAGTTGTGGACTCAGATGCCATTCAATTAGAAAGGCAGAGCAAGGGACCTGCTTCCGGAGCACTCTATGGTCCAGACAGCTCCAAGAAGGTAGCAGGGGAACCCATGACCAGAAAACTGGGAGGTGAAGAGGGGAATGGGGAGATCTTGCCTTCTTGCTGGAGCAGGTGATTGCCCAACTGTTTTCTAATTGGACATGAGGTCTGCTCAGTGGGAGAGACTTCATATCTGGTGATGGAAAATAAGTCAGAATCCCATGTTGAGAAAACTCAGACTTCAGAGGCTAGCTCCCACTGATCTCTGAAGAAGAAGAGTGGGCTTGAATATGGAAAAATATCTCAAATATTGTTGCATACCCCCTTTCTGCTCTTACTCTTGGTTAAAGAATGAATAACCAAGCTCCATTTCTAAGAGAAGATCGCCAAGCCCCTACCACAACACTTGGCACCTCTGTCATATCTTCCAGGGCTCAGGAGAAATGGTAGAGGAACAGATGACAATTAATACTACCCTTACTGCTAGCTTGACATCCAGGTCCAGGGTAAGTGACTGACACAATGATCAATCAAAACCTATCAAGGCATAAATCCAGAGGCTACAGAGATCTAAATCAACTTAAAACATTTTATTTATTTATTTGAGAGAGAAAGAAAGAGAAAGATGGGGGGAGTGCAGAATAGTCTCTCCAAGACCTCCAGCCACTGGCAAATGAACTCCAGACGCATGTATCACATTGTGCATCTGGCTTATATGGTTCAATATGAGGGATCGAACCTCAGTCTTAACTGCTAAGCCATCTTTCCTCTTGACAAAAGTGAAAAGTAATTCCGTGGAGAAAAGTTTTTATTTCAAAAAATGATGCTGGAACAATTATAAATAGATGGAATTTACTGTATACAATATGATACCAATTGGAAAATAGCTTAGTAGCTTCTCTCTTTCTTTTCTTTTCTCTTCTCTCTCTCTCTCTCTCTTTTGAGATAGGGTCTAGCTCTAGCCCAAGCTAACCTGGAATTCATTATGTAGTTTCAGGGTGGCCTTGAGGTAATAGCGGTCCTCCTACCTGTACCTCCTGAGTGCTGGTATTAAAGGTATGTGTCACCATGCCTGACACTTAGTGATTTCTTGAACTAAACTAAAAAGAATTGTTAATGTTTAACAATTATTTTTTAAATTAAAGCCAAATTTAATTCAATTTAAATTTTAATTATCTTTTAAATTTTTAGATTAAAAAGTACATCATGAGGGTACTTTGGGATATGATAGATAATGTTCATTATCTTCACTGTGGTGATGCTTTCATTGGTGTGTACGTAGGTTGACATTGTTTAAAATTTTCATCAAAGTATTCTTGGTTTACTTCATGTCAATTATGCCTCAGTAAAGTTTCATTAATACTACATAATATAGGGTGGATTTTAGGTTTAAAATCTATTCACAAAATAAGGGTGAATAGTTTTAATAAAATCATCATAATGAAAAATGTGATACCTTTGCTCTTACTTTGTATTTATCATTTCATCTAAATTTTCATTAATACTTTGATGTTTATAATACTGTGCACTTCTATAGCAGAATAATCTGAAGTTCAAAGTATTAAAATGATTATCGGGAGGAAGAGAAGATGGGTTATGCATAAACAATATGTGCTATCACTACATCTTGCCTGTGGTTGAAATGAGAAGGGTGAAAAAGGGTGAAATGGGAATTTCTGTTGATTTTCAATTGAGGCTTGCAGGAAGTAAGAAGGCTTGCATTTGCTATGGAAATCTTATATGGATGAAAATGAAAAATACGTGTTTCCAATAGTGGAACAGGTACACTAGTATGTTGCCAAATTTTTAACCATTTGAAACTTCAAGTTGGACCTCTTTGCATCTTAAAAATGTTTATTAGGTTTCTCCAGTAGAGGTGGTCACAGTTGTGAATTGACATGGAAAACAGCTTATACAAATGATAATACCTGACTGATCCTGAGCAAAATAAATATTAGCTTTATCTTAGCTCAGTATTTCAATTACTGCTACAAGGAACAATGTTACATCTATTCTGAGTAGATCCAGACAGACTTGAATAAGCAAAGGTTTTCCTGATGACACTGTAAGTGGAAATGCTCTTTTCAGAGTCCCTGTTCACACGAGGTACTCCTGTAACTCTTGTCACAAAGGTTATGGTATTGTATAGAAGATAGTATTAATGAATTATTGTAAATTGGTAATTTTGAAATCATTTACTCCTCAATGCAAGACAAATAAAAAAGCAACAAGTATCTTCTAAATTAAACACTGAGAAAAATGTAATTCCAGGCTATCATGATGAGGGAATGACCTAAGAGTGTGCTATGTGGATTGGATCTTAAGAAATGATCTACACAAAGTATGACTTAATTCAACTAAAAGAAATGTTATAGGGTGAAAGGAATGCCACATTGACAGTGTAGAAGTTTGGAAAGGGTGCAGCACACAGGTTCTTCTTGTACTTGAATGAAGAAATGTGAGCCCTATCTTGTTATCTATAGTGGACTTTTTAGCAAGAACTAGGCATGATAAATAGACATGGTTGCTCAGATCCTAGTCCCCCCTGAACATCTGGGAGTCTATGTTCATTTACCTATGTTATTTCCTATATGAAGTGACTGAAAGACATATTCATGGCTTCTATTCTAAGATAAGATGCATGAGGAAAGTCTTTCACAGGTCCATAGTTGCTAGCCTTGATCAGGTGATGGTACCTCTAAACAATGGTGGACTAAGAGAAAGAAAGGAATATTAGCCCTTGGATACTCACAGGGAACAACACTGACCTATAGCCTGGAACCCTCACCTGACAAAATATGGGAGACAGAATCATTCCCTTAACTCAGTACAATATCAGCTTACTGTGTTATATCAGCCTGGCTTTCTCCATCTATGCCATCCTATTTTTTTACTAAGTAGAAAGTTGCATGGATACATCATGTGTTAGTACCATCATTTCATCCTTCCTGCCCCCCATTCTGCTGAGGACCTTCCTCAGTGGTAGGTTGGTATTCCCCCTATGTTTGTGGGGTATAGATTTGAAAGTATCAATCAGTCATTTTAAAGGAGAATGTGCCTTTCTATTTTGTACAGGATGGTGTGATGGTTAAATTCTTTTGTTGGGATGGAGAGATAGCTCAGCAGCTAAGGCATTTGCCTACATAGCCTATTGACCCAAGTTCAATTCCCCATCCCCAGTACCCACATAAAGTGAAATACACAAAGTGGCACATGCATTTGGAATTTGTTTGTAGTGTCAAGAGGCTCTTGTATGCCTCTTTCTGTCTCTGTTTCTCTCTGCCTTCAAATTGATAAAAAAATATTTAAAAAAAATTCTTTTGTTAAGTTGATCAGATTAGAAATTGAGACATGCCTCTTGGTTAGGTCTGTCTGTGAGGGTATTTCCAAGAAGGACTGATAAACAGATGAAAGTTTCTCCCTGAGGAGGCCCCTCTTCCAGTGGTGGATTATATACAAAGAAGGTCTGAGAGAACACAGGACCTTTTACCTGGCTGCCCATGCTACTCACTGCTGTGTGCATATGCCCTGTTGCTGCCATCCTTCCCTGACTTTGGAGCCCCACTTAACAAGCCTTCCAGTGTGGACTGAAGAACAGTGGCTCTCTAGGAATGCTGTAGGCCTTCAGTACCAGATGGAGAACACTGAGGCATCCAGCCTCATGGACTGAGAAGCTACTGGGTTCTATGCCTCTCCTGCCTATAGGTAGCTACTGTTGGACTACCTAGATTGTATCATGTACATTAATCCAATAAATCTCCTTTATAATATATATTCATTCTGTCAGTCATGCCCTCCTAGAGAACACTGGTTCATAAGCTATAGCCAATAAAATCTTCCAATCCCGACACACACACACACACACACACACACACACACACACACACACACACACCATATAAAGCGTATAGATGAGAAATCAGCAGATATTTGGGAAGCTGAGTGGAAGCTTGGTCTATGCATAGTATATTCCTGCAACTTTATGTAGAAGAATGGATCCACTGAAGTTCATGAATGGATTCATGAGCATATGGTGAACATAGTTTCTATCAAGTTCTAGCATACTTGGAATGGGACTTCTGAGCTACTAGGAACTTTGCCTGACATCAATCATCATATTGTCCAATGGCATAAGAAAGATCATTATGGTATGTGACAGTAACTTTAATGGAGGAACCATGGTTTATAGGGATGCTAAGAGTCCACGAAGGACTATAAGCAATTAGGATCGTAATAAACATCACAACTACTATTGGTACAACATTATTACAAAGTTTTACTTGCATTAGTCTAGATACTTCACTTCCATTATTTTAGTGATTTCATCTGGTAATTGTATCATGTAGGTATCATCTCACCACTTTATATGTTAGAAATTTCCATCTTAAGGAGCTATATTATTGACCAAAAGTCACATTTACTAAGTGACTGTGAAGACAGAAATGTAAATGGAGAAAGAGTTTCTTCCTGTTTGATGTTTTACTCTTGGTCAGTGATGGGGAGGGGAACATGACAGAGTAAGGTTTTGAGAAATAAGTTTCTTACCTGCAGATACTTCTGCAAGTTGTCAGTGTATGGTCCAGGAATGATGAAGACCTCAGAGACCACTCTGAGGCAAAGATAGAAGGTTTTGTTCTGGGAAAAACAAGAGCTTTCAGGACTGACTCTCAAGAGTGGAGCAATCAACTTGGGATCACAGAGAGTAGACTACATATAGCTCTTCAGTTGGGGGAAGATGAGGAAGGGAAAGTAAAAAACAAAGGTTTCTTTAAGGGAGATCTAAGATATCCCAGAATGTGATACCAGGACAGTAACCAGGTGACTTACAAGATGGGAAGACAGGAAATCATGTCCTGGGGGCATTATCAGGCAAGGAAGGGATAAATGGCTGGGTGGTTCCTTGAGAATGTGGATGACCCGCTCCCTAGTGTCTGTCACCATCCTGCTGTCTTTGGTGACACCATTTTCGGAAGCCCTCAGAATGTTATGATTTCATGTGTTCTCTAACAGTTTTGAGCATTTGAGTTTTTTCCTTCCTCATTAAACAATTGATGAAAATAATTATGATGTATTTTGATAAAGTGCACAGGTTTATGTGTATTTTACTCTTATCTAAAATGTGTTGCATAGAAACTAAATGCGTGGCCCAGATTCCTTTTCACCCTAATTACTTAAAGGCAGGACCATGAGCCTATTTTTGCCAGTCTGTGTATATTCTAGCTTGCAAATGCCAGTTAGTCAGAACTCTTGCAACCCAGTTGTTGCTCAATGGCATACATTTAAGATGCTCTTTTATTGTTTGAAAGAGATGAAAAGGAAAACAAACTACATGATTGAAATGATCTACACTGCAACAGATTTACATTTGATTACTCAAGAATTGCACAAATGCAAGGTAGAAATGAAGAAGGAAAATAATGTGTAATTGAATTCAACACTTCTTCTGAAAGAATTGCAGGAGCCCAAGTTGAAGCAGTGATCTATGTGTTCTGCTAAGTGACTGATCTCCATATATGACTGACTTCGATGAGTAGGCTTGTGTCCTTTGCTTAGCAAGTAGGAAGAATGCACCCTTGTGACACAGTGGGTAGCTTTGTCACCAACCATAATGGGATCTCTGAAAAGCAGATCAAATGACCAAGTCTAATACCCACAGATAGTTCACAGAAAGGAACAAATTGTCACTTGAACCAGCTGACATCTAAAACTGACAGTATTGATGCACGTTTGGTGGTTCTGGAGGGGTCCCCCAGGTTTGTGAACTCCAATTTTGGATTGTTATCTTATTTCTAACAATGAACTGCTAAAAATAGACTCAAGCAAGATAAGTCATTAGTTATTGATTTTATTTAGCGAGGAATGATAATTTATGAGGTTTATTTAGAGGAAAATAAAATCTAGGAAAATGCTGGTGCAGACACACACACACACACACACACACACACACACAGAAGACCAGACATAGAAGCTTCTTCAAATAACAGCCCAGAGAGGATTAAGAAACAGTGAATGACTCAGAGATCAAAAAAAAATCATCCACTGACAACGTAGGAAGGATACCCCCAACGCATGACACAGGTAGAAGGTAAACAGAAAACTACCCAAGGCACAGATACAAAGTACTCTCCCCTTCTCAGGCAGGTTGGTCCTAGTCAGGCTGGGAAGGAGAGACAGGCTCACTTAGGTGTTCAGGCCAGGTCATAGGGCAAAAGGAGAAGGAAGGTGAATGGTCCAACCTGTGGAGATCAG
Source organism: Jaculus jaculus (assembly GCF_020740685.1). Lineage (NCBI taxonomy): Eukaryota > Metazoa > Chordata > Mammalia > Rodentia > Dipodidae > Jaculus > Jaculus jaculus. Next base: position 137,689,344 of record NC_059104.1, read on the forward strand.
ACTTCCAATCAGTTTGAGACTAATCATCAGATTCAGATGTGTAAAGAGAGACCCGATTAGCTAGCAGACTCAGTGGCTGATCCAGCGGGCCGGAGATAAGCAAGAAGCAGGGACATCTTTGCTGGGTATGACAGTGGCATCCATCTTGGGTAAGACAGGATCAGATGTAAGTTTCAGTTTATGGGCAGAATGTTATCTCCTCATTCTCTTTGGGCTTCTGTCCTTGAGTAACTGCATGATTAAAACAAAAACAACAACAACAACCACGTCAACAAAAGTACCTTTCTCTTATTTCTCCCTCAGTAACATATCACCTGACATTTGAGTGAATGTCCTTGCTTTGAGTATTCCTAAGCTTATTGGTTGTCATGAAATTTACATGAAATGAACCTTCTGGTCTTCATCTGTATATTGCATGTTTCTAGTTAACTATCTCCTCTTAGGAATAATAGCAAGTCCATTGTCTAGAAAACAATATTCTTATACTAAAATAATTTAAGACTGTTATAATTGTTTATAATGACCAAAAAATGAATTTTTCTTATTCCTCTGGAGCTTCAGATAAGCATTTAATTTTTGTTCAGCTTCTTACTAAGGAGGTTCCATGCTTTCAAAGCATCCAACTTATCTGGGAGTCCATGAAAATGTGTGCTCTTGGGCCTGGTGAGATGGCCCAGTAGGTATAACCATCTGCTACCCAAGGGTGACAACATAGTATCGGTTCCCCAGAGCCTTCATAAAGCTGGTTGTAGTGGTGCATATCTGTAATCCCAGTGTGTCTACGCTGAGTTGCATGACAGACAGGAGAATCACTAGAAGCTCACCCGGCCAGCTAATGTGGCATGTGCAACAGCAATTAACAAGACACTGTCTCAAACAAGGTGGAAGCAAGCATTGACACCCCAGGCTGTCCTCTGACCAAACTGGTGCACAGGTATATGCATATTCAGTCCCTTTGCCCACCATGTACAAGCATATACATAAGATCAAGGAGAAAAGGAAATGTGTGCTATCAGAACACACCCTGAGTCTTCTGAGTGCACAACTCTGTAGGATGTTTCTAGCATGTAAGGAGGCCTGCATGTAGTCTTGATTGATGTTCAGTCTGGGAGCCACTATAGCTGCACTGTGTTTAATAGAAAAGTGCTATAGTGATTAAACTCTCCCCAAAATGCATGGGCAGTCTTCATAAGACTCTGTCTATGCAAATAAGATATCTGCTTATCTACACTTACCCTTCAAAATGAGATGCTAGTCATTTCCCCTCATTACTAATGAATCCTCCAATGGGAGTTGGGGATTGGAGAGGAAGAAAGAATGAAGAAACTTTTAATCACTGTCTTGTATGCATCCCATGTGGCTGTGAGACTTTTTCTGTTAACCATATCCAGTCCTCACCAACAACCATAGCTTTATTTTATTTTCAATACAAGGGAGCAGAATGAATATAATTCACCTAGATGGCAGAGCTAGTGTGCTTCTGTTCTGTGGTCAAATCAACCCCCCCAAACCTCCCCAGGTGATGTAAATAAAATAAACACAGTATAATAAACACATTGTAAATAAGAAGACATTTGAACTTAATGGCATTGGGCAACTTATCCTTAGTGTTGACTCTGGGAAGATGAAATTAGAGAATGTGTCAAATGATGCATCTTTGAAAGGTGGCAGCTGCTCTTCCAAGTCATGGCCAAAGATATTGTGTACCACCACTGTCTAATTTCAAATCCTTTCACTTTAGAGAGCCTGGACACTGAAACTTTAACATAAAGTCTCCTGAAATGTGTTAATGTTGAAAATGAAAATCTGAATATAAAAACCATGACTATAAATATACTGAATACCAGTGTAAACAAATTCCCTGGGGGCGATTGAACAGGTAACAACCTCAGATACAGTGTAATGATATCAAAATCAGTCTTGCTCCCAAAGCCTGTTTGTCATATCCATGCTGTCTGCTTACTATGGAAAACTGTCCCTTCATATTTATTTTAGCATCTGTACAGGCCAGTGTCTCTTGGGGGAGAATATAAATTTCTATGTCTAATGAAGTTTGCCATGCTCAGTGTATTAGGGACAGTGGTTCAATTGGAGGAATATGTTTAACTAGATCACTTATTCAGAACTCTGGGTCAACAGTACCAGGGAAAAGGTCTCTACACTGGCAAGACACTTCTCTATCTTGCTGTCTATCAGTGGAAGCAGCAATCAATATTGCTGTAATTACTAAGCCTTCTCTTTGGCATAGGTAAAAAGGTAATCCAATCATGGGCAAAGAAAGCTTTTCTAAAATCTTTTTATCCTTCTTTACATATTTATTAGGACATTGAGAACTTATCCATGCAGACTGCCTTTGCTAGCAGGATGTACTCATTGTTGCCTGTTCTCCCCAGACTATCAAGCCATCACCAGAGATAGGACAGGGCTGATGAAATACATGTTGGCTGCTGACTCTTCCAATTCTACTGTGCTCCTCCATGTCACTGGCTCAGACTTGTTCAAGATTGAGATATTTGCAAACTGTCATCTTTCATAAATATCTGCCTTGAGTGACACTTTCTCCCTCAAACAGTTCTCTTTGAAATGCACCTGGCTGGCTTCTAGCCTGAGGAATTTCATTGTTTGTGATAGGTGATTAGCAAAGGATGCTTCTGCATCTTGCTTCCTATGTCTGCTCCTACTGCGGTCCCCAGACCCCACCCTCAGTGTCCCCTTGCCTTCCCACCCCTTTCCGTGGGAAAGTCCTGAGTCATATTTCTGAAAGGCTAGAGATAGCAAATTTGTCAGAGCTATTAGGTAGGATGCTGCAAAAGACACTTTGATTCAATTTGCCAACATGACAGGGAAAAACAAACCAACAGAAATTTGTCAAACTTTTCACAAAAACTTAACTTCCTTTTAAAACACAATTGTCTTAAATCTCCAGGAGGATTCTCACATTGTTAATATGCTTGCAGGGCTGAGTATTGTGTTGTTGACTTTTACCTCCAATTGTAGGAAGACTGCATGTACCAATGGCAAAAATCAGTAACTAGGTTCATCATTATTTACACAGCCAGAGTTTTCTTAGAGTTGATATAGGAGTCCCCTCACCCCAAAACCAAATCAATGTGCTTGAATTCAAGTGCTGGGAATAATAAGGAGTATCAAATTCAAATCTCCAACTGGAAGGATTACTACATTAATTGGAATTACCCTTTATTAGAAATTAATATGTGGAGATTATAGGATAATCAAACATTCTCAGTTCTTAATATATCTGATCATATTTTCTATGCATAATTTATTTGTAAAAGGTTTAACAACTCAACATAGGATTGTTTGTTATATTTTGGATTGGAGAAATTTTAAACACTAGGATCAAGAGAAATTCTAATATTCAGTAAACTAATATTTTTAATACCAATAAATAACATAAATTAGCATATATAATCTTTAACAGTCTTATTTATGCTGCAAAGTTTGAAATGTTTCCATTTATTATTGATTGAGAATCATTTTAAAACTACTTTAAACTGAATATCTTATCTCAGAAGATGAATAGAGTATGGTATGAGTATATAATAAAAATATGTATCTACTAAATATATCCAAAATTCTACTCTTAGTTTTTCAGTTCTATTATGCTATTTTGGATTTTCTGTACAAAGCAGTGTCAAAAATTGGGTCAGTGTGATGTTATATTATGTAATATTACATTATAATATTACATAATAGAATATGCAATGATGCTAGCTAGATTTCCACTAGAATTATTTTACATATTTTACATAAGAATTTTAAGGGGCTGAAGAGATGGCTTAGCTGTTAAGTGCTTGCCTGTGAAGCCTAACAACCCCGGTTAGAGGTTCAACTCCCCAGAACCCATGTTAGCCAGATGCACAAGGGGGTGCACGTGTCTGGAATTCGTTTGCAGTGGCTGGAGGCCCTGGTGCGCCCATTCTCTTTCCTTCTCTCTATCTGCCTCTTTATCTGTCTGTCGCTCTCAAATAAATAAATAAAAATATTACAAAAAAGAATTTTAAGATTTGTGGATTTGATCAACCTTCAATTTATATTACATAATGCAATTCTAATATTATTAATTTCTTTTAAACCTACATTTTTGTCATATTGTCATATATATTTATTTCATGATATTTATTGTATTTTATTTATAGTTTTTTCATATGTATTAGGCAATGATGGACATACAACCAGCAATTGTTAAAATCTTAAGGAGGGCTTGAGAGGTGGCTTAATGGTTAAGGTACTTGCCTGAGAAACCTAAGGACCCCGGTTTGACTCCCCAGTACCCACATAAACCAAATGCACAAAATAGTGCATGTGTCTGGAGGTTGTTTGCATTTGAAGTATTCCTCTCTCTATCAATCTGCCTCTGTTTCTCTATTAAATAAATAAATAAATAAAATATTTTTAAAAATTATTATTAAAAACTTCAGTGTTTTATGGTATATCTGGACTCTAACTTAGTAATGCTAAATGGATAAAAACTATGAATAGCATTGCAGAAGAGTTCACAAATTTAATTACTTTTTACATATTTCAATCATTTTAGAGTTGCTAAAGTACTATTCAATTAAAAATTCCATATAAGAATTTAATTTTCTTCCTGTTAATTCTATCCATAATTGCTATAGCAAAAAATGAGACCCTTCCCCAAAACTGAATTAGATTCACATATTTTGCAGTCTCTGTAACATGTTACCAAAAAATTGTGTCTCACATATTCTCTATTTTTATTCTCATTTTGTGTGTTGTATGGATGTTTGTGTACATGTATGTGGGTACATGTGACCCTGCATGCATGGAGATCAGAGGAGGACATTAGGTATTCTCCTCTGACATTGTCTACCTTATACCCTTGAGGTAGGGTCTCTCCTTGAAACTGGAGCTCTCCATTTTTCTGCTCTGTCATGGTTCTCCTGCCTCTGCTCCCCAGCACTGGGTCCACAGGCACATACAACTATGCCAGACATTTTATGTGGGTCCTAGGGATTGTAATTCTGAACCACATGCTTTTTCAGCAAGTGATCCTATCTACTGAGCCATCTCCTGAACACCTCTCATGTTCTTTTAAAAAGTATTTTGTATGGACAGGAAAGGGTGACAATTCCTCTGCTGTAGGTGATTAACTTTTAAGAAGATGAGGTAACGTTAATAAGCTTTCCTCCTAAGGCAAAGGTGAACTCATCTTATTAGCAATGGAGGTCATTACCTGCTGGTTCTCAAAACCTCTGTGTGTATATATTCCCATATAGTTTATTTCTTGCTTTCAGGTAATTTTTCCATCACCACAATGGAAAAGTATTTGTATAGCAGATAAAAAATAAGCTACAGATCTTATTCTAACATTTTTTTTTACTCTGAATCAAATTTGAGACCTTGATCAGATTGTATAATTTTATCTCTTTATGGTTTTGTGTTTGGGAATTATGAATAGTCTGAACTATAAACTCTTACTATAGGCAAAAAGATGGAGGATAGAGGATATAAAAGTAAACTGTTATCAATATACTACAGATCAGCTAATGACAGTTATTTTTGGTTCTTGCACACATGACCAAAAGTTTTATAATGACCAGTGAAGAATATTAGATAAAAATTTCCTAACTTGATAGCCATTTGACTGTTTAAAGCATATATTGCTTTTGAAATCCTTCAATTCTAAGATTAGAATCTTCTTAAACAATCCTTTAATGAAAATTTGTATTCAAGTATTTATCAAACCTTTATCCAGGAGTCAGCTGGGTTTGCTACTACTGTTTATCCAGTTGGATATCCATCTGATTGAAGCTGATATACATAAATTATTTCATCCCTTTTATTTTTGCCTTGGAATTAATAATAAATCATAAAAGGGGTAGAAGTAAATATCTACATTAAATTGATAGTAAATCCATAAAAGATGTTAGTTTGTTTTTGTTTTTATGTCTTTTAATTTAAATTAATTCTGGTTAAATTTAATGATTATCTTTCTATTAGGGAAGGGACATATGTCAAATCAGAGACTAATTTCACCACTGTAATAATCACTGAATACTATTTGAATACAGGCTTGAAATTTCTTCTACCTAGTTTAGTGTGTTCTTATCAACATCCTTCAGTATTGCGGTCCACTGGTCATTTTGTAGACTGATTTTGCATTTGTTTTAAGTTTAAGAATTATTTAATCCACTTAATAAAACTTAGAGTTTTCCTTCAACTTGAAAACAATGTTTATAGCTTCTCAACTCATAATAGCTAAGAGCTGAAATCAATACAGATGTCCATCATTAGACAAATGGATAAGAAATATATCTACACTATGGAATTCCACACAGCAATAAGGAAAAAAGACACAATGAAATTTGAAGAAAAATGGTCAAACCTGGAACAGATCATTCCCAGTGATCTCACCCAATCACAGAAAGATAATTGCCACATAGTCTCACTCATTTATAGCTTCTAACCTGAATTTACCCAAGTTGATGATGTCAGTAGCAAACATTTCAAGATCTGGACAGTAGGGTAGGTAGGGAGGGGAGGTTAAGGGAGGGAGTAGAGGACACAAATCTGGACCCAAGTGGCAATGGTACCATAAAATTCTACATCCTAAAAGACAGACCAAATGGCTGAACCTTCACAGGCCCTTAGAGAGAACACCTGAGTCACAAGGCCCTGGAAAGGGTATGATGAAGACTGACCTTAATCTTGTCCTGTTTCTCTCTCTCTCTCTCTATCTCTCTCTCTCTCCATCTTCTCTCTCATTTCTCCATCTCTTTTATAATAATTATCTTTTTCTTCCCTCTCTTCTTGGGCACTGACCTGTAACTCCCAGTATCAGCAGGTGGCCAGTATCTACAATGAGCTCTTGATCAGAGAGACCTACAAGGTTTTCTGAAAGAAGACAGATTTCTGTCAGAGTACTTGATGACCCACCAAAGGTTAGTGGTAAGACCCTACTGTTGAAGACACCATATGCTGCTGGCATGTAACAAGGAGTGACATGATTGGAAGCTGAAGGAGAGTCAGTCCACAGACAGTTAGCTACATGAGCGGCTGGGGGAAAATGACTAATATTTGTCCAAGGAACTCATGGTCTAACCTACTTAGCAGCAAACCACTTGACGTGATGCTCACACAAGTGTGATATTGGTGCACAGCCAGGGAGGGAAAGCAACTGCTCTTGATTTGGCTAACTGATCTGCTCAGTAGAACTAAACCCATTGCTGGAGCTGGGAAACAAGTCAGAACCATATCCCAAAATGAGCACACTCTCCATTAACAAGCTTCTACCTATTGTGGGCTAGAAGATGGCCTATACCTATTAAATTCTCTCTAAAAAAATAAGGCTTATCCCATTATCTTGTGTTAACTTTACTCTCTGTCAGAGAATCTGCTTCTCTTTTTCAGATACACATAGTTCCTAAGGAGAGAACCACCACATTACACCTCAGAAGGGTCCCACCTGAAACCAAGAATAATTGAAGAAATAAACAACAGTGCTGTTTTCTTCATTAACCTGGTACCTGCACAAGGGTGAAGGAGATAGACACAGAGAATAATCAACTCCTACCAAACCAGATATCCAGAGACACAAACACTCCCAAGACCTCATCACCGAAGCAGACCTAAAATGAACTCAACATATTTGCTCACTTCAGCAGCACATATACTAAAATGAACCCAACATGGCTGAGGGAAATTTGTGGAAGAGGGGGCAAAAAGAATGTCAGAGCCACATGATGGGTCATGATACACAGAGGCATTTTCTCCTACCCATAACTGATGGCTAACTCCACAATGCATGACCCATAAACCCCAACAAGGAGGGTCTCTGTAGAGGGGGGAGGACAGGGAGGAGGCTAACAATGGTACCAAGTTGACTGTATTCACTTAGTATAAAACTAAAAATAAATAAATAAATAAATAAACAAACAAATAAATAAATAAATAAATAAGGCCAATGTGTCTGTCCATGACAATACATACCTGCATTCTCTCTTATCACTTGGGACAAAAAAAAAAAAAAAACAACCAAAAAACAAACAAACAAAAAAAAAAAACAGGTTAACAGTGAGTTGCTGACTAGCTTAAGTCACAGAATGAGACCTTATCTATAATAGCTTTATTTTAAATTTTTAAATTGCCAAACAAGATGGTTTTACTCAAGGTATTTTTAATTTACATTTGATGACATAAAATGATTAAGAAATGGCTATAGCTCGAAGCTGATTTATAAGAATGAAAACTGCTAATTTTACACTGGTGGTTAGTGGACATTGAGCAATATCTTTTAGTCTCCACTCTGTTCACATACTCAGGGAGTAATGAAAGTATGAATGGATAAAAATCCATACAAATAAGCGATTTTCAACTATGGTAGATACGTTCCTTTATTTTCAAATGCTGTTTGTTGACCTCATTCAGGCTTATGAAAAATATTTGACATACTCACTATCATGATTGCTGAAAATTAATTTGCCCAAGTGGAGTCATTGATATATAATGAAATATTTTCTACACTTGTCCCCTAAGATAATGATGTAACAGTGGGCATATTATTTTTCTCATTACTAAGACCAAACCTCTCAAACACAATGCCATTAGCTGGAAACCAACTGCTAAAACACATGAACCTGTGGAAGACATTTTTTCACTCAACCATAACATTTCTTCCCCTGAATCCTACAGACTCATGGGCATCTCATAAGGCAAGATGCATTTAGTACAACTTTTAAATTTCCCGGAGTCTTACAGTTCTAACATTGTTCTAAACCCCAAATTCCAAAGACTCTTCTGAAACTCAGAGCAATAGTTTAACTGTGAGCTCTGTAAAATAAAATGATAAGATACCTATTTCCAATATGCAATGGCCTAGAGTAACGATTCCCATTCCCAAAAGAAGAATGTGGCATATTAGGAAAGACTGGGACAAAGCAAAGCTGAAACCCAGTTGGGCAACATAAAACCCTGAAGCTGCATGGTCAGCATCTGGGACTCTCGATGTCATGATTTGGTCTTTAATTGGCTTGGTTAGCCCAGCCCTCTGGCTCTGTTGTCTGTAGCAAGTGTGGCCTTTTATGTGATCTGGTTCCATTTGGTGCCTGCAGCTTTTCTTGCCAAGTTTTCCATGTTTCTGTGATCGCTGATGGTCTTGTGTTTCTACTGCAACTTGGGGTTCTCTTTCAAAGCTTTGTACACAGCACTGCTGATTTCTGCAGAGTACCCTGAAAGCCCTACCTTTTCAGATACTCTCAAGTTCATTTGCATTTTATATGCTGGGGATAGCCTTGTCCTTGTCACCTTTTCCACTGGTCCAGTGAAAATTTCAATGTTTCTCACCATTGTCCAATGTCTTCCCAAATTACAGCTACCTTGTCCACACTAGCTTTGTCCATAGCTTTCAAATCACTCTTGTTCTTTCCTATACGAACTGTATATTGTCATTATTTTTATAATCCATATTCTGCTTTCTCTCTGTAAGTCTAATATAGTAAACAATCACCACAGCACAGCATGAATGTACTAGTATCTTGACATTTCTTCTGTCAATCAACTTGACTTTAGACATTAAACACATTCAAAATTTCACGACTTGTGTGGAATGCAGTTAGATTCCTTGCAAGAATGTTACATTAAAGGGTTCTCAATAGAGTCCCTGTTCCTCTCTGAAATTTCATAAATCCACCCTTAATGTCCATGTCTAGTGCCATTCTTGTCTTCTGGATGCCTGCCAGAATGGCCTATTAAGCATCCTAAGGCTTCTCTAGCCCACAGCTCCAAACTCTTCAACATTTCTCCCTTAACCCAATTTCAAAACCCCACAGATTTCCTGGTCAGGTTTTTCAAAGCAGCTATCTAATTCTCAACAGTCTGTATTAGTTACCATTTCCATTACTATTGTTGTTACTGTGAACAAATACCTGGTAAAGGCAACTGAAGGGAGAAAGTGTGCATTTTTTTCTTATATTTTAGAATATGGTCCATCATAGTGAAGCGAGAACAGGGGTGAGAGCAGCTCTTGGTTATGGCAGCAAGAGGCAGAAGCTGCTTGTTCACATTCCTGTGAATCAGAAAGCAGAGGCAGGACAGGAAGGTTGAGCTATAAATGTCAAGGCCTGTTCTACTGTCACATACGTCTTCCAGCTAGTCCCTACTTCCTAGTGACGCGCTTTCTCCAGACAGACCTCACAACTCTACTGCTTACAGCTTCCCCTAAGAGTGTTCACAGTGTTCAAGCACATGAACCTGTTGGAGATCATCAACATCATCACTATGGCATCAAGGTGAAAAAGTCTCAGATGATTTGTCCAACCCAGAGTAGGTGTTTTTGTTACCAACATGCCCATCTTTGTAAAGATTCTGCTATGTGAAAGTTTTTCATCATATGACACAATAGTTGGAATAAATGAGGCATAGTTGTCCACCTCAAAAAGACGGAATATTTTTTCTTTATGGAATATAATTAATCTTGAAACAAACTTGGTTTTATGCTATATAAATTATATAAAATGTGGATATGTACACATATGTATATCAGCTATAGATGCAGGATATAGAATATGAGCTTATATATTGGCAGCATTTTTCTCTATATGGGGGGAGAGAGAAGAAAAGGTGAGGAAGAAAGAAATAAAGAGAGGGATAGAGAGAGGAGGGGGTAGAACAATGCTATGGATAGAACACTGGAGCCTTATTTTCCATTGAAAAACTTTCCATGCATTGCTGGAATTAAGAAATTTCATTTGTATTTAGAGCTGTCTTATTTCCAATGACCACATGTGTATTACCTTTATTGTGAATAAGTGATTCTAGTAATAGTACATACCATGATTAAAATATATACCCTCCTAAGCATCACATTATTGGGACTGTGGACTTCTAGTCTATCTCATATATATGAAGGCACTTCCAGGTCTTAAAACCAATACCCAGACATAGAAACACAGATACCCATAAAGATACAACATACCCATTTCTCCTCTGAGTTAATAAAATTTAAATAGTCAACTAGAACTCAAACTCAGGATCTTGAGATGAATTCTTGTCTTTTAGAACACAGAAAAAGACTGCTCATTCACATGAGAAATAGGATGAGTCTCCAATTAATTAAATTTGAAGTAGTAATTCACCACTACCATGGATAGTCTTGGACCTTTGCTTTCTGTTTTCTTTGTGTTTTTTTTTTTCCTGGACTATTTTCTGACTTAAGATGAAAATAAACATAAAAACAGGGAATACAGATATAATGTAATATTTTTCTAATGTTTTCAATTAAGCAGCAGCTGCTGTTACCAAGCTGTCATCTCTGTTGCTATGGGGGTTTTGTGTGTGTGCCAATGCAGGATGGTTACTTTAATATACTCATCCTATTGCTTGGCTATAATACATACATACTCTTGGTTAATATTTTTAATCTAATAGCCTTTGTAAGCATTGCCATCTTTTCTACTGAATCCACACGTGGCTGATAGTTTAAGGTCTTGTCTGAAACTAGGTAAGAATCACATGAAACAGATTAGACCTACTGGACAAAGAGAATGCAAGGGCTAAGCATCATGTTAGTGTTTTGCGACCCACTGAATAGGCTATGCTTCCTTCATTTTCTTAGTGTAACTGAGCACAACCAAGTCAAAAAGTAAACAAAAGGATTAGAAGTCTCTAAGAACATCATTTAAGAGTTGGCACTCTATACACACAGGGTCTCCCTATGTTGGTGGGCCATCAATAGCATGGATTAAATGATGGAGCAAAGCCTCAGAGATCCAGGTTATGCCATCCTTTCTGGCAGACTACCAGTGCTGGAATCTCTTTTGTTGAGGGAATGAACTAAATCAATGAGTACTGAACAATCACTTAGCCTTTCAACTTTCTTGAGATGGTAAGTATAGTAAATTTGTTGCCACCTTTAAACCTTTTCTAGTCCTCTAGAGAGCAACATATAAAATTTATGTTTTGTGTAAATTCCAAAGGAATAAATTGCTACTTTCATGAGGCACACTTGGCTCTTTGGCCTTGCTTTATTTTTAGCATGTATCAATCATGCAAAGTAATGGGTTTCATTATAATATTTTCCATACATGGCCATATTCCTATCTTCTGTTACATTTGTCATCCCCTTGACCTTCTCCCTTTTATTCTTCTACATTCCCACTTGTTATTTCAATTTTACTTGTTTTCTTTTTCCTAAATTTCACATTTAATCATAGGATAGTTGCCTTTTTGAGAATGGATTATTTCCTATGATAGTATAGTCTCTAGTTCTGTCCACTTACTAATGAATGAAACAATGTAATTCTTAGTCTTTGCTGAACAAAATTTTATTGCATTCATAGTCCACATTTTATATATCTACTCACCCATTGATGGACACGTAGGCTAATTTTTGGTTATTGTGACTGGTGTCATGATTCACCGATATAAAGTTACCTCTAATATGTTGACTTAAATTTCTTTGGGTATATATTACTTGTACAAGGAATGATACAGATGAATGATGTGGTAGCTTTGTTTCATTATTTTTATTTTTAGGGGAATCCCATACTATTTCATGATGGCTGAACTAATTAATGCACATTCCTACCAACAATGTATAAGGGCACTATACCACTGTATCCTCTCCAGCATTTGTTATTTGTTTTGTTGATGATGGGCATTCCAGCTGGGATAAGAAAGAATAATACTGTCCTTTTTATTTGGATTTCTTTGAATTTTTTAAATAAAGCAATATCTCTTACATATTCTACAGCTGTATGAGTGTCCCTGTGGGCTTTGAGGATACACCTCAGATATTTTGGATCTGGTCTGTTCTGTCATTTAGCTGGCCAAAACAACTAGAGTAAAGATTTGAATAAAAAGGAAAATAACACAATTGATTTTATTCTTGATTTCTTTGTCAGTTTTGATGTGATGTGAGTTATCAGAATTTATTTGAGTTGCTGTGTTATGAAGAAGTGTTTGATGAGCATATGGAAATTAGTGGAGCTATCAGTTGAGTACCTGAGGAAGGGTTCAGTCTCCATTCTCACAGCTCTATTGCTAATGTAGAATAAGGAGTTGCCTAGAACTGGCCATCCTGTCCTTTTCATTCTGGCTGCCTACAGTAGAATGTCAACTCATAACATGAAATAAAGAATTCAGAAGATCTGCAATGAAATATCAGAATAGGAAGCAAGTTTAATCATTCCTTTAATGAAACAAATAAACTTGTCATTAAATAGATTTTGTATATATTTCTAAATAATAAGAATTTCTAAGTGATAAGAATGGAACACTTAGGAGCTATAGATTGTTGCTAGAAAATTTTCAGTGCCAGAGATGGCATACCTTCCAGTGAGTTGTTGGCCAAGGAGGCCTCTGATGCCCCCTAAACATTATAGGCCATTGCCAAGACCCTTGGCTTCTTCCCAGAAATATATGGTAAGACCCTATTGCTGAAGACTCCACATACTTGTGCTGGAACTGAGCTGATAACATCCTCCATGTAGACCAGTTGATAGAAAGCTGGAAGAAGCCACTCTGCATGCAGTTCAATGGAGAGACAGAAATCACCAGTTAAGGTACTCAACAGTGGATACTGCAAGTCTTATATTTGGCCAGCCAAATGAGCCAATAAGTGCATGTCTGTTATGGTGGAAACCAACTGCCTGCTAATTGGACTAGATGCCCACTCCATGGGACTGAATATATCCCTGATACTGAAATTTTAAAATAGAGGTAGTCATGAGACTTAGGGATGTAACATCTGCTGCTGCCTGGCTAAATGTATATACTGTGCTTAACAAACTGCCCAGTAAGCACTTCTCTTAATGTTCATACCTATATATTAATGCTACTCTCACTTTGGGTAGAGAACCTTCTCTTTTCAGATGTTAGTGACTTTTGGATAACTCAGAATTCATCATGGTGCTGGAAAGGAGTGATGGGAGTGCTTAGCACTACAATATTTCTATCACAACTTCCAACACTCAGGGTCTATTGTCAAAAAGGTGGTGGAAAGAATGTAAGAGCCAAAGGAGGGGCAGAATTCCTTACAATGTGCTCCTCCCCAAACACAAAATGGCTTAGATATCCATGACATCAGAGTGCCTGACACTACCTACACAAGACAATCATAATAGGAGGAAAATATCATGACATAAAAATAAAAGAGAAACTGATTGAGAGGGGGAGGGGATATGATGGAGAATGAAGTTTCAAAGGGGAAAGTGGGGGGCAGGGAGGGCATTACTATGGGATATTGCTTAAAATAATGGAAGTTGTTAAAAAAAAAGAAAAAATATTGAAAAAAAAAAAGAATCAGGGAGCAAATCTCACACACAAGAACAGAGTAAATCCCAGAGTATGATGAGGGGACATTGTAGGCTGTGTAAGAAGCCCACAGACAACCACATCATGTCAAGGTCCTGGAAACAATGTCTTCCAGAAAATAAAAATGTTGAAAACCAGCAGTTAAAAAAAAGAATTATTAGAAGGCAATATCAATATGTTTCCAAAATTTGCAGAAACTGATAATGATCTTTTGCTATTCTCAAGTATCTGTTTTGCTTCTATTTCCTTGATTCTATCATTTTTGTGTTTTTTTGTAATTTGTCTTGCTCAAACCATACTACATCCCTCCAAAAGAAACATACAACAATGATGACAATATTAATTTTTCTAATTGTGACAATACACTTGAGAGCTGTCATCAAAATTTTAAGTACATGTAACACTATATTGTTAATTATAGGTTCAACATTGTAAGCATATCTCTGGAACATACTATGAATAAGTGGATAGCAATATAGATGAACCTTGTGGAAGGTAGGAAACTATGAAGGACAGAGTTCATCATACCATGAATACGAGAATAGAAATGTGGTCAAATACACAGTAGCAATGAGAAAAAGGGAATTATAGGTTTTTGATATGCTGATTTCTCTGCATGTAATTTTCCATTTCAACTTACTTTTTGATGAACCTAGTGATTTTTTCCACCCTGTGGAGGTTCAACCATTCTGCACTTGCCTAATTTTATTTTTGTCCTCTCAGGTCAATATCGAATTTCATGGTAATAGGTTGTGGAATCAGTGGGTGGTTATAATTATTTTAAATATTTGGCTAACATAGTTCATAGGGGTGGTGGTATGTTTTTCTATCAGAGAACATACTACCTAGCTGTGGAATGTCAGTGAGTATGTGCGTGCGTATGTGTTTGTTGTGTGTGTGTGTGTGTGTGTGTGTGTGTGTGTAGTATGAACTTATTAATTTCATAGAAATTCTTAATCTTCTTTGAGAGAGGGATAGAACTCTGCTTCTAGAGAATAAGGTCCTCTGAAATCATATGCTTTTCTTTTTCAAAAAATAAGGTACATGTGCTAAGGTGAATGATCTCTCAGAAATTCAATAACAAATTGAAAATGATTTCATCAATGTACAAGCCAGGCTAATTCAGCCACCTAATCATTGATATATATTAAGAATTATAAGTAAAAAAAAGTAACAAATCAGTAATTGTATCAAATGTTATTTATTGAGCATCTGTTATATTTTAGTGATTGTTCTAACTTCTTTATATACATTTATAATTTTTCTCTTAAATTATAGTGAGGTTTTCCACCAGAATTGATGTGTATTTTAACAATATTTTTGTTCATGAGCATAGTTACTGAATGTTAAATCACAAGGTCATAACCAGGATTTTATTCTTTAAAGATGGACTGATTCCTAATGTTGTCCAATGATATATTGAGCAGGTGTAATGAGATATGTGAAAGATCTGGTATGTACAAAGAGGTGGAGAAAAGAGATTATAATATTTATCTAACAGTTATGACTTTCATATTTTAGTATCTCAGAAACACATTTACACAAAAATAAATTAATTATTAAAAAAATTAAAAATTAATTATTTTAAATGTAAGAGAAGACAGGGAGGGAGTGATGGAAAGCAGTTAGCAAGGTGTTATTTGCTCCTATTCTTTTTTGTTACTGTAAGTGAAGTGCATTTTCCCTTCCAGCATGTGATGGAACAGAAGAAAAAATATAAGAAATTAAAATTAATTAATTCAATAGCACTTAAGATAATTGTTGCAATTTAGAAAGACATGAGAATTTTTAATGTGACTGCATGAAATTAGTTGTACTTCTGTACATATTTATGGAAGTTAGTTAAACATTTAAAAATATAATGAATGACACCATGAGGTAAAGAGAAATTAATGGGCATAAAATGCATTCTCATAAATTACTAAAATGGGATATAAAAGGAAAATAAATACATGTGAAACAGTAGAAGACAACTGAAGTGAGTTAGAGGACATATCTTGTAATTTCTATTTTCTTTAGCAAGAAATACAGAGGCAAAAGCAGAGGAAGTTGGATGGAGATACTTGATGCCATGAGAACACATTCCCCTCACAAAGGAAAGTCACCCTTCCACAGAATGGGCTCCCTCATTTCCACATAGATACATTGCAGTGAAAATTCACACTTCAGGATTTGGTTCCAGATTTGATGCAGAGGAACAAAGAATCAGAAACACACTTTTGCTGTCAGGTTCATATTACTTGCAGAAAAAAAAAAAAAGAGCAGCTTGTAGGAAAAGAAAAAAAAAAAGGTTTATTTGGGCTTACAGACTCAAGCGGAAACTCCATGATGGCAGGGGAAAATGATGTCATGAGCAGAGTGTGGACATCACCTCTTGGCCAATACATGGACAATAAAAAGAGGAGCATGTGCCAAACACTAGCAAGAGGAAGCTGGCTATGGAGTGGTGGGATGGCTTAGTGGTTAAGACATTTGCCTGCAAAGCCAAAGGACCCAGGTTTGATTCTCCAGAACCCACATTAGCCAGATATGCAAGGGGGCACATGCATCTAGAGTTTGTTTTCAGTGGCTAGTGGCCGTGGTGTGCCATTTTGTCTCTCTCTCTCTCCCTCTTTCTCTGTTAAATAAATAAATAAATTAATTAAAATAATTCTTAAAAAGAGGAAGTTAATTATAACACCCATAAGCCCACCCCTAATAATACACTGCCTCTAAGAGGCTTTAATTCCCAAATTGTTATCATCTAGAAACCTAGCATTCAGAATACCTAATTTTATGGGGGATGCCTGAATCAAGCCTCCACATTCTGCCCCTGGTCCCCATACATTGAACCATCTGTGATGTAAAATGCCCAACTTTAACGGTCCTCATAGCTTTTAACAATCCCAATAATGTTCAAATATCCCCATAGTCCAAGATCTTTTAACTGAGTTTTAATCCAAAAAAGAAAAAAAATATATAAATAAACAGACAAATTTAAAAAACCCATAATGACACTGAATAAACATTCATACTGCAAAAGATGGCATTGGCCACAGCAAAATATTATTCAACCAATACAAGTTCTGAAACTTTAGTCGGTGACAAGTCTCCAAGTCTGATACTTCTAACCAATGACAAGTCTCTAGAGTTCCAATTCTGCCCCCTGAAGCTAGGGTACTCACAGTCCTGGAAAATTTCACCAGGTGTCCTCAGCTGTCCTTAGCAGCCATCTCATAGTTTTATCATCTCTATTGAGTCTCCACTGCAATCCAAAGTTCATCCTCATGACTCCATTGGGCCTCCATGTAGGTAATCCAATAAGCCTGTTTCATACTACCCATGGACATTTCCAAAATACAAAGCTGTATTGCAAATTCAATGACCTTCTCTTTCCTGCATGTGTTATACTCCATAATACCAGGTGGGCTACTAACTTGTTAATCTAGGGGAGCATAAAGCAGACTTTGAAGAACAAGAACAGGACACTCTTTTATCATTCAGACCCCTTCAAAAGAGTATGCATTCTTCCTATTGTTCCAATGCAGGTTAGCTGGTCCAATCTCAATGGTTGTAATCCTTTATAGAATAGCAGCTGAATCGGCAGAAGTTTCAGCCCAAAGATTTCAATTCTGTGCTATATACCTCTGCTCACACCAGTCCATTTCTGTGCAATGTAACCCAGAGCAAATTCTCAGGAAACAGATATAATAGCAAGACTCACACAAACTGCTTCTTTCCCAATCTAGGCAAAGCTCTTTCTCACCCTCATGAGCCAAACCTCACAGTCCAAAGTTCTTACTGTATTCAGGTCTTTCAGCACTGAACAGAATAGTCCACCAAGCTGTATTTATAGCACTGCAAAGTGTCTCTTAGCCCAAGATTTCAAATTCTTCCACATTACCTCCTCAAAAGTCAGTTCCCAAAGCCCAAAAGCCACCGAGTCAGATTTCTGGCAGCAACTCTCTCACTTCCCATATCAATTTTACTGTTGCACTCAGGTTTGCATTGCTGGCAGAAAACACCCACCCAAGAGCAGCTGTGGGAAAAAAAGGATTTATTTTGGCTAACAGACCTGAGAGGAAGCTCCATGATGGCAGGGGAAACCGATATTATGAGCAGAGGGTGGACATCACCTCCTTACCAACATCAGGTGGACAAGGGCAAAATTTTGACTCCATCCTGTTCCTTTAGTGCTACAAAAGTGCAGTGGGTCCACATGATGACAAGGATGGTAAGTCCCAAGATCGGAGAACCCATTTTAAACACTTAGGAATAATACATTTCAGAAATAGTAAAACTCTAGACGTTGTAAAAATAATGGTATCCTGTGTGGTTTCTTATCATATTATAGCATATTGTGAATATGATTTTAAAACATTTAAACAATATCAACTTGGCATTTAATTTGGCAAGATAAGCAATGCTTTCTATAAGCAAATTTTCCTAGAAACAACTTCCTTCTTAATCTTTAGGTACAGAGGTAAGAGTTCAGGACGACCCTATATAAAACTTTATTGTGATTCCTGTACTCCACAGTAGTTTTTGTATTTTCTGAATGCTCATTTGACAAGCAAACTTTTAATTTTAGAAGCAGTTAAAATGATGTGCTCACATTGCTTCCTTCAATTTTCTTAACCATGGACAATAATCATTAAATGGAGGGTTCTAGGAGCTTTATGGTTTAAAAATGGACATTGCCTTTGAATATTTGTATAAGTGATTCTATTTTGTGGCTGATTAATGTAGTACAGGCATTATACTGGCCAGAAGCAGGTTTGAGTTAGTACTAAACATCCTCCAAGATGATCTTAAATTTTTGCCGATGTTGGTAAAAAATCAAGTGCAAATAAGTCAGGTTAAATTTCTGATCTATAGTAAGACATTAAAAAAGGTTTTTGAAGTTACCTCACCTTTAATGAAATGAAGTCATTTTATATATTGATGCATTAATATTATAGCTAGGTTTAAACTTGTGGAGACCAAGCTTTACTTAATAGCTAAATCAAATTGAATCTCAGATTTTATGAGTGATAAAATGACAATAAAACAGGTCTGGTCAGTAAAGATAATAACTTGATTCAGTATTCTGGATGTAAGTGTTTAAGGTTTCCATGATAAAACTGTAATTTTATACCCCAAAGTGTGTTAATAACATTAAGTGAGGTAATAGGCAAAGTGCACTGACAATGTAATACCCGCAGGACTGCAGTAATAGGAATAATTTATAATGTATCAGCAGTAAAAATTTTAATGTTATCTCAATTCAGGGCAGGCACCATATCTGGGGTTTCAGATTGCACATGTCCTCCCCCCACCCCTGCTATGGACAAAGTATTAACCTAAAATAATTAAGAAAATGCTTTTCAGAGTGCAGAAACCTTTCCCCATTATGGACATTATGACAATCCTCTTAACTCTTTCTATCCCATATTTGATTGATGAAACTTATCCAAAGTTCCCGTGTAAGCATTTCTAAGAATCACACTCAGCCCTTTATATTCACTTTTATGTTTCCCTATGCTAACCAATACCAATATAGTTTTTAAATAAGGAAAAGAATAATTACAAAAATTGAAATCAGTCGTTAATACTAGAAAACAATCTTGTCAATTCTGACCTACCAGTTTCATGTTTTAAAGGTAAATCACACAGATTATGTTTCTTCTTGATCCTAAGATAATGCTCATAGTGATAAAAAAAATATTATGTGTACTTTATGTACAGTATTTCAAATATGAAACAGGCCTGGGCATGTGATAGCACATAGAAATAGCACATTTATTAAACTAATTTATGACCCACAAAAAACCATATTGGTCTGAATGATTTTAAGTAATTTGTCAGCAGTACAGGAATTTGAGATTCAGTTCCTATAGCTTTACTCTGGTTTCTGAATGCATTCCAAATATTTATATGACTCTAAAAATCCTTGGGAAGATCCTGAATTCTCCATGCTTGTGCTTCAGACTGTGTATAGTGATGACACTGTTCACTACAGCAACCTATACTTGTTGAATTCACTGTGAAGCCCACTTTGAATGATGTCACTAGTTTAACTTCATAACAACTGCACTATTATCCCCATGTTATAAGAGAGAAACTACAGAGAAAGCAGCTTAAATTACTGCTTCAAGACACCTTTGGGGCAATAGGGTTGGAGAGCAGTATGGGGAATGAAATTATCCAACTGTGTTGTTGACATTGCTGAATCGCACACTGTCAGATTTTCTGTAATAACTATGACCTTTAGATTGCCCTTGAGGGAGTAGAAATAGTTTTCATAGGGTCCAATCTTGGAACAAAATTTTTAGCTACTCTGAATATCACTTTTCTGGCTTGTTATATGCAGGGGACTCAGATACCTATATAGGGAGGATGTAAAAGGTCATCTGAAGCACCCTCAAAACAAATTCTACTAGCCTGACTGACTCTGTTCCTATAAAATTCCTTTTCTTCTAAAGGAATTACATCTGCAGGTACAACTTAAGTGCTGGGGCTGTCCATGACTCAGACGGGATATCGGAAATATTTAGTTGGATCAGCATTAAGTACAACTCCTACAAAACCTTCTCTAACCTTAGTAGTCCTCACTTTTATCCCATAATGTCTCTAGTTACAGAAGAGCCCTGCTCATCCCCAGAGGATGGGTGTCCACACAGAGAGCATTCCTGGATCTTCACTTGCAACTGAAGTTCTGTACAATGATACCACCCACTCTCCTCTAGAAAGCTAATAGGGTTCAGCTCTTGGATGTATGCACTTAGAACTTGCTACCAAATGTCTCCAATTGCTGCTTTGGACTGCTTGCATAAACATTTGCACAATCTTTAAGGAGATGAAATTGACAATCATTTTTCATTTCTGGGTTGACTATATTCTTTATCTTTTCCATTTTCAGAGTATCCCCCTTAGTCTCCATCTAGGTTTTTCTCTGGAAGGTGGAGGGGGGGATAGTAAGCAACTTCACATGGTAAGATGTAGCTGAGAGGAGTTACAGAAACTGGGTTTTGACCTTATATGTGAACTCAAGCTTGCATCTGATTCTTGCTGAGAGACTCAGACAAACTCAGAATCTTGGTGAATTCATTCTTTTAACAGTGACGATAATACTTACCTCTAAGGGGTACAGAGAGTCTGGCATACTCTAGAATGGACTCATTCCACTGTAGTGTTGATAATTCTAAACTGACCCCACCCTTGCCCTAGGCTAGGAATGCTGAAGCTTGGGAAATAAGTGCTCAAGGCATAGAACTTATTCATAGGCCCCCTTCAGTGACACATTCAACACGGAAAATATGATTTCTAAGCATTGTCTCTTTTCCCAATGTTGAACTGAAGCTCAGGATATTGGTTAGAACCTCTCACTCTCTGCAGTGCACTGACCACTTCACATTGGTACAGCCTTGTTTCCTCCAAGTTTTGAGAAGATGCTATGTGATTTCAGAGACAAAAAAAAAAAAAAAAGAAAAGAAAAGAAAAAAAAAGAAAAAGAAAAAAAAAAAAACCCTCTCACAACACGCCCCTGAGATCTGACTGTCATTAGTCTGTCTCATATATCCTGTTAGCATGTGTCTGCTGGGAACACTTCATGCATAAACCTGGGAGGAGTTGCTCTGCTTCTGATCCATTGAATGATGAGGCAGGAAGCCCCTCAATAAACCAAACATCACTAGTCTGGATCTCACAGTGAAACTCACAAGTATATGATGAGGGCTGATTGTAACATCCATGTGAAAACTTGTTTCCTAGCCATTTGCCAAACTGAGTTTCACTCTGTCTCTGGATTAAGAGGCTATGCAAATTCTCTTAAGAATGCCCAGAGAAGACACTATGAAATAACATGGATTTTTAAATATTGTATCCATCTGAAGCTCAGTACTTTTGTACAGGTAATCACCATTCAACATGAAGGTTTGTCCTCCAATAGACTCTTTTGTAAATGGCATTTGTGAAATTGAGCAATGAACATCCTGTCTGATGGTACCTGTTAGTCCAATTTGCTATACCTCAGTGTTTGTTGAAGTAGTTATTTCAAAGACAGTTTTGAGTTCCAGTCCAAATCCTTATTGGAGACTTCACATACCCATGATATCCATGATTGCTAAGCCCTATCTGGAGTTTTCAAACTTGTGCATTTCTTATGGACCAGATCTTTCTGCTCATATCTGTCAGCCTTATGTGTGACACCCTGCAAGCCTTCTTTACCATAGAGCATGACTTTCTTTCTACATTTGCTTATTTGAATGTGTACATGTTTATTTGTTTGGGTGCATATGTGTGCAGGTTTGCATGCACCAGTGTGACTATGCATGTGGAGGCAGAGGACAACCTCATGTGTTGGTCCTCAGATACAATGATTTTTTTGAGATAGCATCTCTCATTGGCCTTGAACTCTCCAAGTAGGCTGGACTGGCTGACTGACAAGCACCAGGAATATACTTGTTTCCACATCCCCAGCACTGAGATTACTCTTGGCTTTACGTAGTGTCTGGGGATCAAACTCGAGTCCCCATACTTGCATAGCAAGTATTTTACTGACTGACTCATTTCCCCAACACACTCACATGCCTCATTCTTAAGCCAATTCTTATTAAATGACCACATGAATTTATCCGTAAAGCTACCAATGTTGGTTACCAATGAACAGGTCATTTTGTGTCAACATCAAGGCAGCAAATGCATCTCTCAAATAACCAAAAATTCAAAGACTTAGAGGCCAAGGATTCTTAAACCTGAGAAATACTGTGTATTGAACAGTGTAATTTAAGCAGGCACACATTTAACATGGGCATTCTGCAGAATAGAACCTCTTCTTCAGCCATTGATAAAATCCCATTGCAGAATAATTCCTGATTCAGACTTTCCTCTTCAACTTTTATTCTTTGTTATTACTTCATATCCAATATTCTGACATATTAAGTTTATTGACACGTACTTGAAAACAAACTTCTTGGCAGTTCCAGCAAATACCATCTGCACTGTAGTTTGGAAGGTGCTTTCCTTATCCTGCTTGAGCTGTCTATACTGACAGACTCCACAGCTCTTCCTATGTCCCTTCAGGTCGCTCAGACTGCTTAAGGAAAAGTAATAATCTTATCTCTGTGGATTCCTTAAGTGTAAAAATAGCCTGACTGTTTACTGCTCTGAAGCCCAGGTACATCAGAGTTGTGGAAAAAGTGGATTGTCACTTCTTTGCTGGATACAGCTGCATCAGAAGCAATAAGAAGTCCCAGATAAAAGTCAGTGTGACTGCGCTTGCTTTCCCCAGGAAGGTTTAAAGCTTCCTCACTTAGAGACTTATAGGCTGGAAAGGGATGGCAGAAGATAAACTTTAAAAATAAATGCCAAAAGAATCCTGATTATCATCTCTGCCTCCTCCATGTCTGGTCAGCAAAGTGTTAAGTGAATTGAAACTAGATGGTAGCGAGACAGTCACCACCTGGTTATCAGTGGCAGTAAATGGAAGATAATAGCCTCACTGGAGAGTTATGAAATGGCTTGTCTTTGAGCTGCCAAAGTGTTTAGTCTCTCTTTTATTATATTCACAGCAGTAATCCGATATGTCCTGACTTCTGTCATCTGTATGTAATGCTTATCAACTCTCTGTCAGTGATTCACCCTCTTGTCAGGGACAATTATTCCTCAAAGTGCCAAGGTTATGACTGAAGTAATATTATGACTAGGAAGAAAATATGAAAGGTGTAGCACATCACAGCAAGTGATCTGGGAGTTGACGTCACAGTAAAGAAAACATTGCTGATAAAAGAGAATGGAAGATAGTTTTTTTTGTTTGTTTGTTTTATTTTTCCTGTGGCCCATACCAGGTGGCAGAGCTGAGGTCAAGTGGACAGAGGGGCAGCTACTGATTATACCTATTATACAATGGTGACATGTGTATATCTCTGCCCTCACAGGCCCATCATTATTGTTATTTTATGTCCCCATTTACAGGAGCTTCCAAGGAGATTGTTCAAATGTGAGGTTGAAGAAATCTGAACAGGGCCTGGGGGTGTATCTCAACAGTTAAGAACACTTGTCTTATAAGCATGTAGCCCTCTCAGGCTGGTGATCACCAAGTTTGAGTCCTGAGAACCCACTAAAACACCACAGAGTGGGAAGGAGTATCCAGAGGCATTGATCCCCCTACCCAGTGATTGACTGCTGATGTCACAACTCATAATCCATAACCCTATGGTGAATACCCGCAATCCCACTGAGGAGGGCCCTTAGTGGAATGGGAGTAGGGAGGAGGAAAATGGTACCAACACATGATGTGTCCATACAAAATTTCTACTTAATATAAACAAATTACAGAAAGCACTGGGTGTGGCAACAAATGACTATAACTCCAGTCCACCGATGTGGGGAAGGGGACATTTCAGAGAATGAAAAGTCACTTGGGCTTGCTCAGTGAGAGACCCCCATCTAAAGGAAATACAAAGATGTATGATACGAGGACTTCTGATATTCTCTTCTTCCATCCATAAGCAAGAACAAAGGGTTTGTGCATCTGCACACACATGTGCAAAAGCCACCATGCACACAACATATAACATAGCACACAATACTACATGTACATACATGCAAACCAAGGAAAGCAAAAAAAAGAAAAAAAGTCACTTCTCTGTCTTATTCCTTATGTTATTATATTTATTTGAGAGTGACAAAGACAGAGAGAAAGAGAGAGAGAGAGAAAGAGCGATAGAAAGAGAGAGAAGATGCAAAAGGGCTTTCAGCTGCTGTAAATGAACTCCAGATGAAGGTGCCACCTTGTGCATCTGGCTTATGTGGGTCCTGGGAAATCGAACCTGGGACTTTTGGCTTTGCAGGCAAATGCCTTAATCACTAAGCCATCTCTCCAGACTTCTGCCTTTTCCTAAAGTGTTAAAAGATGTTGACATGTCTTAAAGGACTTCACATCACTATTAAGAAGGCAGCAAGGGTGCATCAAGACAATCTTGTGCTTTAGAAGGTAGATTATAATTCATATCTTAGGAAAGATAGCCAAGTGAGTGATAATAGAATTGACATGTAAATTATTAAAGAATTAAAAATTTGGAAAAGATGGAGTTTTGGGCAGAACTGCCCTGATGAGATGGAGAAAACTTTATCCTGATGCCATAGGATGTTGCAGAAAAATCCCAAAGCTAGAGATGGGTCACCCCCCCCCACTATCCCAACACATTGACTATTAGGCAATGAGGCCCATAAGCCCCCCTCCAACAAAATAAACAATGAAGGCTTTTGAAAAAGCACTTGGTCACACTCTAGTTCTAGATGGTAAGATCCTAATGCTTAAGACATCACAGGCTGCAATCACAGGACATTGAGAAGCTTAGCTGGAACTGAAGTGGACAACATCTTGCTGGAAAGCACTATGTGAGCTGCCAGTGAATGAAAGTCACCAACAGTCTTAAGCAGTGGAGCCTTTGAGATACAAAATCACCAGCCAGAAATGATGCACCAACGGCTGCAATGATGGCTCATATATTATGGGGGTAATCAACTGTGTTCTAATTGGATGTGAAGCCTGCTCAATAGGAGGAAGTTCATGTATGGTACTGAGAACCAAGTTCAAAGTTTATGGCTTATATAGTCACAGACCCTCACAGGAAGTTGCCACTGGTCTTTGGCTAAAAGGTGAAGCTATACCTATCAAAAAGCCTTTGATTCATTCTGTTCTTACTTTTGGTTAGAAAAGATTCTTTTATAGATGGTGGCAAATACCAAGGATACCCGAGTCTCATCAAGATGATAATAAAAAGAAAAAGCCCAGTGCTTAGTGGGGGTGGGTTTATATTTCAACAAAAGTAAGGGTATATATAAAGCAACCAAAGCTCAAACAATACTTAATGGGAAAAGACTCAAAGAGTTCCCACTGAGGATGAGAAAAGACAGGGGTGCAAACTCTCACCATTGCTCTTCAACATGGTACTAGAAGTACTAACCCAAGCAATAAAACAGGAGAAAGAAATAAAAGGGAATCAAATTGGAAAAGAAGTCAAGTTAGTTCTATTTGCAAATGACATGATACTATACATATGTGACCTGAAAGTTTCCATCTCAAAACTGAGTAGCCTTTCTATATGCAAAGGAAAAATATACAGAGAATAAAATCAGTGACACTGTCCAATTTTCAATAACAACAACAAAATTAAATACTTTGGAATATCAAATAACCAAGGATGTGAAAGATTGATATAATGAAAACATTAAAAAATGCAAAAAAGAAATCAAGAAGTACCTGTGAATATGGAAAGATTTCCCATGCCACTGGATAGATAGAATTAATATTGTGAAAATGGCAATTCTACCAAAAGCAATATAAATATATATATGTATGTATGTATGTATGTATGTATATATATATATATATATATATATATATATATATATATATATATATATATATGTTTTTCAAGTCAGGGTCTCATTCTAGTCCCAGCTGACCTGGAACACACTATGTAATCTCAGGGTGGCCTCAAACTCACAACAATCCTCCTACCTCTGTCTCTCAGTACTGGGATTAAAAGCATGTGCCAACACACTGGAACTTTAATATACATATTTAATGTAATATCAATAAAAACACCAACACCATATGCAGAAAAATAAAACTCAATCCACACATTTCACCCTGCATAAAAATCAAGTCCAAATGGATCAAAGACATCAATATAAGACCAAAAACTCTGGCACTACTGGAAGAAAAAAAAAATAGGAAGAACTTTTCATGATATAGGGTGGGAAAAATATTCCTGAACAATACTCCAGTAGCTCAGGAAAGTAAACAATCACTCAATAGTTGGGATGTCAGGAAGCTGAAAAGCTTCTTCACAGACAAACAACAAGCAGAGCCAATAAATTTCCCACAGAATGGGAGAAATTCTTTGCCAGATACACATCAGATAGAGGCATAATTTCTAGAATCTACAAAGAACTCAAAAACCTAAACAATAAAACATCAAACAACCCACTCACAAACTTGGGCAGACAACTTCACTGGGAGTTCTCAGTGGAAGAAATACAAATGACATACACACTTAAGAAAAAGCTCATCATCCCTAATCATCAGGGTTATGCAAATTAAAACAACCATGAGATTCTACCTTGTCACAATAAGGATAACAAACATTTAAAAAGTCTAATGACAACAAATGTTGGTGAGGTCGTGGAGATATAGGAACCCTCATTCTCTGTTGGTGAGAATGCAAGCTGGTACAACGACTAAGGAAAGAATTACAGAGACTCCTAAAAAGAATGACTATAAAGATACCAATAGACCCGAATATTCCCCTACTGGGCATTTATCCTAAAAGCTCAAAATGTCACCTCAAAGATATTTGCTCAGAGCAATAAAAGTAAGGCTGGTGGTATCATCATACCATATTTTAACATGTACTACAGAGCCATAGTAACAAAACCAGCACGGTACTGGCACAAAAACAGACATGTAGATCAGTAGAAAAGAATAGAGGACCCAGATGTACGTCCAGGTAGCTATAGCCACCTGATATTTGATAAAAATGCCAAAAATACTCATTGGAGAAAAGACAGCCTCTTCAGCAAATCCTGTTTGGAAAACTGGATATATATCTGTACAAGGATGAAAATAGATTCTTCTCTCTCTCCATGCACAAGAATTAAGTCCAAATGGATTAAGGACCTTAACATCAGACCTGAAACTCTGAAACTGCTAGAGGAAAACGTAGGGGAAACCCTTCAACATGTTGGTCTTGGCAAAGACTTTCTGAATACCACCTCAATTGCTCAGGCAATAAAACCACAGATTGATCACTGGGACCTCTATAAATTACAAAGATTTTGCACTGCAAAGGACACAGTGAAAAAAGCAAAGAGGCGAAGGGACTTCTGGTTAAGATGGCGGCATAGGTACCACATCAAAGCAGCCTGGGGGGGGGGGAAGACCAAAAAAACTCATCAAAATAAAAACTTTTACTAAAAATGAGGTGTATAGGGAATTGAAGCAGCAGTGGAGAAGTAGAAGAGATCCCGAGCATCCAGACCCACACAGGCTGTCAAAAGCGGCCCCGGCAGCTCCGCCAACCACGGTGGCAGCAGCGGTGGTGGCGGCGCACCAGAAAGCCGCAAGGCTCGGCTCCATCCACAGGAAAAGCCAGGAGTGGGAGCTTCCCCTCACACTGGCACTCTCCGCAACTCAGGAAACGTGAAGGGAGAGCAGCAGTGAGCAATGGAGGAGCAAATCACCAGGTAGAAAAACACATGGAACAGCTACAGAACCAGAGCAGCTGTGGCTCCCTCCCCTCCCCCACCACCTGAGCCCAGCTCCAGGGAACAGAGCAGCGGTCCCGGGACCGGCCACGCCAACTTGGGTTGACAGCGGGACCCAAGCAGGAGCAGAGTCTGGCAGCAACATCAGCGACTCTGGCACTGGAAACAGTGGCCCCAGAAGCACTAGACCAAGTAGCGGCAGCGGCGGCAGACCAGGCAGCAGCAGCGGCAGTGGCAGCAGAGGTGGACCCAGCAGCAGCAACTTCAGCACCAGCAGTGGCTCCAAAAGTGGCAGCTACAGCACCAGGAGCAGCAGCAGCAGAGGCAGCAGCAGTGGTGGGTCCAGCAGAAGCAGTTTCAGCTGCTGACAGACACAGCAGAGGCAGCTTTCGCAGCAGCAGTTCAAGCAGCAGGGGAGCTGATCTACAGGGCCACAGTTGCCAGGCTCGGTTTGCCCTGCAGGAAAAGCCAGTGCCCAGCTTCAGAAATCAGAACAGCAACCTGATGACCAGGCAGCAACTTGACTGAGACCAAAATCATCCAAGGTAACTGGGATTGCACCAGGGAAGGGTCTCACTTGGTCACAAGCTGACTTGGCTCCCTCAACAGACCAGAAATCTTAACCTCTATGTTGATACAGGATCTGGTTGTTATAGTAACTACTCTGGCATACATACTTGGGGCTGTTTTTGATTTAATGGGTACAGTGTTTACTTAACTTTTAGAATCCACCTGTATTTTATTCCACTCAGTCTACTTGAATACTCCCATAGCAGGGAAACTCAACCCCTAGGAGCACCTTTGTAGATACTCTGAGAGTCTTAAGAGCCACACCTAACACCTTAAGCTCCTACCCTGAAAATGTATAACATCAAATCAATTGATACAGCTAAGAATACCCAGCTAGCTAGAAAATCCAAGCATTAACTTAATCCAAGATGCAAAAATATATACATTATAACACAAGAAACACTAAAAAGCAAGATGATATAAATCCACCTAAAAGTATTAATGCATCAGAAATGACTTCCAGTGAGAACAAGTTAGAGGAAATGCCTGAGAAAGATTTCAAAAGAATGATTGTAAATATGTTCAAAGAAGTCAGAGAACAAATCAAATGAGTCAAAGAGGAACTTAAAGAGAAAATCAAAGGAATCAAAGAAGATGCAGGACACCAATTTCATGAAATAAAGAAGGCAATACAAGACATAAATAAGGAAATAGAAATAATAAAGAAAAACCAGTCAGAATTACTAGCCATGAAGAAAACAGTTAATGAACTAAAAAACTCTGTAGAAAATCTCACAAGCAGAATGGATGAAGGAGAGGACAGAATATCTAAGCTAAGAGACCAGGTGGCATATCTAATACAGTTTAACAAAGAGAAAGACAAACTTATAGAAAAGTATGAGTGGGAATTTCAAGATATTCGGGACACTATGAAAAGATAAAAAATTTAGAGCATAGTAGAAGGAGAAGAATTCCACTCCAAAGGCATAGTAGGTGTCTTCAACAAAATCATAGAAGAAAATTTCCTCCAAATTGGGAAACAGGTGCCAATGCAGATACAGGAAGCCTTTAGAACCCCAGCTAGACAAAACCTGGAAAGAACCTCTCCTTGCCATATTATAATCAAACTTCCAAACACACACACCAAAGAAAAAATATTGAAAGCAGTTAGAGAGAAAAATCAAGTTACCTACAAAAGCAAGCCCATTAGGATTACAGCAGATTATTCAACACAAACTTTTAAAGCCAGAAGGCCTTGGAGTGATATATTCCAAGTACTGAAAGATAACAACTGTCAACCAAGGTTACTTTATCCTGCAAAATTATCCATTCAAATAGATGGAGAAATAAGGACATTCCATGACAAAAGCAGGTTAAAGGAGTATCTGAAGACAATACCAGCTCTACAGAAAATGCTTGATAGAATCCTCCATGCTGAAGAAAAGGAAAAGCACACATATAAGGAACCTAGAAAAAAACAAGCAATACTCAAATACTAGTTAACACAAGAGAGCACAGGCAGAACTGGAACCACAATAAATAAATAAATAAATAAATAAATAAATAAATAAATAAATAAATAAATGCAAACAAAAATACACACCTTCAATAATATCTCTTAATATCAATGGCCTCAATGCCCCAACGAAAAGACATAGGTTTGCAGACTGGGTTAAAAAGCAGGATCCTACAATTTGTTGTCTCCAAGAAACTCACTTGTCTACAAAGGATAGACATTATCTGAGGGTGAAAGGTGGGAAGACGGTGTTTCAAATAAATGGGCCTGGAAAACAAGCAGGAGTTGCTATCCTAATATCTGATAAGGTAGATTTTAGTCCAACGTTAGTCAAGAAAGGTAAAGAAGGTCACATTATATTGATTAAGGGCACAGTCCAACAGGAGGACATTACAATCCTAAACATATATGCACCTAACATGGGGGCTCCCAAATTCATCAAACAAACACTATTAGAACTAAGGTCACAGATAACACCAAACACAGAGGTGGTGGGTGACTTTAACACCACACTCTCATCAATTGACAGATCATCCCAGGAAAAAGTAAACAGAGAGGCATCTGGACTAAATGAGGTCATAGAAGGAATGGACCTAACAGATATATACAGGACATTTCATGCAAAGCATGCAGAATTTACATTCTTTTCAGCAGAAAATGGAACATTCTCTAAAATAGACCATATATTAGGACACAAAGCAAATCTTAACATATTCAAGAAAATTGAAATAATTCCTTGCATTCTATCTGACCGCAATGGAATTAAACTACAAATCAGTAGCAAGAAAGGCTATAGAGCATACACAAAATCATGGAAACTAAACAATACACTACTAAATGATGAATGGATCAATGAAGAAATCAAGATGAAATCAAAAAAATTATAGAGTCAATTGATAATGAGAACACAACATGTCGAAATCTCTGGGACACAGTGAAGGCAGTTCTAAGAGGTAAATTTATAGCCTTAAGTGCCTATATTAAGAAATTAGAAAGGCTGTTAAGTAAATGACCTAATGCTTCACCTTAATGCCTTGGAAAAAGAAGAACAAGGCAAACCAAAAATCAGTAGGCAGAAAGAAATAATAAGGATTAGGGCAGAAATTAATGAAATAGAAACAAACAAACAAAAAAAAATCCAAAGAACTAATCAAACAAAGAGTTGGTTCTTTGAAAGGATAAACAAGATTGATAAACACTTATCAAATCTGACCCAAAGACAGAGAGGAGAGAGACAAATTAATAAAATCAGAGATGAAAAAGGTAACACCAGAACAGATTCCAGAGAAATTCAAAAAATCATATGGACATACTATAAAAGCATATACTCCACAGAGTATGAAAATCTGAAAGAAATGGATGCTTTCTTTGGTTTATATGACCTACCTAAATTAAAGCAAAATGAGATTAATCACTCAAATTGACCTATAACAAACATGGAGATCTGAACAGTTATCAATAATCTCCCAACTACAAAAAGCCCAGGCCCAGATGGATTCACTGCTGAATTTTAATAGCCCTTTAAGGAAAAGCTAACACCGTTGC
This sequence comes from Jaculus jaculus, assembly GCF_020740685.1. Lineage (NCBI taxonomy): Eukaryota > Metazoa > Chordata > Mammalia > Rodentia > Dipodidae > Jaculus > Jaculus jaculus. The sequence goes on from NC_059104.1 coordinate 137,721,445, forward strand.
TTCTTAAGATTTTCCAGGAAATAGAAAAAGAAGGAATTCTACCAAACTCCTTCTGTGAGGCCAGAATCACCCTGATACCCAAACCAGGCAAAGATAGAACAACAACAACCAAAAAAAATTACAGACCAATCTTCCTCATGAACATAGATGCAAAAATTCTCAACAAAATATTGGCAAACAGAATACAAGAGTATATCAAAAAGATCATTCACTCTGACCAAGTAGGCTTTATCCCAGAGATGCAGGGATGGTTCAATATACGCAAATCTATAAATGTGATACGTTATATAAATGGCTTGAAGGACAAAAATCACATGATCATCTCATTGGACACACAGAAAGCATTTGACCAAATCTAACATCCCTTCATGATAAAAGTCCTACAGAGACTGTGAATAGAAGGAACATATCTCGATATATTAAAGATATTTATGACAAGCCTACAGCCAACATATTACTAAATGGGGAAAAATCGGAAGCTTTTCCAATAAAATCAGGAATAAGACAAGGGAGTCTACTGTCCCCACTTTTATTTAATATAGTTTTGGAAGTCTTAGCCATAGCAATAAGGCAAGAGACACACATAAAAGGGATACAAACCAGAAAGGAAGAGATCAAGTTATCTTTATTTGCAGATTACATGATTCTACACATAAAGGATCCTAAAAGCTCTACTAGCAAAGTGTTAAAGCTGATCAAAATCTACAGTCATGTAGCAGGATACAAAATAAATACACAGAAATCAGTAGCCTTCATATATGCTAGCAACAATCACACAGAGGATGAAATCAGAGAATCAGTCCCATTCACAAATGCATCAAAAAAATAAAAATAAAATAAAGTACCTTGGAATAAACCTAACCAAGGAAGTAAAGAACCTCTACAATGAGAAATTTAAAACACTCAAGCGAGAAATTGCAGAAAATACTAGAAAGTGGAGAAACATCCCCTCTTCCTGGACTGGAAAAATCAATATTGTGAAAATGGCAATGTTACCAAAAGTAATCTACACCTTTAATGCAATCCCTATCAAAATTCCAAAAGCATTCTTCATGGAAATAGAAAAAACAACCCAAAAATTCATTTGGAATCACAAAAAACCTCGAATATCTAAAATAATACTGAGCAACAAAAATAAGGCTGGTGGTATCACCATACTTGATTTTAATCTATACTACAGAGCCATAGTAACAAAAGCAGCATGGTACTGGCACAAAAACAGACATGTAGATCAGTGGAACAGAATAGAGGACCCAGATGTAAGCCCAAGTAGCTATAGACACCTGATATTCGATAAAAATGCCCCAAATATTCATTGGAGACAAGACAGCGTCTTCAGCAAATGGTGTTGGGAAAACTGGATATATATCTGCAGAAGGATGAAAATAGATTCTTCTCTCTCGTCATGCACAAGAATTAAGTCCAAATGGATTAAAGACCTTAACATCAGACCTGAAACTCTGAAACTGCTAGAGGAAAAATTAGGGGAAACCCTCCAACATGTTGGTCTTGGCAAAGACTTTCTGAATACAACCCCAATTGCTCAGGCAATAAAACCACAGATTAATCACTGGGACCTCATGAAATTACAAAGATTTTTCACTGCAAAGGAAACAGTGAAAAAAGCAAGGAGGCAACCTACAGAATGGGAAAAAATCTTTGCCAGCTATATATCTGATAGAGGATTAATATCTAGGATATACAAAGAACTCAAAAAGTTAAATAATAAGGAATCAATCAAGCCAATCAAAAAATGGGCTATGGAGCTAAAGAGTGCATTCTCAAAGGCAGAAATAGGAATGGCATATAAGCATCTAAAAAAATGTTCTACGTCACTAGTCATCAGGGAAATGCTTATTAAAACTACATTGAGATTCCATCTCACTCCTGTCAGATTGGCCACCATCATGAATACAAATGATCATAAATGTTGGTGGGGATGTGGAAAAAGAGGAACCCTTCTGCACTGCTGGTAGGAATGCAATCTGGTCCAGCCATTGTGGAAAACAGTGTGGAGGTTCCTAAAACAGCTAGAGATTGATCTACCATATGATCCAGGTATAGCACTCCTAGGCATATATCCTAAGGACTCATCTCATTTCCTTAGAAGTACGTGTTCAACCATGTTTATTGCTGCTCAATTTATAATAGCTGGGAAATGGAACCAGACTAGATGTCCCTCAACTGATGAGTGGATAATGAAGAGGTGGCACATTTATACAATGGAGTTCTACTCAGTGGTAAAGAAACATGAAGTTATGAAATATGCAGAAAAATGGATGAATCTGGAAAGGATTATACTAAGTGAGGTAACCCAGGCGCAGAAAGCCAAATGCCACCTGCTTTCTCTCATATGTGGATCCTAGCTGCAGATGACTGGGCTTCTGTGTTAGAATGAAAATACTTAGTAGCAGAGGCCAGTAAGTTACAAAGGAGACAGAAAGGGAAGAGAAAGGAAGGGAGGAGGGTACTTAATAGGTTGATATTGTATATATGTAAGTGCAATGATTTTGATGGGTAGGTAATATGATGGAGAATGGAATTTCAAAGGAGAAAGTGTGGGGGGAGGGAGGGAATTAACATGGGATATTTTTTATAATCATGGAAAATGCTAATAAAAATTTTAAAAAAAGAAAAAATAGCAAAGAGGCAACCTACAGAATGGGAAAATATCTTCGCCAGCTATATATCTGATAGAGGATTAATATCTAGGATATACAAAGAACTCAAAAAGTTAAATAATAAGGAATCAAACAAGCCAATCAAAAAATGGGGTATGGAGCTAAATAGAGCATTCTCAAAGGAAGAAATACGAATGGCATATAAGCATCTAAAAAGATGTTCTACGTCACTAGTCATCAACGAAATGCAGATTAAAACTACATGGAGATTCCATCTCACTCCTGTCAGATTGGCAACCATCATGAAAACAAATGATCATAAATGTTGGCAGGGATGTGGAAAAAGAGGAACCCTTCTACACTGCTGGTAGGATTGCAATCTGGTCCAGCCATTGTGGTAATCAGTGTGGAGGTTCCAAAAACAGCTAAAGATTGATAGGTATACCATATGACCCAGATATAGCACTCCTAGGCATATATCCTAAGGACTCATCTCATTACCTTAGAAGTACGTGTTCAACCATGTTTATTGCTGCTCAATTTATAATAGCTGGGAAATAGAACCAGACTAGTAGTCCCTCAACTGATGGGTGGATAATGAAGATGTGGCACATTTATACAATGGAGTTCTACTCAGCGATAAAGAAAAATGAGGTTATGAAATTTTCAGAAAAATGGATGGATCTGGAAAGGATTACACTAAGTGAGGTAACCCAGGCCCAGAAAGCCAAAAGCCACATGTTCTTCCTCATATGTGGATCCTAGCTACAGATGATTGGGCTTCTGTGTGAGAATGAAAATACTTAGTAGCAGAGGCCAGTAAGTTAAAAAGGAGATATAAGGGGAAGATAAAAGGAAGGGAGGTGGGTACTTAATAGGTTGGTATTGTATATATGTAAGTACAATGATTGAGATGGGAGGTAATATGATGAAGAAGGGAATTTCAAAGGGGAAAGTGCAGAGGGGGAAGGTATTACCATGGGATATTTTTTTTATAATTATGGAAAATGTTAATAAAAATTGTTAAAATAAAAAAAAGATATTTGCTCAACCATATTTATAGCTGCTCAATTCATACTAGCTAAGAGCTAGATTCAATCCAGATGTCCATCATTACACAAATGGATAACTAATGGAATTCTATGCAGCAGTAAGGAAAAATGACACAATGAAATTTGAAGGAAAATGGTCAAACTTGGAATAGATCATTCTCAGCAATCTCACCCAATCACAGAAAGATAATTGTCCATGGTCTCACTCATCTATGGCTCCTATCCTTAATTGGCCCAAGATGCTGACATAACTAGTATACATCTTGAGGACTAGACAATAGGCATGGTGGGATGGGAGAGGAGGGTAAGGGTGGAGTGGTGACAAAAATATGGATCCAAAAAGACATGTTACCATAAAATCCTGAAAGACATACTAAAGAGTTGAACTATCATCAAGTTCTTGGCAATAATATCTGATTCACAGGGGCCTGGAGAGGGTATGATAAAGACTATCCTCAATCTTTTCCTGTTTCTCTCTCTCTCTTTTCCCTCTTTCTCTTTTATATTACCTATGTTTTTCCTTCTTCTTTTCCCTTGGCACTGACCTGTACCAGCATGTGGGTAACATCCACAATGAGCTGTTGATCAGAGAGGCCTACAAGTTTTACCAAAAGAAGACAGAATTCTGTCAGAGTACATGATGATCCACCAAAGGTTAATATAATAGTTAGACCTTACTGCCAAAGACAACATATGTTGTTGGGACAGAACACGGAAAGACCTGGCTGGAAACTAGAGTAGAATCAATCTCCAGATAGTTAGCTTGTCTAGTGCCAGAAGGTGTTTCATGAATGACTAGGGGAAAATGACCAACATCTGTCTAAGCTACTAGTAGTCTAAGCTACTCAATAGCAATGAACCTGATGTGATGCTCACACAAGTGTAACAGTGGCACACAGCCATGTTGAGCTACCAACTGCTCTTGATTTAGCTAACAGTTCCTCTCAGTGGAATGGAACTCATACCTGGAATGGGGAAACAAGACATAGCCATATCCAAAAATGAGCCTGCTCTCCAATATCAAGCTCCCACTAATAATAGGCTACAAGAGGGCCTACACTCACCAAATTCTCTTTAAAATAATAATGGCTATCCATATATCTTGCTCTGACCTCATTGTCCATTGAAGAATTTGCTTCTCTTTTTCAGATGGATGCAGAAACTAAGGAGAGAATCAGCCCATACACCCCACTTGGACAATAGCTGAAGCTATAGAGTTAGTGGGGTAATGAGCAAGAGATGCTTTCTCGGTGAACCTGGTACCAGCACAAGGCCAAAGGAGACAGACACAGAGAACACTCAACTCCTACCAAATCAGATATCCAGAAACACAGACTCCCAAGACCTCCCATCACTGAAATAGACCTAAAATGAACCCAATATGGCTTAGGAAAATTCACAGAAGAGGGTGTGGAAAGATTATTAGAACCATAAATTGGTCATTATGCACAGAGACATTGCCTCTCCCCCATAACTTTAGGCCACCCCTACAATGCAACACCCACAATCTGCAGGGGGGGGATGACAGGGAGAAGGCTAACAATGATTTTATACACACTATATACATAACTAATAAAAAAGAGAAACCAATCTGGGTGTGGTGGCTCACTCCTTTAATCCCAGCACTTGGGATGCAGAGGTAGGAGGATCTCTGTGAGTTCGAGGTCACCCTGAGATTACATAGTGAATTCCAGGTCAGCCCGAGCTAGAGTGAGACTCTACCTTGAAACAGCCCCCCTTAAAAAAAAAGAAAAGCAAATATTTAAAATTAGCTAAATGAAAGCAAAACTGACTATTTTGAAAGATATATCTTACCTTTCTGAAAGAATAAATACTTTGACCTTGTTATATGCTAAAAATATACCATTCTTCACAGGGATAGAAAAAAAATGATCTCCAAATTCAAATGGAATGGCAGCAGGTTGCAGATATCCAAACATTTCCTCATCAAAACAAGCAAACAAACAAACAAACAAGCCAACAAACAAAAAACCCTCTGGAGGTATCACCATAACTGATTTAAAGCTATATTACAAAGCATAAGAACAGAAACAAAGGGCTGGAGAGATGGCTTAGCGGTTAAGCGCTTGCCTGTGAAGCCTAAGGACCCCGGTTCGAGGCTCGCTTCCCCAGGTCCCACGTTAGCCAGATGCACAAGGGGGCGCACGTGTCTGGAGTTCGTGTGCAGAGGCTGGAAGCCCTGGCGCGCCCATTCTCTCTCTCTCCCTCTATCTGTCTTTCTCTCTGTGTCTGTCGCTCTCAAATAAATAAATAAATAAATGATTTTTTTTTAAAAAAAAAAAAAGAACAGAAACAAAGACCAGTGGGGTATTAGGTTAAGTATCTACGGCTACTTGATCTTTGACTAAGGTCAAAGGTGCCAATAATGGAGACTGGCAAAAAGACAGCATCTTCAACAAATTGGATAATCATATATAGAAAAATGAAAGTAGACCCACTCGTCCCTCCATACACAAAAAATCAAGTCCACTTGGATTAAAGACCTCAATATAAGACCTGAAACTTTTCTCCTACTGGAAGAAAAAAATATGAGGCACTCTTCACAACATAGGAGTGGGTAAAACTTCCTGAACAAAATTCCCGTAGCCTAGGAAATTAAATAATCACTCAACCAATGGGATATCATGAAGCTCAAAAGCTTTTGCAGAGATGAACACACCATAAGCAGAGCCAATAGATTACCCACTGAATCTGAGAAAATCTTCACCAGCTATACCACTGATAGAAACCTAATACCTAGAACCTGCAAAGAACTCAAAAAACTAAATAATAAAAACTCTAACAACCCACCCCAAAAGTGGGGCAGAGAACTTAATGGGAGTTATCAGAGGAAGAATTACAAATGGTTGCATACACTTAAGAAAATGTTCAATATCCCTAACCTGTAGGGAAATGAAAACTAAAACAAGCATGCGATTTCACTTTACTCCAGTAAGGATGGCAATCATTAAGCAATCTAACAACAAATGAAATGTTGGTGAGGATGCTGGGAAAGAGAAACCCTCATCCACTGTTGGAGGGAATGCAAACTTGAACAAGCACCATAGAAATCAATATGGAGATTCCTGAAAAGGATGAACATAGAGCTACCAACAAACCTAGTTTTGTCCTAACAGGGCATTTATCCTAAATGTTCCACGCATTAATACAGAGATATTTGCTCAACCATGATTTTTTTAAAGATATATTTTATTTATTCATTTATGAGACAAAAGAGAGACAGAGGGAGGGGAGGAAGAGGAAGAGGAAGAGGGAGGGAGAAGGAGAGGGAGAGGGAGAGGGAGAGGGAGAGGGAGAATAGGCATGTCAGGGCCTCCAGCCATTGCAAACAAACTCCTGATGCATGTGCCCCTTGTCTATCTGGCTTACATGGATCATGGAGAATCAAACCAGGATCCTTTGGCTCTTGCAGATAAATGCCTTAAATGCTAAGCCATCTCTCCAGCTCCTTGCTCAACCATGTTTATAGCTACTCAAGTCATTATAACTAAGAACCATAATCAACCCAGCTGCCCATCACTGAATGAATAGAAAACAAATTTGTGGTTACCTTTACACAATGGAATGCTACTCAGGGGTAAGAAAATATGCAATGAAATTTTTAGAAAAATGGGTAGACTTGGAACTGATCATACTCACCAAGCTCACATGATCACAGAAAGACAAATGCCACACAGAATCACTTATCTGTGGTTCCTAACCTGGGCCTGTTCAAGTTGCTGTCTTACCTGATATGCAACTCAAGACCTAGACAATAGGGATGGAAGGGCTTGGGGAGGAGGGGAGGGAAATGAGGAAAACAAATACAAAATTAAATCCAAATTGAACGAATATCAAAGAAACCTTTATCCTTGGAAATAGCCTAAAATATATAGCCCTCAAAAGGAGTAAGGAGGAAGCACCTAAGAAGTAGGGTTCTGATGAGGGTGGGATGAAGCCTAAGCTTAAATGAATTTTTTTTTTCTCTGACCTGTAACTCCCAGCAGCAGAGATTGATTGCTACCCACATTGGGCTGTCTACTGGAGAGACCTATGATGTACCCAAATAAAGACAGCTTTTGGTCAAAGCACTTGATTACCTGTCTGAGTCGAAAAACTAAGTTTATATTGCTGAAGACAGAGTATGGAAAGACTGGCTGGAATTCAGAAGAAAGCCATTCCCAGACAGCCTGTCTGTTGCTGGAAAGCACTACATGAGCTACTGGGGTAAATGGCCAACAATGGTCTGAGCAAACAGAGGTCCAAGCTACTCAGAAGCAAACGCCCTGACATGATGTAAATGCCAGTGCAATAGTGAAATCCTGCCACAGTGGGTAACCAATAGCTTTCTGATTGGCTAAGAGATCCGCTCAGTGTAAAGGAACCTTCTTTCTCTCTCTTTCTGTTGCTCTCAAATAAATAAATAAAAATAACAAATAATTAAAAAAACATTTTTTTTTTTAACAAAAAAGAGCCCATATCTGGAATTGAGAACCAGATCAGAATCCTATGGAGACAAAGATCGTGTTCTCCAGTGTCAAGCTGTCACTTGTCTTTGGTTAAAAGAGGGGTTACATAAATTAATAATGCTCATCCCATTTAAACTATGGTGACTTCCCTCGCTGTTGGAAAAATCTGTTCTTTAGAAGGCAGTAAGACCATAGGAGATAAACTAGCCCTCGCACTTCAGCCACACCATAGCTGAATCCACAGAAGAATTGGGAGATGAGCAAGAGTGCTGTTCCTGATAATCAGCACCAGGGTATAGGAGACAGACCCTGAGTATACTCAAAACCTACCAAAGCAGAGATCCAGAGGCCCTAAGAGCTCATCACTGAGGTAGACTTAAAATTCACCCACCATGGCTCAAGGAATTTTGCAGGAGAGGATGCCGAAAAATGAGAGCCACAGGTTGACATCATGCCTAGAGACATTCCCTTCCCCCCAAATAATTGACTACTGTTCCCACAATGCATAAACTACAATCCCATGGGTAATACCTGCAGCCCCACTGAGCCCCAGTGGAATGGGGACAGGGATGAGGGAAAACAGTGTACCAACATATGATAGATCTATATAAAACATCTTGTTAATAATAATAATATTTTTTTATTATTTTTATTTATTTGAGAGTGACAGACAGAGAGGAGGAGAAGGAGGATGAAGAGATAGAGAATGGGTGCGTCAGGGCTTCCAGCCACTGCAAATGAACTCCAGATGTGTGCACCCCCTTGTGCATCTGGCTAACTTGGGTCCTGGGGAATTGAGCCTTGAACCCGGGGCCTTAGGCTTCATGGGCAAGCGCTTCACTGATAAGCCATATCTCCAGCCCAGTAATAATAATTTTTAAAAGGCATTGGGGAGAGGGCTTAACAGTTAAGACACTTGCCTACAAAGCACAAGGACCCAGGTTCAATTCCTCAGTACCCATGTAAACCAGGTGCACAAGGTATCACATGTGTCTGGAGTTTGTTTGCAGTGGCTAGAGGCCCTAGCATGACTGTTCTCTCTCTTTCCACCTGCCTTTTTCTCTTTCTTTCAAATAAGTAAGTAAAATAAAATAATTTTAAAATTCAAGGAGCTTTTGAAGAAACCTCTACTTTGTTTCCCATAATGGATGCACCAGTTTACATTCTCACCAACATAAACTCTTTCCCCAAAACCATGCCAGGATTTGTCATTTTATTTTATTTATTTATTTTTAATCTTTATTTTATTTTATTTTTGGCACTTTTTATTGACAACTTCTGTACTTACAGAAAATAAACCATGATAATTCCCTCTCCCCCTTCACTTTCCCTTTCATAAATTCACTCTCCATAATATCTTTTCTCTCTCTCTATTAGATTTTATTTTGATGTCATCATCTTTTCCTCCTATTATGAGGGTTTTGTGAAGGTAGTACTAGGAACTCTGCGGTCATGAGTCTTGAGGCCTGTTTCTTTCTGGTCAGTTGCATTGTAAGGAGTCCTACCTCTCCTTTGGCTTTTACATTCTTTCTGTCACCTCTTCTGTAATGGACTCTGAGCCTTGCAGGGTGTGATAGAGATGTTTCATTGCTGAGCACATTTTTGTTACATCTTCTCAGCACTATGGTGCTTTGGGGTCATCCCAGTGGTCACCACCATCTGAAAAGAGAAGCTTCTCTTGTCTTTTGTTCAGGGCTGTTTCCTTAAGCTCTGCCTTTGGGTAAAACAGCCAATTGGCCAGCTTTGAGATGCACAATATAACTTTCTTTAATTTGACCAAATATTTGAGTCAATGCCCTGTCCTTTGTGCCATGGGTTTAACAGTACCACATCTTCATTATCTATTCATCAGTTGAGGGGCATCTAGGCTGGTTCCATTTCCTAGCTACTGTTTTAAGTAATTCTTATTACTTCTTGGGATGGCTTTGGTCTCAGCTATGCCACATGCCCCCTTTGGTCCCTCTTTGCTGCACTGAGGACTCAGATAGGCTGGCAGGGTTGGTGGGTCACTGCTCTGATAGCCTGTGCTGTGTACAGATCTCACTGGTTTCTGGCACTTGCACTAGTGGCAGGGGGAATTAAGGCTGTGGAGGGTGCCTGAATTTGTCTGTCATTTTATTTTTTGATCATCACCATCTCATAGGAGTGAGAGGGAATCTCAAAGTAATTTTAATTTGCATTTCTCTATGGGTAAGTATATTGAATATTTTTTAAAAATTGGAATTTTTTCATGTTTTTGAAAAATTCTCAATTCTATAACCCATTTTATTGAGTTTATTGAGTTGTTTGCATTTGTATTGTTTTGTTTTTGAAGCTCTTTATATATTCTAGTTATAATCCTGTCAGATGTATCACTAGCAGAGATTTTCCCCCCATTCTGTAGGTTGCCTCTTGATTGGGTTGATGGCTTCAATATTTGTATGCTATCTTTTTAGTTTCATAAATTCCCAAGTGTTGATTACCTTATCTCTGAGCTACTAGGGTCCTATTCAGAACTTCTCATTTGTTTAGTCAATTGATCCAATTCCCCTACCTTGTCTCCATGGCTTCACATTATATCTTCCACTTGATCCATTCTGTTGACATAGGTTTTGATGTAGCTTTTTGTTGGAATTATTGTATTTCTTATTTCCAACTTCATTTCATTCTTTTAAAATGTGTATCTCCTTATTGAGTTCCATTTTCACATCCTGGTTTGGGCTTCTTCATTTCATCTAGTAGTTTGTATTCTCTTAGAACTCATTTAGGGCTTTAATTGTGTCTGAATTTATTGGAAATTTTATTCATCTACTTAACTGTACCTTTTTGAAGTTCATTGTACATACTTTTAATCATCCTTTTGAGTTCTTGGTCACCTGCTTTAAATAGGTCTCATATAGTTCCCTTAATATGGGAGTAGTGCTTAGGGGAACAGCTAATGTCTTGTTTTTTAAATTAACTAATTAATTTCTTTATTAAGAACATACTTTTTATAGAAAAATTCTGTGTTAATACCAACTTTTCCTTCCTCCCTGCCCCTATTCTACTGGGGGCCCTCCTCAGTGTATATACTGGTAGTCCACATAGTGTTGTGGGTATTGTCTGACTTGTGCTTCTTGAAGTTCATTCTTAGAGATACTTTGTGCTGCTCCATGGATGGGTTAGATGAGGTGACCTCAGTCCATTTACAGTTGTATCTTGACAGACAAGGATGTCCCCCCACACAGTACCAGACTATTGGCAGCCCAAGAGTAATGGAAATTCTGGACTGGATAAAGCTAGCTCCTGAACTCACCAGTGTTTGGTCAGCAGTACATTAGAGGATCAGAGAAGATGCTGGCATGAAAACTCACCAATGGCCAATAGGCCCCCTTCTTACAGGAGAAGAGAATCAGAGAACAACAGGCACTTAAAATCACCAATGGCTGAAAGGAGGCAGCTTGCAGGATGGAAAGTATGCCCAAGAAAAGTCCTTACCTGAACTCACAAATGGCCAATCAGTTCATGCCTGTGTTCACCAACATCTGACCAATGACAAGTGGGGGAATGGAGAGTGTGCTGGAGAAAAATCCAACACATGAACCACCCAAGTCCAACACAAAGGAACCTGTACAACAGAGATAGAGATGCTAGGGCCAATTCACCAAGCTGACTCCTGGGAGGCAAGGGGAATAGTGATGTTGCAGGAGAAATGCCAGACCAAGCTCAGTGATGGCTGATCTGGGAGCCTGGAGAACAGACTATGTGGATGAAAAGCTGGTTTTGAACTCTGCAATGGCTCACCCATGGGAGCACGAAGAATAGCCCAAACCTGAATCCATTGATGACCAAGTTATGGGTAGGCTTAGGGAACAGTGATGTTCCAGGAGGAAACACTGGACCTGAGCTCAGCAATGGCAGACCCATTCACTAGAAAGCCTGAGCCAGATAGTGTATTTATTTGTTTTGTACACAGCATGTGAGGTATGCTGTTTAGTTGGCTTATGTTTTATTTTAAAATTCTTTGATTTGCTCTGTGCACATCATATGCTTCTATTCCTGTTGCAACATTCATAGACCAATACAAGGAATGATCACAGGCAAGCAGCATGCTCAGAATATTTTACCTGTAATGTAGACTAGCCAGAGCGCCCAGCTTCCTTTCCTAGTCCTGATGCTGGGCTGAGAAATAATCATACATTGCTGGAGAAGGCTCATGGTCTATGAAAGGGGCCCAACAACATGACTGTGAGTTTGGGGGCATTTGGAGGATTGTGAATAATGCATTTCTCCTTAAAAACAGATCCTTCCCTGTTTTCTCTGTCTGGCTACATTTGTGCATATGAGGATGACCACCAGCTCTGCATAGAGGAAGCACATAGAACACCATAATAAAAATACCTGGCTGATTTTCTATTCTTGATCTTTGGGGATGTTTTTTTTTTTTTTTTTCCTTGTGAAAATTTATATATAAGTTTTGGTTAAAGGTTACTCCAGCAACTTTGTGGAACACTTATTTCTTTGGGCTTCTCTCCATGCATACAAATTTTGTTATGTTCTGGATTTAATAAAAACACTCTTCAAATTTTGCATTAAGAATGAATATTTGGTTGGATTCAGTGAAAAATTCTGCAGGACATTTTTCTATATTAGTATTAATTTCAGTCATTAATTTAATAATTTATCTCATTTCAATTAGAAAAGAAATGGAGAATTTTTCAAAATAACATTTTGTCATATATCAAGGTTGAAACATAGAATGTATTTTTTTGCAGTTATGAATTATGTATCTTGGCTCTCTAATTCTGAACCATCTTCACATTGATCTAATAAGCATTAATTAATCATGATACACTAATTTAAATGACTAATCTGTTTTAGAATTTTTATATGGAGCCCTGGTACTGTCTTGTACTAGATTTGTGTAACATTTGGAAAAAGGTATAGAAAGCATTCTTTTTTAAAATTTTTTAATATATTTTATTTTATTCATTTGATAGAGAGAGAGAAAGAGGATGGATGTGCTAGGGCCTCTAGCCATTGCAAACTAACTCCAGATGTATGTGCCCCTTGTGTATTTGGCTTATGGCTTTGCAGGGAAACATCTTAACCACTAAGCCATCTTTCCAGCCCAGGAAGCACTTTTTTTGTTTCGTTTCGTTTTTAATATAGACAGTTTCTTTGAAGGTGGGCATTATTTGAAGTATAAGGACTAAAAGTTTTGAAGTAGTTTTTAAAAAGCTGATATAGGCTGGGTGTAGTGGCACACAGCTTTAATTCCAGCACTTGGGAGGCAGAGGTAGGAGGATTGTCATGAGTTTGAGGCCATCCTAAGACTGCATAGTGAATTCCAGGTCAGCCTGGGCTACAGTGAGACTCTGTCTCAGAAAAACAAAACAAAAACAAACAAAAAAAAAAAAGCTGACATTGAGCAATAGATTTGGAACTATATAACCTTTTTCAAAATTTTTAAGTTACATTATTTGTGAATTTTCTTTTTAGTGAAACTTTGTTATGTAACTTCACTGCCACACTTTCATGCTGTTCACATTTATGATAGTTCATATTGTCAATTTGACAAGGCTAACAATTAGTAAAAAATGGGTGGAGCTTCTGGGCATGCATGTGAGGGTAGGTTAGTTGCATCAACTGAGGTGGGAAGTCCCACCTTAATTGTGGGTGGCACCATGCTATGGATTGGGTTACTAGACTATATGAAAAGGAGAGAGCTAGATGAGCACCAGCGTTAATCACTTTTGAGCTGACTTCCCTCTCAGTTCTCTCATGTCCTGAGACAGCATCCTGTGGTGCCTTCAGAAACAGTGTCTTATTTAATTCCAGTGGGTAACTAAGTGCTTTGTCAAGGGTTTGTATTGTTTTGGGGGCCTCATGAGCCTCCTTAACCAAAAGGTCACTGTAGGGAATAACCCACTTCTCACACCAGGACTTAATAGAAACAGACTATGGTTTGGGGTAAAGCGTTTTCCTCACTGCAAGGTGCTTAAATCTCTGGCCCCCCTCCCCTGTCTGAGTGTGTCTATCTCTCAGATACTTATATCTTAAGTAGGTAACAAAGGCGTAAGTTTCTATCATACTTATTCATGCCACTATTTGTTGTGTGAATCTCCTCAGTCCCCCTTTTTCCTTTCCCATCTCTCTCCAGACCTTTATACCATCTGTAAGCTGTCCTTTTACATGCCTATCTACCATTCGTTTCTCTTATTTCCTCCTTGCTTCTCCTCTCTCCCAGCCTCATTCTTGCCTCCCTAAAAGTATTACTGATGCTTCCTACAACTTATAAACAAATCAAACTATTGCATGTTAAGATCAGTATATGAGAAAGAACATGCAGAGTTTGTCTTCCTGAGCCAGGGTAACCTCACTTAGTATACATTTGCCTGCAAAATTCATAATTTTATTTCTCTTACTGCTGAATAGAAGTCGATTGTGCATATGTACCACATCTTTATGATCTAGTCTTCAGTTGATGAGCATCTGGGCTGATTATATTTCCTAGATATTGCGAACAAAGCATCAAAAACATGGTTAAACGAGTATCTCTAAAGTAAAGAGTAGATTCTTTAGGGGTTATTTCCAGAAATGTTATAGCTGGAAATTCCATATTGGTTTCCTTAATGGATTTACAAGTTTATACTCATACCAACAGTGAATAAAGGATCCCATTTCCTCACATTCTTGCTGGTATTTCTTGGCATGTGATTTTTTTTTTTTTTTGATGAGTCATTCTGACTAGTATGAGACAGAATCTCAAGGTAGTTTTAATTTGCATTTCCTTGTTGGCTAGAAATTATACATTATTTTATTTTATTTTTATTTACATGGAATTTCATTTTCATCCTTTCATCTTAAGGTGATGTCTGTTTTTAATGGTAACATAAGTTACTTGAAGACAGCAAATGGATGTATCCATTTTTTTAAAATTTTATTTATTTATTTATTTGAGAGCGACAGACACAGAGAGAAAGACAGATAGAGGGAGAGAGAGAGAATGGGTGCGCCAGAGCCTCCAGCCTCTGCAAACGAACTCCAGACGCGTGCGCCCCCTTGTGCATCTGGCTAACGTGGGACCTGGGGAACCGAGCCTCGAACTGGGGTCCTTAGGCTTCACAGGCAAGCGCTTAACCGCTAAGCCATCTCTCCAGCCCTGTATCCATTTTTTTTGATCCACCTTGGTAACCAGTGGTTTTTGATTGAGGAGTTGTGCCCATTGATATTCAAAGGTATATTTGAGAATTGTGAGATAATCCCTCTTAAATTGAAGACTTTGTGGAAATTTTTTAACCTTCATTTGCTTTTACCTCTGTTCTAGTTTGTTTATTGTTTTGTTTTTTTCCCTCCTGTAGCTTTTTGGGCATGTTTATTCTTTTCCTCAGTATGAAGTATTCCATCTAGTATTCTCTGTAGAGCTGGTTTAGTGTTCTGATATTGTTTGACTTAGGTGTTCCCCATAAACTTATGTATTCTGAAGGCTTGGTCTACAGCTGGTGGAAATTTGGGATTTGGAACCTTATTGGATTAAGTGTGTTGTTGGTGGAAGACTTATTGGTGTGTAATAGCTTTATGTTGCTGGGATGAACCTCCAGTCCAGACAGTTTATGGAAGAATGAAGGGATTTATTGAAGCATACAGGCCCAAGAGAAGTTCCACAATGGAGGAAGAAGCTGGCCTCCTTTCACAGGTCTACACAGACAGAAGCACCATAAGCAAGCACACTCAAGCAACCCAAATAGCTCAAGCACTTTGTATACCTTCAGGATGAAATTCCAGATCTGTCCCTGCCCTTTAGGGCTAGACCCTAGGATCCACCCACAGGTACACCTTTTCCAGCCAGATTGCTAGAAATTCAAGAAGCTTTATAGAAACTGAAACTACTGGGGGACATCCATTCAAACTAGCACAGTATTATAGCCAGCTTCCACTTTCCAGTGTTTGAGTCACTCTTTTTTTTTTTAATTTTTATTTATTTATTTATTTATTTATTTATTTATTTATTTATTTATTTATTATTAGAGGGAGAGAGAGAATGGGCACGCTAGGGCTTCCAGCCACTGCAAACGAACTCCAGACGCGTGCGCCCCCTTGTGCATCTGGCTAACGTGGGACCTGGGGAACCGAGCCTCGAACCTGGGTACTTAGGCTTCACAGGCAAGCGCTTAACCGCTAAGCCATCTCTCCAGCCCTGAGTCACTCTTTTGCTGTAATGTTTCACCTGCTGTGTCAGAGGTGATGTCCAACCTCTGCTCATGCCACGTCCTGCCCTGCCATCCTGGAACTTCCCCTTGAGTTTGCAAGCCAAAATAAACACTTTCCTTTCACAAGCTGCTTTTGGTTATTTGTTTTTTACCAGCTACAAGAAGCGAAATATAACATGTTCCTGTATTTATATTTATATTTGTACTTATACTGTGCAGTTTTATTTCCCCTTCTATTATGAGAGATCATTTTCTGGATATAGTAGTTTGTGTTGATAGCCATGTCTTACAAAATTTGATATACTCCATTCCAAGCCCCTGTAATAATGATTCGTTTACCTGGATTTCCTTAGTAAGTGACAACCTGTTTTTCTCTTGTAGCTTTTACCATTTGCTCTTTGTTTCCTGTGTTTAGTGTTTTAACTATAATGTGATGTGGTGCATTTCTTTTCTGCTTCTATATATTTCTCTGTTCCTCCTGTACCTGAATTGGCCCCTCTTTTATAAGATTCAGAAATAGTCCTTCCATAATTTCACTGAAGCTACTTCATATGTCTTTGGCCTAAAGTTCTATCCCTGATAATATGTCCTCTCCATGATCTATGAGGTTTTATAGGGAACCCATGAATTGATTTATTTTTTATTTATTTATTTTTTTTTTAGTTTTCACCATTGGTGTTTTTAAATTATTTTAATATATATTTTATTAATCAGTTGTGTATTCAACAAATATATTCAGTTTGGTACCATTATTAGGCTCATCCGTGACCTACCCCCTCCCTATTGGCCCCTCCTTGTTGAGGTAAATGGGTCGTGCATTGTGGAGTTAGCCCACAGTTATGGGTAAGATAAATGTCTCTGCATATCCTGACCCAACATGTGGCTCTAACATTCTTTCTGCACCCTCTTCCACAAAATTTCTCTGAGCCATGTTGGGTTCATTTTTGGTCTGCATATAATAAGCAAAGCCAATACATTACCCACAGAATGGGAGAAAATATTTGTGGGTTATCCAACTGATAGAGACCTAATCTCTAGAATCTACAAAGAACTCAAAAATCTAAACAGTAAGAAGTCAAACACCCTACTCACAAAATGGGGCAACAAGCTGAACAGACAGTTCACAGAGGAAGAAATACAAATGGCAAACACATACTTGAGTTATTTCATTTTTGATGTACATTTTGTTTTGCTCCAACATCTTCACCTCTTTTTTAATAAGATAGTAATTTTTAATATTGCAATTGTATTTTTTTTGAAATCTCATCAGAAATGTGGAATTTGATACTATTTTGGTTACTCATGGCTACGTAAGACTCACAGTAGTCATGTCCGTTCATCTGAGTCTTTTTCTTTGGTAGAGCCTAATGGAATCATATACATGAAGAATTCTAGGCAAACTCATGGTTATCTGAATTATTAGGGGTTTCCTGTGATGACACGGAAACTGAAAAGTCTTCCCTTTATCCCCACTGTGGTTCTGGAGAGGCCTAAGATCCTATGCAGAGGTGAAGTAGTTTGAGCAGTTCACACAGTCCTGTAAAAATCACAACTGGCTGCCCTTTAATAAACAGTCATTGTAAAGAAGTACATTTACAGACTGAAAAGTAAATACAAAGCATTTCAAATTCAATATGGAAAGTACTAATAAGTACTGACCCATAATATATGCTAGCTATCTTTTTTAACTGTCCATCATTAGCACCAATAATAATTGAAGAAAATTACCCTTATCTCCACACCTCAAAACATTTCTGAAAACCCTTAGTGAAGTTAGCTATAGTCACAGACCTTAAATATTCACATTGTTTTCTGTGTCATACTGAAAATAAGCTCACTTCCTTTCTAGATATTCTTTACAAAACCCTTTTAAAATTCCTAGAATTATCCCAGTTATACAGTAGCACAACTGCCCCATGTCATTTCATATGATAGTTCTGTAGAGGTTTCACATCTAAATCCCCAAGAACAAACCCTTCACTCCCTCATCTTGCACTGTTTAGTTCTATACTAGCCCTTGGATATGTAGCAACATAAAGGTGTGACTGTATCAAAGTTACCACATTTATCAATACAATATTATGCCACACAGAGCAACAAAATTATACAGAATGACAAAGATTATTAATGCAAGACAAAAACAACTCTGAGGACATGCTAGTGAGGCAAAGTCCCTAGAAAGAGGCTCCTAGTATCCCAAGTTCAAAAAATCAATGACAAAAATAATGAACAATTATCTTAAAAAATCATAAAGCTACTGGAAAATTAGATAACTGCTAAATACAATTAGAGCACAAGTCAACTCTTTATTGACTTCCCTTCTTGACATTTCTTCCTTTGACTTTCTCATTGTCTCTTGGAATTAATTTTAGCATTTGATCATGACCTTTTTGAGTTCATCCTGGTATCTATTAAGCTATTTGTGTTGATTCTCCACCATTTTATTCAGTTATTAAGTTTGTTGAATATGCTTATCATCATTGCATTTGGAACTCTTTACCTGGAATTTCTTCTAAGGAGTCTTTATTGGAGACTTCCACTGTGGGAATAGGTGTACTTGAGATATATTGCCATGGTTTCTTGGGTTATTTGTTTTACATTACCTGGAAATAATCCCTTTATCTTGCTGAGAATGCAACATAACCAGCTGTCCTGAGACCTGTGTGGAATGGCCTAGTCTTCCATACTTAGGGAGAACATGGAGTGGTGGTATGTCCAGTGGTGTGAGTAGGAAATGGGGGTGGTCCTGTAGCATATTGCTCACTGCAGACCTGAGGGCTTGGTTAGGACCTGAATGGCCAGGCAGTAATTGTTACACAGGGTAATGGGACTTGTTGAGAACAGAGGGAGGGCTTACTTAAGTAGTGGATAGCCTAGTCTGGGGTGCTATAAGAGGTCTGGGAAGGGCACAGGCATGTGTCTATGCCATGCTGCTTCCTAGGTTGAGTGTTAGTCTGCCTTCTAAGAGCCAGAACCTATTTGAAGTTTCACTACTTTTTTTTAGTGCATACAGGTCTCTGTTGGCTCTTTAAAGAGAAAAATATTAGGGGTTGGGGATATTACTCAGCCATGAAGAACACTTGCCACTTAAATGTGAGGGCCTGAAACCACCTAAATTCTCCAGCTTCCACATAAAAACAAAAGATCAGTATGAGAGTTTCAAATGCATATATAATGATTTTTGTCTTCTTCACCATCAATTACCTTCTCTTGCCCTCTCAATCTTCTTTTAAACCTCTTCTTCTTCCTAAATACTCCCCTTTCTACTTTAGTTAAACTCAGTAGGTCACCAAAATGAGTGTTAATATTTCTATTGTGTTAAGAAAACATTCAACCTTTAAAATACCTTTTGAATTTATTTTGGGCATTGTGGTCGTTTGAATAGATGGCCCCCAATATATTCAGTGTTTTATTACAGTTTGTAATTTAGATCTGCAGCCACCTAGCTGAAGGAGGTGTCACTGGGCCAATCTTATGGTCCAGACCTACAGTGTGGGGTGGATTTGAAATTCCAGTCTAATGATATGCAAAGTGCTTAGTGTCTAGAGTTCCTGAACTGTGCTGTGTGGCTTGTGGTTTTCTCTCTCTATGTCTCTCTGCCTGGTCTTTTAAATAGAGGCTTACTGCTACCATTATGGAACTTCCCCGGATCTGTAAGCTTCAATAAATATCCCTTCCTCCATAACTATGCCTGATTTGTAAGTTCATTTTAGTGAACCTGAAACTGTCTGTTACAGGCATGTAAGGAATTTCTTTTTCTTAACTATCCTTTCTTTTTTTTCAGAGAAAACACAAATGATTTGACCACAATGGTACTGGACAATCAAGCTATTCAAGCTATTCTTCCTATCTTCCCCTTAGTTTCTTTCCTCTTTATTTGTTTTATGTTTTCTCAAGGAAGAAAGACATTTAATTTGTTATGTTTATCATCATATTTTGAGGATGAAAAAATGTGTATTAATGAGTACTTCTGGATAACAAGCTACCTTGTGGAACTGAGATGAAGTGGGATATAATGTTATTACCTCAAAACCCACTCTAAATTCCTTTTGTAATAATGCTAAACACCAGTTAACTAGCAAAATTTACAGCAATTGTTGCTATAAAATTGAAACAGTGTCAAAAAGTATCTGTGATATAATGGCTGATCTCTTTTGAGGAGTCCATTAGTGCTCTGGAAGAAAAATCCTTACCTCTTAGTTGGGCTACTAGGTACTCTTTAATGTACCACGAGAAAGGATTTCAAATTGATACAGTTCTAACATTAATTATGTAATTTAGAACTTCCTTTTTTCTATAATATTTGGCTAATCAAATGTGCAAAATAATTCTATTTCTTGTGCTTGTTAGATACTGTGTTATTATATGAGAGACTTTTAGTGGTTTATATTCATACAATACAAATATATTCATAGTTACTTTATATTTAAAATTCTTTAAAAAATCAATATACACATTGTTCATCCTAATCAAACTCCATTAGACATATTCATTTTTCTCTTTATATGCCTTGGAATTTTAGAAATAGCTTAGTCATGATTATAAGATTATAGGATCTCGTTTCATACTTTATTTGGTTTTAAATTACAATAAAATGTGCTTTCCAGGCTAATTAAAAGAAGATTTATATATCAGTTGCGGAAGAGCTGTGTTTATTTTCCAGAAAGTAAAGCACTTAAGAGAAGTTTAAAAAGTATATTTCTCAAATAATATTAAGATATTAAATATAAAATGTTGGCCTATAAAATATGAAGTTAAAAGTAGCTGTACAAAGACAGACTATAAAATACAGAGTAAGAAATGTGGTTTTATTCTCTACCTCTTCATTTAATATCAGTAACTCAAGAGGCAGTATTACTCTGAACAAATGATAGAAATGAATGAAGTTTTTATTTTATATACTTCTCTACCAACCTTCTATTATCTGTAAATGATTGTTAATTTCTTTTAGCCCTCATAATTTGGCTTGATTTTCTTTATTTTGGTTTTCTTAGACAAAACTAGAAAATAATTTGAGGTCATATATGATCAGTATCTGTCAACTAACTAAATATGTATATTATATATGTATATATGTGCACATGCATATTTCATATGTACATATGTGCTTTATAAGTAGGTTCATACACATTATGTGTCCTTTAAATATATTTATGTCTGGTAATATTAATTATGCAAAGAAAGAAGAAGAAATGAAGTCATCTTTTTAGGAGGTGGAAATCAATTTAAGTGATGATCCCAAAGTGAATACAAACAACCTCCCTGAGGAGAATCCTCAGTAGAATGGTTTCAAGAGAGGAGGGATGTAAGAATCTTATGGGAATATTAATATGACCAATATGTAATATTTATACTGTAAAGTTTATCATGATGCAATATAATTATGTAAAAATTAATGGAGAGTGGGACTCACTCCAGTCATTAACAAAACATCTCACATGAGATTGCTTGGAGTTCCTTTAAAGTCTAATTAGAATTTCTACATTCCAAGTACTAGTGAGGATGAAGATTGAGTTGATAATCTACTTGGGTCATGCAAACTCAACTCAGTTTTCAAAAAAGGCTGAAACCATCCATTAGTGAGGCAGAAACTCTCCATTAAGTTTCTGGACCAAAACTGGCTATGAAATAATGGGTGAGGGATGAGTAGGAAGATGGGACATGGAACTTTAATATTTGCTTTTACCAATATTGATTAAAGTTACCCTAGTGTGCTAGGTAAGAACTCCAAGGATTGGGAGTTAGACAGTTTGAGTCAGTACCTGATATTTCCATAAATCTTTAGACCAAAGATAATGATCCTTACATTCACAGCTTGAAAGCATTCACTGGAAGAGTGATTAGAAGAAGAAAGACAACATATGCACGGCTGGAAGAAGTGTCGTAGGATGTGTTGTGGGGAAGGTTCTTACTGAGTAGTAGCTAGTTAGGTACTTTGCACATGTAGCATCTGATATGCCTTCCTAATAAACTTAGAGGACTTTTGGACTTTAAGGAACTGAGTAACCCAGGCCACAAAAGTAGTAACGAGACATATTTGAATAACAAATAATTTCAAAATTTACTGTCTGATTTACTAGGCTATAATTTATTTTCTTTCAGAAAATTTACAGGATACAAAATCAACATGTAAAAAAAGTCATTTTTTTCTATATACAAATAATGTATGTTTTGAGAAAGAAATCAGGAGGACAACTCAACTGAACTGATTGCCAAAAACCTTGCAATAAATTGAAACAAACCAAGAGAAGATCTTTACAGGAATACTTTTAAAATGTGGAAGAACAAAGTGTATGAAACACTGGAAGATGAAGCACCTCTTATGCTCATGGATCAACAGAATTCACATTATGAAAATGTACTAAGAAAAAGCAACCTAAAAACTCAGTGTAATCCCTGTCATATTCTAGTGACATTCTTCACAGAAAGAAAAAAGAATGCAATCATAAAATTTTAAATTTCCATGAAACCTTAAACAATTTATGAAATACAAGCAATTCTCTAGCAATACAGAGCACTGCTGGAGGTATTAGAACACCTATTTTCAAGCTATATTATAGAAACATAGTAAAGCTACACACACGCATATACACACACTATGACTGGCCAATAAAAAGACATGTAGATAAATGAGATCAACGGAGACACAGAAATAACTATAGCTGCCTGACTTGACAATGAGGCCAAAATTAAGCATTGGATAAAATAGTGTTTTTCTCTCATTGATGTACATGGATACAACTTGAGGTAATCATAGTAAGCAAAAGAAGCCAAATCCAGATAAAGCAAAGTCCACATGTTCTCTCACTTATGGATTGTAGTTTTCACACAAACCATATGAGCCATATATGTGAAATGAGAGAAGAACAGTATCTGTTTTAAGGAAGGAGACTAGAAGGAAGGCGCAATGTCGAACAGGGAGCAAGGGCAGAGTATGGGAGTGAATATGGTCAAAGTACATGTTGATTGAAATTATTCCTATAAAATGCAGTACTATGCACAGTGAATATAAAATATAATATTATATCATGCAATATTTACCCATCACTTTGACTTAGTGAGCTACAGAAGGTTACTACTATTACTGCCCTGGAGCCATCACTGACCTTTCCATATAGTCCCACTGCATCCCATTTTTCTCTTGCATATGTGCAGTCTTGTTGAACACTGTGCAAAGAGAGAAATTGTCAAGTTATTCTGAATTAAACAAGTATTCAATAATATATCACCAGAAATATAGTGTAGGAATCAGAACATCCAAAATTAGTCATTTCAGGGTACTTGAAAGTAACTTCTCTTCTTTGAAAGAACCCTTCACCTTTCTTCTGGCACTGTACTTGTATTTCCAGAGTTACAGGCCATTCATTTAAAACCTAAAACTGTCACAGAAAGTTTCTTTATATCATTTTTAGGGATATATTAATAGAGCAGTTCAAGAGTTCAATGAGGTGCTGCATGAGGCAGTGAGTTGCCTGTCTCTAGATATACATTGATAAAGGCTGGATAATTGCTTGACTTGGGCTTCAGAAAGGAATATGGTTAAAGATTTTATGATTTAACTTTTCAGAGTTAGAAATGTGGTCTCTACATTGACTCATGGAATAACATGATAAAACCTGCCCTGGCAGGATATTCTTTAACAATGTTCTAAATAATTTGATAATTTTTAACTATTTACAAATAGTTGCAATGTGTTCACTACCTTGCTGGTGTATTCATTAAAACATATTCTATTATTGCTGATAGGTCAATAGATCTCAGTTAATCACAATTTGTCATATCAAACTAATGTTATTTTTTCTATACCATAATAATTTTTTTGTTACAGCAAATCATAAGTATCATTTCATTTCATCTCCACAAATGTCAACATTCATTGACTCTTTAAAGAGATGATTTTTAAAGGTAATCATGACATTGTTGCATCACACAAGATAACTGATATTAATTCCTATACCTTAGTATGTAAGTCCCTACTTAACTAGTTTTTTTAAAGAATATCATTTTAGATGATTTGTTAATGTACCATTATTATTATTTGAACAGTACCCAAATGCTTTAGATTTTACGTATAGGTTGTTAAATAATATTTGTGGACAGTCATTGACTTGGCCTGGCTTTTGTTTAAGCATTAGCAGACTAAACCAATGTGGAATTTAATCAGAATGATCAAGCTGTTGGTTGGTTGGAGTTCTCAGAATCTGCTCTTTTTGGGAACTGCTCAATTTGTGGATCAGTTTTATTTTACTTTAGAATTTCTTGAGTGTTATTTAATTGGTCTAAGGAATGTTCCTTTTAATTATTTTTGGAAATAAATGTAAGATGGGGTATAGTTTCATCATTTAGTTTTGGCTATACAGTTTTTCTTGTACCATGTGTTGATGAGACACCCCAATGGGTTTCATTAATACCCTTGCCTGAAATCGCCTGGCAATATATATGGATGAATTTGCTTTTGATATATACCATGCACTTTTGCATATACATCTTAGATTCCCCTTGTTTGAAGTAAGTCAACTCTTCTCTTCCATATGGTATATTTCTACTCCTTTTACACACTTTCATGTAGATATGACTTCATACCAGAAAACTTCTAGATCCTAGTCCTTGTGTACCATCTTCTCCTTCATATGCTGTGGCATTATGTTTTTTTCCAAGCGTCTTACCTAATTTACCAAATGTCATAAAGACTGTGATTACATCTGTGACCTTTGTCCAATAATTAAAAAATGTTCCAAGGCCATGGGCTGAATAATTTCTCATTAACACAATTAATGGAAAATATACAAATTGACATATATACATAATACATGTAAGTATATTACAGCACATTCACATGAAGAAATACTAAGTAATGGTTAAAAGATAATTCTATGAAGTAATTTTTAAAATATTTGTATTCATTTATTTGAAAGACAGAAGACATTATGGGCAAATCAGGGGCACTTACCCCTGTAAACAAACTCCAGACACAAGTATCACTCTGTGCATCTGGTTTTACATGGGTATTGGAGAATCAAACTGAGGAAAAAAAAACTTGCAAGCAAGCATCTTTAACCAGTGAGCCATATCTTTATCCCATGAAGTACTATTAATAATAACAAGTTTTGTAAGACCAGAGGTTAGAAATACATTTGTAATATATTCCCATTTTATAATGAAAATAGCTAATATTGTAGAGACTATATTTATAGACACCATACTAAATTAGTTAAATGAATTTTTTTAGATTTATTTTTATTAGATATGGACATACTTAGTATGTAAAAAAATACATGTTGGTACCAACATTTAGCTCATCTCTGCCCCTTTTCTGAAAAAGCCCTCCTCCTTGGGGATGCAGGTCAACCCCATGGGGATTGTGGGTCATACACTGTGGAGTCAGCAGTCAGTTATGGGGAAAAGGCGATGTCTCTGTGCATAATGTCCCAACTTGTGGCTCTAGCAATCTTTCTGCTCCCTCTTCTGCAAAATTCTGTGAGCCATGTTGAGTGCATTTTAAGTATACTTAAGTGATGGGCTCCTAGGAGCCTCTGGATCTCTGCTTTGGTAGGTTTTGAGTGTCCTTAGTATCTCTCTCCTTTACCCTTGTGCTGATATAAGGTTCACCCCAAAAGCAGCACTCTGCTCATTTCCCCAATTCCTCTGTGGTTTCAGCTGGGGCCGGGGCGAAGTACACTGGATTATTTATCTCCTCAGGTCCTACTCCCATCTGAAAAAAAGAAATAGAATCTCCAACAGAGAGTGAAGTTAGCACCAGTTAAATGGGATGACCATTATTAATTTATAGGGAATTTCAAGGGTGCAGACCCTCTTTTAGCCCAAGATTAGTTTGAGCTTGGAGTTGGAAGTAAAATCGTTACTTGTATATGATTCTGACTTATCTCCCAGTTCCAGATATGCTTTCCTTTCCACTGAGCAGCACGATTAGTCAATCCAAGAGCAGGTGGTTACCCACTATGGCTGCAAAGAAAGTGAGGTAAATACAAATGAAAGAGTGAGAGGGCTGGTGGGAGATGTGATTGGCTAGGGAAGAGGAGCCAGAGCTCTTAAGGTTAGACACTGTAAGAAGCACTGGTTGACTTGGTGATGACTGATGGTGAGGTCTTCCTAATGTATGCGGCCTCAGTCCTTTTTTAAATGAGGTCCATATTTTATTTGGAGGGATACTTTCAACATGTGGTTCAATTAACACTGTTGTGGCTAACCACTTCCTCCTTTTCTGGAAATATGCAAATTGACAACACATTGCTTTCCCTTACTGGTTTGTGTCAGAGTTGGCTAGGAGGTCAGTTCTTACCTATTCCTCTTTCTTACTTCTGGCCCTGTGAACCTTTTGCACAATTAATTG
The DNA here is from genome assembly GCF_020740685.1 of Jaculus jaculus. Lineage (NCBI taxonomy): Eukaryota > Metazoa > Chordata > Mammalia > Rodentia > Dipodidae > Jaculus > Jaculus jaculus. The sequence goes on from NC_059104.1 coordinate 137,748,109, forward strand.
TGTCCAGCTGGGTCTTCTCTGCCCTTTCTCCAAACAGGACAAAGGAACACTTACCTTCGTCCACTTTCAAAGGCTTTGTGTTTTCCCTTTGGGTTTTTGGTTCAGCAAACCACATCTTCCTTGACTCCACTTCTCAATTACCCTAATAGCTTGTAGAATCCACAGGGTGACCTCCACTCTGTCCTGGCTTCTCCAGGGCCTTTAAGTCACACCTGTAGTCACTTAAAATGGTGACACCAAAGTCTGACTAATTCTAGCCCCAGCTGTTAAACAGATTTCAAACTTTGCATTTCTTACTGCACATTATAAGGTTTACAATTTAGAATTCTTTGTCCTCCACTCTCAAGCATTAAAAATAACTAACCTTCTTCCCTCTCTTCCATACCTCCCAATCACAGAGCATCATACATAGTGAAATGAAAAGGCATTTATTTCCTACAAAATTTTTGGCTTCATCCTCATACCCAAAAGTCTTTATTTCACTTCAAAACCTCAGTTTCTTCATCTGTAACATAAATTTTATATTTGTATAATATTATATATAAAATATGATGGAAATTCTATATATACATATATGACACATATATGTGTGTATGTTGTACATTCGTGTGTTTAGAAGAGAGAGGGAAATACAATAATGTATATCCATATGCCATGTAATTGTATCTCAGGCAATAACAGTTGGCCACAATATTATAAAGAAGCTGTAAGCTTCTAGCCCCAAGGGATGTCAAAACCATCATAGCACCTTAGTACAATGAATTGATTTCAAACTTGCTTTGGCAAATGAACCTACTGTACCAACAGTCCTCTAAAATCAGAACACATAGATTTGTGGGAAATGTGATAATTAAAAATTATAATAGCCGGGCGTGGTGGTGCACGCCTTTAATCCCAGCACTCGGGAGGCAGAGGTAGGAGGATCGCTGTGAGTTCGAGGCCACCCTGAGATTACATAGTGAATTCCAGGTCAGCCTGGGCTAGAGTGAGACCCTACCTCGAAAAACCAAAAAAAAAAAAAAAATTATAATAAACAACTATTTTGCTGGCTTATGTATTTATTATACTACACTTTTATCATTAGTTGGACTTATAAAAGGAAGTTTCCTGTGTATGTGTGCTATGTTCCATTAGCAGCAGGCTCAATCATCTCACGTTTAACTGTGCCTTTTGATTACATAAGGAGTACTGATCAAGTTATTGACCTAGGCCATTATGTCCATGTCATTATGCTCAATGGTATTTGCGCAACTACAAAATTTCAGATCTACACACTTTCTGAACTGTCCTTGCTTTGAGGCCATGCCCTGGCACATACATTAACAGTTTGTTTAGAACAATGGGAACTGATTCCTTCAAGATGCAATAGCTGAGTCAGAGGCCAAAGAGAAGAAAAGAACCAGAGATGAAAGTGTCTAAGGAGAAAGCATCCCAAGTTGATCTGGGATTACACACGGGGAGCCCACTTGAAAAGTGTGTGAAGGGCAATGATGGGGAGAGATGAGCAGGGTTCATGTAACATAGAGTCTTAGAGTGAAGAGTGGGGCTTGGGGTCTTGGATATTAAGAGTTGTTAAAGTATTTTTAGCAAAAGTTGGGCTAACAGAACATTCCCACATTAACAGGACTACTGTGCTGCATGGAAAATGGGCACCATAATTTCCCTCCTCCCTGCTTCCATTCCACTGAGGGCCCTCCTTAGTGGAATTAAGTCGTATTCACCATGGGGTTGTAGGTTATGAGTTGTGAGAGCAGAAGTCAGTCACTCATTGTAAGGTGGCCGGGGCATGCTTCTGAATATTCCCTCCTAGTTTGTGGCTCTTACAATCTTTCTGCTCCTCTTCTGCAAATTTCTCTGAGCTCTGGTGAGTGTGTTTTATGTTTACTTTAGTGTTGAGCTCCACAGCTTCTGAATTTCTGCTTTGATACCCTAAAGGATCCACTCTACACTGAAGAGATATTTGCTCAACCATGTCTCTAGCGCCTCAATTCACAATAGCCAAGAACTGGAATCAACCCAGGTGCCAATGGTTTGATGACTGGATTGTAAAGATGCTGTACGTATACACAGTGAACTTCTACTCAGCAATAAGGAAAAATGACATAATGAAATGTACAGGAAAATGAACAGAATTGGAACAGATCATAATAAGAGAACTCACACAAGCACAGGAAGACAAACATTGCATGTTCTCTTTCATCTGTGGTTCCTAGGCTAGTATATTTTGAGTTGCAGGCACACTTGACAGACAACTCAAGGGATAGATAATAGATGTAGAAGTGTTCAGGGGAAGAAGAATGGGAGAGTGGGGAGAGGCTACACAAAAAACTAAATCCACAGGAATTGTTACCATAGAAACTTCCTCCTGGCTAACTGACTAAAAGATATAAGCCTCTATAGGAATATAGGGAAAATCTCATAACAAGGGCCCTTGATGAGGTGGGATGAAGCCTAACCCTAAAACATTTGGCTCTGACTTGTAACTCCCAGTACCAGAAATAATTTGCAACCAACATTGAGCTATTGATCTGAGAAACCTAAGAGGCTCCCAAAACAAGACAGGCTTCTGTCAAAGCAAATTTTAATTTAGTTAATATTCCTATTTATGTATTTATTCATTTGAGAGCAACAGAGAGAGAGAGAAAGAGACACAGAGAGAGAGAGGGAGAGAACGGGTGTGCCAGGGCCTCCAGCCACTGCAAAAGAACTCCAGAGGTGTGTACCCCCTTGTACATTTGGTTAACATGGGTCCTGGGGAATAGAGCCTTGAACCAGGGTCCTTAGGCTTTACAGGTAAGTGCTTAACCACTAAGCCATCTCTTCAGCCCAATGTTCATAATTACATCTCAAAATTCATTCCACAATCCTCCTCTAGATGTAAACATTTTATGGGATCAGAACATATTCTACCATATAACCTATATTATATAACTATTGATGTCCTTTTAGCATCTTAATTATATATATATTCTGTTTATAATTTATCTGTATTTATAGTCTCAATTTAAGACATTTTCTTCCTTTTGCCACTATTATAATTTTATTTATACACATTTTGTTCCTGAAATTTGTTGTAAAATAAATTTCATAATGAATAAAACTTAATATGGGCAATTTTGCCACTGACACAATCTCCCTTGATGTAGAGATTTGTTTTGGGGCTTCTGGAATTCCCTTGGCCTTTCTCTCTTAATTGCAAGGTGGATGCCATGACCCATTCTTCCCAGCTGTCCACCAGTATTGTGTACAGAGAAGGAGTTAAAGCATACTTGACTCTTCCTCCCACAAATCTCTACTCATACTACTCATACCTCCCTTCACATGTCACTATCCAGAAATGGTGGGTCCCTGGATATTACTTACTCTAACAGGAACTTTAAAATAACCATCATCTGTAGAAACAACATGAGAGATCAAAAATGCATCACCTACTGGGTTTGTTCAAATTTCAATCCTAATGTATATACTGCATGTGTTCTGAAGGGAAAGAGGAGCTGTGTGGATTATGAATAAACAATAAAATAGCCACCACACTAAAAACCTTTCCATGAGATTCTTAAAATGCTAGATGTAGAAAACCAATGGCTTCATGTTTATGTTTATTGCCTCCAATGTAAGACTCAAGAGTCTTACAATAATAAACTATGCATAAAACTCATTTTGTTTAAAACCATGTACCTATAAGCTTCTTTATGTAGTAGTAATTCCTATTTTGGAGTGAAAAAGGAAATTTTGATTATTGAAGAACACATTACATGAGGAATTCATAAGAAAAAGTCCAGTTGTAGTCTTATGAATACCACTTTTTATGATCAAAAAGTAGCATTTGCATGGAATGTCCTCCAAGAAATAAGAAGTATATTTTTTTCCTTTAGTTAGGTCAAGAAGGATTTAATTTATATTCCTGGCATAAAACATTCAATGAACAATTATTGCTCTAGGAAAGTTAGGTCAGGATTGTGTAGAAGAATGGTTTAGATTTTATCTCAGCTCTAAGTAATTGCAACAGCATTGCTTTCCAGTAATATAATACCACACTTAAATATCAATTATATTTTAATGCAATATAGATGAAAGTTTCCACTATAGTGAAACATGACATAAAAGAAATTAATAAAATTTTAAAAGTAGGCAAGTATTTTGTATAAGTAACTAAGTTAATGGTTTTAAGATTTCAATGAGTCATATAAATGTGTAACAGGTAATAAACTAATGCATGGGAAAGAAACGAAGGGAGGAAAATAAGCAAGTAAAACAAGGCACACCTTCACAAGTTAGTAATAGTATATAAAAATAACATTTAATTCTAAATATTGGAATATTTGAAGATGACAAAGCTGAAGTAATAATATACTCACACTTTGATGGTATAACTATGATTCTTTCACAAACTTAGAATTGTGCATCAATAATATTTCATTAGAATATTAGATGATTATAAAATTGGAAATATTGGTAAAGGGTTATGCATAAAAATAAAGAAATGAGAGACATATGTACATTTGAATAATAGAGTTTACATTATGCTTTTGGGAAAACTTTCAAGATATAACTTCTTTTCATAAGTAGCAAGTGAAAATTCTAGAGATAAATTATAATGTCTAACTTAATTATGTAAAAGATAATGAAGAGCAACTTCATCCAAATTTTTGCATTGCTTCTTTTACTAAGTTTCTGTTTGCTTACTTGTACTTTTTCTGGTTTTATCATTTTTGCCACAAGGAAAGGTTACTTTGATAATGTGAATACAATACCTGCAGTTCATTGTGAACCATACTATAAGCTTCAAGATTCTTACACAGTCCCTTGGTTCCTTTAACATTGAATGAAAAAGCAAACATTTTTTTTTTCCCATTTTCACTTATGGAATGTGAACTTCAATGTCAATCATGGTTAATGAGTTTTCCAAGGACACCTAGCTTAGAAGTAGTAGGACCTCAATGCTAGGATCTTGGTTTCTAGTTCAACATTAACTTCTCCCATGAAGACATTTATATGAATCATATGATTTACTGTATGAAACTGCACTGTAAACACGTTCGGTGAATGATCTGAATCCCACTTTTGAGATTCTGAATCATTCTGGGCATCTTTTCAGTAGCACAGCTGAGAGCAGTAAGAATTTCTGCTAGAAAACAACAAACACAAGATGGAGTCAACCTACAGGTCCTGGTCTATATATAAATGCCAAGAAACACTGCGGGTTGATGCCCTTCCTGGTATTCATTGGAAAGCCATTTCATAATTTGGGAAAAAGAAATCTAGTGCAGTTCAGGGACACTCCCCACCCCATACACATTGAAATGACCTAGACATCTGGTTGCTCTATTCAGAACGGAGTAAAATCCCTTCATCTAGCATTCTGGGATGGCATAAGAATTAATCATATTTTTATTTAAAGTTTCCTCTTCAAAATAAAAACACCTGTGCATACAATTAAATGTAAGGCTATAAAAGCAATTGCTTCCACTTATTCTTTATGATGAAACAACTACTGAATTATTACAGGTCCTCTGGGACTGTTTGCCTTTGCATAACATATTAATACAAAATGACTATAATAAGTACTGTTCATAAGATTACAAAGTTATAGAAATATGCTTTAAAGAATTGTGATTTTAAAGAGCCTTGTAATATTTTATAAAATATGGACAAAAACTAAATTCAGAAGGCCCCCAAATATTCTTTATTTAATTAATTTTCAGTTGAAAATTTAAGAACAAATCATTATTAAATATATACAGAAAAATATCATGATGAAATCAATTTTTTGTATGCTAGAGAAGAAGTTAATTTTTAATTTAAGAAGTATGATTAGCTAAGAGAAATATGTGGCTTGAGGATGAAAAAACCTTTCCTTTGTGATAACTCAGATGAAGTATTGCAAATATATAGAGAAAATAAATAGAAAAAATGTAGACAGATAATTAATTAATGATAGATATATTGATAGATATATGGGTAGATAGACAGAAAGAAAGAAAGACATCGGTACTTCTTTTGAGTCACTGAGAAGATGTGTTTGTCTTTATCACTAGATTTATTGGCATAGAACCTCTGCGATCCACCTTTTAAAACTGACTTTCTAAGTCTTAAGCAAATGCAAATTCTTTGGAGGTATGTATACTCCCTGGATGACCTTACTATTTGAGAATTAAAGTGTTCAAAATGTTTATTGACTAAGAGTGACTTCAGAGACTCAATGTTTCACACATTGGTAATTCCGTTCAAAGAGTATTCTCCATGAATACGTGGAAAATTAGACTATTAAAATGTGTTCCAAATATAGATATAAATGTGTACTTTTTTTAACTTTCAAAGGGACTGGAAGGGAAATTCTCTCAGAATGTCACACAGCCTTTGTCTATGTAACGGATTATGATGAACAGTGTTCTCATGTTGGCTGCATATTGAAATTACCTGTATAAAATACTGATGGCTAGGTCACACCCCAGTCATCAGGGGTGTGGTGCTGTTTTCAACAACTTCCCAGGAGTATTCAGTATATAGTGGTGGTTTAGAATTTCTTTCTTAGAACAAAATAGCTTCCAAATGTCCTATGTACCACACCTGGAAGCAAACTGTACCTTGTTGATGAATGGATTCTTAGATCCTTGTGAATTCTTGAATATTTTCAAACTTCAAGCACTTGAAGACAGTTTTTTAGAAGAAAGAAGTATTTTATCTGTCACTACTCCGTGTGTGTCCTAACACCACTGGAACAGTATCAGGCTCAGTGCACAGAACTACAGATGCAATGGGGAATTCTGATGCTTATTATTGCACACTTAAGAGAGGTGGTATTAGGGAACACCTTTAGCTAATATCCTCTGACAAAGTGCCTTCTGTATTCTTCATTGGTGTGCTGCAGAGAATGATCTAGGAATTCGAAGTTAATTGTCATTTGTATAGGAACAGTAAAGCAAACCCATTTGAGAAACATCTCTCTCTGCCTAGAGTTGTAATATCCAATAGATATTACTATAGAGAGAAATCATAATGTTTTATTGTGGAATCCAGCATCTCTCTTTTTCTTCATATGTCCAATTTCTTTAAAAAATTATTTAATTTATTTATGAGAGAGAGATAAAGAAAGAGAAAGAGAGAAAGAGAGAGAATGGGCATTGCCAGGGCCTCCAGATACTGCAAATGAACCCCAGATGCTTGTACCTCCTTGTGCACCTAGCTTATGTGGGTCCTAGAGAGTCGAACCAGGATTCTTTGGCTTTGTAAGCAAATACCTTAACTGCTGAGCCATCTCTCTAGCCCCCCATATACCCAGTTTCTTATCTTCTTTCAAAATATTTGAATCAGATCACAATTAACTTTTCTTGCAATGTCAATATATGTGTTTTGCTTAAATTTGCACCAGTCTAACATTCCCATGTGAAAGGTATCATTCTGTTTCCTCTTTCTGTCAATCTCTTGTGCCAGGCAAGGTTTTGGTATGTTCGGTTATGACCTTTCATTTTGGACAAGAGCCAAAAACCACAGCAATTTGACGGATGTAATTATTTATCCTGTTTCTAATAAGCCTAAAAATGTGATGCTAACATTTTTCATATGTTTGTAAGTTTCTACTCTTCAGCTTATCCTCACCGTACTATCAATGTTTTTTTTTTTTTTAGTCACAGCAGTAAAAATATAACTTATTAGTAGCTGAATTTTAATCATTGCTTTCTACTTGAAGATATCTTCACTAAAAGACTACAGGATCATATATAATTTCTTTAGAATTTGGCAATTAGTACATGCTGTGCCAATTTTTTATAATAATCAAAATCTATTGATCAAATATTTACTGAATGCCTACTATGTGCTAGACACTGTATTATACACTTGAAGAGAAAAATATGAGCACCTCAAGTGATTAATATCAAACAACTAAATTCAGCTTTATTGATGACTTTTGCATATGTTGTTATCATATGCAGTGATAAACTGTGTTGCAAAGGTTAATAGCTAGTATATTGCATAATGGGGAGCTGAACATAGGAAAGTGTACTTTAAAGTCTATAATCTATAGTCTATATTCCATGATGGTTCTGGAGTCTAGGTTGACTGCTTTGTTTAAGCAGGAAGACTGCCAAAATAGATGTGGAGGAGATCAATATTCACAATGAAGTGGCCTGTTGCTTCTGAACGGATTCTGTACAGTCAGGTGTCATTCATAAACATCTTTCAGATAGTTCTTTCTGTCTGTACTAGAGACACAGGAAGGCTGGTAATGACACACATTTCTGCCTTTAGCCAATTGCAAGCAGCAGGAAATAGTTGATCTCTAATAGAATCCATCCTTGTCCCTCAATGAGATGTATTCATTTTGGTTTTAAAACATTTGCTTAATACAAACTGCAACAATGCTTGTATGGTTATATAAAATAAAACACTACACTTTATTTGTCACCAGTAAAAGAGACAGATGCTGGGACAGGTAGCCAGGATAAAAATGGGCATGTCTTGGGGCTGGAGAGATGGCTTAGCAGTTAAGCACTTGCCTGTGAAGCTTAAGGACCCCAGTTTGAGGCTCGATTCCCCAGGACCCATGTTAGCCAGATGTACAACGGGGTGCATGAGTCTGGAGTTCATTTGCAATGGCTGGAAGCCCTGGCTCGCCCATTCACTCCCCCCCCCTATCTGCCTCTTTCTCTCTTGTCACTCTCACATAAATAAATAAATAAAAATAAACAAAATTTTTTTTTAAAAAGGGCATGTCTTATGAAGTGAAGCTTGGGGATGAGCAGAGGCTGTGAGAGAGAGATGCTTCAAAGTTGAAGTTCTCATTATGTTCAGTTGCTAAAATATAGACATGTACTCTAGAAAAAGTGAAAAAAGGAAGTCACCTAGTCTCTATTTGTGAATTCAATAGGTAAAATTTTCTTGGTATAAGCATAAATACCCTTATTAGATCCTCAGAACCTATGTAAAAATCAGGTGTTGTGGCATATGCAAGAAATCTCACTACGAGGGCAATGGAGATTGGCAGATCCTTCAGGCTCACTGGCTCACCTAATTGGTGAGCCTCAGGCCAGTGAAATACTGGTTTTCAGGTCAGCCATGAGAGCAGTGTTATGTATTTGCTTCTCTGCAATGATTTCTGGTCCAAGGCAGATGAGGTGGAGGTTACCCATCTCCTGGTTGATAGTTAGCTCTCTCCTCTTGATATATTGATGTATCCTGTTCTTGCATGTGTTCACCTCAATCTGTAAAGTTGAACAGATTCTCCAAACAAAAGTGAGAACGGTTTTGAATAAAAGGGGATAAATATAGTTATTAGAAAGATATATTGATTTATATATTCATTCTCCTGAGTTAGAGAGCAGTGGAGGTTCTCTTGAAAGCCTATTGGTTTCCTGTTTCTATTTCCTGTTCTGGGGAATCTGGTTTGGTTCCCAGAGCCAGATATGGGTTCACACCTTGTGGTGGTTTGATTCAGGTGTCCCCATAAACCTAGATGTTCTGAATGTTAGGTTCCAAGCTAATGGAGATTTGGAAATTAACACCTCCTGGAGGCAGTGTATTTATTGTTGGGGGTGGGCTTGTGGCTGTTATAGCCAGTTCCCCCTTGCCTGTGTTTAACACATTCTCCTGTTGCTATGGTCCACCTTATGTTGGCCAGGGGGTGAGGTCCACCCTCTGATCATGTTGTCATTTTTCCTGCCATTGTGGAGTTCTGGAGCTTCCCCATTGAGCTTGTAAGCCAAAATAAACCTTTTTTTTTTTTTTTTTTTTTTTTCTCACAAGCTGCTCTTGGTTGGGTGATTTCTACCAGCAATGTGGACTTGACTGCAACACTCCTGTTGCAGTCAAGGTTGCATTGCTGGCAGAAAATACCCTTGTGGAAAAAGAGTTTATTTTGGCTTACAGACTCATGGGGAAGCTCTATCATGGTAGAGGAAAATGATGGCATGAGCAGAAGGTGGATATTACCTCCTGGTCAACATCAGCTAGATAACATCAGTAGGAGAGTGTGCCAATTACTGGTAAGGTGAAACTGGCTATATCTATAAGCCTATCCCCAAAATGCTACTCACAGTCCTAGAAAACTTCACCTGGGGTCGGCAGCTCTCCTAAGCAGCCATCTCATGGTCCTGGCATTTCCAATGCGTCTCCACTGCAACCTGTAGTCCATCCTCATGGCTTCATCAAATCTGCCTGCAGGCAAATTTTAGCAGACCTGCTTCACACTGCCTATGGCTATTTCTAAACCACAGAAACATGTTGAAAATTCAACAACCCTCTTTTTCCTGCATTTCTTATACTGCGTAATACCAGGCAGGGTGCTAATTTGCTAATCCAAGGGGAATAAAGCAGATTTTGAAGAATAGGACACTCTTTCAGCATCCAGGCCCCTACAAAAGATTGCATTTTTCCTTGTTGCCCCAATGCAGATCAGCTGGCCCAATCTCAATGGTTGTAATTGCTCACACAATTGCTCCTGAATAGGCAGAAGTTTCTGCCCAAAGATTTCTTTCTGTGTTATATCCTTCTGCACATACCAGTCTGTTTCTACATGATGTAGTCCTGCAAAAATTCTCAGGACATGGTCCTAACAGCAAGCCTCTCACACAAAGTCCTTCTAACCCAGTCCAGGCAAAGCTCTTTCTCACCCTCATAAGCCAAGCCTTACAGTCCATAGTTCTTACTGCATTTATGTCTTTCAACTCTGACTAGACTGCTCCATCAAGCAGTATTTATAGCGCTACAACACATGTCTTAGGCCACGATGTAAAATTTGTCCACATCCTCTTGCAAAACAGTTCCAAAAGGCCAAAGCAACAAAGTCAGGTTCCTAGCAGCAACAATCCCACTCCTCTGGTGCCAACTTTACAGTTGCATTCAGGTTCACAATCCTGGCAGAAATCCCACAAACAAGAGCAACCTGTGGGAAAAAGTGTTTATTTATTTATTTTTTGGCTTACAGACTTGCTCCATTATGATAGGGGGAAATGATGGCATGAGCAGAGGGTGGATATCACCTCCTGGCCAACATCAGATGGACAAATTTAGAAGGAGAGTGTGCTAAACACTGGCAAGGGGAAACTGGCTATAATACCCATAAGTCCACCCCCAGCAATACACTACCTCAAGGAGGCCTTAATTCCCAAATCTCTGTCTGCTGAGAACCTATCATTCAGAACCTAAGTTTATGTGGAACAGCTGACTCAAACCATCACAACTCCCCAGTAAGTGGGTCTCATGTCCAAAGCATGAGCAGTTGGTTACATACACTGACAATGTGCCTCTATTTTACAAGTATATACTTCTTTCCCACATAGGTGGATTTTGTAACAGGGAAATGGCAACAGACACTTTGGTCACTCAACCTTATAAAATAGATCCAGAGGCTAGAGAAAAAGCAGATATCTATCATATATCTACCTTGCCCACCCAGGCACAAGGAGTATCATGGAAGAGGGGGTGGAAATACTGTAGAAGCTTAAGGTTGGGCGGGGATGCATATACACAAAGAGAAAAATAAAAATACAAACTGAACATAAAAGGCTGGCTTATAATAAATGCATATCACTTTAACCCCATTTTTCAGTTGAAACATCCCACTGAGTCATCATAAATCAAAGGTACCTCTGTACTTTAAATATAAGTTCTTTTCTTGTCTTGAACACTAGTTCTTTTGTTTTCTAGGCATGTTATCTTCTTTCCATCTCTAAAATGGAGCTAATATAAGATACTGTTTACTTCATAGAGATATTATGGGATAAAATAGTGACAAAACGTATAGCTGGGCTGGGGATTCAGCTCAGTGGTAGAGTGCTTGCCTTAAGTGCAAAAGGCTTTAGGTTTGATGCCCTGCACTGTCAAGTAATTAATTAAACTAAATACAGCTTTTAATTATAATACCTAGCAAACATAGAATATTCAATGATTTACTATTTCAACATTATTACTGTGGAGAAATTGGAGAGCCATTTTAGGACATAGATTAAAAAAAACAACAACAAAACAACAGCAATAAAAACACCAGGGAATATAGTATTGGCTTTGTCCCCGGCAAGGCCTATAGATGTCTACTATCTGGTATCCAAATTGCAAGAAACAAATGAGCTGAAACATAAAGTTGCCTACGACATAAAGGAACTGTGTTTGTGTCCTTGCCCTTGGCCTCTAATCTAAGCCCAGCTGCCATGGTTTCTGTATAGATGAGTCAGCCAATTGAGAATGAGTTGAAATTCAGCAAAGAATCTTTGGGTCTGGAACCAAAAATGTGAAATGACCGAAGGCGAATACTGCTGTTCCCTGCTGCCAGGAGCCGAAGGTGGTTTAAGATTTCAAGTGAAGCTTACAGCAGGTACCAGAGGCAACTAAGTTTCCTTGCTCCTCGTGCTCGAGTCTTTCCAATTTCTCCACAGAAGTGAGCATCTTGGCCTCATTGCACCTCTGCTTTTTACTTGAATTTATCCTTTTGAGTGACAGAATGCTGCTTTTTAGGCTGAGAACTTCTGATTAATATTTTAGTAATTAGGTTCACTGCTGTCACCTGTGAAATTCTTAACAGCTTTTCACTGACAACATATTGGAGGCTCTTGTGGTCTTCCAAGGTCCTTCTCAGATGTCTAACAGGAAGGAGAGAGGTATGTGCAAGTGCCCTCACTCAGGTGCATGTAAACCCAGGTGTGGAGGTGCCGGAGGGTTTACCCCTAGTCATTGCATTTTCTCTCTTTCAGATAACATTAGTGAAAAGGGTTCAGGCATGGGCCCCAAAACTAGGAAAGAGTAAAATTAGAATGCCTCGTCATCTATGCTACACTCAAATTTGACATGAGCCTAATATTCATTCAATGAATACCTGCTTACTAGAGACAAAGACGGTGTCTCAGCAGGCCATTGTGAAAATTCTGTCCACACAAAGGCATCTGCTTTGTTTTGAGTCTCAAATATTTTTTGCAAGTAATTTACTTTTTTTCTCCTAAGAAGAAACCTTCTAAGGAAACAAAAACAGGTGAAAAGTACTAACAGCAGCATACTAATTAGCCAGTACACCCCAGCTACTTTGCATTAGTGGATTTTAGGCACATTATGTTTTATGTCTTTGTTCACTGGCAAGGACTTCTAGTAGCCTAATAATTCACTCTTAGGCCTGCTTTATCAAGAAGGCACAGTGTTTTAGAAACTATAAAAGATCATTTAGAGCAGTAACAAATTACTGCTTTTAATAAAATGCTTTCTTCCCCACTCAATAGAATACCATAAAAATAGTCTATAGAGAAGTAGTCTATAGAAATGGAACATTTTTAGCTTTGAGAAAATAATACAGGGAAAATGATAATGTAGAGTGAATCATGGCACAAAGGGGATAAAGAGGCTCTCGCTCTGACATCTCTGTGTGTGACTGCCCTCCCAACCCGTCTTGTCATTCCTTTAAATTTTCCTCCACAATCTCTTCTTCATGCAGGTCTGCTGTCTAAAGCTCAGTATTACAAAAGTTTTTTCCCATTAGCTTTTCCATCCACACTATCCACATAGTGTCCCAATACACTGGTTTCTAGAACTTTATGCACAGGGCAGGTCCTAGGATGACACAAAGATTCCTGGTTGCTTTACTGTCATTCTGGGCAAAGACCACTTGAGAGTGATCCCAGGAATTGGTATGTTTCCAGGTTCTACTAGATCTCAGTGTAGGTTGATATTTAATTGCATCACTTAAGATGCTCAGAAATATAAAAATACCTATGATTATCTCTATCTTTCTCTCCTTGGACCTCAGGTTTGACACTGACTATCTCATAAAGTCTTTCATTGTATGTGTCATTCAGACTTTTCTTATACAACGTGTTCCAAAGCCATGTGTCCCATCACATCCACTTTGAGATGCCAATGACACACCCTAGTTGAAAAGTCAACAAATAGATGTAGTAGATATACATGCTTGGGTATTCTGTGAGAGATATATAACTTAAGGATCTGAAGTTGAGTGCTCTCTGTCAATAGACAAGATCTAAAGTGGTGAGGCAGCTTAAATGGGAGAGGGTAATGTGCTCACTGTACAAGAATCAGAACCTTAGTTTATTCCCAAGAACCCATGGAGGGTAGAGCTTGAGTATAGAGGTGCATACTTTAGTCCCATTCCTTGGGAATTAGAGGCTCAGGGGGAAGTCCAGGCTAATGAGAGGCATTGTTTGTAAAAGGGTGGACATTATCTGAGAGAAAAGACAACTGAGGGTTTTCTCTGGCTTACACACACACACAGACACACACACACACACACACACACACACACACACACACACACACATATATGTGCATATGTACCCATACACATATGTATGTGGAAATATATGTGCACACACACACACACACATGTACACACAATGCCAGTGAGAACAAGACTATTTAGAAAGAGAGAATGATTGGACAAACTGTTGAGAATAAAGTTATTCTTCTAGCTCATTCTGCCCACCCTCCTCCATGCTCTATATTTTACCCATATGAAATCATTATTTCCTAGAGAAGAACAGGCAGTGAGAACCAACTAGAACTAGCCCAGGCTCTTTCTTCCTAAGCTTTCCTACTGAGAATACTATTCTTTCTCAAAAAGTCCTAAGCTTCAAATAGAAGATCAATAACCTGCCACTTCCACTTTATGCTGCCTCCCTGCCCTACTAGGACTGATCTTTTATCGCTTCCCTAGACACTAGACCAACCAGTGCGGATATGAGCTTCTTGTTTCCCAGAGAATTCAAAACCATCTTAGCCAGACTTTTGCCTGCAAATTACTGTAAATTCATTGCAAATCCAGCAAGTTTTTTGGGTCAACTTACATGGACTTACCTCATGTTTCAATGGCTTGCAGTAACTCTGTGACAGACCCCCAAGTAAGGATATGTAGAAAGAGATTTTGGAATTTAGAAATCTTTCATGGTGTTCAACAAAGCTAGGCTTTTAAGACCTTTGAATTAAAAATAAAGAAATTAGTTTGAAATTCAAGCTAAGCAATGACTTCTTTGTTCTAGATGGCCTTTACCATGCTCCTGAAACAATCAGGGCCATTGATGCAATGGGTGAGAAAAGTCAGAACCAAATGATTGACAGGGAAGGAAAATACATTGTTTTCAATATCAACCCCCTCCCCCAGTGCCCACCCAGCTAGACCTTTGCACCTTTCAAAGGCACATTTGTTCTAAGGGATGTGCTCTCTGGCCTTCTTCCCAGGAAGAACAGAGGGGTGTTTGGGAAACATGGGTTTTCTTCACAGAGCTGCTCCAGGGAAGGAAAGCTTACTCTAGAGTCTGAGATGTCCCCATATAGACTAAGCAAAACCCTGCTTTTAATATGGTACCAAGGTAGATTATCTAAAATTAACAGTGCATTCTTGTCACCCAGGGGAAGCAAAAGCTAACAGGGCATGAAGCCTGGCATGGTCACTTGTGACAGTTATCTGTGCACTAGGGAAGCTGAGAAGGGAGGATTGCTGCAAAAAAGCAAAGAAAATAATGTTAAAAGTGCCATCAACAAATAAGTATTAGGGCAAAATAATTCTCTACAGCTCAAGTTATAGATATGCATGTCACTATAACCCATTTCCCTTGGTCTTATATTCACATACATCACTGTTACTTATAAGAATCTCACACTTATATTTATCCCTCTAACCTATAACTAGGAAGGAAAGAATTAGGAAGGGAAAAATGGAGGAGAATCAAAGTAGATTGTTGAAGTGAAGCCAGATGTTTGTTTCATGTTTTTTTTTAAGTAGTAGGAAAAATCACCACTCATGGAGGGATTAGGATTTTATCAATGCCATCTGACAACAGTGGATGAGACTGGCTTATCTATCTTGGACTGAAGCAAAGTGCTTTTTCATTAAGTTATCCTGAGCAAAACTGAGACTTTACTATATGATGAATTGGTTATAGACACTAGCTATTTCATTCATTCATCTATTTATTTATTTATTTGAAAGCAACAGACAGAGGGAGAAAGAGGCAGAGAGAGAGAGAGAGAAAGAGAGAGAGAGAGAGAGAGAGAGAGAGAGAGAGAGAGAGAGAGAGAGAGAGAGAATGGGATCACCAGAGTCTCCAGCCCCTGCAAATGAAATCCAGATGCATGCGCCCCATTGTGTACCTGGCTAACATGGGTCCTGGGGAATCCAGCTTCGAACCAGGGTCCTTAGGTTTCACAGGCAAGCACATAACCACTAAACCACCTCTCCAGCCCAAAACTAGCTATTTCTTAAAATGTGTCCACTAATGTCTGTACTCACACACACATACACACAAAGATACAAACTGGTGAGGAATAGAACAGCACACATTGTGTATATAAGCTATAGTAGGGTAGACATTTTAAGTATTTCTTTAAAAATGAAAGAAGCTAGATCCTCAAAATAATTCAAGCAACTATCAGTGGCAAACAGATATTATATCTTATAAGCATACTGGTTTCAAAAAGAATTTTGTATACAACTAATCTAATGTGTGCTATAGACTGACAGTACATTGTAAGCTTAACTTTTATGCATTTACAAATCTAATGGTCTCACACTTATGCCATATGCAAAAGGCAAAGTTTACCAGTTTAAACACAATACATCTTATTAACACTTTTAACCCCCTACCTCTTTCCTCACCTACTCACCTCCCTTAGATCCCAGAGCCTAATTCCTCTCCCCTCAACCACACTAAACCAAATCTTCTTCCTTGACCTTTCACCTTCTCCTACATCATATGATTCCTTTTATTCACACAGCCCCTCCAATACTATCATTGTGTTGTCATACTACATCACTTCTTTGTCTTTCTTGAGACCTACGGTTCTTTGATATTGTTAACTTCATAATGCTCTGTGTCTTCCCCTTTCTTTTTTTATTTTTTAACTTAATTTTTTTTATTAATTAGGTTTGTACTCATTGAATACAGTCAAGTTGGTACCATTGTTAGGTTCATCCATGTCCTACTCCCTCCCCCTGGCTCCTCCTTGTTGAGGTATATGGGTCATGCATTGTGGAGTTAGCCCTCATTATGGGTAGGAGAAATGTCTCTGTATATCATGACCCAACATGTGGCTCTGACATTCTTCCCACCCCATCTTCCACAAAATTACCCTGAGCCATGTTTGGTTCATTTTTGGTCTGCTTCAGTGATGAGGTGTTGGGGGCCTCTGGGTCTCTGGATATCTGATTTTGTAGGAGTTGATTGTTCTCTTTGTCAATCTCCTTCACCCTTGTTCTGGTGCACAGTTCACCAAGAGAACAGCACCCTTGCTTGTTTTGTCAATTGTTCTAGGTTTTAGCTGGGGCCCTATTGAGGTATGTTGGGGTGGCTCTCTCTTTAGGATCTGCACCTGTCTGAAAAAGAGAAGCAGATTCTCCAACGGAGAGTAAAGTTATCATCAGACATATGGGATAATCCTTATATTTTTATAGAGAATTTAATAGGTGTAGACCCTCTTGTAGCCCACGATTGGTGGTAGCTTGATAATGGAAAGCAGTGCCATGTTTGGATATGGTTCTGACTTGTTTCCCAGCTCCAGCTATGGGTCCCATTCTACTGAGGGGATCAGTTAGCAAAATCAAGAGCAGTTGGTTCCCCACCATAGCTGTGTACCACTATTGCATTTGTGTGAGCATCATGACAGGTTATTTGCTACTAAGTAGGTTAGACTATGAGTTGCTTGGACAGATATTGGTCATTTTCCCCCAGTCACACATGTAGCACATTCTGGCACTAGACACACTGACTACCTGGGGACTGACTCTCTTCCAGGTTCCAGCCATGTCATTCCATTTTACATGTCAACTGCATATTGTGTCTTCAGCACTAGATTCTTACCACTAACCACTGGTGGGTGATCAAGTACTCTGATAGAAATCTTTCTTTTAGGAAACCTTGTAGGTCTCTCTGATCAAAAGCTCATTGTGGATGAAAGCCACATGCTGGTACTGGGAGTTACAGGTCAGTGCTAACTGATCCACTCAGTGGTACTAGACCCATAGCTGG
Source organism: Jaculus jaculus (assembly GCF_020740685.1). Lineage (NCBI taxonomy): Eukaryota > Metazoa > Chordata > Mammalia > Rodentia > Dipodidae > Jaculus > Jaculus jaculus. The sequence goes on from NC_059104.1 coordinate 137,766,066, forward strand.
AGCTGGGAAACAAGTCAGAACCATACCCAAACACAAGCCCACTCTACAATATCAAGCTACCATCAATCACGGGGTATAAGAGGGCCTAATCCTATCATACTGTCTATCAAAAAAGTAAGTGTTATCTCAATTTTCTGGGTGCTAACTTACTCTCCATTGCAGAATCTGCTTCTCTTTTCCAGATAGATGCAGATCCTAAGAAGAGAGCGGCCCCAACATACCTCAAAAGGGGCCCAACTGAAACTAAGGACAACTGGCGAAATAAGCAAGGGTGATGTTTTCCTGTGAACCAGATACCAGCACAAAGGGGAAGGAGATCAAAGCAGAGAAAAATCAACTCCTACCAAATCAGAGAGACAGAGCCTCAGAGGCCCCCAACACCTCAGCACTGAAGCAGACCAAAAATGAACCCAACATGGCTCAGGGAAATTTTGCGGAAGAGGGGGTGGAAAGAATGTCAGAGTCACATGTTGGGTCATGATTTGCAGAGACATTTATCATACCAATAACTGGGGACTAACTCCACAATGCACGACCCATTTTCATTAACAAGGAGGGTCTAATGGGAGGGGGTAGATCACAGATGAGCCTAAATAATGCTACCAAACTGCCTGTATTTACTGAAAAGTAAACTAATAAATTAAATTAAAAAAAAAAGAAAAGGAAGAAAAAGATAACCAATACAAAAGAATTAGAGAGAAGAGAGAGAGAGGAGCTGTAGAAGATTAAGGTCAATTTTCATCATACTGTCTCCAGTGTCTTGTGGCTCAGGTGTTTCCTCTAAGGGCCTGGCAAAGGTTCAACCATTTGGTCTGCCTTTTAGGATGTAGAATTTTATGGTACCATTGCCATTTGGGTCTAGATTTGTGTCTCTCACCCCCTCCCTTGCCCTATCCTCCCTCCCCACCCTCCCTATTGTCTAGTCCTTGAGATGCTTTCTGGGTATGTCAGCATCTTGGGTAGATTCAGGTTAGGTGCTATAGATGAGTGAAACTATGCAGTGATTTTATTTCTGTGGTTGGGTAAGTTCACTGAGAATGATCTGTTCCAGGTTCAGCCATTTTTCCTCAAATTTCATTGTATCATTCTTTCTTACTGCTGTGTTTAATTCCATTATGTAGATATACCACATATTAGTTATCCATTCTTCCAGTGATGGACATCTGGGTTGATTCCAGATCTTAGCTATTGTAAATCGAGCCACTATAAACATGGTTGAGCAAGGCTCTCTGGCCTGTAGTTTGAAGGTTTTAGGGTAGATATCCAGTAAGGGAATAACTGGGTCTGTTGGTATCTCTATAGGCAGCTTTTTCAGGAGTCTTCATATTGCTTTCCAAAGAGGTTGTTCAATCTTACATCCCCACCAACAGTGGATGAGGGTTCCTAGTTCTCCATACACTCGCCAGCATTTATTTTCATTTGATTTTTTGATGTTTGCTATCCTTACTGGGGTTAGGTAGAATCTCAAAGTTGTTTTAATTTGCATTTCCCTGATGATTAGGGATGATTAACGTTTTCTTAAGTGTGTGTTTTCCATTTGTATTTCTTCCTCTGTGAACTGCCTGTTCAGCTCTTTGCCCCATTTTGTAAGTGGGGTGTTTGACTTTTTACTATTAGATTTTTGAGTTCTTTGTATATTCAAGAGATTAGGCCTCTGTTAGTTGGATAACCAGCAAATATTTTCTCCTCTTCTGTGGGTAATCTATTGGCTTTGCTTATTGTATGCTTGTCTGTAAAGAAACTCTTCAGCTTCATGTGATCCTATTGATTAACTGTTTAAGATCATGAACTACTGGGATTTTGTTCAGGAAGTCTTTTTCCATTCCTATATCATGGAAAGTACTCTCTATATTTTCGTCCAGTAGCAGTTGAATTTCTGGTCTTATATTATGGTCTTTGACCCATTTGGACTTGAGTGTAGTGCATGGCAAAATGTGTGGATCAAGTTTCAGTTTCCTGCATATTGTTATCCAGTTTGTCCAGCACCATTTGTTAAAGATGCTGTCTTTTTCCAGCCTCTATTGTTAGGGCCATTGTCAAATATTAAGTAGCTGTAGTTGCTTGACCCAGAGTCCTGGTGCTCCAGTCTATTCCACTGGTCTATACTCCTGCTTTTATGCCAGTACCATGCTGTTTTTATTACTATGGCTTTGTAATATTGCTTCCCCTTTCATATGCATTGTTAGTCATTCTACAAGGAATGGTACAGAATAGATACCACACAATGACATAAGGAAGAAGGAAAGAAGAAGAGACAATAGAGGTATTGAAAAGTAGAGGTGAGTTATGTTAACTTTTTCTAAGTATCTTTGTAAAGAAATTGTAAGAAATGTGTTTTATAGTTTACATATTTTTGAGTTAATGTATTCAGTGGCATAATATTAACAAGGACAAAGTGTAAAACAACAGATTGCTAAATCATATGGACTAGCGAAAATATGGACATACTAGTCAATTAAATGCCCAGATTTTCACTTTACATTGGGTAATTTGTGCCCGGGTGAGTCAGAAATTGTCCTATAAGATACAACTAAGGAGAAGCTATTACTGGCTTCACATAAGTAGCTGAAGCAATTACAGTAAATAAAGTCAACACATGGTGAACACTTTGGATTTGGTCAATATAAGAAGTGGTGGAGTAGTAAGTAGTCAGGAAGAGCCAATCTTAGGTCTCAACAAAGATAACTCATGGTCACAGGAAAATAAGAAACAAATACTCAATATCAGTCTATCATATCCAAAAGAAAAAAATTGCTTCTTGACAATCAGCTTGTGACTTTTCACTTTAACTTCATGTTTAAAAACCTATGTGACACTGATAATTTTCTTTTCCCACCTCAATACTCATGTAACAAAGACTTTGTCTTTCTGATAAATTTCATATAATCATAATACATGCTACTCCAGAATTTCTTACATTAGATAATTGGTGTACATATTGTGGATTTCAATGCATAAATGAGAGCCTCAGAGCTAAAGAGATGCCTCTGAAGATAAGACCATTTACTCATGTGAGATTGTAATAGGGTGCTAAGGGTCCAGGAAAGTCCTAGAACCCCAAATCTTAAATTCACTTCTAACTTTTAATCAAGTAATTGAATAAAAAGAATACAGATAAGGATAATTATTAAATTATTATATTTATTGAAGGAAGTACAGAACTACAGGAAGGCACCCAGGTGGCTAGAGATCCCATGGGGAGGACCAGGAATAAAGCATGGAGGAAAGAGAAAAGAAAGTTCAAGGAGCTTCTGCCATGTGAGGAGGTAGATGGGACAAAGAACCCATGCTGAGAGAAAGGGCTAGAGGACTCTGCTAGCTGGACCTGGGATAGGGTCTAGGCTGAACCCCTTCCAGGTAAGCCTGGGTCTGAGCCTGGGCCAAGCCAGCCCAGGCCCAGTTGAGGGAAAAATCTCACACACAGCTGGAATTTCCCAAGTCATCAGAGAGACTGCCTTCTGTTTGCAAAGGTATTTATGACCTTATGTGGGTGGGCTGTCTTCCTGCTCAGGTGAACCAGAGGGACAGCTGGTTGCTTAGGGCTAGGGGTTATCTCAGAAAGAGTTTATCTCTTGCACCAAGTTCCTGGGGGCTGAACTTGACCAACCAAAATGTTTAAGTCCTATGAAAGACCTCTATCCCTCTATCCTGGTTGGTTGTAGAAAAACAGGTCTAGTTAGACCTTTGATTTCTAGCAAGGGCAAATTTCCTGCTCTTTTCACCTTCAGGGGTCCAGTCACACTTACTCTATCTCCCTCTCAAGATGAAGGCCTAAGGGGCCCCAGGAATGTCTGAGTTTAATTCCCTAACACCTGTTAAACAGCTGGATGTAGCCACATCAATAACCCTAAACTTACTGTGGGGAACACAGATGAAAAAGTTATTGAGGCTTGTGAAAACAGCAAACTCCAGAAGTAGAGGGTGTTTTCCTCTGTATTCTGCAAGTTTATGTATGGGCCTTCACATCTGTATACACATATGAATACTATACACACACACACACACACACACACACACACACACTCACCAACCACATGCAGAAAATGAGTTTCCTAACACAGAAAATTAACAGCAAAACCTAACAGGTGTTGCCTGGACTTAGAAATGAGTTATCAAATCATGTATTGCTTTATCACAACTCTCACTGTATGCAATCTTTGTACATTCCTGCGTGTGTGTGTGTGTGTGTGTGTATCCTTTTATTGCCATTTTTCTGGCTGCATTTAGTACTTGCTGTTTTCTATCATCACTGTCTTTGCACAGTGTGTACCTATGCCAACAACATGCACACTCTAAACACTGTTCAGTTGACAAAGGCTCCCAGAGGTCTGTATAAAAATGCAATTGCTTGCCTTTTCTTATTTGACTTATTTTTATATATGAGATCCCAGGGTCTGTCCTCTTGTAGCACAAATTGAGAAGTTCCCCTCTGGAGGAGGACAGTGCAATGAAACAAAAGATCCAAAGAAGTAATGAGGACAAACCTGTGAGTTCATGATCAGATTTTTGTAAAGTTGTGGTGAACAAAAGAGGGGTTATTGTGATGTTTTAAGTGTTTAGCACGGTCAAGTAACACAGACATATTGTCTTGATTTCTTTTCACATAGTATCCTCTCCTTTTAAAATACTGACTCATGCTTGTATTCCTTTCCTACCACTGCTTATTCTTAGATGTATTTCATACACAATCAGTGTATGTGCTTTTTCTTATGATCAGCAACCACTTATTGAATATAAGACTCTTCTTAAGTATAGGAGACCTGTCCACCTGCAGCAAAATCTATGCCCTAGTCTCTATACTCAAGTCTTCTCTGAGAGTCTCTGGCTCCTGAGCCCAGCTGGAGGGGTGGAATTGGAAAATCCAGAGACTGTTAGTCACTGGTTATATCTGTATTGAACAGCTGATGTTTGATATTTGATTAATGGTTGTTGAGTACATCATTCCTCTCTCCCTGTTATGCCTTACAGCAGTTGAAAATGTATACTCTGGGTCTTTATATATTGAAGGTATCAAACTTATTTGATTTTACAGGACTCACAGCTAAGAGACAATCTTAAATCTCAGAAGAGACCTGAAATTTTGGAACTATCTTAAGTTGGTCAAGACTGTGGGGCACCTTTGAAATTGCACTGAATACAATTTACAATGTGAGGTAGTTATGAACTTATTGGGGCCCAGCGGTAGAATGTGGCAGTTTGAATAGATGACCCCAATATATTAAGTGTTGTATTAGTTTGTAGTTTGGATCTGCAGCCACCTGGCTGGAAGAGGTGTCACTGGGCATATCTTAGACTCAAGACCTAAGGTGTGGTGGTGTATTTGCAGTTCCAGTTTAAAGATATACAAAGTACATGGAGTTCCTGAGGTGTGTTTGTCTGTGGTATGGTTTTGGCGTTTTGGCTTGGGGCTTTTTCTCTCTTCTTGGACCTGTAAAAGGGGTCCAGCTTCTTCTGCTATTATGGAACTTCCCTTAGATCTATAAGCTTCAATAAATATTCCTTCTTCCATAACTGTGCTTGGTTTGGAAATTCATCTCAGCTTACTGAAGCTATCTACTACAGATTGTAATATACTGTAAATGAACAATGAATCAAAAAGTTAATTAGAGGTTAAGAAAGTATGAAATAACCTTAAAATCAACAACTAAGAACTATTTAAAGAAATATCTTTAAAATATATAAATTTCATACTACATATATTTACATAACATGTTCACCAAATATTGCAAAACTGAAAATGGCTGTAGTCTAATTTTTTTGTTTAATTTTATTTATTTATTTGAGAGTGACAGGCAGAGAAAGGCAGATAGAGAGAGAGAAAAAGAGAGAGAAAGGGAATGGGTGAGACAGGGCTTCCAGCCACTGCAAACGAACTCCAGACATGTATGCCCCCTTGTGCATCTGGCTAACATGTGTCCTGGGGAATCGAGCCTCAAACCAGTGTCCTTAGCCTTTACTGGCAAACACTTAACTGCTAACCCATCTATCCAGAAGTCTAGTTTTTGAAGCTAACACAATTCTGTCAAATCCTAAGAAATATAAAACAAAAGTATGTTTTGAGTTCTTACACATCATAAAAATAAAGCTATATGAATTCTAATATAAATGTCAATTTTATGACAATTACAATTATAATTTTTACATTATTTACTGTGTTTCTGTTGCACAACCGAATCAGATTAGGAATACATTGAATAACAAAGATAGGTATGTTCATTGTTCTAATTTTTAGAAAAAAAAAACCCTAAATTTTAGTAAAATTAAACAAATGAAATTAAAATAATAAGTGATGTGTTTAGGATGTTGACAAAGTTGACAGCAATTAGATTCATTAAACAACAAAGAAATTAAATAATACCAATGTCTTAAATAATAAATTTTGACTCCCAAGTAGTGTGAAGCCCAGGAATATGTAAGAGACTTTGTATTAGAAATGCTTGCCTATTGTAAAAATTAAATAAAATGAAGACCCACTAGTCTGCTATCCTAGAGGAAGGTTTCTATGGTACCAATTCATTCTGGATTTGGTTTTGTGTATTTCTTCCCCCAGCCTGCCACTCATCTCCCCCAAACTCTTCCACCCTCTTATCTGTCCATCAAGTTGCTTGTCAGGTATGCTGACAACTTGAGCTGACCCAGTTCAGGAACTGCAGATGAAGGAGAACATGTAGGTTTCTGTGTTTGTGTATTTGCTTAGTATGATCTATTCCAAGTCTGTCCATTTTTCTACAAATTTAATTATATAAATTTTCCTTACTGTAGAATTTCCTTACTGGGTAGAATTTCATTGTGTACATGTATCACATCTTCATTATACATTCATCAAGCAATGAGTATCTGGGTTGATTCCAGTTCTTAGCTATTTCAAATTGAGCAGCTATAAACATAGTTGAGCAAATATCACTATAGTGAAAAGTAGAGGCTTTAGGGTAGATGCCCAGTAGAGGAATGGCTGGGTCAGTTGGTAGCTCTATTTTTACATTTTTCAGGAATCTCCATATTGATTTCCACAGTGGTTGTACAAGTTTGCACTCCCAGCAGCAGTGAATGAGAGTTCTTTCCCCGCATCCTAACCAATATTTATTGTCATTTTATTTTTAAATGATTGGCATCCTTACTGGAGTAAGGTGGAATCTCATAGTTGTTTTAATTTGCGTTTTTCTGATGGTTAAGGATGTTGAACATTTTCTTAGGTGAGTATTAGATATTGCTACTTTTTCCTGTGAGAATTCTCTATTGAGTTTTCATTACCATTTTTTTGAGTGTACTGTTTAATTATTTATTGCTTAGGTTTTTTTTTTTTTTAACTTTTTTCTATATTCTAGATATTAGGCTTCCTTCAGTGGTATAGCTGGTGAAGATTTTCTCCCATTCTCTACGTAATCTTTTGGATCTGTTTATGGTATGCTTGTTTGTACTAAAGCTTTTCGCTATCATGACATCCCACTTGATGAGTGATTGTTTTATTTCCTGGGCTACTAGAATATTGTTCAGGAAGTCTTTTTCCACTCCTATATTGTGGAGATTTCCCCTTATTTTTTCATCCAGTAGTTTGAGAGCTTCAGATTTTATATTGAGGACTTTAATCCATTTGAAGTTGATTTGTGTACATGGTGAGTGGAATTGGTTTAATTTCACTTTTATCCATGTGGTTATCCAATTTGTCTATCACCATTTGTATTAGTCAGGGTTCTCTAGAGGAACAGAATTGCTAGAATGAATTATTTTAAAAAGGGAATTTATTGGATTAGCTTACAGAAGTCCAATAGAAGTTGCAGGCCAAAGAATCACCGAACCTGGTAGCTGCTCAGTCCACGTGGCCAGATGCCTCAGCAGTCCCAACCCAGCACTGCAGATGGTGCTGGAAAGCCTGGAGGCTTCCTGAGGAGCTGCTGGGTTTCAATCCACGTGAGTCTTTGGTTGATGTTGGTCTTTAGTCCGTACTGGTCTTCAATCCACGCTAGAAGGTAGGGAGCAGCTCCTGCAGCCAAGTGGAAGGAAGGAAGGAAAAGGGAACTCTTCTACCCAGAGCTTCCTTATATCAAGTCCCCCTCTGAGCGGGGCTGCCCACTCTGGGGGAAGGGCTCACCCTGGGGAAAAGACCTCCTCCTTTAGTTGATCCTTCCTAGAAGCAGCCTGTGGTTACTAACAGATCAAGTTAACAACACCTTAACTATCACACCATTTGTTGAAGATGCTATCTTTTCTCCAGGATAAATTATTGGCTCCTTTGTCAAAGATCAAGTAGCTGTAGTTTCTTGAACTGAAAAATATTACCTCAATCTGAGCATAGAGGGTAAGAAACACCTTAGATTGGGTAGAGTGGAGCCTTGCCCTAAAACATTTGCCTCTTGTTTGTAACTCCCAGTACTCAAAATTGATTTACAACTAATATAGAGCTGTTGATCAGAAGGAGCTATGAGATCCTTAAAACAATTGATTACCTGCTTGAGTTAAAGTTAAGACCCTATTGCTGAAGATACCACATGCTGTTGATGCATAACATCTACAGATATGGCTGAATCTGGAAGTAAACAAGTTCCCAGATGGTTAGCCCATATAGTGTTGAAAAATGCTAAATGAGCTGCTGAGAGAAAATGACCAACAACATCGTTAGCAAGCATGGGACACTACTATATGAAAACAACCAGCCTGACAAGATGCAGACACCTCTGCAATAGTGGCTCCTAGCCTAAGTGGAAAACCAATGACTCTCTGATTTGCTAAGAAATCTGCTCAGTGGAAAGGAGCCCATGGCTGGAACTGGGAACTAAGTCAGAATCCTATGGATTAAGATGATAAACTCCAATGAGAATCTCCCACTAGTCTTTGACCAAAAGTAAGGCAATACCTATCAAAATCTCTCTAAATTAACAATGCTTATCCCCTTCAACTTATCCTGACCTCACTATCCCTTGGAGAATCTATCTTTCTTTTCAGAAAGCACCAAGAACTGAGGACAATCAAAATCTACCAACAAGACAAGAGTAGATAGCCAACTCCCTGGCAGGTGATGAGTCACACCTAGCATAGCACCTAGGGCCAAGGTGAAACCATAGAGGAATTGGCCAGATGAGCAATATTGCAGCTTCCACAGCAAGCCTGACAGCCGGTGTCAGAGTAATGGAAACAGACACTGAGCATAACCATAATTCACCAAAGAAGAAATCTAGAAGCTGCTGAGAGCTCAACAATAAAGCAGGGTTAAAGCACACTCACAAAGACTCTGGGAAGTTCTTATAAAACAGGGTGGAAAGAAAATAAGAGCCATAGGGTGGCAGGAAATAGAGAATTTGTCCCCTCCCCCCAAAATTACTGTCTGTTGCTCTCACAAGTTATAACCCAAGACTTCATGGTAAATAACTGAATACCACCTAAGAGGGCCCTCGATGGAGTGGAGTCAGGGAGGAGGTTAATAATGGCACCAACACGTGATGTATCTGTACATAGTTTGTATTTGGTAAACAAAATGTAAAAAGTAATTAATCAATAGAACCTCTGTTCAGATATTATTTGTTATTAGTTTATTATAAAAATTAGTAAGAACAGAGAATGCAATCAATACTTAAGAAACGTCTTATTTGACAGGATGTCACTTCCGGTTAAGATAGTGGCATAGGTACCACGCCAAAGCCGCCTAAGGGGAAAAAGACCAAAAAAACCTCAGCAAAATAGACACTTTTACTAAAAAGTGAGGTGTATGGGACATTGAAGTGGCAGCGGAGAAGTAGAAGAGATCCAGGGCATCCAGAGCCCACACAGGCTGGCAAAAGCAGTCCTGACAGGTCCGCTGACCATGGTGGTGGTGGCAGCGGTGGTGGTAGTGCACCAGAAAGCCACCAGGCTCAGCTCGAGCTGCAGGAAAAGCCAGGTGAGGGAAGATTCTACTCACACTGGAGTTCTCTGCAACTCAAGAAATGTGAAGGGCGAGTGGCAGTGAACAACAGGGGGGCAGATCACAAGGTAGAAGAACATGTGGAACAGCAAGAGAACTAGAGCAGCTGCAGCTCTCTCCCCTTCCCTACTGCCTGTGCTCAGCTCCAGTGATCAGTGCAGCGGTCCCAGGACCGGCTACGCCAACTTGAGCCAACAGCAAGACCAAAGGGGCAGAGTCCAGCAGCAACATCAGCGGCTCTGGCACTGGTAACAGCAGACCCAGCAGCAGCGGATCCAGTGGTGGCAGCCTTAGCGGCAGCAGCAGCAGACCCAGAAGCAGCAGCTTCAGAGGCAGCAGCGGTGGCTCCAGCAGTGGCAGCTTCAGAGGCAGCAGCAGAGGCAGCAGCAGTGGTGGACCCAGCAGCAGCAGCTTCAGCAGTAGCAGTGACAGCCCCAGCAGTGGCAGCTTTAGCAGCACTGGTGACAGATGAAGCAGCGGCAGCTTTAGCAGCAGCAGTTCCAGCAGTGGGGGTGTTGATCTGCAGGGCCACAGTTGCCAGGCTCGGTTTGCCCTGCAGGAAAAGCCAGTGCCCAGCTTCAGAAATCAGAACAGCAGCCCAATGACCCAGGCAGCAACTTGACTGAGACCAAAATCATCCAAGGTAAGTGGGATTGCACCAGGGAAGGGTCTCACTTGGTCACAAGCTGCCTTGGATCCCTCAACAGACAAGATATCTTAACCTCTTTGATGACAGAGGATCTGGTTGTTATAATAACTACGCTTGCAAAAATTCTCAGGGCTATTTTTGATTGAATATGTACAGTGTTTAGTTAAATTTTAGAATCTACCTGTATTTTATTCCACTCAGCCTACTTGAATACTCCCATAACAGGGAAACTCAACCTCTAAGAACACCTTTTTAGATACTCTGAGAGTCTTAAGAGCCACACATAACACCTTAATCTCCTACCCTGAATATATATATCATAAAATCAATTGATACAGCTAAGAATACACAGTTAGCTAGAAAATGCAAGCATTAACTTAATTCAAGATGCAAAAATATATGTTATAACACAAGAAACACTAAAAAGCAAGACAATATAAATCAACCTAAAAGTATTAATGCATCAGAAATGACCTCCAGTGAGAACGAGTTAGAGGAAATGCCTGAGAAAGATTTCAAAAGAATGATTGTAAATATGTTCAAAGAGGTCAAAGAACAAATCAAATGAATCAAAGAAGATATCAAAGAGGAAATCAAAGAAGATGCAGGACTCCGATTTAATGAAATAAAGAAGGCAAACAAGACATAAATAGGGAAATAGAAATAATAAAGAAAAACCATTCAGAATTACTAGCAGTGAAGAACACAGTTAATGAAATAAAAAACTCTGTAGAAAATCTCACCAGTAGAATGGATGAAGGAGAGGACAGAACATCTAAGCTAGAAGACCAGGTGACAGATCTAATACAGTCCAACAAAGAGAAAGACAAACTTATAGGAAAGTATGTGTGGGAATTTCAAGATGTTCGGGACAGTATGAAAAGATCAAATATAAGAATTTAGGGCATAGTAGAAGGAGAAGAATTCCACTCCAAAGGCATAGTAGGTGTCTTCAAAAAAATCATAGAAGAAAATTTCCCCCAAATTGGGAAAGAGGTGCCAATGCAGATACAGGAAGCCTTTAGAACCCTAGCCAGACAAAACCTGGAAAGAAACTCTCCTTGCCATATTATAATCAAACTTCCAAACACACACAACAAAGAAAAAATATTGAAAGCAGTTAGAGAGAAAAATCAAATTACCTACAAAAGCAAGCCCATCAGGATTACAGCAGATTATTCAACACAAACTTTTAAAGCCAGAAGGGCTTGGACTGATATATTCCAAGTTCTGAAAAATAACATCTGTCAACCAAGGTTGCTTTATCCTTCAAAGCTATCCATTCAAATAGATGGAGAAATAAGGACATTCCATGTGAAAAGCAGGTTAAAGGAGTATTTGAAGACAATACCAGCTCTACAGAAAATACTTGATAGAATCTTCCATGCTGAAGAAAAGGAAAAGCACACATATAAGGAACCTGGAAAAAAGAAGCAATACTCAAATACTAGTTAAAACAAGAGAGCACAGGTAGAACCAGAGCCACAAAAAAAAAATGGCAAACATAAATACACACCTTCAATAATATCTCTTAATATCAACGGCCTCAATGCCCCAACGAAAAGACATAGGTTTGCAGACTGGGTTAAAAAGCAGGATCCTACAATTTGTTGTCTCCAAGAAACTCACCTTTCTACAAAGGATAGACATTATCTTAGGGTGAAAGGTTGGAAGATGGTGTTTCAAGCAAATGGGAATAGAAAACAAGCAGGGGTTGCTATCCTAATATCTGACAAGGTAAACTTTAATCCAACGTTAGTCAAGAAAGATAAAGAAGGTTACTTTATATTGATTAAGGGCACACTCCAACAGGAGGACAATACAATCCTAAACATATATGCAGCTAACATGGGGGCTCCCAAATTCACCAAACAATCACTATTAGAACTAAGGTCACAGATAACACCAAACATAGTGGTTGTGGGTGACTTTAACACCACACTCTCATCAATTGACAGGTCATCACAGCAAAAAATAAACAGGGAGGCAATGTACTAAATGAGGTCATAGAAGAAATGAACCTAACAGATACATACAGGACATTTCATCCAAAGGCTGCAGAATATACATTCTCTTCAGCAGCACATGGAACATTCCCTAAAATAAACTATATATTAGGATACAAAGCAAATCTTAACAAATTCAGGAAAATTGAAATAATTCCTTGCATTCTATCTGACCACAATGGAATTAAACTACAAATCAGTAGCAAGAAAGGCTATAGAGCATACACAAAATCATGGAAACTAAACAATACACTACTGAATGATGAAAGGTCAATGAAGAAATCAAGGAGGAAATCAAAAAATTTATAGAGTCAAATGGTAATGAGAATGCAACATACCAAAATATCTGGAACACAATGAAGGCAGTTCTAAAAGGTACATTTATAGCCTTAATTGCTATAATAAGAAATTAGAAAGGTCACAAGTAAACGACCTAATACTTCACCTTAAAGCCTTGGAAAAAGAAGAACAAGGCTAACCAAAAATCAGTAGACGGGAAAAAATAATAAAGATTAGGGCAGAAATTAATTAAGTAGAAACAACAACAACAAAAAAACAATCCAAAGAATTAATGAAACAAAGAGTTGGTTCTTTGAAAGGATAAACAAGATTGATAAACCCTTAGCAAATCTGACCAAAAGAAAGATAGAAGTTGCATGGCATGGTGGCGCACGCCTTTAATCCCAGCACTTGGGAGGCAGAGGGAGGAGGATTGCTGTGAGTTCGAGGCCACCCTGAAACAACAGAGTGAATTCCAGGTCAGCCTGGGATACAGTGAGACCCTACCTCAGAAAACCAAAAAAAAAAAAAAAAAAAAAAAAAAAAAGAAAGAGAGAAGAGTCAAATTAATAAAATCAGAGATGAAAAAGGTAACATCACAATAGATATCAGAGAAATTCAAAAAATCACAGGGATATACTATAAAAGCCTATGCTCCACAAAGTATGAAAATCTGAAAGTAATGGATGATTGCTTGATTTATATGACCTACCTAAATTAAATCAAGATGAGATTAATCACTTAAATAGACCTATAACAAGCATGGAGATCCAAACAGTTATTAATAATCTCCCAACTAAAAAAAGCCCAGGCCCAGATGGATTCACTGCTGAATTTTATCAGACCTTCAAGGAAGAGCTAACACCATTGCTTCTTAAGCTTTTCCAGGAAATAGAAAAAGAAGGAATTCTACCAAACTCCTTCTATGAAGCCAGCATCACTCTGATACCAAAACCAGGCAAAGATAGAACAAAAAAGGAAAATTACAGACTAATCTTCCTCATGAACATAGATGCAAAAATTCTCAACAAAATATTGGCAAACAGAATACAAGAATATATCCAAAAGATCATTCACCCTGACCAAGTAGGCTTTATCCCAGAGATGCAGGGATGGTTCAATATATGCAAATTTATAATGTAATACATTATATAAATGTGTTGAAGGACAAAAATCACATGATCATCTCCTTAGACACAGAGAAAGCATTTGACCAAATCCAACATCCCTTCATGATAAAAGTCTTACAGAGACTTGGAATAGAAGGAACATATCTCAATATAATCAAAGGTATTTATGACAAGCCTATAGCCAACATATTACTAAATGGTAGAAAACTGGAAGCTTTTCCAATAAAATCAGGAACAAGACAAGGGGATCCACTGTCCCTACTTTTATTTAATATAGTTTTGGAAGTCTTAGCCATAGCAATAAGACAAGAGACACACATAAAAGGGTTATAAATTGGAAAGGAAGAGATCAAGTTATCATTATTTGCAGGTGACATGATTCTATACATAACGGACCCTAAAGACTCAACTAGAAAACTATTAGAGCTGATAAAAACCTACAGCCATGTATCAGGATACAGAATAAATACGCAGAAATCAGTAGCCTTCATATATGTTAACAACAAACACACAGAGGATGAAATCAGAGAATGACTTCCATTCAAAATTGTATCAAAGAAAATAAAGAACCTTGGAATAAACCTAACCAAGGAAGTAAAGGATCTCTACAATGAAAACTTTAAAACACTCAAGGGAGAAATTGAAGAATAAACTAGGAAGTGGAAAAACATCCCTTGTTCCTAGATTGGAAGAATCAATATTGTGAAAATGGCAATCTTACCAAAAGCAATCTACACATTGAATGCAATCCCTATCATGTAGATCAGTGGAACAGAATAGAGGACACAGATGTAAGTACAGGTAGCTATTGCCACCTGATATTCGATAAAAATGCCCAAAATACTCATTGGCAAAAAGAGCCTTTTCAGTAAATGGTGTTGTGAGAACTGGATACATATCTGTATAAGGATGAAAATACATTCTTCTCTCTCTCTCTATGCACAAGAATTAAGTCCAAATGGATTAAAGACCTTAATTTAACATCAGACCTGAAACTCTGAAACTGCTATAGGAAAAAGTAGGGGAAACCCTTCAACATATTGGTCTTGGCAAAGACTTTGTGAATACAACCTCAATTGCTCAGGCAATAAAACCACAGATTAATCACTGGGACCTCACAAAATTACAAAGATTTTGCACTGCAAAGGACACAGTGAAAAAAGCAAAGAGGCAACCTATAGAATGGGAAAAAAATCTTCATCAGCTATATATCTGATAGAGGATTAATATCTAGGATATACAAAGAACTCAAAAAGTTAAATAATAAGGAATCAAACAAGTCAATCAAATAATGGACTTTGGAGCTAAATAGAGCATTCTCAAAGAAAGAAATACGAATGGCATATAAGTATCTAAAAAGGTGTTCTATATCACTAGTCATTAGGGAAATGCAGATTAAAACTACATTGAGATTCCATCTCACTCCTGTCAGATTGGCTACCATCATGAAAACAAATGATCATAAATGTTGGCAGGGATGTGGAAAAAAAGGAACCCTTCTACACTGCTGGTGGGAATGCAATCTGGTCCAGCCATTGTTGTAATCAGTGTGGAGGTTCCGATAACAACTAAAGATTAATCTACCATATGACCCAGCTATAGCACTCCTAGGCATATATCCTAAGGACTCACCTCATTTTCTTAGAAGTATGTGCTCAACCATGTTTATTGCTGCTCAATTTATAATAGCTGGGAAATGGAACCAGCCTAGATGTCCCTCAACTGATGAGTGGATAATGAAGATGTGGCACATTTATACAATGGAGTTCTACTCAGTGGTAAAGAAAAATGAAGTTACGAAATTTGCAGAAAAATGGATGGATTTGGAAAGGATTATACTAAGTGAGGTTAACCCAGACCCAGAAAGCCAAGTGCCACATATTCTCCCTCATATGTGGATCCTAGCTACAGATGATTGGGCTTCTGCATGACAAAGAAAACACTTAGTAGCAGAGGCCAGCAAGTTAAAAAGGAGATACAATGCGAAGATAAAGGAAGGGAGGAGGGTACTTAATAGGTTGGTATTGTATATATATGTAAGTACAATGATTGAGATGGGGAGGTAATATGATAGAGAATGGAATTTCAAAGGGGAAATTGTGTGGAGTGGGGGAGTGAGGGTATTGCCATGGGATATTTTTTATAATCATGGAAAATGTTAATAAAAATTGTGAAAAGAAAAATCAATCAATAAATAAAAATAAGAAATTACAAAAATAAGAAAAGTCTTATTTAAATGCTAGGATGCAAGACAGCAATACTAGTCCCAAATGCCACCTTGGAATATAGCTCAGAGGTAAATAGTCTGCCTGCCATAGCAAAAACTTGTGTTTGGTTCTCAGAAGTGCAAAAGCAAGTTAAAGTAAAAAGCAACAAAATTTCCATTTTTTTAAAAAAAATATTTATTTATTTGAGAGAAATAGGGAGAGAGAGAGAGATGGAAAGAGAGAAAATGGGTACACCTGGGTCTCCATCCTCTGCAAATGGACTCCAGATGCATGTGTCCCCTTGTGCATATGACTTACATGGGTCCTGGGGAATCGAACTTGAGTCCTTTGGCTTTGCAGGCAAAAACTTAATTGCTAAGCCATATTTCCAGTCCCAATGGCTCTTTCTTAATATACAATAATTAAGATGCTATCCAATGTTATATACTTAAGTGGAAAAAATTTTGAAAATTTCCCTTTAGAATCTGAAATGTGACTATAGTTTCTCAATAATACCTACCCTTTACTAATTGTGCATTATTTTTGTAATTTCTTGTCAGTTATAATATATTTAAATTTTATAAGAGATAATCTGTTAAACATTCATTGTTTGAAATAAGTTGATTATAAACTTAGTAATTCTTTGAAAAAAACTGAAGTATTAAGATTTATGTCATGTTATAAAGTGACAGAATAGCTGATATGTACAAAGACCAAAACTTTTACTATTAGCAAATAATAAGAATTGTGAACAAAAAGTTAAGTTCCCATAGCATTACAAACTAGGAGGAAATATATGTAAAGATGATTAAACCACAAGGACTTTAATATACAGGTAAAGAAGCATTGGTAATAATCATGTGTGTGTATGTACATATTCATGTATGTGCAGTCATGTTCCTGTCCTTTGTTGGCAGAATGGAAGTAAGATTTAAAAATATATCAGTCTTTATATTTGCTTTATATTTTCAGTGAAATTTACAATTAAATGCTTTAAAACCGGAAAATTGCTAAAATTATTCAAAAGTTGATTTAGAAAGCTAAGTGATTGAGTATTATTTATATGTAATATATGTAATAACATATATATATTCTGTATGTGTGTGTGTGTGTGTGTGTGTGTGTGTGTGTGTGTGCTAGAATTCAATCTTACTTTATAATATTCCAAAACATAAACTATAACAATTAAACTGGGAAGTTACCAGAAAATATATTTATTTATATAATACATGAAAGTACTAGAAATTGGTCATAATAATCAATTTATACCCTTTTTTCCCCAATATACCATTATTCCATTCAATGGGGACCTTCCTTAGTGAGGGTATCAGTAATCACTGCAGGGTCATGAATGCACCAGTCATTTCATTATGATAGAGACACTGCTTATAATATGCCCTTCCACCCTGTGGATTTTATATTCTCCATGTACCCTTTCTGCAATGTTCCATGGGCTTTGGAGGGTATGGTAGATGTCTTCTTTAGTGTTGAACTCTCAGCAGCCTCTTATATTTTGCTTTGATGTATTTTGAATCTCCTCAGTACCTGTCAGCATCTTCATAGGAAAGGATCTCTGGGCTGCAGTGTGGGCAGCACTCATGTTTAATCTTATACTTCCTCTGCAATGTTTCTTTGGCCATGGCAGGTGTGATAGAAATGTCTTGTCTAGTGCTAGATGCTTGGCTTTCTTTTCTTGTCATTTTGAAGAGCCTTGGGAAATACATATTTTTTGGAATTGTAAATAAAAAGCAAAAATGAACCTAAAGTTGTTTCATTTGCAGGCGTATATGTGCATGTATGCTTCAATATACAATATAATGGTTAACATGTTTTAAATATATAAAAATAAATACTCAATGTATAATTTTAGACTTTTTCAAGAGTGGATTCAATTACTTGCTTTTTGCTAGGACAAGTTACTTTACAGGAAGAAGCATAGAGAAGGAAAGAGTATATTATCAGCACATATTTTTGAGGGAAATTCTATGATGATGGAAAAACATGACAATACCAGACATCCAGCATCACATAACCACATCCAAGAGAGAAAGTAGCTTTCTCCTTTTAATAGAGTCTAAGAACCCTGTCCATGCAACAGCTTCACACATGTTTAGGGTGGGTCTTTCAACCTCAAATAATCTTATCTAGAAATAACTTGTAGGGCTGGAGAGATGGCTTAGCGGTTAAGTGCTTGCTTGTGAAGCCTAAGGACCCTGGTTCGAGGCTCGGTTCCCCAGATCCCACGTTAGCCAGATGCACAAGGGGGCGCACGCGTCTGGAGTTCGTTTGCAGAGGCTGGAAGCCCTGGCGCGCCCATTCTCTCTCTCTTCCTCTATCTGTCTTTCTCTCTGTGTCTGTCGCTCTCAAATAAATAAATTAATTAATTTTAAAAAAGAAATAACTTGTAGAACTGACCAGAATTAGATATTTGTATTGCAATCATGTATACATAATTATCCCACTAAGTTATGAACAATTATGTTACATAATCTCATTGTGAAAATAAAGTTCTGAGATATAAAGCTAATTAGAAAGTATAGACAAAAATTAATACATAAAAATTTATATTTTATATAACCCCAGTGAAAAGATGATACAAAAATGAGAAAAATATTTACAACACAAAGAGAATAAATAGAATTTACATATAGAGTTGCTAAAGCCAGCGAGCAAGATCTTTAGGAATCAAAGTGGGTATCTAAAAACACTGACAGATAAGTCACATATGAAAGACAGTGAATATATTTTATATCTAAAAGTAAACAAAAAGAAAAAATAAACAGAGAAGTGCTATCTATATAAGTCTCATCTACTGCTATTGTATTTATCTATCCATACATTTATTATTTTGTTCTATATTTTTATTTGAGATTGAAAAATTACGCTCAAAACTTTAAAAATTATCTGTACTTGATCATAATAAATTATATTATTTTATGTAGAAGTATAAGCTATTGAAATACCTTTAAAATAATTTCCAAGTTATTGCCAAGGTCAAATCCATTAGTATATATGCATGTTGACTTAATTATTTTATGTCTATAGGTTGGACTATCAAAGATATCAGCATGTCTATAAAGTTTGTAAGATGTTGATTATAGTTTGTTCCATAAAGGAGAAAAGTATAAGTAATTCATATACAAATGTTTGAGTGATTTTAATTTGCAAACAGAATGTTTTCATGAAATATATTTTAAATAGGAAATTTTCCATATATATTTTCAAAGAAAAAGCATGATTTCAGTTTTGCATATATTATGTACCAGCAAGGAAAAAAACCAGAAAGTATGCTAAAGATTATGAGTTATTATTTCCCATTAATGAAAGAAGAAACTTTTATTCTTTTCTTTATCCCATTTCCTAAATTTTATGTAACATTTCCCACTAGCTTTATAGCTAAAACACATAAACAATTTTTCTAATGAAAGCACTGGAAGCTTTATTTCATTATTTTCCACTGACAAAATGAACCATGACTTGGAAATTTTATTTCAACACGTGCTTGAGTCAATCTAATGCATCATTCAACTTCTTTCACTCTTAATGCCAAAGATGAAATTAAATAGGTTAGAGAAAGGTATTTACACAATGGAGCTTGTACTGTTAATTTGTGTGTACTATATTCCTCCAACATCTTGGGCTCTGGGATTGAATCAATCTATCTATCTATCTCTCTATCTATCTATCTATCTATCTATCTATCTATCTATCTATCTATCTATATCTTTCTATCTATCTATCTACCTACCTACCTATCTATCTACCATCTATCTATCTGAAAGCATAGGAGAACACTCTGCTAATATCAAAATAGAAATCGTGGCTCTTTTGTGAATATACCTAAGAAGCACCACCAAACAGAGATGCTGTGAATTATTCACACTGCTTACATGTCAATCAAGAAACCTTGTCCTGAAGAAAATCCGGAAGACAAAAGTAAAGGGAAAGGGAGGCAGTGTAGAGTATGACCTCCATGACTTTTAAATACCTAAATGAGAAAATTAAAAGAAAAGTAATAACTTCCCAGGAGTTGGAATTGTTTACTTAACAGGTTACCACATAAGAAGCAGTTAGGCATTTTGAGCTTTAAACACTTTGCTTAGTATTCGTTAAAACAGCATCTAAATGCAGCTAAAGTATCCATGGTATTAGAAGATAAAAATATTTCAATTCAAAATCAATGATAAAAAACTTCAAATTAAAAACAAAAAAAAAATGAATCTAGGTATTAAGAATGTGGCTCTTACTTAGTTGCTCTTAACTAGCCAAGACCATTTTTTTTAAAAAAAGCATCTTAAAATTTCAATTTTAATTGGATTCTGAAAATGACAGCATACCTCAAATATACTCAATATTATTAATTTAGAAAGAAAGCAGAATTAATTTTCAGTTTGTGTTTTCTGGCTTCTCCCTTATGATCCAAATAAATCATTATTGCTTTACAAGGACATTGCCATGATTCTGTGTTTCAAAGGTTGTAGAATTAATGCTGAGGGAAAACAGTGTTGAACACTTTTCTTTGTTACTCCACAGAAGAAATATGTTTCAAAGACCGGGGGTTTGTGTACTTTGCTCACCCCAAGTTAGAATAAGGACTATTTTGTTTATACAGATGTTTAAAGACAGGAGGGCAAAAACAAATTTTCAACAAGAACCCTCCAGAAATGTCATTTCTGTGTCTTGCCAGAGATATCCAGCATTTTCTCTACATGAACATCTGCTGGGAACATTTGAAAGAGAGGCATTTTAAATAATGACAGTTGTAGCTACTTGTCTTTAATAAATTTGCAAAAGGAGGCAAATGAATTTTCAATACTTTCCCTCTGAAAGTCACCTTTCTTTATAATGTGCCTAAATGTGCTGATCTAAATGTGAAGATATGAACATAATGTTGGGGAAAATGGTTATAAGTTCTTCTCTGAACTGTCTGCACCAATCATACCTAAGAGTCACTCATAAATCTCAGATTTCTTTAACTCCGCATCCCTACAAGTTCAGTGTTATTCTTACTTCTTTATGAAAATTATGCTATTTGTATATGTGCATAATAATTGGACTTTCTACTAAATTAAACCAAAACTCCTGAAAAAAAAAAGAATCAGAGAATCATAAATTAGCCATAGAACTTGAACAATGCAAACTCATTTTTAGTCAGGATGAAAATATCATCTTGTTTATACTAACATGGAAGTTTGGGAATCATTTTCTTTGAGAAAGGAGTATATATTCTTCAGAACCTCTAAGGTTCTAAGAAAAAGAAACACACACATTGCCTTTGGTTGCATTTGTTTATTACAAGAATGCATTAGAATATAATTTTCAAGAAGTACTACTTTGTAGTTTTTTATGGGTTTCATGGCTCCAATGAGTTAGGGGTACTATGAGCACCATGAAGCAATTGGAAAATGGCTTAACATCTACCAGAGTACAAACTAAACTCAAATGATCTGCCTTTTCTTCCTTGAGCCACCACCAACCAGAAAAAACTGCACTGCTGTTGGTAATTTCACATAATGTCATGCCAGGATCAGTCCTAGGTGGAAGGTTGATTTTTCTTAATACATGGAGTTCAGTTAGTGATATATTTAGTGAAGTATTTGTTGGCATCCTTCTCAGAAATTAACCTTGCCCATGGTTGGAATAGTTCCTTGGAGTCTTTTTGTAGCATATTCGATAAATTAAATTAAGTAGAAAAAGGTTTATAAAGCAAGAATTTAGTGCTTATGCTTCTTTGGGCCTTCCACACGTAGACCTTAAGTAGGCTCAAAAGTAGCAAGTGAAACTAGGTTTAAAAACCATTGATAAAACAGTTATAATATAAAGTTTTGACTCCATAATGGTGAAATGTGAAGCTATTTGGATGTTCTCTTTGGCAAAATTAATAAATAATAATTAACAGATGAAACTTGATAATAAAGCAACTATTAATACTATACTCATCATCATCATTTTCATATCTTTGAGATTAGAACTTATATATACCAGGCTAGCCTCAAATTCAGTATATAGCAGATGATCCTCTTGTCTCTGTCTCACAAATGATAGAAATATAGACAAGCATGATCATACCAAGGTCAAGGTTTTCTGTTTATATAAACTGTCCTAATGACATGTAGCAGAAGTAGAAATGTTCATGCAACAAAATCTACTGAATCTCATAAAGAGTCAATCTTATTAATTCTCCAGCTCTCCCTTTACCCCCAAGTGTTTGTCTACTCTCTGTATTAGGAAAGTAGACCATTATCACCAATAATATGCGTGCTGTCATGAAAATATTTATTCCTTAAATCACACCCAGAATTATTACCAAAGGGACTCATGAAAAAAAAAAACACATTTAAGTACAACTTTTAACTATACAATGAGTGAACAGACTTATTCTGTTCCAAAAGCAACTTTATTAATGTCAGTGTGAAAATAATTTCATAGCTATTCCTATGAATATAGAGGAATAGAAATGTGGTCAAGAACATGCTATTTTAAAACTTTTTCAGACAATATTTATGTAAGCCATTTGCCACTTATGCAAAGAATATAAAGATAAATGGGTTAGGGAGATTGGTCAGTGGTTAAAGGCAAAATCTGCTGGCTCAGGTTCATTTCTCTGGTACCCATATGAAGGAAGACATAAAAAGCAGTGTATGGATCTGAAGTTCATTTTCAGTGTTAAGTCCCTGGGGTGCCCATGCTGTTTGTCTCTGTGTCTTACAAATAAATAAAAATAAAGACAAATAAACAAAACATTAATATTTTGATCTGTCATATCAGAATTAAAGCTATGTTCATATGCAATAGCCAATGACAAAAGTATGCATTGCATTCACTTTTCCTGAGGAGAAAGTAACAAACATATATTTATCTCTCAATAGGATACTGACAAAAGACCAAATAAGTGATTACACCAAATTCAGCTTGATTAACCACTGTATTTATTGGAGTTACTTATATAATTATTGGTGTGGGTTACTTACAGGAACATAAATGAGTTAAAGGAAGCTGCATTATCAAGAAGCCCACCAAAGCATAGGTAGTGACATGAAGGTTGTTGAGCTTGTTGGATTGTTTCTCCTCATCCCCCCACAGTAGTTTACTGCTTCTATAAACTTGGGGAGTAGCTTTATGGATCTTATAGGTTTCGGCTTCTACTGACTTCTTTACCACCCCAGTCTCGCAATCCTCTGTCCTCGCTCCAAGAGGGAATGTTTCAATTTGAATAAACTTGCTATAGAACCATATGTCTATTATATAGATGCAAGGGCAGCATTATTCCAGCCAGGTGACAAGATATAGACAAAGCTTACTGAATGAGGAGGGTGTCATAGTACAGGGGCAATAAAGTTGGCAGAATTAGTTTACCAAAGGCAATTAACAATAAACAATTTAAAATAAAAGAATAAACAGAATCTATAGTGCCCGGTGTGTGTGTGGAGGCTAGTAGATAAAGTAAATTAATTGTTAGAATGCATTCATTGAAAATTTTCAGCTTTTAACAATGAGATCTCTAAAGATCCAGACAAGTTTTATTCATGAGAACAAAAAACTTGAAGTAGTCTAAATAATGAACTTAGTAGGCAAATAGTTGAAAGGAATTTTTATTAATATAATACAGTACAATACTAAAGGACAACATGCCTCAATAATTAAAGAAAGTACAATTACTGTTTTATCAAATTTTATACATCAATAAAATATAAAAATTATCAAAAAACTATAGTGGAAATTATATCACTGAGTGGATAAAACCAAAACTTACACTTTATTGACAGTCAGGTGATCGGAGATGAAGAGAAGTTATCAGTAAACTGGGAATTGGATTCAATAGATTAAGGTTACATGAAAAATTGGAAAAATTAGACCTAATAAATTTAAAAGACCTCAGAAAATGAAGTTTCATGGTAAGTGCATGATGTACTCCTAATGGAAATATCAGAAATTCAATAAAGAATAGGAAAAGTATTAAAATTAATAGCTGAAACTACTCAATATTTAATGCTAGTAAAATATATATGTATATATATATTTATTTATTTTTTTTATTCTCAGTATATTAATGTATAGACATCCATCAAAGCCAGAAGCTCATAGTTAAATATTAAAAGCCAAGGAAAGAAAACAAAATTCCATAAGCAGTAGAGTAGAAAAAAATGACTCATGTACAGTGGAATCCAACTTAGAATAACAGCTGACTTCTATCAGAAATAATGGAGGTCAGAAGGCAGTGGGGGTGGCATATTCAGTGATATAAATAAAATTAACTATAAACACAGTGTCACATGTCTAACAAATTACCCTTAGAACATGAAAATGAATTAAATATCTTCTAAACAAAATCCCAGATAATTGTTTCTACCAGAACTGCCTTACTAGAAATACTAAAGAAAGTTCTTTAGATTGCAGGCAAGTTAAACCAGTCAGCAATTCAAATCCATAGATAAAATGGAACTCTCAAAGACATAATTATGTCGGCAATTACAAGACAGGATAATTGCCCATTTCTTCCCTTTACTTCTCTTAACTAATTTAAAAAATCAATTTGTAACAGCATTTAAACAATTACATTGTTGAGTCTATAATATATAGAAATACTTGACAATAAGAGCTCAAAGGGAGGAAGTGCAAATAAAGTTGTGCTGGGATGAAGAAGCAGCACCAGATGGTGACTCAAGCAGACAGGAAGACACGAAGAGAATTAGAAAGGGTAAGTGAGAATGTTAACATACAAAAGTCTGTAAATACGTACTTTTCTACTGTCAGCTGCTAAAAAGAAATGCAGTTATTATTTTATCAGTATGTTTTTGGACTTATTTTATAAAAGGAATAATCTCAATAATGACAATGGAATAAAAAACTGGGGAAGGGCATTGTTAAAGAATTAAAATTTCAATAGAATTAAATCAGTATTTATGAAGTAGTTCATATGTTCAGAATCATATTGAAATGGTTAGATCAACCACTAAGATAACAAGAACATATAATTTAAAACCATTAACAAATGGAAATATTACACTAGCTAATGTTTCTTTAGTACAAGAGAAGAAAAAAAGATATGACAGGAGAGGACAAATACATGAAGCATAACATAAAGAGCAAAATTTCAGAAATAAATACAATCATGTCAATAACATATTATGTGAATTAATTTACCTCTCCAATCAAAAAGCAAGATTTTAGGCCCAAGAAACAGACTTTGATTCAAAGATTTAAACAACTTTAACTAGTACATAAACTAGAGCCACAACTGGTATGACTGTGCTAGCATACAAGAACATTAACAATTATTAGCCAATATGTTAGTTGCTTTCTTTGTTACTGTGTTTATTTGGCTTACAGTCCCAAGTGGGAAGTTTCATCATGTCAGGCAAAGAGTGACAGGGTAGAGACTGGGCATCAGAATGTGGTGTCACATCAGCTGGGAAGTAGCAGCCAGAATGAGCGAACTAGTGAACTATATGGGTGGGCTAATAAACCACAAGGTTTGCTCCCAGTAACATACTTACTCGACAAAGTGTTCACCTTCCAATGGCTCCCCCGCAAGAGGATTGAGTATGAGACTTAATCACAAACACATGAGCCTATGAGGGGCATTTTACATACAAAGGCAATTAATGCTTTTCACGAGTGTGCATCATATGTGTGTTATGTGTGTTCATACATACTTTGATTCACATATGTTTGGGAGTACGTGCATATGTGCATGGGGAAGCCACAGGTTGCTGTTGGATGTCATCCTTTATTTCTCCTTCTTATTTGATGAGACAGGGTCTCACGGAGCCCAGAGCTCACTGATTGGGCTAGACAAGCAAACCCCTGATATCTTCTTGTCTTCCCATCCTTATTCTGGGGTCACAGGTGCACACCACCATGCCTGGAATTTTGTATGGATATTGGAAATCTGAACTCAGGTTCTCATGCTTGTGTAACATTCACTTTATCCTTTGGACCATTTCTCCATCTGAAAAGGGAAATTTAATAGAAGTCAATACCTCATAACTATCCAATAACAATAAACATTTCTACAGAGTAAGTGAGCCCTAAAATAACTGAAACAATATTGATGGAAGAACTGAGGGGAAATGCAAACAAATAATGAATTGGACAAGTAAGTAGAAGGTTCACAGGGAAGCAAAAGGCTTGAACATATTAGGGACTTCATGGAAAACTATTTACCAATACCAAGCAAGGTTAGTATCCATATGCTTATAAAGTATGCAGACTATGTTACAGAATGGAACATATATTAAGTGACAAAAGAAAGCATAATTTTGAAAATTAGTTAATATAAAAGTGTGTTCTTGGCACAATAACATTGGGAAGATAAGTAGAATGAATGATTAGAATAAAGTTCATCAACTGGGACAAAATTAGATACAAGAAAAGAGATATGATATTTTACAGTATAGTGAATGCAATTTAAGCACAAAGAAATGAAGAATTCTAACTCTGATTTGGTATATGAGGTATGCTTATAGTAATGTATCACACTTAGGCCATAAACATGAATAGATATTTTGTGCTATTACAAGTAACATGAATCAAAGTAGAAAGTAATATTAGACAAGTATTTGAATAATTCTGAAATATGTGTATATTAAAAAACACACCATTAATAAGTAAATAACATGTCAATCAAGAAAATTGATAAAACATTAGGTCATTAACAGACATAAAATGAAGAAGATACAAATATAATAATCATGAATAGAAGAAAGAGCATTGCCCCCAATCTTATGGAAATAAGAATTATTGTAAAAGAATAGTATGAGCAAAGGTCTAACTCATTAGGTAATCTAGATAACCTGGAATACCTAGATTGATGTACCAAAATACTAGATTCTCCACAATTTTCTGCACTCTTGTAAGAAGCCCTTCTTTTCCTGATTAGTTGATGCTCTTATCAAGAAGACTACAAAGAGGTTTCTTCCATGCAAAATAGAAGGCATAAAATGTTTTATCAGTGTGAAGGGAC
This sequence comes from Jaculus jaculus, assembly GCF_020740685.1. Lineage (NCBI taxonomy): Eukaryota > Metazoa > Chordata > Mammalia > Rodentia > Dipodidae > Jaculus > Jaculus jaculus. The sequence continues at coordinate 137,793,198 of NC_059104.1, forward strand.
AAATATTAATTTAATTAAATTAATTAAATACCTAGAATATTTAACATTATTTATTATAAGAAAGAAGAGAAACACAAATGTGACACTAGGCAGGATTTTAGAAAGACAGAGAGTTATAAATCAGGTTAGGTTAAGGTGACATGCAAGAATCACCATGGCCAAATGATGGAAGAGAATAAGTCAGCACCTGAGCATGTTGACATGAGGCTGAAGTAGAAAAAAAAAAAAAAAAACTCCATCAAGTGACCATATTTTATGGCAAAGCCCTACAGATGAACCATTTTAATAGGAATTAAATATAAGATAACCTAAGAAGTGTAGAATCACTGTGAAGTTCAAATGTGTCCACCATCTGTGGGTCGGAGGTTGCAGATTAAAAAAGCAGTCCTAGACTGGAGAGATGGCTTAACACTTAAGGTGCTGGCCTGCACAGACAAAGGACCCAGGTTCAATTCCCCAGTACCCATGCAAGCCAAATGCACAAGGTGGTGCATGCATCTGGAGTTAATTTGAAATGGCTAGAGGCCCTGGAGTGCAAAATCTCTCTCTGCAACTCTCTCTGTAAAATAAATATATATAAATAAAATATTTTTTTAAAAAGTTCATTACACAACTGTATTCATTTATAGCAATAGGTGGGAAATACCTTAAAACAATAGAGAGCCAACAATATGAGTCAACTATAAGAAGCATAGGGCAATCACAACAGTCAAGTGAAGAAAAAGGGCCTTGACTTGTAGAGAATAATGGTTAACAAAATTTAGTGTCTTCAGAAGCAAAATACATAGGAAGCCATCAAGAGTATTGCTATAGTTATCAAATCTGAATAAATCAAGGAAGTGTGGTTAAGACATTGAAAGCAATTGTCCCACTAAGCCCCAATCCTTTCACCAATTTCTGTACTTGAGAAAAATGAAAGGTCAAGAATCTATTTCTGGGGCTGGAGAGATGACTTAGGAGTTAAAGCACTTGCCTGGGAAGCCTAAGGACTTATGTTCGAATCCACAGGTCTCACATAGTCAGATGCACAGTGATGCAAGCATGCAATGTCACACATGCGCACAAGGGGGCACATGTGTCTGGAGTTTGTTCACAGAGGTTTAAGGCCCTGGTGTGCCCATTCTCTCTCTCTCAAAATAATAATAATGAGTAATAAATCTATTGCCTGAAGAAGTAACTGGTGCTCTGGGAGTTAAAACCCTGTAATACTATATTTGACTATGATCGTTCCCATTTCCCTTTGCAAAACAAGAAAATTCTTTTACTCAGGAAATGATACACTGGAAAAAGTCAACACTGAAACATTTAAATTGCTTTTTTTTTTCGAGGTAGGGTCTAACTCTAGTCCAGGCTGACCTGGAATTCACTGTGGAGTCTCAGGGTAGCCTCATACTCATAGCGATCTTCCTACCTCTGCCTCCCAAGTGCTGGGATAAAAGGCGTGTGCCACCACACCCAGCTCCTAAAATCCTTTTTGACATGGATCCAAGTTAATATTAATTTATGGACTACTTATTTCTTGAACTTCTTTTTGAAGTGGTGGCATAAGGGATTATGGTGCAGGGAATATAACATAAACCCAGTACCCATGTGATTGCATGTGCTTGCCATGTCTGTAGAGCTACTCCTGCTGGTTGATAGCTACATTGACAAAGAGACAAAGCTGAAATCCTCACAAAGAACTCTCCTTGAAGGATGACCACCAGTTACTTATCATAAATTACCCTATGAACATTTTCTCACCCTAGAGGGGTATAATGGCTAATTTTTGATCCCATTTATTTATTTTTTTAAATATTTTTTAAATTATTTATTTATTTATTTATTTGAGACCGACAAACACAGAGAGAAAGACAGACAGAGGGAGAGAGAGAGAATGGGCGCACCAGGGCTTCCAGCCTCTGCATACGAATTCCAGACGCGTGCGCCCCCTTGTGCATCTGGCTAACGTGGGACCTGGGGAACCGAGCCTCGAACCGGGGTCCTTAGGCTTCACAGGCAAGCGCTTAACCGCTAAGCCATCTCTCCAGCCCTTTTGATCCCATTTAATTGGGCAACACAATGCCCAAATATTTGGGGGAGTATTATCCTGGGTGTATTTATGAGGATATTTTGAATTAAATATTACATAGATGAATGGAATTAGTAAATAATTTTGCTCATCCCTAACGTGGATGGTCTTCATTCAATTAGATAGAGTTTTTTAACAAATTGGAAAACTGATCTCCCCAAAAGGCATACCTCCTGCTGGTAGTTTTGATTTTGAACATAGTTCTATATTAGCCTCTGGTTTTGCACTGATACATCAATATTTTAGGAGAGTTTATTTAATTTTTGTTATGCCTTGTAAGGACAAGGGACCCATTTGCATTTAGGGATTGCAGGAGTCAGGATGTGACCCAGGATCCACTGGTCATCTCATTTTGCAATTTATAGATGCTGCATGTCATAGAACGTAATGGGATGCTTTATTGATGGAATGGCTGTGGCATGATGACTTGGAAGGCTTTGGGAGAGACTTGTGGTGGGATAGGTTGTGGAACCAGAAGAGACCCAGTAAGTTTCTCTTAGGAAATTTGCCATTCATATTTCCTAATACATTGTTGCAGAGTATAGATGTCATGATTTCCAAAGGGGAAGAACACAAAATGAATTTCATTAAACTATAAGCCATAAATTTGGAGATCACTGTGACAAGAAGTTACCTACAAGGAGAATTGACATCTCAGAATGATACTGACACTCAAGAAAAAGAGTCACAAAGAACATATTTTGGCTAGCAAGTGGCCCACTTGGAAACTCCTTGGTGCTCCCTTGTACCATTTGGATATCTGCAGACCCAAGCTGAGAAGCATACAGTGAACAGAGCTTACACCCTTAAGGGACAAATCAGTGTCATGGCACCATATGATCCACTATGACAATTAGCATATAATCCTAAAACAGTAAACTATAAGACTGTGTACAAAGGAGACTTATTTTCCAGGCTGCAGAAGTACTCAGCCTATGTTGCTCTCAGCTGCTGACCCTCTTCATTAATTGCCTCAATGGAAGGCATTTTCTTCACTGAAGATCATATTCCTCGGAGGCTGGAAAGATAGCTTAGCTGTTATGGCACTTGCCTGAGAAGCGTAAGGACTCAGGTTCATTTCTTCAGAACCCATATAAGCCAGATGCACATGGTGGCATATGTGTCTGGAGTTTGTTTACAGTAGTTGGAGGCACTGATATGCTCATTCATTCTCTCTCTCTCTCTCTCTAATAAATAAATGAATTAAATTAAAAAAATTCATATTCCCTCATTAGGAAAGCACACATCAATTTCTCATCCATATGGGATTGTAAAATCTGATTAATCTCTAACAATTTTATTTAATTTGAGGGTCTATGTTTGCTTCAGCTCTTCTTACAGGATTGTCTGAACTTACATGGAAATAGCATTGCAGCCAAACTTCTCTGAGCCTGTGTGACTCTTCCTATTCATACATTTGATCTTAAAAGATTCTTAACTACTTGATTATGAATTTTCTTCTTGGATTCTTTGTCCTAAAGAAACTTGTGATTTTTGCATAGAATTTTGTTCAGTAAAGAACTTTCAAACTTCTAAAAATTCCAGGGAAATGATTTACAAATCAACATGTCTATTTTTGCAGTATGTTAAAAATGAGGGCTGGAAAGATGGCTTAAGAGGTTAAGGCACTTGGCTGCAAAGCCTAACGTCCCAGGTTCGGTTCTCCAGGTTCCACATAATCCAGAGTGGCACATGCATCTGGAGTTTATTTGCAGTGGCTAATATGAATAGCCTTTGGATTAGAACATACCCTGGGTTAGAATGTGGAGAGAAAATAATATTCCATTTATAGATGCTCATCAGAATATTTTAAAACTGTGTCCATACCTTAAAAAAATGTCTGAACGTTTGGTAAAATTTATAGATTCGATGACAATGTGGAATTTATTCTATAACTAGTCAAAATAATTCTTTATCAGTGTGACTGGTATGCATAATAGAGGGAAATATGTCCTGTACAGTGTGTCTTTATATGCATAGCTTTAGAAAAATATTAATCTATTATACTATAGTTGTATGTATCTTATTGTTATAGATGATAACATAGAATATTAACACATATTTTGCATTCATGATACACCTTTTAGTCAGTTCTTTTCATGATTCTATGGTATATATTTCACTAGTAATTTTTAAAAATCTTTTGCAAATTTCAAGAGTCTGTATATGAGTGGACCCTCACAGTTCAAACCCATCATGTTCAGGGGCCAACTTGAAATATGTATTCATGAACACATTTCTTCTTCTATTATGAATGTATGGATTTATATATGAGTATGTACCTGTATTTATGCACATACAAGTTTGCATGCTCTCATAATTCTTTAATAGTTCATGTATAGCTCTGACAGTGTAGCCACACATACTTAGTCCAAACTTGTCGTCTATTACCTCATCACTGCTTAAGCAAATTATTAACTTCATTGACACTGGTTTAGTTTATGCTTGCAATACAGATGAATTAGAATTCATTAAAGTGATGTGAATATTAAGTACTACAAACAATATTCAGTTCCTTCAGTAGTGCCTTGGGTGAATACTTACCATGTAAAATTCACTATATAAATCCTCATTTTTTTTTCCTGTAGAACATTCTGTGCTTAAGTTTTTCCTCTATGTAAAACCACTCCAGCTTTATAAAACACACAAATATTGAATTTGAATCTCCAGTCATGTTTCTACTCATATTTTTTTCTCCTAAGTGCTACAAATTTACCTGAGACGTGACACATACATAAATTTGGTAACTTAGCCCCTTCAAACAAAATAAATAAATAAAAGGAAATGGAATAAGTTGCAGAAATCCTTGTGCATCTATGTGTGATTGAAATGTTTTATTAGATTTTTGTAACCAAATATAGAAACAATATCAAAGAGAAGGAATGTGTGCTCCCCAGGTAAGCAACCAGATGAGCACATCATATAGTATATTGCATTCTGTCCTTATGGAAATGCCTTTGGAATGCTGTCACAGTGCAAACCCAGAAGGTAGATACAGAGGAGAGGAAGGCTCTGACAGGTAGAACATGAATTGTGGTCTGCTAGCCAGGATCCAGACACAAGCCAAAAGAGAACTATATTCCATATTCTATAGTGGGCGAAAAGAAAAAGTACGACAACTACAATCATGAAATTCCTTACATACAGTATTTTTTCCCCAATCATACTAAATTTCTTCTGGTTTATTTCTTAGATTCTTCAGTGTATCTTTAAATGATTTGCTATTGCCTCACTACTCTATCTATTGAAACAGGATTTTTTTTTTGTCCTTTCCTAGCTGTAAAACATTTTCACAAAGAATGAAAAAAGGACAAAGACTCCTCAGAACTCTCAGACTTATAGGACTACTGGAAGAGAAGTTTAGTAGTCTCTTTCTATGGCCTTAAAGAATGTCCAAAATTGAAGCCTTGCCCAAACTTTATTTTGGACAATGAACTGATTAAATAGATTAGCTAGGCCTAAATAAATAAATAATTATAAAACCTTTCTCTGCAGAATACAGAAAAACTACTATAAATATATACTAACCTGAAAATTTGTTAATAAATGCATAATTTAAAAAAATTATTTTGCATCTTATAAATATAATGTTAATATAATTTTATGTTCTGTGATGTTCCCTTTCTTAATGTAGTAATAATTCACTTTAGGTTGTGTTGAACCAAATGGAAATCCACATGATCATGTGCTATGTGAATTTCGAATTTATAATAAAACTGTATATAATCACTTCCATTTTAGAATAAATCCAACAATTTACCTTAAGATACTAGAGGATTATTGTTTAAAAAAAAACTCTGGAATATGTATTTTTACACATAATGCAGCACAGGGCCACACTCCGAGCTTGGGTTGGTCATTAGTTATTTCTGCTCTCTCCTTCCCTCCCTCCCTCCCTCCCTTCCATTCTCCTTTCCTCTGTTGTTCCCTCCCTTGCTTACATGATATTTTATCTTTTTTCTTAGTTTTGCAGTGCTTTGAATGGTACTTGGAGCTTCACAAATAAGAAGGTTTTTCCTTCTGAGCTATATGCCCACACTTAGAGATTATTAAAATTGGAAGTTTGCGTAAGATACCTTTTATTTGGAAGGAATTACTAAAAAACATATTCCCAATCCTAGCACTTGGGAGGCAGAGGTAGGAGAATTGCTGTGAGTTTGAGGCCACCCTGAGACTCCATAGTGAATTCCAGGTTAGCCTGGGCTAGATTGAGAACCTACCTCAAAATCCAAAAAAAAAACAAAAACAAACAAAACCCCAAACAAAAACATATTCCCGTTTCTTTTGTTCATCCTTCAAATTGAGAAGCAGAAAAAAAAAAAAATGGGAAGAGAAATAGATTGTTTTAAATGTTTTAGGTACAGGGCTGGAGTGATGGTTCAACAGTTAAGGCATTTGCCTAAAAAGCCTAATAATCTGGGTCCTACTCCCCAGTATCTGTATTTTGTTTGCAATGGATAGAGGCCCTGGTGTACTCATTCCTTCTCTTTCTCTCTCTCTCTCTCTCTCTCTCTCTCTCTCTCCTTGAAATAAATAAATATTATAAAATGAATACAATTATGATTTTAAAAGTTTTACACAGAGACTTAGAAGCAATGTGGTGATCTTTTCAAGCACAGGGACCATTTAACAGTGGATCTTGGAGTCAATAATGCAGCCACTATGGCTTATACATGAATATTTTCTAAAAGAACAGTCTAAAGAGAAATCAAGGTGAGAAACTGCAACACAAAGTACCAACAACAACAATGACAAAAACATGTCCAAGTCTCTCCAAATGTATTGATATTCTTCAGACTGATAGTAGTAATAAATAATAAAAAAACAAATGCTTAGTTCCAGAAATTCTCCATTTCCATTATTGCAGGAAAAGCCATCTAAAAAGCACTTGAAGTTGATGATGTATGTTGTTTACTCTCTTGAAAAAACATCCTCTCCAAATAGGGGGAAAGGTTAGAAATGATTTCTCTCGCATTGATCAATTTATCTGAGTTGTCTTTCGACAGATTATATTAATGGAACTTCATTTTCTTTTATTCAGTTGACGGCCAATTTTTTGTTGTCTCTTAAAAAGATCAATGAACATGTCTCGCCGTCTTTTCACAAAACAAGATGATTTTTCCCCTTAAACTTTAAAAAAAAAGACTTTATTATTTTGTGGTAATAGATTTTTGTCCCCCTCTTGCTTGCTTTCAACCCCCGGCAATGAGTTTTCTAATGCTTGCCTATTCTTTGATATCTCTTTGTAGTTTTGACTTCAATACTTTAAATTTCAGTTTTTTCCCCATCAATCTGGGTGCCACCGATATCTTCAGGGACAGCTGCTTTTCCACTCTTTGGGCTACACAGGGCAGGTGGCCGAGGGGACTCATGATTGCAATAAATAAACACCATCAAAACAAACATCTACGGCAAGAATGCATTTTGATTGGGAAATTATAGGCTGCATCTTCCATATTCTTCAAAAATGAAAGCTTGCTGCTTTCCCCAAGGCTGGGTGGAAATAGTTGCTTTTTTTTTTTCCTATCCAAAGATGAATGGGGAACTAGAAGCCTTCATTTGACCTTTCTTGACATTTATAGTGAGTTTCTATGAATGTAATGGCATCTTTCCGGTGATAGAAGTATTCTTTTTTGTCTGTATGTCTTTTGTTTTTATTGCATTGAAAAATATGAAAAGCAAACAGACAGAAAAAATCAATTTATCTACTTTTATGTTGATCCTTGATTCATTCTCTCCTTGTCCTGCCCCCTCATTGTCATTCCCACACTCTTTTCTGTGTTTAGTACATGCTGCAACTGCTGCCACGTGTTGAGGTATCCACTCCTGGAGAGAATCTGGACAGTCAGTACAAGATTTTTCTAGATGCTGGGTAGCAGTGGAATGCAAGTGAAATGTACCAGCTTCTCTCATTCTCAATTCTCAAAGACAAACTAACAACTCTCAAAAAACAAAACAAAACAAAACAAAAAAAACAAAAACAAACAGTGAACAACTTTCAGCCCCATAACAATACATATGTTGGGTATAGTAACATAGATATCTATACTTTTTACAAAACATTGCAAATTTGTTTCTTTGCTACAGACTCCAAGGCTTCCCTCACACATATTTCAGGAAGACAGAACAAAAAAAGTCAGTCAGTATTGGCCACATTGATGCATGCATTTCTTTATAGAGTTCTGATAGCAAAATAATTCTAAGTTCTGATCTTCTGAATTAGGAACTACTCTTAAATCACTTGGTTATTGAGGAATAAATTAAAATGATTGGCTTATTATCAATCACAAGTCACCTTTCCTCATGAGGATTGGATGAGGTAGAATGGATTTATGAACACCTGGGATGGTGACTGGGAGAAGAAGGGACCAGAAGCTGTTATCTTAACTGTTGATTTTATCATCATAATCTAAGTGGGACATCTAGACATCATTCAACATTCCTCTTATTCCTTAGTCTATCATGTACCCAGTCCCCAAGTCTTCAAGATGTGCTTTCCTTATTGTCACAAATCCATCATATAGTCATCTTTCTTTTTTATACTCCATTAGCTGTTTTTTTTTCTTTTTTCTTTTATGTAGTGCAAGCTTGCATCATTTCCCACCTGGATGACTGGGTCAGCCTCCCAACTTGTCTCATTTCCTCCAGCATGGCCCTTGCAATAATTCCCCATACTCTGCCAAAATAAGCTTCCTACACTGCAAATCTGATCATCTCACTGTATTCTTCCAACTCGGAGAAAGCCCTTTGTGGTTTCAACAGAGTTCATATCGCTGACATTTCTTCCCTTTGGTTTTTTTTGTAGCCTAGCCTCTTTCCCCCATACACAAAGCCTAGAGAAGTAAGGACTGTATCATTTTCCTTCCTTTTTCCTGTGGGTTTTACTCCTTTCAAATTTCCCTTTTTATGAATGCTCTTTTTGTTTTCCACAGAGGAATTTCTGAGGAATCTTAGGAGTTAGGGAAAACAGGTTATTAGCTACAATAATGAAAAGCTAGGCAGTAAAGCCTGACATGGTGGTGCATGCCTTTAATCCCAGCACTCAGGAAGCAGGGGTAGTAGGATTGTCATTAGTTCAAGGCCACCCTGAGACTACATATTTAATTCCAGGTCAGTGTGAACCAGAGTAAGACCCTACCTCAAAAAAAAAAAAAAAAAAAAAAAAAAAAAAAAGCAGTGTCTGAGCATTGGGGAACCAAGTCCCTTCCCCAATGGGAAGAATTATTTGCTTTTTTGTCTCTGGTCTTCTGTCTTACATATTTCCTTCTTTACCTCTTCATCCTAGTTTTCCAAACTGCCTTGTTTACTACTGTTTAAACACAGCCAATTTCTAGCAAAACATCACTCTCTAATTAAAGTGCTTACAGAAAGCTACTTATAGCACTGAATCTTTGACCCACTTTCAGATGAGAGAAACTGATGACTTTTGTGGGAAATTATTTGATAATTGCCATATTTCCCCAAGTGTAACATTTGGTGATACCATGATTTTTCTAGAATCATGAAGCATATATTTGTGGAGGCAGAAACATATCAAGCAAGTTTCACTGTTGATAATTTAATAAAAATAGTTTGTAAACAAAGGTCTGAAGAGATTGCTTAGTGATTAAGGCATAAGGATCCGGGTGTGATTTTCCAGGTCCTACATAAGCCAGATGCACAAGGTGGCTCATGCATCTGGAGTTCATTTGCAATGGCTAGAGGCTCTGGTGTGCCCATTTTTTTTAATCTCTCAAATAAAAATAAAAAAAAATAGTTAAAAGAAAGATAATTGGGTCTTAAACAAATTTGGGTCATATATTTTGTTAATTATATAATGATGATGTTTTCTTTTCTAAAAATGTGATTGTTTTCATTAATGTCTTCTACCTTGTTCTTTGCACTAAATGACAATGGAAGATGTACCTTGGTTGGCTATGTTACTTCCATTAAAAAGCAAGAATATGTCAGTGGTTAAGAGTGCCTCCTGAGCATGAGGACCTGAGGGGGTCTGAGGCCACTGATTTCACTTCCCCTAGAACTCACATAAATAGTTAGGCATGACCACATAAATTTAGAAGTACAGTCTTGTGAGTAGCAGAGACCAGAGAATCACTTGCCCCATGCCCCCAAGCAATAGCAGGGAAGCAGGACATACCTAATTTTCTCTGGTCTCAACATGCAGGGAATTGAATCTTCACAATCATATGTATCCAATACATACCTGCATGCACATACCACCACCACCATTATCAACAACTATCATACATAGTACACATTTGTGACAGTAGAAAGGAAAGGAAAGAACAGAAAACAAAGAAGGCATTGGGGATATGGATTTATGGTTAAAATGTTTGTTTCACAAGGATGGAGACCTGAATTTGCACTTGTTTAAAGGCTTGACTTGGCAGCACAAGACAGACAGGGTTCTATAGAGATTTCTGGCTAACAAGTATGGCTTAACCAGTGGTCTCTAGGTTCAGTGCAAGACCTTGTTTCAAAAAATATTGTGGACAGTTATTGAAGAAGACACTGTATTGAACTATGGTCTCTGAAGACACACACATACACACACAAACAAAATAAATAAATAAATAAAATATCTTTTCTAAAGTACATTTTACTAGTGAGATCCTCCACCAAAATGCAAAGTTTGAAATGATAATGCCAATTAACTTACACTCTAGCATTTGGAAATAAGTTCATTATAGGTGTAAGTAGTTAAGGTGAGGTTACATTGGAGAAAGGATAAGACTTTAGTCCAATTTCATGGATGCCCATACCTAAGAAGGAAATGCTAAGATTCCAAGAAACGCACAGGAAGAATGTTACGTGAGACTGAGACAGAGATCATGGTAGTATTTCCACACATGAATGATGCAGGAATTCCCAGAAAAGCAGAAGTCAGTCATGACTTCTGATTCTGCACATTAGGATCCAGAACTGGGAGACAGCCATTTTTCATTGCATAAGTCACCAACCAGTGGAATCTTTATAGCAGCCCTAATAAATGAATACAGATTATGAAATGAAGATGTTTCTTGGAAAATCATATGAATAACAGAGAGGAAGAATTTCCCAAATGATCCTCAGATTCCAGAAAAAATAGTGATTTTTGAGATGAGGTACAAAGTGTCCATTTTTTTAAAAGCATGGCCCAGTGTTTGGAAATGCTTTGCTTTTTGAACCTTTGATAGAGGATATTTTGGTTCCTTTCCCACCCCCTACTTCTTCTACAATTTTACCAAATTTTTAATCTCTTTACCCAATGACAACTCAAGGAAGTTTTGCAAATCAAATGATACAGGAATTATCTTCTGGAGTATATGTGAGGCCTAGATGATGAACAGCATGCAAAGGCTTGATGTTTTGAAAGCTGGAACAGAGAATCAAGTGCCTAACACTTTCTTCCATTTTTTCCCAAGCATAAAATATTTCCAGCCTTCAAGTATTCTATGTCTATATCCTGAGATAGTTACCTTACAACTTTTCACTGACTAAGGCCCATCTTTTTTTTCAAATAAGTTTGTAATCTAAATAAACAAGTTGGAAAAAATAGTATCATAATCTGCATTCTATACTATGTTCCACTATTCTAAAAAATGGCATAATGATGAAAATATAAATAAGCTAAGAGAATAAACCAAGGCAAGATGTATGAAAAACTGATCAGTAAGTTAGAATTAAGCAAAATAAAATCTCTAATCACCTCAGGTAGCGTAAGTATCCCTTTGAAAACTGGACTCTAAATTTGTTAATGAATTAAATGCCAGGTTTATAGACTAATATGACTATAAATCTTGGTTTCAGCGAGACATAGGTTTAAATTATATATTTACTGTTAAACTTTTGTATAGCTGAAGTCACTTGATCTCTGTGAACTTCAACAAGACTTTGTGTAAAATATAATATGAAAAAGAAGGGGCTGGGAGATGGCATAGTAGTTAAGCGCTTGCCTGTGAAGCCTAAGGACCCCAGTTTAAGAATGACCAATTTCCCAGGAGCCATGATAGCCAGATGCACAAGGGGTTGCACATGTCTGGTTTTCATTTTCAGTGGCTGGAGGCCCTGGCACACTCATTCTCTCTCTCTCTCTCCCTCCCCCCCCCCCTCTCTCTCTCTCTCTCTCTCTCTCTCTCTCTCTCTATATATATATATATATATATATATATATATATATATATATATATACATACATATATACATATATATACAGAGAAAAAATAATAAATAGAATAAAATAAACAAAAATTAAAGAAAGAAAAAGATGGCACATATTCAGAACATTTTAGATTATTTAACAATGAGGAGGCACTCCACCCATTACCCATCCACGATGGGTGAACTCCATGGACATCTCCACGTTAGACAGGTAGGTAAATAGATGGATTTCAAGAAATTAGCCTGAGTGATTGTGAGAGCTAGAAGAGCAAGCGTGGAATCCATACTGTGTGTCATCAGGACTTGGTCATGAGCAGACTAGAAACTGTAGGCAAGGTCAAATTCGTCCATTCTTGGACACCCTTTCATCAATTTACTCAAGGAGAAATATCAACATTCTCACATGTCAAAACAGTAAGTTCTGGATGGAAGCAATTACTTCTCCTTTTGGACTCCTCCCATGGCAGTGTGCAGTATGAAGTGGATGGAATAGTGTGCTTCATGTCTGCTCTGTGTCTGCTTCATAGAGTTTATTTCTTGAGCATATCTTGCTTGAGTTATATTTATATTTGAATGTTCTTCCACCAAGATAATACATGCAAAACTTAAACAATAAAATTGCATGAAAAATATCCCTACCATGTAAAGCAACTGAAAAAGAGGATGAAGAAGGGAAGGAAAGTAATGGGGATGAGGAGTATGCATGATCAAGGAATGTGTGAATAATTATGTCTGTCCTTTGCATCTTCAGAACCTACTCAGCAAGCATACTTATAGAGGGTGGGGATGGGGCTTTACCTGGCTGTAATGAGACCAGTGAGTCTAAGTTTAAATAATTGCCTTCCAGTTATCTTGCTGGGTCAGTCAGTATCAAATTGTGATTTACTACTAATTTCTAGGAAATCTATAGGTTATGATAAAATTAATTTCTTCATATATAGAACATGAAGTTATTTCAAGGAGAAGAAGTATATATAGAAAAACATATTAAACAATAAAATGAAACATAGAGTGTGTGGGAGTCAGAGTCAGAAAATGTAAATCATTGCCTCCCATCATGTGGAGTAAAGTGGTTCACATTAAGATGCCTTTTACATCTGTTTATCACCATATCTCTACAGAAAGCAATGTCTTCAACCAAATCTTGACCAATCTTACAAAGACTGACTATTTCCTGTAGAATTTCCATTTCATAATAAATTTTTACTGGGTGTTTCTTTAAATATAGTTGTTAACTACTAATTAATTTTAAAAGTACTCATTAATCAGTTATATTCATTAATGTTGCCAATTTTCAGGGAGCTGTGACTAAAACCAATATACATATATTACTGACAAAACAGTTTTGAATGGCAAGAGGTTTTCTCATGACTGTATATTAAATACACTGTTTTCATTTAAAATTGAAGTTACTTGTTAGTGCAGGAGTTGTTAACTCATCACTGTTGCATATAATCTGCTGTGTCCTTTTGCCTTCCATGAGCATCATTACTTATTAAGATGCAATATATAGACAATAAACATTATTTTGAATTAAACATATCGGTGTGAGAAAGCAATAGAGAGCAGTGAGCTCTTTAGCATCAAAGACACAGTGGTCTCTGGAAGGAGCATCAGGAAAAGTAATAAAATGCCTCTATGGACCTTCAATTCCCTAGAGTCTGCCTTCCCTATTCTGTCTGTTTGTAATTTAGTTCTCTGACCTCAAAGCTAGCTGTGGTTCAGAAGGTGGGAATAGGTAGTTTTTTTTTTTTTTTTTTTTTAATTTATGCTTGGTTAGCATGATCCCCAATAAAATAAAATCTAAGGAGAAAGACTCACACAAAACAAAAGAGAACAATCACGCAGTGTTGTGAAGACAGTTCTGAGTCACTGTGCTCCAGTGCTAGTAGCAACCCAAGCCTTCCTTGGCTGTACTCATCCAGTGCCTCAAAAACTGGAAGAGAGGTAAAGCAAAGAACCAAGGGAAGCAGGAAGGAATTACCTTTAATGCTAGGACCAGAATGTGGAAGCATTTCCCTGCTTGTACCCAGCTCCAAGGTAGGGTACCCAAGTGGAAAGACATTTTTGAGTGAGCATATACACTTATTTTAAGCACCATATTACCATGAAATTCTATTTATTTTGGTGGTATATTTATCTCAAAGTGGATATTTGTTTTAAAGTGCATCAGGCCCATATTGGTAGCATTCCCAATTGCCTAGAGGAAAAACAGAATTCCTCTTTGGACTCATGAACTTTTCTCTCTAACTTTCCTAAAGGTCTAATTAGCATATAATAAATTGTACATGCTAGGTGATACAAATGTATCAGGTTTGCTCTATGCACCAGTGAAGCTATCATTGTGGTGAGTACATAGTCCAAAGTTCCTCCTGTCCTTCAGAACTCTTCTGTGTTGTCTGCTGTTTGTAACGGGTGCTATCCAACTTCAAATGTTGCCTTGCCACAGTCCAAAGATGGACAGGACCAATCAATCTTGGACCCAAAACTCCAAAACTCCAAACCAAAATAAACTGTTCTCTTAAAAGTTGAGAAACTCAGGTAATCTTCTGCATTGGCAGGAAGCCACCTAGAATGTTAGCACTTAACAGCCACTTTCTTGCCATAGAAACAGCCAGTGATCTGCTTTCCATTATAATATAGGTTACAATTTCCTAAATTTTATATAAGTTGAGTCAGCATACTCTTTTATTATTGACATTCTGACTTCTGCCATTAAGTACAATGATTTTGAGATAGACAAATAGTTGCTGGTGTTAATCTACAGCTTGATTTGTAAAATACACCTAAAGTCAGCAGCCACTGGAATCCAGTAGGACACCGATTCTGTTTAACAAGATTATGTTCAAAAACCAAGTATGAAAGCCAGCATTTCTTCAGTCTAACACTAGGGAGGCACAGGCAGGAATATCATGAGCTTGGAGCCAACCTGTTACATTACAAAATTTGTCTCCAAAAAAAGAAATAAAAAGCCATGGCAGGAAACTAAATACTCTTGATTGGCTAACTGATCTGCTCTGTAGAACAGAACCCATAGCCAGAGCTTGGAAACAGTTATAACCATATCCAAAAACAAGGCAGATATACATTATCAAGCTCCCACCAATCATGGGCTACAATAGGGCCTACACCTATTAAATTCTCTCAAAAATAACAATGGTTATCCCATTTATCTGGTGCCAACAACACTCTCTGTTGGAGAGTTTGCTTCTCCTTTTCAGAAGGACACAGATCCTAAGGAGAGAACCACCCCATCACACCTCAACAGAGCCCCAGCTGAAACTAAGAGTAATTGGGGAAATGAGCAAGAATTCTGCTTTCTTGGTGAACTTGGTACTAGCACAAGGGTGAAGGAGATAGACACAGAGAATACTCAACTCCTACCAAATCAGATATCCAGAGACACAGAGCTTCCCAAGACCTCATCACTGAAGCAGATCTAAAATGAATTGAACATGGCTCAGGAAAAGTTGTGGAAGAGGGAGTTGGAAAAAATGTTAGAGCCATGTTAGAGCCACATGTTGGGTAAAGCACAGAGACATTGCCTCTTACCCATAACTAATGGCTAACCCCACAATGCACCACCCATTTTACCCACCAATGAGGATTCCTGCAGAGGGAGAAGGAAAGGCAGGATGCTAATGATGGTATCAACATGACTGTATACACACTGTGTACAAAACTAATAAAAAAAGAATTATCAGACAGGGAGATTTGTCACTAGCTAGAATTGTTGGACATGGAGCTACAGAGTTTGACATTTGCCCTGGTTGTTTTAAATTTTGTATTGGTTGACTATTTCTTTGCAATGCCCCAAACCATCTGATGTTATTTTTGCATATATCAAGAAAATTAAAGTAAGATAAAGAATAATATTTGTAATAGTTTATAATATAAAACATATATATATATATATATATATATATATATATATATATATATATATATACACACACACATGAATTCATGATGTTCAAATGTGAATAATGAAAACTAAAATAATATGGCTGAGGGCTGCTGAGATGACTAAGTGAGGAACAGGGATTGCTGTGTAAAGATGAAGACCTGGGCTCAATCTCTCTGGTGTTACCATGCATACCTGTAAACACCAGGACTCAGAGCACAGAGGCAAGAACATCACCAGGGATTCTTGAGTAGCCAGTCTAAATTAATATAGTAGAGACTCCAGATATAGTGAGAGACCCTGTCTCAAGGAAATGAGATGGAAGAACAAAAGATACCCGGTGCTCTCCTCTGGGCTTCTGAATGTATGGGCATGGGTTACACACATGTGTGCACACAAATATGAGTGCCCAATATACACATATGCACACACATATCACACTATATGGACACATGAAAATACAGCCAGGGATAATTAAAGAGAGCATATAATAATGGACAAATTGGTCTGGGGAGATGGTTTAGCTGTTAAGGCATTTGCCTGTAAAGCCAGATGACATATGTTCAATTCCCCCAGGACCCACATAAACCAGATGCACAAGGTGGTACATGTATCCTTCCTTTGTTTGCAGCAGCTAAAGGCCCTTGTGTGCCCATTCTCTCTCTCATAAAAAACAAATCAATAAATTCTTTAAAAAATGGAAAAATATCTCATGTTAATATGGCAAAAACCTTAATGTTTTTTAAGATTTATTTTTTTTCCAAATTGGTCAAAAGTTTATGACAATCTCATTTAACATTTCCAAAATGTTTGTAGGTGCTGTATGAACTTTTCTTGGAGTGACATACACAAACATCTGCTTCCCACAGATAGGGCACTGACAATAGACCAAAGTATGATACTATCAAAGTTGGTGAGCCAATAGGTTCAATAGGTATACTTACTGAACATGGATGAGGGGTTACTTATAAGAGTACAGTGACTCCAAAGCAGTTGCATCACTGTAAAATCTCACCCAAGCCTGCAAGCATACCTTGGCGTAGGTACATAGATGAAGTTCCCCATTCTGTTACCCAATGATGAACTATATTCTCTTACACCTACTAGGATGATGAGACCATTTGTAATTGGGCCATATTTATGTAAAACTGACTAAGAGGTATAGAAGGGAGTGGCTGAGATCTCAGGTGAGGGTCTCTGGACTCGTTCCATTCCACCCCTTCCTTCTATGAGAGAACATCAAAAGGCCCAATCTTGAGAGTGTGTTGCTAGGAGTCACAGCTGTTCTGATGAAATTGGCACAGGTGGCCATGTTCACAGGAAAGCTATCACAGTTGGGCTTAATAAACTAATTCTAAACATCACATAGAATTCAAAAGATTTAGAAGAGATGAAACAATGAGAAACAGACCATACTGGATGAGCTCATACTTCATGATATCAAAATTTAGAAGGGCAAGGCAGCCTAGACAGCACACTTCTTCTATAATGACATATAAATAATTCCACAGACAAGAATAGAGCCAAGAAATAATCACCCACGTATATGTACACATAACCTTTGCTAAAGCTGCAATGACAGCATTGTGTGGAAAGGATACTGTTTCTTCCTAACCTGTACCAGAACTTGTAGATATCCCTAAGGAAATAATTCAGTATTATCCTCAATATGCACTATAAAAAACACAACTCAAATGAACCATGGACCTTGATGTACAACTTAAATCCATAAAACTTTAAAAATCAAACAGTAAAAATATTTATGTTCAAGAGTCAGGCAATGATTTCTTATCTATCACATCAAACATAATTTATAAATTATAAACTGATAAGTTGAGCTTCATTAGAATGTCTATCTTCCCAAAATATAATATTAAGAGTTTGCAAAGGCAAGCTACAAAATGAGGAAACTGATCACTCATTTGTGGCTCATAAAAGACTTGTATCCAATATACTTCCAAAATACTTAAAACTCAATGATAAAAAATCAATGCAATTATGGGCAGTACATTTTACCTGTGGTTTTACCAATTTATGTCTGTCAAAAGGTACATGAGAAGAAACTTGAACTCACTGGTCATTAGAGAAAAGCACATTAAACATGCAGAGAGATACTCCTTTAGATCTGTTAGAATGCTGACATAATAAAGCTGATGAGTCTGAGTCTTGCAGAGGTTATCTGAGACTGATTTGTCATGTTCATTCATTGCTAGTGAGGATGTAAAGTGGAACAAGAATACTATGAAACACATTGACACTGGAAAATACTGAAACATATACTTACTGTGTGATGACCAAGTGGCTCAGACATTCCCTTCTTAGCTATCATGTAAGGTTAAAGAAAGTAGATATCCCTTCAGCAACTTGCACATGAATACTCATGTAACTACTAACACCTCAATATTTGACAGGTAAACGAGTATGAGTCACTTTCCAGCCATATAGTGGAATGTTACATGGCAAAAGAGAGAATGCACTAATATTTGTAACATGCTATGAATGGTAAAATAACTTTGCTAAATAAGAGACATCAGACCAATAACACATATTATATAATTAAATGTATATAAAATTCTAGAAAATGCAAAGACATCTTCATTGGCATAATGAAGAGCAATGGTTGCCCAGGAACAGTGGTAGAGATGTCAGGTAGGAGGAACACATGAGCCTGGCAAGCATTTCATGGTGCATAGGTTGGTCAAAACATATAAAATTATATACTTTCAGTTGTGTAGTTTGTTGTATGCAATTATGAATCTCAATAAAGTGGTCAAAACACTGAAAATGGGTGACAATGAGAGGCATAAACAACCCACAATCATAGAACTAAGAAAGGCCTAGAACTATGATTTCTTTATACTAAATTCCTTGTTGTTTATTTGTACTAACTTATTATGAATCTAGGTTTTCAACGCATACTAGGAAAGTATTTATCACTGAGCCATATCTCCATCTCTCTTTTTGCATTTTATTTTGAGACTAGGTCTCACTTAAGTTGTCTAGCATAGTCTTGAACTGATTGTAGTTTAAGCAGGTCTTGAACTTAGGATCTACCTGCCTCAGCATTCCGAATAGATTGGATTACAGTCCTGTACCACCAGGCACAGTCATATAAGTTCTCTAGTAGACAAAGGTAATTGAAGTTTACAATTGTAAGAAGAGTGGCTTCTCTGTAGAGTGAGATTGCAAAAGGGAAAGTAGAAAATGTTTTACGGTAAATGGTTCTGAATGCTGACCTAAATAATGGTTGCAGGTGAAAAGAATGACAAAGTACTCCACCACTCAGCTTTCTGTTATTACAACAAATACATGAGAGACTCAGCTTATGAAGAGTTTATTCTGGCTTCCAGTTTCGGATTTTTTTGGCAAATGTTTCATCTTCTCCTTTGCTTCTGGACCTGTGGTAAGGCAGCACAATATGGTGGGGGCACAGAGTGAGGCAATCCAGGAACATCACAAGAAAACAAAATGATCAAGTAGCTAAGGCTCCATTCTTTTTCAATGGCACACAATAAATGGCCAAAACACCTTCCATTGGGCTCCATGTCTTAAAGGGTCCATCAGGTACTAGAGAACCACAGAGGTGCTTAAGAACATGGACCTTCAGGAGATTTTGAAGTTCAACACATAGCAGTTATGAGAGAGAGAGAGAGAGAGAGAGAGAGAGAACACCATATACAATAATGCAGCAAAAAGAGCTAGACTTTCCAAATTATTTTCCATGAAACATTTTTTCCTCATTCCCTTGGCGATTTGATGCAATTAGCATTTTAGAGGCCCTAAGGATTTCAAAATAGAGGATCTTGAATAACTTTGTTTTAAACAAGCATTTCCAAGACTTACTGGACCACTGAAAGAATATTTTTTTTTATTTAACACTTTTATACATCCGATGGAACAAGTGTTCCAAAGGGATATATTTTAGGATATGCTAAACAAGCCAATTAAAATGTATCATTTAGAATCTATGGAGGTTTAGAGAGGTTAATTGTTTTTGTCAAAATTTACACTGCCTGCAAAGGGTAGATGCTGGATTGAAAACACAGGGCAATCTTGCTTAGTGGTCCTAACTGACCTGCTCTCCGAATGTATAGATGAGAACACAGAGGGTAAGATAGTCACCAGGGCTTCTATGTTCTCCAGATGTGTTTTTGGACAACTTAGTGCAACTTCCTGCATCTTTACAATGAAATTAATAGTCATATCCTAGAGGCAGTGCTTTGTTCCTAATATTTTAGTTTAGAAAATAGCTAAGTAGGGCTGGAGAGATGGCTTAGTGGTTAAACACTTGTCTGTGAAGCCTAAGGATCATGGTTTGAGGCTCAGTTCCCCAGGATCCACGTTAGCCAGATGTATAAGGGGGTGCATGCGTCAGGAGTTCATTTGCAGTGGTTGTAAGATCTGGCATGTCCATTATCTCTCTCTCTGCCCCTTTCTGTCTCTGTCGCTCTTAATTGAATGATTTTTTTTTTAAACAAAATAGCTAAGTATATGAATGGATGCTCTATAAAGTAGCCTTTCTTGACTGGTCTGTGTGAGAGGTCAGCAACCCTTATTCTTCTCCCCCCCCCCCCCCTCTCTCTCTCTCTGTGTGTGTGTGTGTGTGTGTGTGTGTGTGTTATGCTCAAAATACTTTCAGTCTTGCCACACACTTCTTAAATGTGCCATTATTTACTTAATGTTTCCTTCCACTGATCTAGCTGTTAGAACCATAACTTTAGTTGAATATTTAATATTTTATCAATAAAGAAAGCAAGCATCAGTTATGGTGGAATGTACATGATGATCA
Organism: Jaculus jaculus; assembly: GCF_020740685.1. Classification (NCBI taxonomy): domain Eukaryota; kingdom Metazoa; phylum Chordata; class Mammalia; order Rodentia; family Dipodidae; genus Jaculus; species Jaculus jaculus. Next base: position 137,814,102 of record NC_059104.1, read on the forward strand.
TACTAGTTACTTCAAAAATACTATTGAATTAAACCTTGAAAATCTAAGAAGGAAGGAAGGATACATTCTAGAATATTCAATGAATTACCTAAACATTGGTGTTACTAAGGAACTGATGCCTAAGTTAGGTCTGTCTTCCTCCTGAGTCTCTGTTTCCCTCTATCTGTCTTCTGTTTTGAGTATTTTCTTATGGTTGAAAGGTGCAAATGGATAAAGAAACTATGTGTAGTTTATTGTTTTATATGTTACAAGAACAGAACTCATCTGTGGCACTGCTCCAAAGCCTTGCCACTTAAGATATGGAAAATATAGTACTTATCATTATACTTTCCAGAAGTCAAGCTAGTGGGATTTTCCACATTTCTAATAGAGGAAAGTTAGAGCAGAATCAAGTGTGATATAGAAATGGAATAAATAATGCATAACAATGTTCTATCCTAAAGTAGAAAATGCATATAGCCTTTTCTTTCAACATCATGGAAGACTGTGTTATTGTTGCACTCCCTTCTGAATTACCAGGGAATAAATATGTGCTTATAATAAACTAATTCATATTACAAAATAGATTTGTAATGATAAAGCAATATGTGAAATGCTATATAAGTTTACCCATGTGAATATCTAGATGCTATCAAGTGGTGTGTTTTCTGAGAAATGCTCTGAAGAAAATAACTCTTATAGAAATTAACCAATAATATTTACTAGTCATTTATTCACAATCTCATGCTTTTGAGTGACTACTGCATATCATATCCTGTGTGAGATGGGTATAGAAAGATAAGGTCATGTTTGATTCCTCTCATGTAACACATTAAATAATTTAAAGGAAATTAAAAAGATAAATATGAAAAGCTACAGGATTGTTAAACAAAGCCACTAAAAAATAAACTAAAATAATAAAATGCTACTAAATTCAGACAGCCGTGGTGCACAGCTCAGAACCAACTTGTCCTTGTCACCCGCTTCACCTCGTCCAATGCCACTCTCCCCTGTCTATGTGTTCATGTGTGACCATCTGTGCTGGCAACATGCCACTTCTTACCCATTTTAGATTCTTTCAAATTATTCATATGCTGTGCAATTCATGTGGCTAGTCCTTTATTTCTGTTTTTTTTTTATTAGTGTCAGATATTGCTTAAACAATAGGCAGTGGACCTGGAATGGAGCTCAGAATTAGAGTAATTGTCTTCTGTTCATGACACCCTGTATTGAATCCACAGCACTGAAAACAAGTAGGAAATCAAAACCAAGAGGTAGAAAGTGGAAGATTAAAATGTGCAGCTATGAGTCCTTTACTTAGGTTTATTCTAAGATATTATGAGCTACCTTGTACAGGCACTGACTTAGGGACTGAACTAAGGAGATAACCATTGAAGTTTGGTAAATATGTGGTTTGACTCAAAGGTAAACTCATTAAATACCCTTATATTTTTAAGTATCACAAGCCATTGAGACTTCGAGTCACAGGAACACTCCGTAAACCACTGCATTCATCATAGACTGCAATTACAAGAGAGTACATCAAGGTATCATATTTTGAAGAAAACGTGTGTATGAGTTTGTGTGTGTGGGTTGGTGGGTGGGTTAACTGTTTAGAGACCATACATAAGTAGGACAATTGAAGACATCATAAGGTATATTTTATAATGTGGAGGCAGGATTGGTTCTTGCAGACATGAATTGTATTTTGTAGTTTTTCTCTGTGTTTATTAATGCATAGCAGTTTTCTGATGCTGTACTAAAATATACCCTATTAAGGGAAAACATTATTTGGATTCATAGTTTCAGTCATGGACATGTGGCTCTGTTTCTCTGGACCTGTAGAAAGGCCTTAATTAATGCAGGAGCACAGGGGAGAGGTGGTTGCTTAAGGTCCCTGAAAAGAAATGAGAAACTAGTGGGAGAGGTTTAGGACCCAGTATCTTCTTGAAGCACACACATCCAATAACATAACTTCCTTCCACTAGGTTCTACCTTCCAAAAAGTGCTATAGTCAAATTATTATATGTTGGATCTGTTGAAATTTATTACTCCTGTCTGACTGTAATTATGTATTCTTTGACTGACATGGCCTTATTCCTGTTACCCCTAATGACCTCTATTCTGTTCTTACATTTCTATGAGATCTCCTTTCTTGTTAAGGGCGAATATGTGATGTTTGCTTTTTCTATGTCTGCCTTATGACACTTAATGAACTGTCTTTTGGGTTCATCCATGTTGTCCTAAATAATAGGATTTTATCCTTTTTTAAGGCGTAATAGCATTTCATTGTGTATATATGGTGTAATTTACTCATTCATTTGCTGACAGATACTTACAGGAATTCCATATTTTGGCAATTGCAAATAATGGTGATAAAATACAAGAATGAAGATATCACCTCAGCATACTGATTTCATTTCAATTTGAATTGAAGGCAAATAGAGTTACAGACAAATTATGTTAGCTAGGTATAATTGAGATCATAATATTTTGTGATTCCCACTCTTCACACCTGTACTAAGGCTGGCCCCAAATAGCTTTGCATGCAATGGGGGACTTCTATGATTAGCCACATAAAATCATTATATGATATTGGTTTTCTTCCTGATCTTTGGCCAGTGGTACTGTTTCTATTTTTCCTGCTTTATAAAGTCTTCTAGAAGTTAACCACTTGACTCCATCTTTAACTCTGGTACTCCTGTCCTCTTTGGCATACTCCAGGTAATGTGTCTGTTAACTCTGATGTATAGAACTCATGGAAAACCTATATATATATATAAACCTATATATATATATATAAATATATAAATAAAATAGGCTCAAGTTAGAATAGAATAAAAGTAGTAAACATCAGAGATAGAAATAAGATTCCACAAAATGTTTTGTTGTGAAGGTTTGAGTCAAGATTGGCCACAGATAAATCTGCGCATGACTGGTAATGTCAAATGAAATAGCAGTCGCCATGTTCAGAAAACTGGACAAAGGCTACTGTATCTCATTCATGTGTTCACTGATCCTCTGGCTCTCTTTACTACTGGCTGTCTCTGTTCAAGGTTTCTCTGTTTTTTTGTTAGGCTTTTAAACTCAAGCCATGTTAATGTACAGATATGTCTCCTGAGGAGTCTGGGCATTCTGCAGATTGTCTGTTTCATCAAGGCTGCAGGCAGTAATAGGAAGAAACAGGACCAGTCAATGCTCATGGGTTTCAATGGCCATCGTGAATTACCATGAATCCTTTCTTTCCCTAGTTCAGTCCCACTTTTCTCTGGGCAGTAGTCCTGCTATCCCACAGCCTTACCATTGTAACAGAAGGTCCAAATCCCTATGATGATCCAGTCCCATATGCTTCTATAACCTTTAGAATGCCTCTACTTTCCTGTTTGAATATTCAACAGCACAATGGTTACAAAAAGTATTCTAATATTTAGTGTATGCAGAAGTTACTGAGAACAGAAAAACTGATACTCACTCGATGGTTTCTTTACTGCATTTATTTGCAATGTGTATACAAGCATTAGCCCTAATTGCTATGGTAACTTAGAATGCTTTGTTGAAAATAATTCAGAATTCTTCTAGACTTTGAATCTAAGCAATTGTTTTTATCAAACATACCCTTTCAAAAACAAAAGTTCTGTTTCATTTCATACATCCCCCAGCCTTTGAGAAAGGAGGTATGTAGAATATTCTACCAGTAGCACTCAAATTCTAATGGGGTTCAGCTGAAATGCATTTACTTATCATTCACTGGTTTATGGGATTCTGGTTGTGACTGGTGATGAACAGGTTGAAGCATCCTGAACTGAAATCTAATGAATGCCACAAACTGAAAATAATCTGTGTGTGTGTGTGTGTGTGTGTGTGTGTGTGTGTGTGTGTGTGAGAGAGAGAGAGAGAGAGAGAGAGAGAGAGAGAGGACTCACTTCAAGAAATTGAAGCTTTTCATTTCCTGTCTCCTCCCCTCACTTGCAACCAAAGAAGCTCCCTACACATTCTGATGTCTCCCCCATGCACGCACCGTGTCTGTGGTGGTGACAACTGATTCATGTGTTCATTTGCATATCCCTGGTGCCAGCAGCAGAATACAGAATGGGGCCTCCTGCTCTGGCAGCAGACACAGCTCTGGCAAATCAGGGGAGCTGTCAGAAACAGCTGTCCATTAGCAGAGTTTGTGGAAACAACCAGGAGCTGTTTGAACATGCTAGGTGGTAGAATTTAATTGGAGTAGCAACTGTTCAAAATTAAGATTAAAAGGACCAGTCAGTCAATGTGGATTTTGTGACACTTTAAAAATAACATTTCAGGTTTGATTAATGCTGCATGAAGTTTGCACATTTCTCTCCTTTGCTGGGAGTATTCGGCACCTACATCCAGCAGGGAAGCTCAAGAGTTCCAAAGGTCAGTTACTCATTCTCTATGCAGAAATCTTCCTTGCTTTAAGAAAGTAAAGCTTTAATGGGCATCACAGGCAGAAGAGACACAGCAGAGAGGTACTGGAGGCAGCAGAGCTAGGACTCTGGAAAGGGGACATCTGTTTATCCACCCCGTGGATGTGGCTCCACTGTGACCAGTTCTCAGCACAGCCTCTAGATCAGCACAAACAGAAAGAGGAATTTATAAAACTATTTTGCCTCTGAGCAGTGACTTGAGGGGACAAAGACAACCTAGTCACCATGGCCCATTTGATCCTTAACTTTTCTCCTGAGTATGCCATAAAGTACATCGGATACACTAGGACATGAATGCATGGAGGAGTAGGTGTGAGGGATTATGGAGATATGACCGCAATGTGTCACAGCAATGATTTCATAAAAATAAAATAAAATAAAGATAAAAAGTTCCTCACGAAAAAAATCTCAATTTGAACATTGTAAGAAGGTCAGAAAATCCTTCCACATGCCAAAATAGCTTCTTGCAATTTACAACAAAACAAACAATTTGAAACCCCAAATCTTGAATTTTTACCATTTTAAATTAAGATTGAACTGTAATTGCTACAGTGAAAAATCTGTCCTCTGCTTGTAATTCCTTTTGTGATCAGCTGAAGTAAAATTTGAACCATTTGGTCTCTCTCTCTCTCTCTCTTTTTTTTTTTTTTACTTTATTATTAAATAGATTCACATCTAAGCCACTTTCTATAAACATTTTTATTAAATTGATTTAATATTGAATTTAATTGAAGATGCCAACATATGAATAATATATTTACATGTGATTAAAATAACAACAACAACAACAATCAAAGCAGGTATACTATAGAGTTGGGACAATGGGTGCTTGGTGGCAGTTCCAGATAGGTAGTGTGTGGCAGCCAGGAGAAGTGACAGCTGGTGGCTCTGTAAACAGATTTCAGCTTAGGATTTCCTGAACATTTTAATGTGCTTCTCCACTATATCTTTTGTTCCCAATTCAGTAACAAAGCCATTTCTGATTTGTTGCAGTATAATATCATATTGTTTAGAAAACATGAAGAAATAAGAAAATCATTTGGCAATAAAGCATTTCTAAATATCTGATGCAATATTATAGCAATGGGGGAAGCAAATGGAAGGGGCATTCTATAAAGGGAGAGAGAATAGAATGTTTGTAAATGGGAATATCTGGCATTTCTTTCCTTTCAGATTTTTGCCTTAAATTATGACTTTTCTTCCCAAATGTTATGCATTCCCCAACTTCTTTTAAATGGAGTAAGAGGCAAGGCTGACTGAGCTACCTAGAATGAAAGAGCAAAATTTGTGAAAAGGGGGAATGGTGAGATGGCATAGAAGGTATCACTCCTATGAATCGTGGGGTAGGATAGAAGGCATCACTCCAGACATTAAACATTGAAAGGATCAGTTAGTTTTGGGGTGTGTGGCATTCCCTTCCCTATCTCAATGAAAAGTACCAGTTTGTTTTGTAAAGATTTGCAAACGCAATCTTATGGCAGCTCCTTTGTAACTGGTGCTGGCCTTGAGGGAAAGCGCAATTGAATCCTACACTTGTGTTGTATATGCAATATGCAATGAGGCAAGAGAGACTGTTCTCCCGCAGCCTGAGGGAAAGAGAGGTGTGCTTTGGGATCCAGTTTCCCCTGTGTTATTTTTATTTAACTTGGGCTCACATTCACTCATGACGCAGTGCTCTGTGCTTTGTCCCAGGGGACAAGGAAACTACCCACTTCTGTCATTGACAGACACTCTAAATAAGAAAATAATATTGTAAATTAAGGATGAATCCTACGCATCTTGAAATATACCCTTTTGTTTCAAATACTCTACTAAGGGAATCATAGAAGTAATTCACAGTTTATAAGTATCTTGATTTTTTAAAAAATTCTAGTTCAAACATTTATTGCATTCCATCAATATAGTTACAATACCTGTGACTGAGATTATCCATGCTGGCTCAATAAAAATGGTGGTAAAGAATCAGGCTATGCTAGCAATACTGTTGAGAATACCAGGAAGAGAAAAATAAAACAGTAAAATGAAGATGGCCATATCATCTCTCTTTCTATTAGGTTATTTCTGTTTTCTTCTTCACAACCAACTAAATAAATCCTTATTTGTTCAACACATGGCTTTTGGTTTGGGTTTGGAGCTGCCTACCACCCAAAACCCATTTCTGTGTGTACCATCACATGTAAAATCTCTTAAAATTATACAATAATGTGAGGCCAAAGAATAGACATTGGCTTCTTCCTAAAGAAGCAGTAGAAAAAATGTGAAGTACTCTATTCAACTCCTTTTCTGTGGTCCCAAGGAAAACTAGTATTTTAAGAGTTCCAAAATATAAGGTATGAACTAGAAACAATTGCTGTGAGCTTACAAGATGCTTCTAACTTTTCAAACTGAATTCTGAGTTCATTTTGCATATGCCAAAAATTGTAAATGGGCCATTCCTGCAATTATTCTGAAATGTCTTGTCTTCCCTAAGAATAACTCTCCATCTCCCAATTCAGAGTTGCTTTGTACTTTGATTCTATAATTATCATTATTGAAAACACAATGCCACCTAAGTGCATGATAAAATTTGACAAAGGTTTATGGCCACATAAGACATTTTTGATTTTCTGTCCTAATCCTAAAGCAAAATCTAATATTTTAAAAATATATCTTATTCATTTATTTGAGAGAGAAATAGGGGGAGAGAGAGAGAAGTGGGGAGAGAATGGGTGCATCTGGACCACTACTCACAGCAAACAAACTCCATATGCCTGTACCATCTTGTACTTCTGTCTTACATGGGTACTGGCGAATTGAATTTTGGTCCTTTGGTTTTACAGACAAGCTCCATAATCACTAACCCTTTTCTCAAGCCCAAAATATAATTTTTTGATAAAACCTCAGGTGAAAAACTTAAACTGCAATTTTAATATCAACACAACTTAAAGAAATATTAATGTTATATGTGCTGAGGAATGATTGTAGGAAAACCCTAAAATATTTTCAAATCTGAGCTTGAGCAGGTTAGGCAGCATACACTGGCGTTATCTGGCATGATGGCAAGCACAGTGCAAAGTGCATGTGTTACGGGTTCAGAACTGAAGTTGTTCAAGGCAGCACAGGCAAGCGTTGCCAGAAACCCCCTGGATTAATTATGCCTGTGATTTTTCATTACTTTTTGATTATTGCATTTTCAGAAGCATGTTATTTCTGCTATAATTTTCACCCCCTTCCCCCGCTTTCTTTGACATGACTCTATGTGAAGTGGAAATCCATAGTTTAAGAAAGTAGGGTAAATGGAACATAATATATTTTCTATAGAAAATATATTTTCAGTTTGAGATAGATTAATGGAGTGCTTTGCATTTATTAACAGTGTTAAAATTGGCAAAGATTTTCTTACGCTTCTTACTCATTGATAATTTCTTTTCCTTTGAAGAAACTTAATTTAAGGTTGTGTCATCCACTTTGATAACTTGTAAGACTATTTCCTGTGCTACTAGATTTCTGCTAAGAGCTATTTTGTCTATACTTATAACTTTAAGTGCATCCCTTATACTTTGCTCTTGGCAATTTCAGTATTTCTGGTTTTAAATTAAAGCTCCTGATCCATTTTTAAATTGATTTTTGTTCAAGGCGAGAGATATGTATCTAATTTCATTCTTTCAGGTTTTTATCCATTTCTTTTTTCTGCATCATTTCTTGAATAGATTATCTTTTTCATTGCAATCCATTATTTATTCCGTTGTCGTATATTATCTGGATATGGTGGTATCACAATTAGGTTCTAGCTGCTAGCAGAAAACACCTGACTAAAAGCAGTTTGCATTAATAAAGCATTTATTTTGGCTTGTATACTTGATGAGAAGCTCTGTCATGGCAGGGTACCACTAAATAAAGCTGTCACCTTCTGCCCCTGATATAAAATGCAATACATTAAGCCCAACTTTAAGAGTCCCCATAATTTTTATCAATCCCAATTGTGTTCAAATATCTTCATAGTCCAAGGTTTTTTAACTGAGCTGTACTATCAAAAACCAAAAACAAAAGCAAAAGATAAAACCATAATGACACAGAATAAGCATATATACTATAAAAGATATCACTGGACATAGCAAAGAAATGTTCAAGCAATATAAGATTTCAAACAAGCATGGCAGACATCAAACTATATAGCTCCAAGTCTGACAACTCTAACCAGTGATGAGTCTCTTAAGTCAAATAATTCTAACCTATGACATGTTTCTGGAGTTCCAATTCCAACCCTCCAGTTAGGCTACTCACAGCCGTGAAAACCTTTATGCATTTCTAGCAGCTCTCCTTGGCAGTCATTCCATAGTCCCGCCATCTCCACTCGTCTTCCACTATAACCCACAGTTCATCCTCATGGCTCCCTCTGGCTTCAAGGCAGACAATCCAGCAAGCCTGCTTCACACTTCCCATACAAAACTGGTTTGTATGGGAACAGGACAATCCCTTAGCATTCAGTCACCTTACTTCAAAAGAGTACACATTCTTCCGACTGTCTTAATGTCAGTTAGCTGTCCCAAATGCAATGGTTTTACTCTTTCAAACAATTGCAGCTGAAGGAGCCGCAGTTTCAGCCCAAAGATTTCAATTCTTTCTGTGCCATATCACTCTGCTCATACCAGTTCATTTCTAAAACAGCAACCCTTCACAAGTTCTAAGAACACAGGTGTAACACTAAGCCTCTCACACAAACTGCTTCTAGCGCAGTCCAAGCAAAGATCTTTCTCACCCTCATAAGCCAAACCTCACAGTCCATAGTTCTCACTGCATTCAGGTCTTTCAAGTCTGATTAGAATGGTTGATCAAGCTGTACTTACAACACTTCAAGAACTCTCTTAGGCCACAATTTCAAATTCTTTCACATCATTCTCAGAAATAAGTGCCAAAATCCACACAGTCAGGTTTCTAGCAGTAATGGCCCCAATTCTTGATACCAATTTTAGTGTTAGAGTCAGCTTGCTGTCAGAAAACATCTGGTCAAGAGTAGCTTGTGAGTGGAAACTGTTTATTTTGGATTACAGACTCAAAGGGAAGCTCCTTGATGGCAAGGAGAAACAGAAGCAGGAGCAGAGGTTGGATATCACCTCCTGGCCAACATCAGGTAGACAACAGCAGTCGAAGAATGTACCAAACACTGGCAAGGAGAATCTCGCTATAAACTCACCAGACTTCCACCAACAGTATACTGCATCCAGGCTTCAAATCCCAAATTTCCACAAGCTAGGAACCTAATCATTCAGAACACAAAAGTTTATGGGGAACACCTAATTCAAACCACCACAAATAGTGGGAGTTTATTTCTGATTCCTCCTATTCATTTCATTCTATTCTATTCTATTCTATTCTATTCTATTCTATTCTATTCTATTCTATTCTATTCTATTCTACTCTACTCTACTCTACTCTACTCTACTCTACTCTACTCTACTCTACTCTACTCTACTCTACTCTATTCTATTCTATTCTATTCTATTCTATTCTATTCTATTCTATTCTATTCTATTCTATTCTATTCTTCCTATTGATCTATTTCTGTGGCAGTGTATATGTTTTGTGCCAATACCATGCTGCCATTGTATTATTTTAGACCAGAAGCTATGTTATCTCCAGCTATATTCTTTCTGTTTAGTATTGCTTTGGCTATGAGCAGTCTTTTTCCATAGAAATTATTGGATTGTTTTTATCTAATCTAAACATAATTTCATTAGAATGTTGATAGAAATCATATTGAATCTGTAGATAGTTTTTGTTTATATTCCTATTTTCACACTATTAATTTTGCCATTCCAGGAGAATAGAAAGCTTCTCCAAGATCTGCTATATTCTTCTTCCTTTTCAGTACTTTAGCTTTCTGTTTTTTAAATTTAAATGTTTTATTTATTTATTTATTATTTATGTGTGTGTGTGTATGCCTGCTCAGGGGTCGCTTGCCAAGACAAATGAGTGCCCATGTGGCTTTACGTGGGTGTCTGTGTTCTTGAATCTGGGCCAGCAGGCATTGAAAACAAGCTTTTTTAACTGATAAGTCATATTCACAACCCAGTCATAATGGCTTACATCAAGAAAATAAATAATGACAACAAATTTTGACAAGAATGTGAGGAAGAGAGAGCAGTTACTTATTGTATGTGGGAGTGTACACTGGTGAAGCCACTGTGAAAATCAGTGCACAGGTTTCTTTAAAAAGATATAAATTGATGCATCATATAACTCTGCTATGTCACTGTTGGGAATATTCCCAAAGGACTCTATCCTACCATAAAAATACTTGAACTTTCATGTATGTTGGTGCTCCATTTACAATAGCTAGGATATAGAATTACTCTTGAGGTCCAACAACAGATTACTGATAATGAAAATGTAGCATACAGATAGCAACGGAAATTTATTCATCTGTAAATAAAAATGAAATTTACATGAAATTGGATAAAACTTGAAAATGCTATGCCAGACAAGGGCCAAGTAGACAAAAATCCTACATTCTCTTGCATATGCAGATCCTAAATGTTAATTTTTTATATATTAAAATAAGGGAATTTGAGAATAGATGTAAGATATGAAAGTAGATAGAAGACCATAAGAGGGAAAGAAGAGGTGTTGAAAAATGTGAGGCACAAAAAGTACATATGAAGCCAGGCATGCTGTCACATGCCTTTAATCCCAGCACTTGGGGGGCAGAGGTAGGAGGATTGCCATGAGTTCAAGGCCACCCTGAGACTACACAGTTAATTCCAGGTCAGCCTGGACCAGAGTGAGACCCTACCTTGAAAAACAAAACAAAAAACAAACAAACAAAAAGCACATATGATATAGATGTGGGGGAAGGGCACAAAGGGAGAAGTGGGGAGGAAAGCAGGAAAGAGAAATAAATAGAAATGTGTGAAAATGGTATATTGATGAATGGAACATAATTCTTCATATACTAATAAGTAAAAAGAATGTTCTAAGAATAGGAAAAATTGCCCTGTGCAACCTCTACTTAGCAGTAGATAAAATGAAAGTAAGAATACACTCCATTCTGCATGATTCAAAAGAATACTCAGATATCATTTTGAGATATAATCAAAGATAAAAATCTTAGTGTATGCATTATTTTTCAGTAGAACATGAACTATGTTTGTAGGAGTACATATATTATGGAGTTCTTCAAAAATATTTCCTATGTAACCTTTATGTTTCTAATGGGAAGTTGTCTTTTTTCATCTGTATCATTTGTGTTGTGCTATTGGGCATTACTCTTTCAATATCACTAATATTTATATATCCAATGAGTTTTTTTAATGTGAAGGCTGCAAGGCATGGTAATATTTATAATACAGGGGAACTGTGCAGGAGAATGTATTTGTAAAATTCATAATTGCATGTCTAAACTCATGCTATGGCAAATCTATATTTTTTTCTTTTTTTAGCTTTTTATTGACAACTTCCATCAACCTAGCTAATATACCATGATCATAATCTTCTACTACTCTCTTTTTCCCCTCCCAAATTCCCCTACTACTGGACCCTGTCTGATTGCCAACTAGTCTCCTATGTTGATGTCCCCCATTTTTCCTTCCTATTATTCAGGGCTTATGTAGATAGCATTAGTGATTGCAAATTCATGATCAACAAGACCACTATGTGTCTGGAAGACTGTATTGTAAGCACTCCTCCCTTTTCTTTAAATTCTTATTTTAAATTCATCTCTTCACAATGATCCCCAAGCCTTAAGAAGTGTGACAGAGATGTCTCACTTAGTGCTGAACACTCCACTGTCATTTTCATAAGTTTTGTGACACCATGGTGGTCACCACCAAAAGTGAGAGTAGCATTAATATATGGGCATAAACATAAGTATTTAGAGGGCAGTTTGGTGGGCATAATATATCCATTTAGCCTGAAAGCAGTAGTAGCTCCCTACCACCCAGATGTAAGACCTCCCCAGCTATACAGACTTTTTTCGTTAGGTTTTAAGTACCAGGAATTATTTCCCTCCCATAGAGAGTGCCTTAAGTCTATTCAGAGAGTAGTTGTCTTTCTCTGTTAAAAGAAATGCCACCTCTGCATGAGTTGTTACATTTGTTCTATCTGGGCAGTCATAAAGCTTGCTGGTTATCACTGTTGATGACTTTTCCTCTCCAGCAGGCTGCAGAGTTCTCTTCAGCATCCTGTTAGCTAGCCAACAGGGAAGAGGCTTCCAGCTCAGCTCTAGCTCAATTTCTCAGTGACCTGCAGCTCGAGCATGTGGAGTCTTCAGAAGCAGGGTCTTACCATGCAGTTCTTGTGAACAACCAAGAGCCTTGGGAATAGCCTGAAATTTATTCTGGATACTAGGAAGTATCAGGGGTCTTCCTGGCCAACATCTTGCTAGAAACATCCTGCCTGACTCTGAAATTTTGCAAATACTAAATTTATGGTTTCTAGGCACAATATTGTCTACCACCATAGGATACACACACACACACACACACACACAGAGTCACAGAAGCAGGTTTCTAAATGGCTTATTTCTAACATCCTAAAGTTTGATTAACCCTCCACCCACCACCCTCCTCTATTCCACCCCTTCCCCTGATCCCATTTTAGACCATTTTTCTCTAATTCTTATAACAATAATCTCAATGGTTTTTAAAAATGCAAAGAAAGAAAATTAAAAGGAGCAACACAAGGTACTATTTGAAAACCCTGGCTCAAAATTCAGAGAGGTAAGGTTCCAATGGCTATTAAAACTATAACCATGACCTAAGGCTGCATTGTGGAAGCTCACTTTTGGGTTTAGTTTACACCACTGTAAAACATGAACAGTCTATTTCTGTTAGGAGAAATAAGTAAGTTTCTCCCTAAATCTTGCTCTAGATAGCTGCTGATTCACTAGGAGATCAACATATCCAACTTCTCTTTCTGTGAGGACCCACATTGTCACTGTCATTGTCATCTTAATGTTTCCCACCCTCGCCCTCGGAGACTCTAAAGTTGACGTCTTTACCATCCTTTACACAGAACTTGTCTGTTTTACATAGTTGAGTATACACCATTCTCATTGGTGAAATAATTTTTAAAATCTAACATTACTATATTTTAAAGTATCTAGTGACTTTGAAAATTATGGTTATTTGACTACAGGACACATTAAGGGAAGGGTAATGCAACCATTCTGTTGCAATATTTGCTGTGTAAATCATTTGCCTTCTAGCTCTGACAAATCATTGTATGATACATACTTGTTACAAATGTTGTGACCACATAAAAGATACCATTCTCTTTGTCTAGCAACAAGAATAGAAGCACACACAGTATACTTTTACAAAGCCAATACTTATATGCTTCCTGTAAATGATTTCCAATTTTCTTTGTTTATTTATTTTATTTTATTTATTGATTTGGAAGTGGCAGACAGAGAGAGAAAGAGGCAGAGAGAGTGAGAGAGAGAGAGAAAGAGAGAATGAGCACACCAGGGCCTCCAGCCACTGCAAACGTCCTCCAGATGCGTGCGCCCCCTTGTGCATGTGGCTAATATGGGTCCTGGGGAATCAAGCTTCGAACTGGGGTCCTTAGGCTTCACAGACAAGCGCTTAACCACTAAGCCATCTCCCCAGCCCAGATTTCCAATTTTCTAATAGATTTGCTGAGCATGTGAATAACCAGCCTATATGCACACAAGCACATTATATTCAAGCATGCCCTTTGCCTCAGTACAGTTAGAATAATGTACAGAAATGCTACTGTATTCAAATAAGTCATGAATATCCATGCTTAAGATCCTTCAGAGTTCTTATAACTAAGCAATGCCTCCAAATTTAAGAAATTATTAATAAATTATAATACCATCTTCCTATGAAACAGCAAGGGTTTCCTTGACCTATTGTAGCTACAGAGATCTTAGACAGTTCAGGTGATAATAAATAGACATGCAAATTTAAAAAGAAAAAAAATAAAGAGGGGGGAAAAACATGCAGAGAAGAGTGTGTCTCAAGAGAAAGAGGCTGCCGCTTAAATGGGAAGTGCTGTGGGCCACATCACCTGCTCATCTGTGTGTGCGCTCCGTGATTCTCATTCGGTTGGGCAAGATTCTCAAACAAAGTCCAGTGTCCTAAAAATATTTGGAACTATTACAAAGCATAAATTATAAATGTGTCAGGAAAATGGAAAAAGGTGTCTTGGGTCTACTTAAAGCACAAAATGATCTCAACCATTATTCAACAATGATATGAACATCTTTTATTTCATTTCTCCTTAACAGTTCCTTCTGTTTGCTATCATTTCCTGCTCAGCACCATGTCAATAATTACTAAATTAGCAGGACGCCTGTACAATTTCAGCTCAAGTGTTATTACTGACAAGTCAAACAATGGGACTGATCGAAAAGATGGGACTCCATCTCCTTATTTAAATGGACTGTGTTCAGAAGGAAAGATTGAAGCCCCCTTTTTCTTCAAAAGAAGGAGGGAGGGAATGGTTTACATTTGTGTGGCTCAAGGACATGGAGTCAGAGGAAATGCCTTTTTAATGTAAACCTCTTTTCATTTCCAGGGGACAAAAATGAAGGGTATTGAAAAGAATCATGCTTGGTGGAAGAAGTAATTACATTTTTCCCCCTTTCAAATCTCAGGGGAATAATGCTTTATATTTCCTGCAATGACCCAATTTGCGCTCAGATATGCTCCCTTAAATAGAAGTGTGCACACGTCCTCGCCCTGCATTGTTTTTCACTGGTAAAGATGCCTTGTTGCACCTATGACTAATCTGAGTACCCGTCTCTCAATGCACCGAAACAAATGTTCTGAGGCTGTTCCTCCTTACAGTGAGTTAAAAATGAAAGACTCTCTGGCCAGGTGTTCAAAACAAAAGTCATGGTGTAATGTAGCTGCAGCTATCAACTATTTTCTCAAACTGTACAAGTGGGCAAGTTGCCCCTCCCCCATTCCATGGAGCAGGCAAGCCAGTGGACTGATAGGTTAGCACTGAGAAGAGAAAGCCCGGTCCTGGGTCTGCAGCCAGTAGGCACCTGTGTGGACTGGAAGAGAGGCTTTATGCACATGAACTGTTCTCCTGGACTGCACATACAGTCAGGTCTTGGGATCTGTAGGGAGTTGGGTACAGTACCTTGCACTAAAATTTACATATGTTCAAGATGTTTAAATGAAATGGCCTAGTATTTGCATGTAGTATCATCCATAGATTTTCATCTCCAGATAAAATCATTATGTCTTATAAAATATAAATTTTATGTAGATTCTTCTAACAGTTTATTGTTTGGAGGATAATGACAAGAAAAATACACATACACATTCAATACCATGCCTTTGTAAATATTTTCTATTCAATTACCTGAATCTTCAAGTGTGGAACTTACTTGTATCTGTAGCCTTGATCACAAGGTATCTCCTGTCTATAGGTAGACAGGTCCAAACATTTTGAGAATATCTTTCCTCTATAAGAGCTTCTGTTTTTCTTTTTTTAAACCATTATGGATATTTGTTGAAATGCATTTACCAAACAATATTATTGCTAAGAAAGACCCCAGAACAACATTCACTTCTGAAACATTTACGATTATTTCAGGTAAAATGACTCAAATGCTCTTAGGATATTAATGTGCATTGGGTATAGGTGGGAACCTGCTGAACATCAAGCTGAACTTAATTTAAAATTGTCAAACAAACTACATGAGCTTTAGCTTACTGCAAGGTAAGAATTTATTAAGAAAGAAATACTTCATTTAATTCACCAACAAACACTGCATTCCTGGAACAGCTGATCTTTGATGATGCACTTTAATGTATATAAAGGTACTCATCTTAACCTGTGCAATGGTCATTTCCATAATGTTAGAGAAAAATAAATTAACATATTAATGGGCTGTCTACCTTCTTACAGATGGTTTCATACATGTATATGATACATCCAGCTCCCACTCATCCCCAGTTATCCTGTCTTGTACTGTTTTTCTACCAAAACCACTCTTTTTCCCAATGAATCCCATAATATTTCAAGCCTTGGATGTTTATATGCTTAATTGTTCATTTTTTTTTCAGACTAGATGAATCAATTTAGGTTTGTTTTCATGATCCTGGTGGTGAGGTTCAGCCCATCTGAAAGACATGATTACGCCTCAATCATCAGCTGCCACCAGGTACTTGGAAAGGTATGGGCTTTCATGGACTCCCATTCATGATGAAATGTTGACAAGCTCAGATTTATGCAGGAAACCACAGCTGCTATAAGTATATGACCATAAGGGCCATGTCATATCCAGAAGACAACACTACACAGCCCTCCTCCCCATCCTCCTGTTCTGGGATTCTTTCTGCTCCCGCTTCTGTGATATTTCCTGAGCCTTGGAGGGAGTGGTTTAGATGCTATGTTTAGGGCTGAGCATACAGGAGTTATTTCTTTTGGGTGACTGTGAAAGCTCTACATCTTGGCATTAACCTCTGCCCTTTGCATAGAAAAAAGACCTTTCTGTGATGGAGGCTGCGAACAGTACCTATCAATGGGAACAAACAGATATTCCCACGACAGTTTGATATGTTGTCTCTGAAGCACAGCCACACAGTAGTGTTTTCCCCTCTAGGGCCACTATTCTTAGCCACAGACTTTGGGCCAGATTTATAGTACCAGGCATGATTTCCTTCTGTGGAGAGGTCCTTAAATCCAATTCGTTACATCCATAATTCTCATACCACTATTGCACTAATGGACACATCTTGCCTGGCAGGTCAGTTGTAAAATACAAATTACCCCCAGCTGGACAGGACAATTGACTTTTCTCCTTCAGCAGACTGCAATATGGCACCTTCTTGCAAGAAGCAAGCTTCTGGATAGGGAGGAGCTTCTTGTTCAGTTTCAGCTTTTTTTGTTTATTTGTGGGTTTTTTTGTTTTATTTGCTATGTTTTTGTTTGTTTGATTGTTTTTGTGCAGAAAAGATTTTATTTCAGGTTTACAGTTTCAAGGCAAAATTCATCATGGTGGAGTTTGGCAGTTGGCTTGTACCTCACATATCTGCTTTGGGGGAAGAGAGAAGCAGGATGTGGTGATTGGGAGGGAGAGATCTGTGAGAGCTATGTCTTTCTTTCTTTCTTTTTTTTTATTAGTTCTCTATTCAGCAAATACAGGCAGTTTGGTAGCATTATTAGGCTCATCCGTGACCTACCACCTCCCCACTGGCCCCTCCTTGTTGAGGTATATGGATCGTGCATTGTGGAGTTAGTCCACAGTTATTGGTACGATAAATGTCTCTGCATATCATGACCCAACATGTGGCTCTGACATTCTTTCCATCCCCTCTTCCGCAAAATTTCCCTGAGCCATGTTGGTTTCATTTTTTGTCTGCTTCAGTGATGAGGTGTTGGGGGGCCTCTGAGGCTCTGGCCCTATGATTTGGTAGGAGTTGATTTTTCTCTTTGTTGGCCTCCTTCCCCCTTGCTTGTATCTGGTTCATCAGGAAAACAGCACCCTTGCTTGTTTTGCCAATTTTCCTTAGTTTCAGCCAGGGGCCCTTTTGAGGTATGATGGGGCAGATCTCTTCATAGGATCTGCATCTATCTGAAGAAGAGAAGCAGATTCTCCAACAGAGAGTAAGTTAGCACCCAGAAAATTGAGATAACACTTACTTTTTTAACAGAGAGTTTAATAGGTGTAGGCCCTCTTGTACCCCATGACTGATGGTAGCTTGATATTGGAGAGTGGGCTTATGTTTGGATATGGTTCTGACTTGTTTCCCAGTTCTAGCTATGGGTCCCATACCACTGAGGGGATCAGTTAGCCAAATCAAGAGCAGTTGGTTCCCCACCATGGCTGTGTGCCACTATTGCACTTGTGTGGGCATCACACCAGGTTATTTGTTGCTAAGTAGGTTAGACCATGAGTTGCTTGTACAGATGTTGGTCATTTCCCCCAGTCACCCATGTAGCACCTTCTGGCACTAGACACTCTGACTGTCTGGAGACTGACTCTCTCCTGGCTTCCAGCCATGCCCTTCCATTTTACATGTCAGCTGCATATGGTATCTTCAGCAATAGTGTCTTACCACTGGCCTTTGGTGGGTCATCAAGTACTCTGACAGAAGTCTGTCATTCTTTTAGGAAATCTTGTAGGTTTCTCTGATCAAAAGCTCATTGCAGATGATAGTCCCATGCTGGTACTGGGAGTTACAGGTCAGTGCCCACTAAGAAAATGAGGAAAAAGTCCCTCTCCCCCCCTCTCTCTATCTCTCCTTCTAACTCTTTTTTTTTTTTTTTTTTTTGTTGTTATTGTTGTTTGAGGTAGGGTCTCACTCTAGCCCAGGCTGACCTGGAATTGACTATGTAGTCTCAGAGTGGCTTCGAACTCATGGCAATCCTCCTACCTCTGCCTCCCAAGTGCTGGGATTAAAGGCACGCACCACCATGTTCGGCTTCAGCTTAATTTTTTTTATTTCCTGTAACTGAAGCATGCGATGTGTTCTGCAATAGGGACTTTAACTATTGTTTTGGTGGGAAACAAAAAGCAATGACATTGGTCAATAATATTTTAGGGCTTTTTGTAGCCATCCCCACCAACAATTCATCAGGAGGTTTCTCATCTGTTGCCCTGGTACTTTCAGCTAATACCCTTTGAATTCTGGGAGCAGCTTTGTCTTTTCATATAGTCCTGTGTTTCAATATTTTTATAACATTTACTGTTTAAAGTGGGTTACCAAGTAGTAGGTTTCTATATGGCTTATTCATACATTCTTAGATTTTTTTCATCCTCCCACCATCCTCTTTTCTCCTTCACTCCTGCCCCTTCTCTGCTTAAACCTTTTTCCTCCACTATTACCCCTCTCTACATTTATATTTTATGTGTTTTACAATCTCACCACCAAACCTCACTCCATGACTCTTCTCTACCTTTATGGCTTCTACAGAAACTAATTCTGACTTATACTGGTAATTTAGAAATTCAAAACCAAGACCCACATATGAGAGAGAACATATGGCATTTGTATCCCTGGATTACCTCACTTTGTAAACGTCTTCACTTCTTTTTATCCATCTTCTCACACCACCTAGAAAGATGATGAAATGGATTAATTTAGGGTGATTTGTTTTGTAGGTGACAGAAACCAGTATTTTGGTTAACTGTAGTACTTAAAAGAGAAAAAAAAAATACTGTTTCCAGCACTGGTGTAATCAGATGTTTAAACATGCATATGGAGCCTGAGGACAGAGGAGTTTTCTGTTTTCCTTAAATGACCTGCTGATACTTTATATAAACTGTCATAAAGTTGGTGTGTCACCAGAATTTACTCCCCTCTGGAAGGCTTGATCCAGTTGATGACTAATGTTAGGAACAAAGATATACATTCAGTTAATTTTAATAGTATGTCTTAAGATATGAAAAAAACTATATGTTGTTATTTTTCTGTTGAGGATTTATTGATATTTTCAAAACTTTGGTAACTGCTTGAGTAGCTTAGCAAGAAAAAGAGAAAAGAAACAGAAGTTAAGAGAAAATAAGGTGAGATAAAGTTATAAATTACAACTTTCTAACAAGTAATATTTTACTTAGATTTATAAGCTAGTCACTCAATTGGTCAACTGATATCACCAAGGAAGTTGTTTTATTATGCTCAAGAGTTTAGACCTTCATGAATCTGTCAATATATCTTATTTTTCATAAAGTATATTTGGGAACAATTTGAACTATTAGCTTTTTTTTTATTTGAGGGGTTATTAGTTTACTATTCAAAGCTGTTGGCAAAAAGTATCTGAATTCCTAGGC
Organism: Jaculus jaculus; assembly: GCF_020740685.1. Taxonomy (NCBI): domain Eukaryota; kingdom Metazoa; phylum Chordata; class Mammalia; order Rodentia; family Dipodidae; genus Jaculus; species Jaculus jaculus. The sequence goes on from NC_059104.1 coordinate 137,834,265, forward strand.
TCTTCCTTCTAATTTTTTGTAGATCTATAGATGGTACTTTAGAATATCACAGATAGTCAAATAGCATGGGTATTACAAGACTACACTCTTAGGAGTGTGAGAATCAGTTTATAGGATTTTTGAAACAACATTTGTAGGCACTGCAGATGAATATGTTTTCATCTATCATGAAGGTCCTGGTGAGTGGTCTAAATGTGATTTAACACCACCCTTGTGAGTGAGACTCCATGCCACCTGAATTTCCACAGACCCACATTTTCTTTGCTTACACCAGTGCCAAAGATCTTTTCAAAATGTAGCTGATTTTAAGAAGACATTATTAAGTTGGAAGTTCCTAGAAGCCCACATGTCTAAAATGAAGCTGAGTAATATATTTGCCAGACTATTTTATGCTAAACCTTTTATTTCATACATTATGCTCAGATTATTTGGGGTTAGTATCTACTTCTGCTATATTCAAGTTGAATAGCATTGAGAAAGCTATTTAATAGCTTCTCCTTCTGTAACATGAGGGTAGCAATTCAGCAAGATTGTGAATATGAGAGTTGAATGAATTAGAGTGAAATGAAAGAGCTCAGAAATACCCAGCACAGAACATCCACTTTTAAAAAGTGAGCTATTGATGTCATCATCATTATCATTATTATTATCATTGTGGCAGCAAAATTCTAAGGGCTATCCTGGTCATATCATTTTCTCAAATTTATAAGCATGTTCATTCTCAATCAAGATAGAGTTGGCCTTTGTCAGTTGCAGTCTCCATTAGGCAAATGAACTATCTCCATCTGCAGAAGTCACAGGGAATTGTCCAGTCATGCACTGGTATAACTGATTTATTTACCATTTCTTCATTCCACAGATATTTACCAAGTGTTCTTGATGAACAAGATAGTATATGTGGAAGTAAGGGTTTCTAAATATAGGGTTTCTGAGAGAGCCATATAAATGATAATTTAGGAGATATGTAAGTGCATAGTTTCATCAAAAGGATTATAAAGTTTTTGAGAATCTTGAAGAAGAAAAAAGGACATATTAGATAAAATGAACTTATTAAACACATTTATCAAGCTTGTAGGTGATTCTGGTAATGATGGCTAATCCTGTCAACAGACTGTGTTCTGGGCTATAGTAACATTCCATGATCCTAGAGTGTGTAAATAATTGGCTTAGATTTAAGTATTGAGGGACAGTCTTTAAATTTAAAATTTAAAAATGTCTATTGACATAACACACACATATGAGAAATTTATGTTGTTCAGGAATGCTTCAAATTTATGGAGTTTAGCATTTCTTTTTGCCCCTGGCATTGCAGCAGCCACTGGGAAAGAACAGTGTGAGTGCCCATAGATACCTCAAATTCATACAAGACCACATGTCTAAAGCATTTTTACTAAATCTTTATTATGATTATTATTAATTACTAACATGTTTTGTATATCTAAAGCATTTATTAGATCTTTATTATTATTATTATTATTAATTATTAACAGCATATTTTGTATATCTAAAGCATGTTGACCCCGATTCTGCTCTTCAGAAGCAGCACCTTCTTTGAACTTGAAGATTCACTTTCCCTCATTTGTCCCAACAACTGAAAAGTTTTGGATTCCTGTTATGGAATATGTTGCATTCTAGGTATGTCAGATTTGTCACTCAGTGAAACAAGAAATAACCATTGCATATTAGAAACTTAAATGCTATTTTGTACAAGATGAATTATAAATATAAAACACAAGTAAATTTGTTAAGTGAGACTAGAATTCCTCAGACAGATAAGCAAGAATCAATATTGAAAACATGTTTGAAGTAGCTTTGTTAAGTGGATGGTATTTTTGGGTGGCGGGGTTGAGGAAGGGTGTCTAGCTCTCAGGCTAACCTGGAACTCACTATTATGTAGTCTCAGGGTGGCTTTGAACTCATGGTGATCCTCTTACCTCTGCCTCCCAAGTTCTGGGTTTAAAGGTGTATGCCACCATGCCCAGAAAGTGGATGGTATTTGGCTTGATATTTAGAGGGAAAGGGTTAACCTAAAATGTATTTGAAAGAAGAATATTCTAGGTAGAAGAAATAGAGAAAATTTCCCAAAGACAGTGTATGGTTGGTATGCTGTTATTATAGCCACCAAGGCTTGTTCTATAGGGTAGTAGATAGAAAACTAAAGATTAGTAGTTAATGGGAAGAGAAAAGGATTTCTTAGTGCCATGTAGGTTATTTTACTGTGAGATATGGAAAGTTTTCTCTAAGGCAATTAGAAATATTTTGAGGGCTTGGATAGAGGAGTGATATGCACTGACAATTTTTTTTTTTTTTTTTTTTTGGTTTTTCAAGGTAGGGTCTCACTCTGGCTCAGGCTGACCTGGAATTCACTATGGAGTCTCAGGGTGGCCTCGAACTCACGGCGATCCTCCTACCTCTGCCTCCCGAGTGCTGGGATTAAAGGCGTGCGCCACCACGCCCGGCTCTCACTGACAAATTTTTAAATATCATTTGGTCAGTCTATGGTAGTAAGCCAAGAACGGTACAAATAAGAAGACTTCACAGAATGTTATATAAAAATCCAGGTGCATGATCCTAGTGCTTTAGGATGAGTAGGGAAAAGCTGAAGGGTATGAAAGTAAAGCCCTAAGGAAGACTTTCAAACTGGATAATAGGATAAATAGTGTTGCCCTGTACTGATATCATCTGAACATTAAAGATCATGCACATTGAGTGGTTGGCAGATAGGCAGATGATATGCCAGTTTGAAAGGGAATAATCTGAACGATTGAAATATACCAACTTAAATATTTCATTAATTTATAAGGAGAGGAGTACTGAAATGGAATGAACAAACCAAGGGAGAAGGAATAAATAGAAATGAGTTTAAAACAGACAAAAATGCAAACCTTATTTCAAATAATAGAAACTCTGGAAAATGACACTCTGCCTAGCAATGGGAAAATCATTGGTGGCTTCCTTGAGAGTTGTCCTTTTGGGAGAGTGACAGGGGAGTAAAAACCTTGTTGAAGAAATGTTTAAGCAAATTAAGCACTTCATCAAAGTGCATACAGACAATTCTTGCAAAAGCTTTTATTGGTGAAAATATCAAAGAACTGAAGAAAGGGGAAATGAAGACTGTGTGTATGATCTTTTAAATGGCCAGTGATATATGATGGCAAAAAGCCAACAGAGAGCAAAACACTGGTGCATGACATAGAGAGAATTGCTGGAAGGATGACCTTGGTCAGGTCATGTAGAAGGCATGCGTCCTGCAAGTGCAGGGATTGCTTATAGCGATTGCATGGTGGTAAGCATACACAGGGTGACAGCTAATGCTCCCTGCTAATACACGTACTAGTGAAGACTGAAATTCTCTTCTTACTGTGTCAGTGTTTCCAATACTACACAGAGCAATGTAAGTTATTCAGAGTAATGGACGAAGGAGAAAAGTTAATTATGGAGAAAAGGAAAAGATGAGAAATTTCCCTTTAGGACAATGCCACCATGTGTACATGCAGACTGAGCCCAAAAGGTCCCTAGTCTATCATAATTACATGTACCCATTATAAATAAATAATTACACAATTTTATATTAAGTTAACATTGTCTCAACTTCCAAGCCTGTGGTCTATTGGCAAATGCAGTTGTGTACTTATTTTGTGTAGCTGAATATTCAGTTCATGACACAATTATAGTTCAAGGAAAATATCTTTCAGATATAACCTAAATTAAGGAGCTTACTTTTAAGAATAGACCAATCTATCACAAGCTTAATTCAGAATACTTTTCTATTAATAAAGGGGTCAGCTGAACTAAACAGTGACTTAGCAATGTAGTAAAAATTGCACATTACCCAAAGGCCAATCTGTCAAATTTGAAAGTATTTATCACTATGGAATGATAAGACATTAATTATAATAGCTGATCTGAGGTATGATGTTTATGAAGAGAAGTCAAGTATTCACCCAGCTTAAACTACCATATGAAATTTCACTGTTTCTCCCAAAGAAATAAACAGTTTGGATATTGAAGTAGAATGCTAATTTATAGGCATGCTTTTTTGTTCCACTCTATCTTTGTTGTTTTAAATGAATCATGGTATGAACATTAAAACAAAAGGTTGAACTTATAAATGAACATTAGAAGTTTGTAAGTGTATAGTTTCTGCTGGCTCTTTTTGCATTCTCCATAATTTAACAATGATTATTTATATATTTATGAGAGAAAAAGAGAGGAGAGAGGAAGAGAGAGAGAGAGAGAGAGAGAGAGAGAGCGAGTGAGCGAGAGAAAGATATCATACCAGGGCCTCTAGTCATTGCAAATAAACTGCAGATGTATGTTCCACCATGGGTAACTAGCTTAGATGATTACTGGGGAATCAAACCTGTGTCCTTAGGCTTTGGAAGCAAGTGCCATCACCACTAAACCATCTCTCCAGCTCAATGAGTTTTAATTAAAAGTTGATAAACTTGATATGCATTTATAAAAGTTTATAACAGTTCAAATTGGAATTTTATAAGAAGTGTAAAAATTATTAATTTCTATCAAAATTTGAACAACACATTAGAAATTCATGGATCTTGAGCTAATCTTTTTGTTAAAAGATAATTTTAGGGCTGGAGAGATGACTTAGAAGTTAAGGCACTTGTCTGCAAAGTGATAGGACCCAGGTTCAATTCCCCACAACCCACATAAGCCAGATGCACAAGAGGCACATGCATCTGGAGTTCATTTGTAGTGGCTGGAGACCACAGAGTGCCCATGTCTTTCTCTATATGTATCTCTATTGCTCTCTCTCTTTCCTTCTTTCTCTCACACACACACACTCTCTCTCTTTGTCAAATGAATAAATAAAATTTTAAAAGATAATTTCAAATGTGCTGTTATTATTAGATAAAATGTTAGAATTTGCTGTGAACAAAAGAACTAGAGAACCGGAGGTATAGGTTAGCAGTTAAGGTATTTGCCTGCAAAGCCAAAGGAACCGGATTTTATTCCCCAGGACCCACAAGATGCACAAGGTGGCACATGTGTCTGGAGTTTGTTTGCAGCAGCTGGAGGCCCTGGAGTACCCATATTCTCTCTCTCTCTGTCATATAAATAAACTAAAATAAAATATTAATATAAATAAATTATAAATAAATATAAAAGAATTGGAAATGAATCTTTATTGAACAGAATTAGTTTTTTCATTTCTAATGAAGGAGAAAAGTCAATACTCTGAGGTGTCTTTAAAATCTGTTCTTCCAGTCCTATGGACTTTGAATTAGATTAGTTTCTCACCCATTATAATTATTGAAATAAATCTTCAAAACAATTTAGATTCATATTATTCCTGTAGGTTGACAACAATGTAATATAGATTAAATGAAAATACATAAGCAAGAACCAAGATCATTTTTCATAATCACAGCTTTAAATATTGGCCTACATGTATATTTGTGCCAAATGTACTTACAGTGCTCACTATGGTAATTTGCTGTTTCCTTTATTTTTTCACTATATAACAAATGAAATTCATGAGTAGAATAATTTTTAAAATAATGACTATACTCATACTTTTAATGATCCATGCGTATTTATTTTTATTTCAATCCCTTTCCTTATTGTTGTTATAGTACTGAAATACTATATTATATATTAATTAATTCTATATTATAGTGCTTAACAATTTTATATCTTTTAAATCTAACTATAATTTTGAGCTCTATTTTGAAGGTCCTTTTTTCTATTTTTTATTTTATCATGCCTTACAATATTATCAAACGAGAAAATTTTGCAGAAGATAAGAATTTTACTACAAAAATGTTCAAGATGTGCTCTTTGCAATGAAATATCACTTAAAATTCTCAAGCTAAGAAATCATGTGATTAAAATATATTTTGGTGATACAAAGAAAAGCTGGCTATACATAAAACTGAAATAGCAGTTCCATGAGTTCATAGTAAATTTCAGGTAGTCTGTAAATTCAGAAATGCCACAAAATAAGCCATCAGAATGAATGAATGATTAAATAAAGATTGAGAAGAGAATTAAGAAGGCTGATACCTACTAGATGCCAACATTTAGTTGTTAATGAGATGAGAAAGACCTGACAAGAGAACAGAAAATACCAGTAATATGGTGAAGATAGAGGAATCTAAGGTGTTGGATGATGAGAAAAACTTTCATGAAATAGGGCTAGATAGAATATTTTTCATGAAGTGTTGGTATTTGATGGTTAGAAGGAAGGTTGCTTGTGATAAATGATTTATTAGAAGACTATTGGACTAGTAAAGTTAGAGAAATACTCATTTAGTATTTCCCTGACAAAATGTGAAAGTCTATGGCAGCGCACACAGTTCTAGGAACTAGCAAGAAGTGGAACAGAAAATAAGACTCTGGTTTTCATAGAGATTATATTTTAGTTGGGAAAATATAGGCATAAGTAAAATAAACTGATAGATTAAAAATATATCAGATATTTTAACTGAAAACCAAGCTTTATAAGACAGATTAGTGTTGAAGAGGACAGTGGGATGTTTATTAGCATTCTATCTAGGATGGCCACAAAAGACCTCATGTTTCTCTTGGGAAGAAAGATGGAGAATGAAATATAAGGCTATGTGAGAGAAGAGCACAAAATACTTGAGGCAGAAATGGGCTCTATGTGTGTAGGAAGAATATGGAATCCAATTTAGCACACTGAGTAGTAGAGAGGTTTGGAAGTAGGAGGTAAAGTCAGAGAAAAGTCCTGAGTCATTCCCCTTGAGACCCTAAGACAATGCAAAGATTTGGACCTATGCTTTGTGTGAAAGAACATGATGGATGTGTCAAGAGGATACCCTTGAATTAAGTGGCCATTTTTTAAAATGGAGCCAGTGAAGTTTAACTGCTAATAAATTGTAGTATCAGTACAAGGTTGAAAGAAGGAGGATGGGTCTGAAATCACTGCAGTGAGGCATCCTAGGAATTTTGTTCTTTAGCAGGAACAATAAGAATTAGAGCCAATTGAATTTTGAAAGTGGCAGTTTTGCAGCAGCAATTTTTGAAAAATATGGATCAAAAAATTAACATTGATGCTAAGAGAATGGGTACTCTTTAAAGGAAGTGAAGTCGGGTATGGTGGTGCAATCCTGTAGCCCCAGCACTAAAAAGGCTGATGGAGGAGGATTGTGAGTTTAAGCCCAGCTTGGGCTATAGAGTGAGGCCATATTTCAATTATTATTATTTGTTGCACATATATGGAAATGGAAGCCTGAGTGAGTGGATACCATGGCATGCATGGTGTGATTAGAAGCAGAACTTAGAAGGAATTTTGCTTTATGCCCCGGGTTGACAAACTATAACTTGTATTGTATATCAAGTCCTCTCAGAAGACTTGTGATGGCCTATACATTGTGTACTGTTTCTTTGTTGCTGCAATGGGATAGTCAAGTCATTACTATGGAAAGTCATATGGATGGTAATTCCTAAGGTTTTCACTCCTGTTCTTTATGGAAAAAAATATAAAACCATGCACTAGAAGGAGGGGTAATAGGTTAGTATATAGGGAATGTGAAACCCAAAAAGGTTCATTGTTAAGATGAAAGATATTACCCAATATTTACATATTTGGGGGATTTTGAGGGAGTGGGATTTTCTGGGACAAAAGAATGGTTAATGCTGCTTAAGAATAAGAGTGCGGTTGTAAACAACATACTATATAAGTGAACTTGAAAGAAGACGTGGAAGAAAGTAGAAGGCTGGTTCATCGATAAAAGGAATGGAGAACATACGAGTACAGTTATAAATATATGGTAACTGGAGATAGCTAGATCATAGAAGTTTTCTGCTGATTGTTTACAACTTTTTATTCACTTAAGAAACAATAGTATATGGAGATGTCTCAGTTATTAGAGACCCCTGAATTCAAAGCCTGATGGCCCAGACTCAATTATCCAGTACCCACAAAAAGCCAGATGCGCCCAGTGGTGCATATGTCCGGACTTTGCTTGCAGCAGTAAGAAGCTCTGGTCTGCACACTCCACATTCTCTCTCTCTCTCCTGTCTCTTTCATAAATAAGAAATAATAATAATAATATTTTTAAAGAAACAAAATCATTACTTGGACAAATTTCGTGTTGCAACTTGTGGAGACAAGGGAATGTGAAATAGAGGAGAGTAAGGGTTGACAAACAGTACCAAGCACTCATTCTGGGTTGTGAACTAAACTTGACTCAGCATCCAGTTTCGTGGTTCCTCCACCATTTGGAACAGCACCAATGTAGGCTTGGAGGTGATCACAAAGAGGCCAAACCTTACTTATATTGACATTGTGTTCGTATTCACATTAGTGTTACAGATAAGTCAATTGTAGTGAGGTTAGGAAAGTGACAGTTAGCCACTTAGGAACTAAAAACACATCTATGTTTTCACTAGATGACAAGATGCAGGAGAAAGACAGAAGTGAATACTGATAGTGCATGAAAAGTGCAAAGAAATGGCCTAGAGAGAGGTAAAGTTGCTTGAATTCAATAACATTCAGTAAATTAGTCTGGTTTTCAGGGATGATCCATGAGTTCTTGACTTTTTTCATTTTGTCACATTTTAATCCATATATATTACATTTTGATACTGTGTACCCCCCCACACACTACTCTCTCCTGCTTCCCTCTTTCTTAGTGTTCTCCTTATCACTTGCCAGTAGCCAGACCATAGAAAAGAACGAGCCTCTCCCCTCATGACCTTTCACTCTCATCAGCTCATTATGAAAGGAAGAATCCTCCAAGCTGCTCCCTATGTAACGTTGACTGGCCCCGTCATGTGCATGTCTTCTGCAGGCAATCACACCTGCCTAAGTTGATGAGTGCAATGGTCTTATCTATGATTTCCGGAAGTAGTGGCTTCTTACTATGTCGGGGAAGGAAGTAGGGGATATCTAAGGTTGTCATTGTCTGGGAGCACCTCCTGCCCTTCATTGTTATTGACATAAAGCCATGGACTCCTGTGATACTTCTATCTCACCATCTTTCATTATACACCTTGCCTTGTTCTGGGTTCGTGGCAAAGAATTGCACACAGGAGGTACAGGTGTAAACCAGATGGATATCTTTCCTCTTCTAGAACTTTTAAACCACAGTGGGACACACAATAAATAGAAGTAATTCCAAATAGTGACAAAGCCTATGTTGAAGATAATATGGAGTCGATTGCAGTGAATTTGATGGTGGTTTTGTTAGAAAGGCAGTGTTTTGTTATAGATTCTTTTGAAATGAAGAGAGAAAAAAGGATGTCATGTAGGAAGTCAAGTCCAAGAGACCTGAAACTTAAAGGTCACTCAAATGCTCTAGAAAGTTAATCAGAAAATAAAACATTCCTTCCTGAGGGGCAAGAAGGAAGTTCCAGAGACTCTGGAAGTCAACAGATCTATGAAAGGGCTACAAGACCATGCCCTGAGGCTATACACAGGGGACATGAGTGCTTGGGGAGGAGGCTGTGTCTGAGCTGCCTGAAAGTGATGCAGTGGGCAAGAGGCTCTGTGAGACTCTCCAGCCATCCCAGCTGCTTGCAGGTTGTACAGTGTGCTCTAGAGATGCAGCTTCTCTGAGTCATCACCTATGCTGCCTTTGAGTCATCTGTTATACCTGTAAGCAACCTATAGTCCTGCTTTGCAAGTAACCACAATAAAGTCATTGGTTTTCCAAAACTGGTTTTGCTGTATTCGTTCTTTGGTCTGTCATCTGTGCCCTACCTGGACTGAAAATATGTGCCCACGTATCCCCAGAGGAAAAGTGTTTCCCAAGATGAAAGGTTAAAGAAGTTCTGTCTAGGAAACTGACATTCAACTTGAAATGAGAATGAGCTGGTATGCATTTAAGGAATTATTTCTGAAAGAAAGAAAAAAATCTATCTATCTATCTATCTATCTATCTATCTATCTATCTATCTATCTATCTATCCACCCATTCATCCAGTAAAGGCTCCATGAGGTGAGGAAGAGCTACAGATATTAAAGAACAGAGAGATAGGGTGGAGTTCGCTGGGTGAAGTAAGCACATGAAACCAGAGATGTGTGCAGTTGGAGGATTATTACAGGAAGAGCGTGGAGCTGGACAATTATAAAAGGAGGAAGGAAGTGGATTAACTCTGCACCCTTAGAAAAATCAACTTGTGGGCAAGAAGATAAAAGAGAGGCGAACTTTGTTTTCAGATACACTGAAATTCAAGAAGAATGATTCTGGCTTCAGGTTACATGAAGGGGATGTTGCCACAGAGGGGTCAGTTATTCTCACCCCAGTTGGGAGCATGTTGTACACACAGCTATGAGTCATGTTGTCACTGTACATCTAGATCATGAGGCCATGACTCACCAATGTTAAAATTTCTTCTTTCTAGAATATATTTCTTCCTTAAGTGGATTTATATCTATCTACTCTGTGTATAAGAGCCTCTTTCAATGTGGTTAATATTAGTGTTACTGTTTGCTTTGGCAGAACAAAGCAGGTGCTTTACTAGTTGAGACCTTTGTGTTGACATTTACATCCATTACATGGGGTTTCAGAAACTTATTCTTAACAATGAGAAAAACAATGTCCAATATTTTTAAATTGAGAATTTAACCTGTTTGTTGCCTCTAGGTCAAATAATATAACTTAAGATGTAATGGGAAGTGCCCTTTTGACTGGTAGAGTTATGAAATTTTAAATTAGTTTCTAGAGCCCTTCTCAGAACGGCAAAAACCGTAGCTTGAGAGGACCCTGCACTAGAACGAACAGGCACCATTTTCTCTTCATGTCTCAGCTCTCAGTTTTTGAAATATTTGGTTTATGTCTTTAATGTCAAAAAAGCAAGGACTTAAGTTGGGAGCAATGATTTCCATGGATTTATGTCTGGCTCAGTGTACTCAGAACCCAAGGGTACATGATCATTGTCTTTTCTAGTTATCAACTGGCTCAGTGGATGAAGCATTTACCATTCAAGCCAGAGTACCTGAGTTTGATCCCTAAATATCACATGAAAGGCTGGAAGATGGGTTGAAGAGATGGCTTAATGGTCAAGGTGTTTGCCTGCGAAGCCTAAGGACCCAGGTTCTATTTCCCAGTACCCACCTAAACCAGATGCACAAGGGGATGCATGCATCTGGTGTTCATTTGTAGTGGCTGGATGCCCTGGTATGCCCAATTTTTCTCACTCTCTCTCTACCTCTGTCTCTTTCTCTAAAAATAGGTAAATGAAATTTTTAAAAGCAACAACAACATAAGCAAAAAGACAAACAAAAATGTTGGAAACTGTGTTGGCCTTCTGTAACCCTAGCATGCTGAAAGCAAGATGGAAGTCAGTCCAAGAGAATTTTCTGGAACTTGTGGGAGTCCCAGCAAAGATGAACAAAATCAGAGCAGGGTAAAGAGAGATAAGAACCCCTGCCTCAATGAAGTAAAAAGGAAAGGACAATCCAAAAGTTTTCCTTTGATCTCCACATGCATGGCACTTTTGTGCCTGTAGTCAGCACATAAAAACATGCACACACACACACACACACACACACACACACACACAGTGGAGAGAAAAGTGCTTGAAATGCATATGTAAATGTACTGATAAATATCAATATGAAAGCATCTTATTAACAGAATGCTGTATAGGAATATCATGTAATTATTAGTCAAATATCAGTATTTATAGTATCTAGAAGAACACTGGAAGTGTTAGTTGACTTTTTGTCACTAAGAATAACTCCTTTATTCAAGAAAACACAAAGCCAGGAGTGGTGGCACAAGCTTTAAATGCCAGCACTTGGGCGGAAGAGATAGAAGGATCAATGTGACTATGAGGTCATGCAGAATTCTAAGGCAGCCTGGCCTAGAGTGAAACCCTACCTTGCAAATCAAAAACAAAAACAAACAAATAAAAAAAAAACAAAAACACATAGCCATTGCTAGTAAATGAGATCATAAATATTTTCTTGGGTTTATTCTTCTGAAAAGATTTGTGTAACAAGTGCCACTGTGATCCACTGTTTATCTTGGCCTAAGAGGAGATACTCCAAATTCTTTTTTATTTATTTATTTATTTTTTAATTTATTACTTTTTTTTTCAGCAAATACAGGCAGTTTGGTACCATTGTTTAGGCTCATCCATGACCTTCCCCCTCCCAATGGCTCCTCTTTGTTGATATAAGTGGGTCGTGCATTGTGGAGTTAGCCCACAGTTCTTGGTACGATAAATGTCTCTGCATATCATGACCCAACATGTGGCTCTGACATTCTTTCCGTCCCCTCTTCTCCAAAATTTCCTCGAGCCATGTTGGTTTCATTTTTGGTCTGCTTCAGTGATGAGGTGTTGGGGGCCTCTGAGGCTCTGGCCCTATGATTTGGTAGGAGTTGATTTTTCTCTGTGTTGGCCTCCTTCCCCCTTGCTGGTACCTGGTTCATCAGGAAAACAGCACCCTTGCTTGTTTTGCCAATTTTCCTTAGTTTCAGCCGAGGGCCCTTTTGAGGTATGATGGGGCAGATCTCTTCTTAGGATCTGCATCTATCTGAAAAAGAGAAGCAGATTCTCCAACGGAGAGTAAGTTAGCACCCAGAAAATTGAGATAACACTTACTTTTTTAATAGAGAGTTTAATAGGTGTAGGCCCTCTTGTACCCCATGATTGATGGTAGCTTGATATTGGAGAGTGGGCTTATGTTTGGATATGGTTCTGACTTGTTTCCCAGTTCTAGCTATGGGTCCCATACCACTGAGGGGATCAGTTAGCCAAATCAAGAGCAGTTGGTTCCCCACCATGGCTGTGTTCCACTATTGCACTTGTGTGGGCATCACACTAGGTTATTTGTTGCTAAGTAGGTTAGACCATGAGTTGCTTGTACAGATGTTTGTCTTTTCCCCCAGTCACCCATGTAGCACCTTCTGGCACTAGACACCTGACTGTCTGGGGACTGACTCTTTCCTGGCTTCCAGCCATGCCCTTCCATTTTATGTGGCAGCTGCGTTTGGAGTCTTCAGCAATAGGGTCTTACCACTGACTTTTGGTGAGTAATCAAGTTCTCTGACAGAAATCTGTCATTCTTTTAGGAAACCTTGTAGGTTTCTCTGATCAAAAGCTCATTGTGGATGATAGCCCCATGCTGGTAGTGGGTATTACAGGTCAGTGCCCACTAAGAAAAAATAACTTATATACAAGAGTTACAGAGGAGAAGGGGTGGCGGGGGAGAGGGAGGGAGGGAAGATGTAGAAAATTTAGGTTAGACTTGATCCTACCCTCTCCAGTGTCTTGTGGTTCAGGTGTTTCCAGTAAGGGTCTAGTGAAGGTTCAGTCATTTGGTCTGCCTTTTAGGAAGTAGAATTTTATGGTACCATTGCAGTTTAGGTCCAGATTAGTGTTTCATACCCCTTTGATGCCCTCCCCTCCCGCCCCATCCACCCTAGTGTCTAGTCCATGAGATGCTTGCTGGGTATGTAAAGCTTGGGTAGATTCAGGTTAGGTGTTGTAGATGAGTGAGACTATGTGTCAATTTTCTTTTTTAAAGAGAGACCTGTGTGACCCTCTTGTCATTAGACAGTTATATTTTTCTAATTTTCAAATTTAGAATGTGTAACACACATGCAGCTGTAAAATCTTGTAGCTTACCTCCAAGAGAAAATATTAAATGTTTCCACTATATCTTTCAAAGGAGTGGACCTAGGGACAAAGAAGTTCTTCCAGGTGGGAATAGGTGGGGTTCTGACATCCACCATCCTAGAGTATCCCTCAGATTTTATTCTCCTCTGAAAATGGTGGTATCTTTAGGATGGAGTATCTATCCCATTTTCCTCTGGCCAGGACTTGGAAAAATAAAATTTGTCTCTGTAACACAGAACAGAGAAAATGGAATCAACCTAGGTCCAGGGAAAGTGTTCTGGCTTCTTTCCTCCCCAAGAAACAACTGGTTAAATTGCATGATTGTTCAACTTATACAATGTCTTGATGTTGTCTTGTGGTTTTCTGTAAATTTAAGGCTGTCACAAGCACAGTGGGGAGATGGTAAGAACATTTATCTCCCAGTTTAGGCCTAATTGTTTTATATGTGTGTGTGTGTGTGTGTGTGTGTGTGTGTGTGTATAATATGCTAATATAATATATATTTTCTTTTACCAATTTCCTTTTCTTATTTTTTTGAAATATGGAGAAATGATGGTGACAAGTTTATGAACCTAAATGCCTAACAATAGTAATATAACATGATAAATGTATACTTTATAACTTCATGATGGCCAATAAATAGCAGGACATACAAGGATCCTTATAAAGTTTGTACATATTGGAAAAAAATATTTAAGAGAAAAACAAAGGATTAGTAGAAATCCAAATAACAGTATGTTACAGAGCATAATTATAATCCCATCAGAACTCTTGGAGTCAACCTGAAACCTTGTGGATAAAATATATTGGTAGACTGATGGTGCTTTGCAGGGATATATACACTTCTTAAATCTATTTCTTTAAAATAGTAAAAGAACAAATGAGGAAAAACAGCTACATACCTTTCAATATTTGTGGTATGTTTGTAGTCACAGGAACTCATTGTAATGATAAAAATATCAGTACAACAGATGACACCTCAAAGTATCTCCTTTTAACCCACTCCCAAGTCATATTTTTTTCACAGAGAGACTCAATAAGTTATTCATAGGATAGCTCCTTACCTTTACTGAAGTGACACAGAAGTCCCTCTAAGCTATAATAGGACTGCTTTAGGAGAATGTTCCCTTCCATAGAAGAAAAGTACTTGAACACTGGACACTGATAGACACTCCTCAGATATGTAATTAGGATAAATAATACTTAGTTGCCTCTCTATTTTTTGATTATTTTTAATTATTGGTCTCATGGATGAGGTACTTTATGCTTAATGTGCAACAGAAGGAAGTACACACTTTCCAAAGACTCAACTAGAGACCTTTCATGGGTTTCTTTGGAACAGCAAAGATGGCAGCTTTTTGTATGTGCCAGAACAACAAATGTCCTGCTTTACAGAAAGGTAGTGAAAGTCCTGGACTAGACACTTTAAAGTGAAACAAATACAAGTGAATATATTATAAATCCTCTGAGAACAGTGCCCTGAAGTATACACAAACACCCAGACAAATTCAGTTATGTCCTAATTATTTAAGTAGACATTTTAGGAGAGACTTTTATTATTGCTCTAGATATTCTGCAGGCTGTATTATAATAAAGAAACATTTGAGGACATTGATTAAGTGTTAACTATGAATATTCAGCATGCCTTCTCTAATCCCAAGAATAGTGCTAAAGGACAGGCAATCCATTTTTATGTTCTAGAAAACAGGCTCAGGGACATTTAGCAACTTTCCAAACTTATATGCCTTGAAAGTTTGAGTCAGTAGCCTTACTCAGACTTATGTCTATTTCCTTTGTTGCTTCTCTAAATGCAACCCAACCAAAACTTAGAAGTGGAGTAGTTTAGCTGGGTCTTACAGAGTGTACAAGGCAATCATCAACGAAGAAAAATATTTTCCTTCATGTGCCATTCTAAAAATTTTCATTTTAGTTTTTTTTTTTTTTTTTCTTATGTGTTTCTCACATTTTCATGTGATAATGAGAGTGGAAGAGAGACTATGAGGGGAATCTTACAAAGGCTGGCATGGGGCTGGAAGAGAAGAAGGTAAGGGAAACAAATTATTTGGAAAAAGGCCACAATGAAACCTAATTATTTACATGTCTGTATGCTAAAAGATAAAATAAAATTGAATTTAAATAATAAATTAAAACCAGGTGTGGGTACAAGCTTATAATCCCAGCTCTGGGGGGATGGGTCAGGTTAATAATTGTGGCTCAAAGCCCTGCAAGTCTAATCCACTTTGTCAGCTCCAAACTTGTGAGAGACCTTGTATTAAACCAAACCAAGCAAAACAAAGCCCAGTAGAAGGTACTAGATCCATATCCACTGCAAGACAATGGGACTTTTAGTACCCACTTTTGGTTACTAACATGCAAAATGTTAGTATTTTTTTCTTTTATACTTGTTAATAGACTAACAGAATCAGTTTTCTTTCGTTCATCCGGCAGGACCAATAATATGCATTCACTGTCCTGATTTATCTTGTATAGCAAATAACTAATCACATAGTAAATATTTACATTGACAGACCATATATAGTCTTTGTTCTGTATTTTTTTTACTTTTAGTTTTCAGAAAGCTGTTCAAGATGAAAATCATCCCAAGCTTCTGAGCCATATAAAAGAAATTTAGAAGTCAAATTTAGCTCTTAGTTCTTAGTTTTACTGACCACTCACCTCACCTAAGGGCACCTTGAACATACCTCTTTTACAAGGTATCTCATCCTGACCCCTTGCACTTGATAGAGCATGAACCCAAAGGGACAGTTTACTATGATGGGTAGTAGGGTATAAATGTATCTGAAGGTAGAAAATAAACACCACAGAAATTTAGTCATGGGCTGGTAAGACTTCTGAGTATCTAATGTTCATAGCATGTTGAAATATCTTTTCTGAGAGACAGGAAAATGGCAACATTAGGTTCCTCTCACCACCCTGAGAGAAGAAATATGTTCAATTTCTCTGGAGTTTTGAGGCAACAATTAGTTGATTCTTGCAGGCTAGCCCAACTCATTTGCTAAGTAACTCATAAAATTATCAGGACTAAATTTACTCAGAGTCAGAGATGAAACTCTGAAATTCAGGCAGCAATGAACAATGTTCTGGATTTTGGACCATATACCAGCCTGGACCACAGTGCTTGGAAGAGTCCATAGCAGAACAGACACTATTCAGAGCCTTTGTTTGCCTGGTAGATCATTAGGATGTTGAAGCAAATTTAATAATCTCTTACCATACTACTCTCTTTCTCTCTCTCTCTCTCTCTCTCTCTCTCTCTCTCTCTCTCTCTCTCTTTCTCTCTCTCTCCTCTCTCTCTCTCTCTCTCTCTCTTTCTCTCTCTCTCCTCTCTCTCTCTCTCTCTCTCTCTCTCTTTCTCTCTCTCTCCTCTCTCTCTCTCTCTCTCTCTCTCTCTCTCTCTCTCTCTCTCTCTCTCTCTCTGTGTGTGTATTCTCATTTTAAGGAACAGCTCTTATATTTACTGGCCTCTAGTATAAACAAAATACTTGATTATGGACCACAGCATTTCTGACTCATTAAGTATGTAATGCTCATTTTAATCTCAGGGCTTTCTGATCTACCTTACCATTAAAATATACATAGCCAATAGCAGTCCAACCTCAAAAAGAATTAATGCATGCAGGATTCTGCTTTACCATGCTCCCAAAGGCTGGTATACATTTTCCTCCTTTACCTCTCTATGAGAATTAGGGGCATCTCCTGTGACTAAAAAATAAAATAAAAACCAGACCTTGCTACAAGTAACTTAAAAAATATACAGCTGAAAGGAAAATAATAGCCACAGCATTGTAACCTTTCAGATGAGGGCCTGCAGGTCAGTTTTCAAGGAGTAGTTCTGAAGTAGATAGCATTAAACAATATACAATTTTCTGAATTTTTCTCTACAAAGAGAAATGACCAGAGATATAGCTCTATACTGATTCATTGCAGGTAGACAAATGTTTAGCTTTGTGGTCAGTACATTAAATGAAAATATTGGAGACAGTTTGAAAGTAAGTCATGGAGAAATACTTATAATAAGTGAAGATATTTGTGTCCTGTTTGACTTCAGAGAAGATTTTCATGGCATGTCCTGCATATTTCTGTCACGTTTTCTCTACAGAATGTGGTTGGTGTTGCCTGATGGCTCATTAAAATGGTATCAGGAAAGAAGGTTTTGTATAGATTCACATTGATGTTTTCCACTAGCCAGTTACCAGCTTGCTAGCAGGAGACTGAATAAACATTCACTAAAACATCGTTTCATTTGAGAGCAATTACCCAGTATAGTAGTTGCTTATTGCTGGGAAAACAATCTATATCAGGAAGGTGGGGTTCATGTTGGCTTACAATTAAAGGTTACCTTCCATTTTGCAGGGGAAGGCATGGTAGCAGAAGTCTGAAGCAGAGCTTGTCACTTTGCATCCCCTATCAAGAAGCAGTGTGATGAATGTTGGTGCTCAGCCATCTCTTTCCTGTTTATACAGGCCAGGACACCACCCACAGTTAAGGTTGATTTTTCCATCTCAATTAAGCTAATCAAGATAATCCCTCACAGGAAGGTCCTAAAACCTGTCAGGTTGACATCAATATAAATGATCATAGCCACCTGTTTTCTGACTTATTGAAACATTTCATTTCACAGCCTATTCTTTCAATGTTAATGAATGAAAAGTATTAATTTATGTCTGCTAATACTTCATTGACTTGCATAATTGATGTAGCTAACTAAATTTGAATATTTTTATTGAAATTATATCTTTTGTATTGAAATATAGTTCTAATTCTTATCTGAGAATTTATGTAAATACCGCAAGTGCTTTTAATTTTCTACATTTCAATATAGATATTGACATCAAATACTTAGAAATACTCATTCAAAAGCTTGTGACTTTGGTCAAAACCTATAAAAAACAGAAAATATGTAAGTCCAGCTGATTTATCTAGAAAACTTCTCGCAAACCCTCAGGTATAATATTTATTTCCCTTTCCCATCATGATTTACCTGACAATTTATAATCACACTTGAACTGCCAGTTCTAAATCAAAGCACATATTTGAGATGGTAACACAATTCTGTAAAGGACTTCTAAATCTCTCCCTGAAGCATACTTGAACTTTCCAGTGCTCCTTGGGGAAGACACCATCATGATTCAGAAACTACTTATGTGAAAATGTTATGATTTTGGCTAATTGGACCATTAAAATACTGATTTCCATAAAATCTGAACTATCCTTTGAATAAGTTCATGTATGTTACCTACAAGTGAATGTTTTCTCACATCGTACCCTGTAGAATTGAAATGTTAAGTTCATTCAAAGAGACAGTAAAAAAAAAAAAAGAAAAAGAAAAAGAAAAAGGTTGGCCGATACTGACATAATGTGCCATGGCAATCCAATAATAACCAAGAAGCAACTAACTAGACTGACCTCTAAGGTTGAGCATATTGAAATTACTGATAATTCTTAACTAAGATTTCAATTCTGGCAAGTAGAAATTAAATTAGACTCTGGGATTGATGATATCACAACTAAAGATGACAATTTTGCCTGTCTCATTCTCAATAAACTTGGGCAACCCTTGCTGTGCTTCTAGGGTGAACTTTCTACCTGGTCAAAATTTAAGATATAATGATTTTGGGGTATGGAGGAATTAAGTAAAACATTTACAAATTTCTCCTTATTCTTTTCAACATTGCATTCCTTTTGAAACTTAGGAAACCAGTGATCCAGGTTTGAAATGCAAAGGTGATGGCAACTCTAAATTGAAAATAATTGGATAGCTATGTGTCAAAGGACCGACTCTCATAAAGCCAGGTACCTGAACATCAATGGAAAGACAAGTGGGTCAGAATTTAACCTGCACATTCTATTTCTCTATAGCCCTGCTTTTGAAGGCTCACTTTGGAATTCATGGCATTCTCTTGTGACCCAATGAAGTCTGAGCCTCTTAGTATGTTAATGCTGGCCATGCAGCTGAGACGACTGGAATGGAAAGGACTCATCTTCAAAGGTCTGAGAGAATGTAAAGACCTAACATAAATCTTGCCAAAACACCATATTATAAAATGGAATGTATGACATATTCCATATCATAGTTCAGAGCATACAGAACTTAACCTAAAAGGAAGATAAAAATACTAATCAGATAATTATAAGCCAGTCACTTTGGTATAGAAATCATATGACAAATTTGTACATACAAATCTTGCTAAATAAGTAAAACTCAAGTATTTTTTTCTAACACATGTTTAAGAGAGAGAGAGAGAGAGAAAGAGAGGCAAGAGAGAGAAAGAAAGCACAGGAATGCTATGGATTCCTGCCATTACAAACACATGCACTACTTTGTGCATCTGGTATTATGTGGATGCTGTGGAATCTCACCTGGGATGTAAAGCTTTATAAGCAAGTACCTTCAGCTACTGAGTCTTCTCTCCAATCCATCAAGTATTATTCTTGTAAAGATAAGAAAAGAAGGAATATGCTCAGTTCTTGATATAGGGTTTAGTAATTTTCAATAAATATGCTCTCTATATATACTTTTCTCTTATGAAAATGCAGGTAATCTAGCTTTGTGGTGTCAGTTCTGAAATTATTAGCTCATGGCCCAATGTAACTATGACTCTATCACACTTATATTTCAGAGGAAAGGTAAGATAAGGGTACGCCTATACACCAAGGGTATTCCTTAGCATCCAAATTTAGTATTTCTGCTGTGTCTCACTGGGCAGGACTTAGGTATACTATTTTATGCATTAACTTGAATGACTCATAGGGTGCTCAGATCTTTAGTTAATATTATTCCTTAGTATGTTTGGAAGATCACTTCAGGAAGAAGTGATTGGTTAGATCAGCAAAGTGAAAGGAGGAAATATCTCTTCCCAATGTGAGTGGACATTATTTCTTCACTGAGAGCCAGACTAGAATGTAATGCTGGAAGAAGAACATACTATATGGTTGAACTGGTATATTCATGGTCTCCTGCTTTTAAATGGATGTTTGTTATTGGCATGTGAGCCCCAAACTTTAAGATTTATTCTACAATTTAGACCACTGCTTCTTCTAGAACATACAGCCATATAACCATGCTACAAGGTTTAATGAGACTTTTTTTTTTTTTTTTTTTTTTTTGAGTTAGTGTCTCACTGTAGCTCAGCTGACCTGGAACTGACTATGTAGTCTCAGGGTGGCCTTGAAGTCTCTATGATCCTCCTACCTCTGCCTCCCAATTAATGGGATTAAAGACATGCACTAGCACACCTGGCTACTGAGACTTCTTATTGTAGATTCCAGTCATAGGAATTCTCACTGTCTATAATGGGGTAAAATAAATATGTCATATTTGTGTGTATATCTGTTATGTTTTCCATAGGTCCTGTATTGCTAGTGAACTCTGATGAGCATCAAAGAAAGATAGGACATTTACCCTTTATCCAGGGAAGTCATATGCCAACCAAAAGTAGATTTTTTTAAACACTGTTTTAAAGATAGTTAGTGAAAGCTGGGCTTGGTGTCACCTACCTTTAATCCCAGCACTTGGGAGGCAGAGGTAGGAGGATCACTGTGAGTTCCAGGTCACCCTGAGACTACATAGTAAATTCCAGGTCAGCCTGGGCTAGAGTGAGACTCTACCTCAAAAAAAAGTAAAAAATAATTAGTGAAAAAAGGTAAGCTGATAAAATAGAAACCAATCAGGCTTTAATATGCCTGCATTCCATACAAATTGTACATAGTCAAGCATTCTGATAGAATGTAAACAACTGCTCAGTTCAGGCTACAGTATTATCTCTATAGAACTAAATTACTCTCTGATTTAATGGACTAATCTGAATGAATGTCTGACTGGATCCACTGACTTGGCATTTTATAGAATTAAATGGAATTATAGCCTTATCAGTACATTGAAAATTCAAAATCTGAAATGACACCATGTCTGGAACTGTTTTGAACATTAACATGATGAAACAAATGGGAAAGTTCACAATGGAACTTTATTATGTTGATAAACTTGCTAATATATTTCTTGCAATTAAAATATGAGAGCAAAAATAAAGAAAAATGAAACATGTATTTGCACTGAGACTGCAATTAATAGATTAAATCCATCAGCTAAATCAGGTTTCTGCTTTTATATGGAAGAAATTTGGCTGGAAAATAATTTTAATTACACAGAAATAGGCTTTTTGGGGAGTAACAATAAATTTGGCAGAAATATATTTTACTCGTGTGTGTATGTGTGTGTGTGTGTGTGTGTGTGTGCGTGCGTGTGTATGCATGTATACCTTGATTCAAAAAGTTGAAAAGTTGTTAAGTCCATAGATTTAATTCATTAAAATTTAAATAAACTTAATTAAAATTAAATTCTATTTTAAACCAAAATTATTCCTTTCCTACACACACACGCACGCACACACACACACACACACACACACACACACACACACAGCTTTAAAGATTTTGTTGGAAATGTGCAAATTTCATTTTTTTGATGATATAATACCCAAAAAGAGAGTCTCTGTCTTGGGGTGGCTCAGGCCTGGTTTGGAGATCTGGGTCTAGGCTGGATTCTCATCAATAGCAACTGGCTGTGGACTTGTCACTGTGAAGTTATGACTAGGAAGACATTTTTAAGGTATTTTAAGCATTTTCTAAGAATCTTTTTAGCCCTAGGATCTTTGTGCACCTGTAACTCTATACCTCCAATTTCTTGAACATTTATCTATTTTTTTAAATTTATTTATTATTTTTGTAGTCAGTGAATACATTCAAGTTGGTACCATTGTCAGCCTCCTTTCTGTCCTTCCCCCTCCATGAAGACCCTTATTATGGGGGTATATGGGTCATGCATTGTAGGGTTAGCCTTTAGTTTGGGGTAGGAGAAACTGTCTCTGTGTGTTATAACCCAACGTGTGACTCTGACATTCTTTCTGCCCCCTCATCCGCAAATTTCTGAGCCATGTTAGGTTCATATTAGGTCTGCTTCAGTGTTGAGATCTTGGGCACCTCTGTGTCTCTGGATATCTGGTTTGGTAGGGGTTGATTGTTCTCTGTGTCTATTTCTTTCACCGTTGTGCTGGTTCCAGATTCACCAAGAAAATAGCACTCTTGCATGTTTCCCAAGTTATTCTTTTTTTTTTTAATTTTTATTTATTTATTTGAGAGCGACAGACACAGAGAGAAAGGCAGATAGAGGAAGAGAGTGAGAATGGGTGCGCCAGGGCTTCCAGCCTCTGCAAACGAACTCCAGACGCGTGCACCCCCTTGTGCATCTGGCTAACGTGGGACCTGGGGAACCGAGCCTCGAACCGGGGTCCTTAGGCTTCACAGGCAAGCACTTAACCGCTAAGCCATCTCTCCAGCCCTCCCAAGTTATTCTTAGTTTCAGCTGGGGCCCTTAGGCGATAAAATGGGGTGGTCCCCTCCTTAGGATCTGCATCTATCTGAAAAAGAGCAGCAGATTCTCCAACAAAGAGTAAAGTTAGCACCAAGTAGATGTTTGAACCATTGTTTTTTAGAGATAGTTTAGTGGATAGTAGGTTCATTTGTGGATATGGTTTCCCAGCTTTGGCTATGGGTTCTGTTCCAATGAGCACATCAGTAAGCCAAATTGAGAGCAGCTGGTTTCCCACAATGGCTATGCGTCATTATTGCGTTTGTATGAGCATCACATCAGGTTGTTTGCTGCTAAGTAAGTTAAATCATGAGTTGCTTGGACAGATGCTAAGCATTATTCCCCATTTGCTCATGTAGCTCCTTCTAGCACTAGTCAAGCTGTCTGGGAATGACTCCCTTCCAGATTCCAGCCATGTCACTCCATGCTACATACCCAATCACAGAAATATAATTGCCCCATAGTTTTACTCATCTATAGCTCCTATCCTGAATCTACCCAAATCACCAACATACCTACCAAGCATCTTTAGGATGGGACAATAGGGAGGGTAGGGAGGGTAGGGAGGGAAGGTAAGGTAGGGTAGGGAGGGCCATGCACAAAACTGGACCCAAATGGCAATGGTACCATAAAACTCTACATGCTAAAAGACAGACCAAATGGATGAACCTCCACCGGGCCCTTAGAGGGAATACCAGATTCACAAGGCCCTGGAAAGAGTAAAAAAAAAAAAAAAAAAAAAAACAAAAAAACACTTGTTCATTACATAATTTATTTTTTTAATTTTTTGTTTGAATTTTTATTTATTTATTTGAGAGCAACAGACAGAGAGAGAAAGAGGGAGAGAGAGAGAAAGGGAGAGAGAGCGAGAAAATGGGCATGCCAGGGCCAGCCTCCAGCCACTGCAAACAAACTGCAGACAACTGTGCCCCTTGTGCATCTGGCTAACATGGGTCTTGGGGAATCTAGCCTCAAACTAGGGTCCTTAGGCTTCGCAGGCAAGTGCTTAACCACTAAGCCATCTCTCCAGCGCCGTCATTACCTAATTTTTTAATACAACATGGAGACATTTTATCCAAGGTCACACAAAGTGCTATGGCCTCTCTACTTAGCATACCTTCTCATACTCGAGCCTTTGGCCTGCCATGTGTACAGTGCTACTTTGAGTGTGCAGGATTTCCCTTGACTGTCATTTAAACGATAGCAGATTCAAATGTTTTTCAAAATGTCAGAAAAATGACATCAGACACTCCTATCCTTTTCAAGGACTATAGATATACCCCTAGGCAAAAGACACAATAGAATTTTAAAATAAAGCAGAATAAATTCAAACTAAGTGCCTCACTTCTGACTTTCAGTGGTTAAATTCCCATAGTCTCTCAGTAGTTTTTATTATGTTACAAATGTGGTATTACCTGATACCCAAGAACTGGAATATTTTATAGGCAAAAATAAAACACCTAACTTTATATTTTACATATTTTAAGTTCCATTTCCCTCTTCTGCTTTAGGTGGCTGTATTCAAAACATTTATTACAATTTGGAATTAGACCATTTTTTTACTATAATATTCTGACTCTCAAATCAAAATTTCATGTTTATAGATGAATGGCAGATCAAGTCTATCTGATTTGGTTATCTCTGATGTCAGAAACCATGTCTAGCCCATAATGGTGCCTCAAAAACTATATGAAGGATAATGAGTAAATAAATGAGTCCAAACTCAGAGGGCGAGCCTTATGTGAAGGTAAAGCATCATGTGTGGGGCTTATAACACATTTAATCAGGCCTATTGCATTATCATGACACAGCCATGGACAAAAATCAAGCTGGGAAAAATTTTGCCCATCACGAAGCTATTCTGTTTAACTTAGGTTCAAAACATATCACTTTTCTCTCCCTGGTATCCTACTTTTTACTGTGTATAGATTTTTCTAAAGGCATGTAAATGTACCTAAGATGGCTCATTTTGTTATCAATTCCCCAACTGCTAGCTCCCTAATCATTAACTAATTGTCTCTGTGCTCTATTGACAAACTGGCCACCTTCTTGCTAATTTTTGCTGACACACTGGAGGCTCCCCAGTACTGGGCAACCTTTGTCCGTTCTCTCAAGAACCACAGGTGGGAAGACCATTGATTACACTGGCCTTTATGTTTAGGAAATCCTCATTGGTGTTCCAAGTGATTTGTCTAATGAGATATCATTAATTGATAACAAGCACATGGATGAGGAAGTTCCTTTACTAAAATTACAATTTTGCTAAAATGGACTACAGACTTAGGGAAAAGCATTGCATGGAAGTGTGAGTCATTAAGGTGAGTAAAGATAAAAAACTGAGGCTGCTGACAATATTCACTACAGAATGCATGGCAGTGGGGGGGATGTGGACAATGGTTTATTGTCTTTAAAATGTAACCAGAACATAATGGGTTTACAAATGTACGACTGGATGGCAAGAGCTGATCCTGAAGTTTGAAGGTAATATGGCCATTTGCGCCAATCTAAAATGTATATCAGGCAGTAGTAACAATCATTCATCCAATTAATATGTTCTGCGTGTCTATTATAATTCAGGGCTTTTGGGGAGTACATAGAAAATTCAGACATTAGTGTACACATCTGATGGATAAGCATAAGTTAATATTAAAGATTAAAGAACGTATGCCTGTGAGAAGCTTATCTTGTAAAGGTGGTAAAGAAAAGGAAAACGGGACAGATAAAGGAGTGAACCACATAATA
Source organism: Jaculus jaculus (assembly GCF_020740685.1). Classification (NCBI taxonomy): domain Eukaryota; kingdom Metazoa; phylum Chordata; class Mammalia; order Rodentia; family Dipodidae; genus Jaculus; species Jaculus jaculus. The sequence continues at coordinate 137,859,955 of NC_059104.1, forward strand.
TTATAAGGTAATATTTGTTCATTATTGAAAATAAAGGCAAAAGAACCAGTGGGGTTAAGGGTATCAGGACTTGGGTGGATGGAGAAGGTTAGTAAATTTAAAGAGGTTAATTAAGGGAATTAGAACTGACCTCAAAGAAACTTAAAAGAACCTCATAAAATTAGAAGCTGAGGAAAGAGTGGGGCATGCACTGGAGGTGAGCAGCTGAAGACTAAATGGAAGCAAATAGGATGAGCTGGAAGAACACGGTGGGGGCAGTGTGGTGAGGGAGGACTCAGCATGGAGGAGAAGCAGGGAGCCAAGCTCCAAGGTCTGGATGACTGGCATGAAGAAAGGGACGGAACAGCAGTTTCTATCATTATAATCACCTGGAATTTTGATTAAAGACATTACAAATCATAGATCAGTCAATAAACTGATCTAGAAAAAATATAAGACTAAGGGTTGGAGAGATGGCTTAGTGGTTGGTTAATCACTTGCCTATGAAACCTAAGGACCCTGGTTTGAGGCTTCGTTCCCCAGTAACCACATTAACCATATGCATAAGGTGGCACATGCATTTTGGAGTTCATTTGCAGTGGCTGGAGGTCCTGGTGCACCCATTCTCTCTCTCTCTGTCTCTCTCTCTCTCTCTCTCTCTCTCTCTCTCTCTCTCTCTCTCTCTCTCTCTGTGTGTGTGTGTGTGTGTGTGTGTGTGTCTTTCTGTATGTCTTTCTCAGATAAATAAAAATAAACAAAAAAATATATGTAAGGCTAAGAAGTTCTTCTGTTGAAAATAGGGGATACAGAAATCAGTACATGATTTTAAACATCACAAAGATGGCAAGCTGGACATATACTGTATGTTTATTAATTTTAACTGATTTGGAATTCCTGGCATTCCTCTCATTGTTTGTTTCTGGGGGTTTGATGTGAAAAGACTCTTCTTGTTGGTTATAATACAGGCTTATTGTATATCTCAAGTGGTGGTGTCAATGAGGCAGCATGGGTGAAGAACACCCTAACAGGTTCCCTATTTGAGGGAGCTGAATTATGGTTAAGTAGTGTGAAATGCCAGGGATCAGCAGGAACAGTGGGAAAATTGCCATACATTTTGATTGAGCTACTATCCAACAAAGAAATAAACTTAATGTGCATTTGAGTTTTATGTGACTTTTTCTGTCCTGACCACCCAGTCCATCATAGGATAGTATCAAGATCCTTATGACCTTTGAGGAACTCATCTACCTATTTATTGTTCTGAGCTCCTAGAACATGTGGAAACAGAAAAAAATCATTATAGAAATATTTTCATGTGTCTTTGCAAATATGTCATTAGTAGTTGAGTTTGATGTGCTTAGTTTATAAGTACTATGAATTAAATTAGCATTAAGCCAACACTGAGTCAATGGACACGTTGTATATTATGTTATTATTCCAGTGCCCCATTCCTCATTGATCGAGTTATTAGATCCTGTAGGATCCTGGAAAACTGCAGGAGTTATTAATGTTCTGTGGCCATAATTAATAATGTTCACACTTATTTGGTCCTCAGCTGTATTTTTCAGTCTGATCTCTACTTATCAAGTACTGAGGAATATAAAGTACCCTTAAATGGTCCTGTGAAGAGTGACTGAGGTCAGTATCATTCTCATCGGATGGTTGACCCTTGTTGTCCTACTTTAGATTTGGACGTTTGCATTTACCATGACTTCATTGGGATTTTCTCACAGTTATTCAAAGATTTAGGTTAAATTAATTTAGACAATCAATCAACATGAAATTAATGAGTAAATTCATAAAAATAGTCATTTCACTAAACTTCTACCTTTTTGGTAGACTTAGCGTGAACATGGTAATAGATATAAAATCCTCTTAGAATTTTGTAAGTATTTAACTTTATAAAGACTGAATTAAAATGTAAGCATGAAAGGTAAGATAGTTCATGTATGAGATTTTTATAGTTTAGAACAATGCTCATAGCATTATTGAGAGTGAATAGATATATAGATATGAACAGTTTTTTTTTTTCTTCCTTCTGTTCCTGTTCCTCCTCCTGTCTTCTCACTCCATCTTCTTCTATTGAAGTGCTGGAGATAGAACCCAGGGCCTTGAATATTCTAGACAAGTGCATATAAAACTATATTCCCAGTCTAGGATTTGAAGTTTTAAACAATTCCTTTTGGGGACCAACATCTTAAGTTATTAGCTTTCTGATTCACAATCTGGCACTCACTGTGACCATTTAAAACATATGGTCCCATCAGATGTTATATTAAAGTTGAGTTTGCAACTTCAGCTTCCAGCAGGCAGGTTTTTGCTACAGTGGGCATGTGACTGGGAATATGACTTAAGCCCGAAGGTGTGGATAGAACAGTTTCAGTGCTGGTGGTTTTGTTCTAGCTTGCTTTTAATATTTGCTGGCTGTGTGATGGTTTCTCTCTGCCTGGATCTGTGAAAGGTAGCCAGCTTCTTCTACCAGTGATGGAACTTCCTTTGGGTTTGTAAGCCTGAAATAAACCCATTCCTCCCATAAACTGTATCTGGCTGGATGTTGGTGGCAGCAACGTAGCACTAACTATGACACTCACTTAAGAGTAGCTCTAATAATTAAAGTGAGAAAATAAGTATAAATGATTCTAAACAGTGAAATCATCTGAAACTCAAATTCATTTTTAATACGTTTTACTAAATATATGTCAACACTATCATTGTTATAAATGTTATTGATGATTGTCAAAATGGAAAATCCATGCTGTTTAGTAATCTCTTTCATAAAAAAAAAAAAAACTCTATTGAATTTTGGCTTATTGACAATGGGCTATAAATAGGTTATAGTGGTTCTTACTATCAATTTACTGTTGAGTCAAATTTATTTTCTGCTTCTTATATGTATACTAAAATATCAGAAATATTCCTTTCCTAGGACGATATATCTCATTTTACTGCTCTTCTGGCAACTAATTTTCTAACAGCCTGATAACTCTAAATTACAGTATTGATTATTTAATTATAAAATAGTTGCAAGGCAATATCTTGAACAATAAAAAGTAAATGAAACTTCCTCTGTTTCCCTTTCTTTGTTGTGCTGTGAGGACATTTAGGCGACCATAAAACTAATTTATTATGCTTGTTAAAGATGGACAACAACATGCTTTTAAAAAGAGGGTAATGTAGAAAATTACTAAAAAATACTGAGTGTATCATAGTCTTTGGAATCCTAATTTTATGACGGGCTCAATGACATTCCAGTTCAATTATGGCCACTGTTAGCATTAAAATTTACTAAGTGTTTCCAAGAATATTTTAAGATCAAATACATTTTTAAAAATCTCCCTGCTTTTTGTTAATTTCCTAATAATTTTAATGTTTCATAGTAACATAATGAGGAAAAAGTACATCAAATTGACATTATGTTGACTTCTATATTTAAAGTAAAGAATGCTTATTCCTGGGCTGGAGAGATGGCGTAGCGGTTAAGCGCTTGCCTGTGAAGCCTAAGGACCCTGGTTTGAGGCTCGGTTCCCCAGGTCCCACGTTAGCCAGATGCACAAGGGGGCGCACGCGTCTGGAGTTCGTTTGCAGAGGCTGGAAGCCCTGGCGCGCCCATTCTCTCTCTCTCCCTCTATCTGTCTTTCTCTCTGTGTCTGTCTCTCTCAAATAAATAAATAAATAAATAAATAAATAAATAAATAAATAAATAAATAAAAGAATGCTCATTCCTACAACACAGAGTTGTTTAATTTCACCATTCTGGAAAAGATTGTACATATTGCTGACTTTATAGTATAGAGATTTTTTTAACTTACTGGATAAATATTACATACATTAATATTTTATAAAGTATAAATCATACCATAACTAAATGAATACACAGATACATATAACATGGTTGCATTGGGGGATCCGCTTATTTCTCTTTTAAATAATATTTGCTTCATAAAGTATTATTGGGCAGAATTCAGCTAGCTATCTTTGAATAGACCAGCTAATACCTACCCCCTGACTACATATATGTATGCATGTATGTTTTATGTATATATGTGTGTATGTATATACTTACATGTGTGTAATCATAAAATTTCTAGATATATTTAATAACTCTAATTTCCACTCTCCTTATATCATATATATATATATATATATATATATATTTAATAACTCTAATTTCCATTCTTTTTATGACAAGCTCTCTCTGTATGGCTCAAGGTAGCTTGAACTCAAGATCTTTCTGACTCTCCCTTCAAAATGTTGGATTTCAAAAGTGAAAACCTTCTCAGGCAAAACCACTTTTTCCTTTCTTCCTCCCTCCCTCCCTCCCTCCCTCCCTCCCTCCCTTCCTTCCTTCCTTCCATTCCTTTCTTTCTCTCTTTCTTTTTGGTGGAAGGTTGTTCACACATGTAGACAAGCTAGAATCCAACTCACTATATAGATGAGAATGACCTTGAAGTCCCAATCCTCATACCTGTCTCTCATGTATGTGTTACAGACTTGCACTCTCACACCAGAATTGGGCTTTTAACTTTTAATATACTGTTTTTGTCAGTTTGTTAAGGAGATTCACTCTTAGAGGTGGTGTCATAATTGTTTTTAATTATGTGTCATCCCAAATAGTTGTCAAGTGCACTAAAATTAAAAATCGCGTGGCTAGGATATTTTGTCTTGGAATATTTTTTATTTTAAATTTTTGTTTTATTTTTATTTATTTATTTGAGAGTGACAGAGAAAAAGTGGCAGACGGAGAGAGAGAGAGAGACAGAATGGGCTAGCCAGGGCTTCTAGACTCTGCAAATGAACTCTAGACGCTTGGGCCCCCTTGTGCATCTAGCTAATGTGGGTCCTGGAGAATTGAACCTAAAACTGGAGTCCTTAGGCTTCACAGGTAAATGCTCAACTGCTAAGCCAACTCTGCAGCCCTTGGAATATTTCTTGAGTAGTTGGTGAAAACAGATGTTGCTCAGGTGCTTACTAAGAGAATATCCTCACTCAGAGCATTGTTCTTTTTCTGCAGAAAAATGTAAACAAGAAGAATTTCCTTAGAATTTGCTCCATATCATACAGCAGTACCTACTCTACAGTGTGCCCACCATTAAGCAATATAAATTAAAATTTAAAACACTGTCCATTGGGAAAGCTGATAGTAAGGCAGTATAACCCACAAAAACTAGTTCATCTAGTACTGCCTTTTTTATAAACAGAGACTTCTATAACCCATAAAAGCCAAAATCCTGACAAACTAGGGAGATTGTCCACCAAATAGCCTACATAAAAGTTCTACCTTTCTGTTGGTATATCTATCTATCTATCTATCTATCTATCTATCTATCATCTATCTATCTATCTATCTATCTATCTATCTATCTATCTATCTATCATCTATCTATCTATCATCATCATCACCTAACTTTGATATATAGGAATGATTACTGTGAAACTGTGCTTATCTTTGTTTTGTATAAAAATATTTGTAACAGTGACATAAAAGATATCAATCTAAAATATGTCAAGTATGACACCACAGACTTCAAGCTGAACTTCTATTAGGGCAGCTTCCCTGACAAGTGCACCTTTTCAAAACCTGGTTTGAAAATAGCTCACCTCCTCCTCACCGCCTTTCGTTCTTGGCAGGTTCTGTGGGTGGCCAAGCCAGAGAAAAGCTCAGTGCAGGGCATGGTTGCCATCCCTCCACCCCATAACCTGAAGATGGAGCTCTATGCCAATCATGATGGTCCCTCCACACAGATTGAGTTCCTCAGGGTTGATGATGATTGATTATGGTAGTTTCTTCATTACTTTAAACCTAATCAGTGCTTAGAGTAATTTGAGTAATGATTGCTCATTATTGGCAATTGTGAAGTTTAAGTCTTTCCCTGTTTTTCTTTATGAGGCAGCCAGTTGAAAAATAGTGAGAAATATCCTAGTTCATATATATTTTCAAGGAGAGAGTGGGAATAAATGATTCACAGAGCCTGTGATGGACAGGAAGACATGGAGTTTTTAGAGAAGTTATATTACATATTTTCTTGGCAGGAAATAAAGATAGTCCCCACTAGATCAAATGTGATCATCAAAAAGACAGTTCTTACTGGATTTGAAAGCCATTGAGCTTTTTACTGAAATTCCCAAGTTCAATAAATCATGCTATTTCATATCATATTGTCATTCCACTCTGTCTTATAAATGAAGATCTATGATTCCCCAACCAATGTGCTATTGTTCAAAAAGATAATTAATGATGCCAGCATAAAAACCAATGCTGTTTTTACATTACAACTTATTAGAAGGTGTGTATTGAGGGTGTTTCCCAGACTATTTAGTTAAATTAAATTTAAAACTAAGTTTTACTGTAGAGTTGATTGATTCACAGCTTTTAAGGGAGCTGCAAAGAGATATATTTTAGGCTGTTCAGCAAATAAATAATTTACAAAGTCATTAGATATCTATGGATATTACATATAGTGGGTTTCCTAAATTAAGTTACAGTCCTTGAACAACCCTGAATTCAGAAATAAAAACAAAATTAAAAGTGTTATCTGTGTGTGGTATGCATGTATATATTAAGACTACAATTGTCAGTTGAAGCTTTAACCACTTTAAGCCCCTGCAAAAAAAAGCAATTATCTATTAGGAAACTTCTAATTTGGTGCTCATGTATAAGGTGTTTATGTTTTTGTATCTATCCAAAGTCCACATTTGGAAAAATAAATGCATTTAAAGATATAACAACATATTTAAGTCATATTTATGATTCATATCATTTCCTCCAGATTGACTTTGATGAAAATTTTATAGTAAAAATTAGAAAAGAAAAGAGAAGGGGGGTAAGTCTTCCCAGGCCCTGAAACATAATGTAAAAGCAGGTTAGAATCAAAGCAGTATAGGGCTGGAGAGATGGCTTAGCGGTTAAGTGCTTGCCTGTGGAGCCTAAGGACCCCGGTTCGAGGCTCGGTTCCCCAGGTCCCACGTTAGCCAGATGCACAAGGGGCGCACGCGTCTGGAGTTCGTTTGCAGAGGCTGGAAGCCCTGGCGCGCCCATTCTCTCTCTCTCCCTCTATCTGTCTTTCTCTCTGTGTCTGTCGCTCTCAAATAAATAAATAAAAAAAAAAATTAAAAAAAAAAGCAGTATAGAAGTGGCAGGCATTATACTAACAAATAGACAACTGAGTAAGAGAATAGAAAGTAATGATAGAAGTATAATTGCATTTGGAACTTCACTGAAGAATCAAATGTGCAATCAATTCTTTTTAATTTTTTAATTTTTATTTATTTATTTGAGAGCAACAGACACGGAGAGAAAGACAGATAGAGGGAGAGAGAGAGAATGGGCGCGCCAGGGTTTCCAGCCTCTGCAAACGAACTCCAGACGCGTGCGCCCCCTTGTGCATCTGGCTAACGTGGGATCTGGGGAACCAAGCCTCGAACTGGGGTCCTTAGGCTTCACAGGCAAGCACTTAACCACTAAGCCATCTCTCCAGCCCTCTTTTTTTTTTTTTTTTTTTTTTTGGTTTTTCAAGGTAGGGTCTCACTCTGGTGCAGGCTGACCTGGAATTAACTGTGTAGTCTCAGGGTGGCCTCGAACTCATGGCGATCCTCCTACCTCTGCTTCCCAAGTGCTGGGATTAAAGGCGTGCGCCACCACGCCTGGCTTCTTTTTAATTTTTTTTTTTTTTTTTTGGTTTTTCGAGGTAGGGTCTCACTCTGGTCCAGGCTGACCTGGAATTAACTCTGTAGTCTCAGGGTGGCCTCAAACTCATGGTGATCCTCCTACCTCTGCCTCCCAAGTGCTGGGATTAAAGGTGTGCGCCACCACGCCCAGCTCTGCAATCAATTTTTAAGTAGAGGGAAAATGGACTTTTGCAAAAAAAAATATATATATATTAGAAAAGCCTCTTTGAATTTATGCCAGGGTAAATTTCAATTGAGCAATGAATGCATGTTCACCCTTTGGCATCTAGGCGGAAGAGGATAGTACACAATGTGGCTCAACACAAGTTGTAAACTTACTGAAAACTTTATGAGACTATTTTGCAGTTTATATTGCCTAACTTGAAGGTGTGGCTTGTGAGTGTGAATTTTATAGATGAAAACATCAGGTCACACTGTACAAAGGCTGAACACATATCTGTGTCTTTAATCTGAAATTGATGAATAAAAGCACTAATAAACTTGATTACTACATGGTTGTTTGCATGCATAGACATAAAGTAAGGCATTAGGGCTGAGGTGATGGCTCAGCATTGAAAACAACTTGCTGCTTAAGCATGAGTGTCTGAGACCACCCAAGTTTGGTTACCCAATAACCACATAAAAATGGGGGCTTGGTCATTGATGTCTATAACACCAGTCTATGGATGGCAGAGCCTGGAGAGCAACTCGTGCAAACTGACTGAAATGACAACCTAGCTCTGGGTTGAGAGAGAGAGAAAAGAAAAAAGAGAGAGAGAGAAAGACCCTCTCAAGGGAGGATGCAAATAAGCAACAGAGGAAGGCACCAAAAGTTGCTCTCTGGCCTACACAAGAATAAACACAGGGTGGGCACATCTGCACATAGATATACATGAACCACACGTAATACATAATATCACATGGTATTCTACATACATGTGCACCTGAGAAAAATTCCATAAGAGTAATGAAAGTAGGTAAAAGCAACAGAGTTTACTTCCCTAGCATAGTATTAACTTGTAAAACTAGACATGTAAGAAACCAGTTATTCAGATAGGTTGGAAATATGAATAAAAGGATCACATAATGAGGAATGCAAAATGCCCTTGACTATATCAAAATATGTTCTCTAAAAGTGAATATTAACTTCGAGATTTTTTTCCACCTATAACACTAGAGAACATTTTAAAATGACATGACTGCAGGAAAGGCCATTGATAAATTGTTACTCTCTTTATTTGATACTAGGAATGTAAAATAATCAGGGTGTATGAAGGATCATTGGTAACATCTACCAGTATTACATCTGAGTAACAATCCCATTCCCTAGGGAAAAAAAATGCAAAATAAAGCAAAAGAAATACAAGCTCAGCATTATTTGCACAACAGGATGCAGAATTGTCTTCAGGTGTCTTTGCTATAATGTGCAGATACTTGCATTTTACACTATCTTTAAGTTTTGACAGTTTCAAATATGCATACAATGTATCTTGGCCTTATTCCTTCCCAGTTTTACCTTCCTTTATCCCCTCTTCCTCCCACTGAAATCTTTCTTCTTCCTAATTAATTCCCACCATACATTCATGCCTTTTTAGGCACTAGTCACTTTTTTTTTTTTTACCACTACAGCCAAATATGAATTTGCTACCCTATCCATAAAAGAGGCTTCTCTGACCAAACCTGAGAACAGCATTAACCTATATGTGTAAACATATACTTAAAAGGAATTTTACATGTGCATCACATTTACTGGAATAACAGTAGCAATTTCACCACTAGAGCTTATGACTAACCCAGCCATAGTCATTTAACCAGGTTTGCCATGAATCCTTCCCATGAAAGAAGCCTCAAATACAACTAGAAAATGGTTGGCTACCCCCATAACAGCAACACCACTATTGCTACAAGGGACACATTTTGCCTGGTAATTGGCAGGGTCTACAGCTGAGTAAGACATTGTCTTCCGCAGTCTGCATAGTACCTGTCCTGGGGCACTATGGTAACTAGCCAGCAGGGAGGAGGCTTCCAGCTCAATTACAACTTGATTTCTGTATTTCTGTATTTCCTCCAACCTTTGCACATGGTGCCTCTAGTATTAATTTCTTACTATGGGCCTATTTTGAAGAAGTTTTGCTATTTGTTGTTTTCTAATATTTCAAAATTATGAATCAAAATAATTTATAGGGATGGGATTTTGTGCATTAAACTCAAAGATTGAACTTAGCAATCATTTTTGCATATGTTATATTAAATCTGTATTTGTTGCCAAGTGGCCCCACAGGTTAACAAAATTATTTTCATATTTAAAATAATTATTGCAATAACTATGAAAACTACAATAATACATTCTTACTGTATGACAATAAATGAAAACAAAATAAAGTTGCACAAGGAGTTTAATTACATAAGCTCCTTATATAATGTATATGTATGTATATATAATGTATATATATATATTAAAAGTTAAGGCAATATACAAAGAATAAAATACTGTTTTGTGTTTTCTGATTAAATGTATGTTTAGTATTTTCTTTTTCCAAGCATATAAGATGATAAATTTGTATTCTATAAATTATACTGATTGTGAAAAATCCAGGTACATATTAGGATACTTTAGTCTATCCTAATTCCAAGAAGTAGAAAAATATCAATTCATTCTGGAATTGACTGTTACTGGAGCTGGTTTGTGCGGGTAGCCCTGGCTGTGACTTCCATCATAATCACTAAAGATGAGTGGCTGTACTCAGAGTGGCATTCACAGTATGTAAGGATTTATGCCATACTCTCAGTGCTAATTTGGACTACTGTGCTTAGGCTTCATCCACAAACCTGACCAGGCATCTTATTGTATCTGTTTGTATTACAAAATTATATTGCATGCTGTCTCTCTCCTTGCAAATAAATGGAAATATTTTTCAAAGTTATTTCCTGCATGGGCTGCAGGTTACTGAGAAATAAATCTGGAGATGACCTGGAAACCTCCTCCAAGCTGACTAGCTGTCAGAAAGGTCAAAAGAGCTATGCTGTATGCTGTCCCATGGGAGAGAGAAGTCATCAACAGTCCTAAACAGCAGTGGACACTGCATGCCTTAAGATTAGTCAACCAAGCCAAATGTGCCAACTGGTGTAATAGTGACATGTCTGTTATGGGTGAAACCAATGGCTCTGTAATTGAGCTGGAGGCCTACTCCACAGGAGTGAAAACATGACTGGTACTGAAAATCTAGTCAAAGTCTATGGCTGTGGTGGTCATGAACCATGAAGGAGAAACACCTGTTGATGTCTAGATAAATGCATATATTATGCCCACCAAACTGCCCTATAAGCACTTTTTAAAATGTTTATACCCTTATAGTAATTCTACACTCTTTGGCTAGAGAAACTTCTATTTTCAGATGACAGTGATCACTGACTGGGGTGACTCAAAAGTCACCATGGTGCTTAGAAGTGACAGTGACAGTGGAGTGTTTATCATTGAGATGTCACTATCACGCCCTCCAAGATTGAGAGTCCATTGTGATAAAGGTCCTCCCAGTCTGAGAGTTGTGATAAAGGTGAGATATACATCGTGATAAAGGTGAGAGAAAAAATGAAAGAGACAAAGGAAGGGTAGGACTGCTTATATTGCAATCTTCCAGACACAGAATGATTCATGATCTCACAGTGCTTAAAACTACCTACAAAGGACCTTCAAATTAGCAGGGAAAGCAACCCAACTTCTTGTATGAAGTTAGTATCACCCTAACTCCAAAACCAGGCAAAGATTCCACAAGAAAAGAAAACTACTGGCCTATTTCCCTGATGAACTTAGATGCAAAGATACTGAACAAAATTCTTGCAAACTGAATCCAATAACACATCAGAAGCATTATCCACCTTGATCAAGTGGGATTCATCCCAAGAACACAGGAGTGGTTTAACATATGGAAATCTGTCAATCTAATATACCATATAAACAAACTTAACACAAAACCACATGATCATTTCAATAGATGCAGAAAAGGCCTTTGACAAGATACATCACTTCATCATAAAAACATTGGAGAGAATTGGCATGGTTGGTTCATATCTTAACATAATAAAGGCAATATACAAAGCTCCTAAGGCCCAAATAATACTTAATGGAGAGAGACTGGAGGAATTCCCATTGAGATCAGGAACAAGACAGGGTTGTCCACTCTCACCTCTGTTCTTCAATATAGCACTGGAAGTCCTAGCTCAAGCAATAAGACAGGAGAAAGAAATAAAAGGGATACAATTTGGAAAGGGAGAAGTTAAGTTAGTAGTATTCATTGATGACATGATTGTATATGTAAGAGACCTGAGAGGCTCCATCTCAGAGCTCCTGAAGGTGATTAACATGTATAGCAAAGTAGCAGGGTACAAAATCAATGCACAAAATCAGTAGCCTTTCTATATGCAAATGGCAAAGGTATAGAGAAAGAAATAAGGGACATGGTCCCATTTTCAATAGCAACAACAACAACAAAAAATACCTTGGAATAATGTTAACCAAGGAAGTGAAAGATCTATACAATGAAAACATAAAAGCAGTCAAAAAAATTGAGGAATGGGGAGGGAGGATATTACCATGGGATATTTTTTATAATCATGGAAAATGTTAATAAAAATTGAGAAAATAAGAAAAAAAAATACTTGGCAAAATGTAACAGCTATCTTACAATATCAATGGTCAATAATGCAAAAAAATTACCAATGCTGTTGTATTTTAAAAAAAAAGAAATTGAGGAGGACTTGAGAAAATGGAAAGATCAACCATGCTCCTGGATAGGCAGAATTAACATCATGAAGATAGCAATCCTACCAAAGGCAATATACAGATTTAATGCAATTCCAATTAAAATCCCAACAGTATTCTTCACAGAGATAGAAAAAATAATCTTAAATTTCATATGGATAGGCAGAAGGCTTTGCATATCCAAACATATCCTCAGTCAAAGATATACCTCTAGAAGCATCACCATACCTGATCTAAAGCTATATTACAAAGCCATAGTAATAAAAACAGCATGGTACTGGCATAAAAACAGGAGCATAGACCAATGGAATAGACTTGAGGACCTAGACTTTGGGTCAAGCAACTATAGCTACTTGATATTTGACAAAGGCCCTAACAATATAGGCTGGAAAAAAGACAGCATCTTCAACAAATGGTGTTGGACAAACTGGATAACCATAACAGGAAATTGAAACTTAACCCACACATTTCTCCATGCACTACACTCAAGTTCAAATGGATCAAAGACCTCAATATAAGACCAGAAATTTGAATACAACTTGAAGAAAATATAGGAGGTACTTTTCATGAAATAAGAATGGAAAAAGGCTTCCTGAACAAAACCCCAGTAGCTCACAAATTTAAACAGTCACTCAACTAATGGGATCACATGTAGCTGAAGAGTTTTTTTACAGACAGGTATACAGTAAGAAAAGCCAATAGATTACCCACAGAATGGGAGAAAATATTTGCTGGCTATCCACTGACAGAGGCCTAATCTCTAGAATCTACAAAGAACTCAAGGAAAAAAAAAAAAAAAAAAAACCTAAACACACTTACAAAATGGGGCAAACACCTGAGCAGGCAGTTCAAGTTCAGAGAGGAAATAAAAATGACAAATACACACTTAAGAAAATTTTAAACATCCCTAATCATCAGGGAAATGCAAATTAAAACAACTATGAGATTCCACCTTACACCAGTAAGGATAGCAAACATCAAAAAATCAAGTGAAAATAAATGCTGGTGAGGATATGTATAATTAGTAACACTCATCCACTGTTGGTGGGAATGTACAAAGGTACAACCACTTTGGAAAGCAATATGGAGACTCCTGAAAAAGCTGACTATAGAGATACCAACAGACCCAGGTATTCCTTTACTGGGCATCTACTCTAAAACTGTTAAACCACAGGCCAGAGAGATTTGCTCAACCATATTTGTAGCAGCTCAATTCATAATAGCTAAGAGCTGGAATCAACCCAGATGTCTATCACCAGAAGAATGGAAAACTAATCTGTGGTATATCTACACAATGGAATTCTACACAGCAGCAAGAAAAAAGTGACACAATGAAATTTGAGGAAAAATGGTTGAACCTGGAACAAATCGTTCTCAGTGAACTTACCCAATCATGGAAAGAAAATCACCACATAGTCTCACTCATCTATAGCTCCTAACCTGAATCTACCCAAGATGCCTTACATACCCAGCAAGAAGCTTATAGACTAGACAATAGGATGTGTGGAGAGGGTGGGGAGAGCAAGGGAATGGTGGGAAACACTAATCTGGACCCAAACGGCAATGGTACCATAAAATTCTACTTCCTAATAGGCAGACCAAATGGCTGAACCTTCACCAGGCCCTTAAAGGAACACCTGAGCCACAAGACATTGGAGAGGGTATTATGAAGACTGACCTTAATTTTCTACATCTCCTCTCTCTCTATCTTTCTCTCTCTCTCTCTCTTTTCTCTAACTCTTTTATATTAGTTATGTGGCTATCATCCATAATGAGCTTTTGATCAGAGAGACCTACAAGGTTTCCTAAAAGAAAGACAGATTTCTGTCAGAGTACTTGATGACCCATCAAAGATTAGTGATAAGACCCTACTGCTGAAGACACCATATGCAGTTGATATGGAAAATGGAATAAAATCGCTGGAAGCTGGAAGAGAGTCAGTCCCCAGACACTCAGCGTGTCTAGTGACAGAAGGTGCTATATGGGTGACTGGGGGAAAATGACCAATATCTGTCCATGAAAATCATGGTCTAAACTAAGCAGCAAATAACCTGTCATGATGCCCACACAAGTACAATAGTGGCACACAGCCATGATGGGGAACCAACTGCTCTTGATTTGGCTAACTGATCCTCTCAGTGGTATGGGATCCATAGCTGGAGCTGGGAAACAAGTCAGAACCATATCCAAACATAAGCCTTCTCTCCATTATCAAGCTACCATCAATCGCGGGCTACAAGAGGTCCTATACCTATTAAATTCTCTATAAAAAAGTAAGGGTTATCTCATTTGTCTGGTGCTAACTTACGTTCTGTTGGAGAATCTGCTTCTGTTTTTCAGATAGATGTAGATCCTAAGGAGAGAGCTACCCCATCATACCTCAAAAGGGCCCTGGCTGAAACTAAGAAAAATTAGTGAAAAAAGCAAGGGTGCCTTTTTCTTGGTGAAGTGGGTACCAGCACAAGGTGAAGGAGATCAACACAGAGAAAAATCAACTCCTACCAAATCAGATATCCAGAGACACAGAGGCCCCCAACACCTCATCACTGAAGCAGATGAAAAAGGAACCCAACATGGCTCAGGGAAATTTTGCAGAAGTAGGGGTGTAAAAATGTCAGAGCCACATGTTGAGTCATGATATGTAGAGACTTTTATCCTACCCATAACTGTGGGCTAACTCCACAATGCATGGCCCATATACCTCAACAAGGAGGGGCCAGGTGGAGGGGGTAGGATATGGATGAGCCTAACTCATCCATATCAACAAATTGACTGTACTTGCTGAGTACAAAACTAATTAAATAATAAAAAACTATATTTGTTTGTCAAAAGAAATAGGAGGAAAAGATGATGATGACATCAAAACAAAAGAGAGACCGATTGGAATATGTGTGTTTGTGGGGGGGGGGGGATTTGATAGAGGGTAGATCAAGCATTTTGCTCTTCTCCAGTGTGTGTCGGGTGGTTGAAAGGAGAGACCTAACTTAACGTGTAATTGTGATGGCTCTTCTAATATGTAAGAGGAAAGGATTCTATCAAACAAAAGTGGGCATTGGGGACACAGAGAAAATATCACTGACTTGATAACAGTTACCTCTTAATTGTACTTTTTCATAATTTTTAGCTATTCCAGTCTTAAACAGAAATATTTTATTACAATTATATTAAATACTTAATAAATTAAGAGCACTGATAGTAATTAGTAATGAACTTATGCTATAGTTATTAAACTTTCATTTGTCAGTGGTATCAACTTCATCTGCTTTGGTGACACAACTTCAAGGTCTTCAATTCTGAAGCACAGATCCAGGGCCCAGGGTGACTGGATGTGCCTTCAAGTGTTCATGCCTGAGCTGCATCAGCAGGAGTTACAAAAAGGTAGTAGCTTAGGGAAGAAGATAAAATTTGGGGTCCAAACTACAGCTATAATTAATTTTCTTTCTTTCCTAAAAGCTGGAATTTCTAGTTTTCTTCTACTAATACCATAATTTCATGCACAAAATATGGAGCATTTTACACAAATAACAAATAGCATATAGTTACTTATATTTCAGACTTAGAAGATAATGACTCAGTATGAAATAAGTCAGTGTGTTGAATATATCATGGCATAGTCCTCATATTTCCATCACCAACCTGTATACCTAAGGCGGCTGAATACTTTTTCCTCCTCTTTGCCTTTACACTTTCATTCCACAAATGAAGAAATAAGTAACAACCTGCACAGAACACACTGAGTTTTGACTCCTGCTTTAAATAAATTAAACCTTCAAACTGTTTGACATTTGTCTATCTCACATCTCAATAAACATAAGCTGTGGGAAGTAAAATTTTTACCTCAGATGGATTTGAGGATGGTGATTCATGCCATTTCTAGCATAATCTTTATCAGCTTTGGATGAAATTAGCTATTATTGCTTGCTGTGAAGTCAAGGCAATCATCCTGGGAGAGTGACACA
Organism: Jaculus jaculus; assembly: GCF_020740685.1. NCBI lineage: Eukaryota > Metazoa > Chordata > Mammalia > Rodentia > Dipodidae > Jaculus > Jaculus jaculus. Next base: position 137,876,317 of record NC_059104.1, read on the forward strand.
ATATTGCACAGTATGGCATAGGATGCTAGAGTCGGGACTATTCTGCTGGTGATATCAAATGGCAACAAGCTGCAGTGTTCAAAAATTGTTTGGATTAGAAAAACAGTTGTTCAGCCTTCATCGTTGATTCCAAGTTGATTGACACAGAGATCAGGTTTAAGCCTTGAAGCATTCAGAAATCAGAAGGTAAACAGGCTACCTCCCCAAGAGAATTGAGGCATTTTTGCAAACTGTTTCCACATGGTGGATCTTCATTAACATTGCTCAAAATGTAACCCATGTTAGCAGGTGGAAGTGGTTTAGTATAGCATACCTTTTTTTTTTTTTTCAATCAAATGTCAGAAAACAATTTGGAATAACAAATTCCAAAAAGCACAGTAAACATTACCAATGAGAGAGTCAAATATCAGTCATCAGATATCTGAACATTTTCCAATGGGGGCTCAGAGCTTTGCTTGAGTCGTATCACTGGCAAAATGAGACATGTATCCATGCTCTACCAGAGTGAAAATTCAGGTTCTGTGGTTTATATCCCTGTTCTACAGGCAGTGATTACTAAAAAATACTTCATATCATAAAATTGTATTAAAAAGTAGGAAGATTACACTAAAGAACCTGGTAATGTAACTAAATGATCATGTATTGAACAAACTGCAGTTCTAAAGGCAGAAAGACAGAGACAAAATGAATCCATCAGGAGATACATGACATAGATCTATGAGATCACCTTAGATCAGAAATGGAAAAATATATAAATTATGTATAAAATTTGAAGGCTAAATAAAATTTTAAAATGCTAAGCAAATTAATATAGATAAGAAATCTATCTATATTTCTTTGAAAGACATGTTGATTGATATAATCAGTATAATATAAATGGAGGATAGGGAGAAGGCATCAAGACCTGAAAACCTGAATTCAGACCTCTGTGATGCATGTAAAACTTGATTCAGTGGCAAACCTCTGTAATCCAAGCTCTCCTATCAGGAGATGGGAAATTAAGACAGTTGCTCACAGGCCAGCCAACCTGATGTAGGCACTGGGAAACAAGAAGACCCTGCCTCACACAAGGTGGAAAGCATAACCCAACATTTGAGGTTGTCCCAATATCCACATGTGCACTGTGACACATCTGTGCCTATAAACACACATGTGCATGCATGCATGCACACACACATGCACAAGACACACAAAAGATAAAATAAGAACTAAATTGAACCTTAAAAATCATGTTTTGTAGATGAAATAGTGAATATTAAGATATCTAATCTTAAACAAATGTGGATTTTTGTAAAAAAGTTTAAAACAAAATGACAAAGAAGCGTAGTAGGTGAGTAGAAATTAAAGATATAGCATGGAGAGCTGAGAAGATGACTCAGTGGTTAACGTGCCTGACTGTAAACCATAACCACCCAAGTTCAACTACCCAGTACTCATGTAACGCCATGGACACAAAGTGGCACATGTGTCTCCAGTCCGTTGAAACTGCTAGAGGTCCTGGTGTACCCATTATCTTTCTCTTCTAGGCATGGTGGTGCGTGCCTTTAATCACACACTTAGAAGGCTGAGGTAGGAGGATCTCTGTGAGTTCAAGGCCAGCCTGAGATTACATATTGAACTCCAAGTCATCCAAGGGCTAGAGCAAGACTCTACCTTGCAAAACATTATATATATATATATATATATATATATATATATATATATATATATATATATATGTAATATGACATGTAAAATTGGACAAAGAGTTTTATTTATTTTTTTGATTTTTTAATTTGATTTATTTACTTGAAAGAGAGAGAAAAGGGTGGAAGGAGAGAGAGAAAGGGGAGAGAGAGAGAGAGAGAGAGAGAGAGAGAGAGAGAGAGAGAGAGAGAGAGAGAATGGGTATATCAGGGCCTCAAGCCACTGCAAACAAACTCCAGATATATGAACCAACTTGTGTATCTGTCTTTCGTGGGTACTGAGTAGTCAAGCCTGGGTCCTTTGGCTTTACAGGCAAGAGCCTTAATTACTAAGCCATCTCTCCAGCCCAATAACAAGTTTTAACTGCTCTTAAATATTTAATGAAATATGAATGGAATATATCAGGGGTAGAAAGTGCTCACATCCATTCTACTATCTTGCTGACTCTTTTTTTTTTCTTTTGGTTTTTCAAGGTAGGGTCTCACTCTAGCCCAAGGTGACCTAGGATTCACTGTGGAGTCTTAGGATGGCCTCGAACTTACGGCTATCCTCCTACCTCTGCCTCCCGTGTGCTGGGATTAAAGCTGTGCACCACCACGCCCAGCTTGCTTACTCTTTTTCATATTGACTCCTTCATGGCTGATTCTGTCACATTCTTCAGTTAGAAGTAAGTTATTTTTCCTTTCTTGTGGGGAGCTTTAGATGTTTGCAGATGCTGGGAAGGAGGAAAAGGAAGCAGAATGGAGCCAGACATAGTGATGTAATCCCAATATTTGGGAGGCAGTGGCCAGAGGATCAGAGGTTCGAGATTAATCTTAGCTACATACTGATTTTGAGGTCAGTTAAATTTGTTTATTTTATTTTTGAGTGAGAGAGAGAAAGTGGGAGAGTGAGAGGGAGGGAAAGAATGGTAACTGAATTGATTTAGGAAGAAGTTTTGTCATAAAAATTTTAAAACTTTATATTTCTTAATTTTCTGAGTAGTGCCTAATATATATATATATTGCGGTATTTATAAAAATTAGAACCAATTCGCATTTATGGAAATAGAATGAATAGTGAAATAAAATCTAGCCAGAAAACAAATAACTATTTTCTCAACATCTAAGCTGAATAAGCAGAAAGAAAACATACACTCAAAAATAAGGTAGAAAAAGAATAGCTATTTGTTTTACAAAATTAGAATGCAAAGTTTTTAGTGGGTGATAGAGTCATATTTTGAGTATATAAGATGGAGCACATGTCAGTAAAAATTAGACATTAATTGACAAAAGTTTAAAAAGGATGTAAACCAATATAATAAAAGGTTGCATCCTAAATAGCTATTTTCTTAATAGTTATACAAAATTTATAATTGATGTAGGCATAAATGAGAATAGTTTCTGACACAAATGTGTTGTCAATGTGGTACTGACAGGAATGTTTTGATTCATTTCTTTGTGTGTTATACAAATGTGGGAAAATGGGAAGATTATACTTAGATGGATGCTATGTAGCATTGGGGAAAATGGGGTGACTAAAAACCACTAAAAAATGTTGATCAGAAAAATCTAGACATATGAGATCACACTCTGTTTGTCAGTATATGTAAACCAAAGCCATCAAAATTAATTGAAACTACTGATATACCAATGTGCATATCAGTGAACCTGTGATGTGTCTATAAGGAAGCGGGAGGTAGGAAGCAGTCACTAGAAGAAATATGTGGGGTTTCTGATAAGATTTAGTTTTCTATCTCCTGGATGGTGACAAAGGTATGTTCACATGTTTGTTCAATTTGTAAAATGTACTCAAGCTACATTTCACGTAAAATATAATATTCTTTTCTCTGTATATACATATGCCATACATATATTGGTATATAGTATTATTAGTCTACTATGGATATATATATATATATATATATATATATATATATATATACATACACACACATATACACACACACATTAGTAGTACTGTCTACATGTCACTAAAATCAAATACAATAAATTTAACTAGCTTTTAGCATCTGAGTCTAGGAATTATTCAAGGTCTAAACTAAGTGTTACCATCTAGAACAGGGTGAAAATGTCAAAAGTGAGAAAAAGTGACTATTTCCTTGTATTAGGCCACCCCATTTCTTATTCTTACTGTATAATACACTTGATAATTTGTATAGGATATAGGGTCTCCAGATAAAATATGAAAATCCTATTAAATATAAAATTTTATGTAAAGAATAATATAAATATAAACATGTCTTTAGAACATGGGAATTCATTACTACTAATAATGAAAATAGTTAATATCATTGTAAATGTTATGCCATTACACAATGACTCTTCTGTGGTAGAGATAGCATAGTGATGCCATGAAACACAATGAGAAGTATGAGGGCACATTATAAATATTACCAGAGGCAAATTCACAAAGACATTTTAAATTAGTGACATGCTGGGGATAAACTTAATTCTAAGGTATCACATCTTCCTTTTGAGTCCATGTTTATATGTGTAGTAAAAGTTGTGAGACAGGCCTGAGAGCACATTTTATAATCCCAGCACTTGGAAGGCTGAGATCAAGGCACGTTAGAGACAACTGTGGTGTATAGAGTGAGTTATAGGCGAGGCATATTTACATAGGAAGACCCTTCCTCAATCAAAAAGTGTACAAAGTAACAAGACACTTGAGGGAGATACATGCTTCATTCAAACCTATAATTACTTCTGGAATGGCAATGATTGATAAGTGTAGGCTTGGTTCTGGGGGTTTTGACATAAAGGACACTTGAACATTATTTGCAAAAAAAAAAAAAAATGAATTACATGTTACTTAGCAAAAGCACAGGTAAGCCAAAGCAATAGATTCATAAAGATATGTTTGTACAGGAAGCCTTACAATATTACATGAACGTATAGTAACAAAGCGGGGTTTGAAAGAGTGATTTCTAACAAAGTGTATAGTGAAGCCATAATCAGAACAGTCTTACTTCCCATCATGTCACTATCTGTACTTTACATCTCAGGGTGAGAAAATTAGGATATGGCCCATAAAATAATGCACTACACTGATTGTTTCTTATAAACTAAAGATTAACAAGGACAGTTGAGTCCTCCAATGTGTAGTTTTCCCCTATATTTTGGTGGCTATAGAAACTAGGGATGGAAAGATGACTTAGTAGTTAAGGCATTTGCCTGCAAAGCCAAAGGACCCAGATTCGCTTCCCCAGGACCTACATAAGTGGCTCATGTATCTGGAGTTAATTTGCAGACCCTGAAGGGTCTGGCATGCCTATTCTCTCTCTTTCTTTCTCTCTGCCAATAAAAGGCCACTATTTAAAAGAAAGAATAGGGCTGGAGAGATGGCTTAGGGTTAAACGCTTGCCTGTGAAACCTAAGGACCCCGGTTCGAGGCTCAGTTCCCCAGGTCCCACGTTAGCCAGATGCACAAGGGGGCGCACGCGTCTGGAGTTTGTTTGCAGAGGCTGGAAGCCCTGGCGCCCCATTCTTTCTCTCTCCCTCTATCTGTCCTTCTCTCTGTGTCTGTCACTCTCAAATAAATAAATAAATAAAAATTAAAAAAAATAAAAAATAAAAAATAAAAGAAAGAATAAAGAAAATAAATATAAATAAATATTATAAAATTTATAAATATTATATTATTTATAAATAAATATAAATATAAATAAAAAATAATAAAGTTAAATACATTAATGCAAACCTATGGCAGTTGTATATCACTTAATATTTGTAATTATAAGTAGTGCTTTACAGTAGTAATCTATTTAGATAATTTAATTTTAATATATTCTAGAAAGTGATATTGAAATTAGTTTTACTTTCTCCATTCAAAAAGATTAGAACATTTCCCCTCAATTAATTATTCCTTTCAAGAGAAAACAAAGAAAGACAAAAACCAATGTAGAACTCACCAGAATGGGAGCATTACAGTTTGTCTTGATTTAAGACCATGGGTTCGTGACAGCCTGCTGTTGTTGGTGGACAGCCTGGCAAAGTTGAGGGATATAAACATCTTGGTAGAGTTGCTTGATCTTTTCCTATAACTAAAGAAATGTACTAATGTTTGAGTATTGATTATTCTCTAAAGAATAAGCTTATCTATATGAAATCAAATGAAGTAAAATTATATAGATAATATTATACAAATTATCCCTGATTGGCCAAGAAAACACATTTTAATAGATAATTCATAATAAAAGTGACTAAAGAGAACACAATATTTGAAGAAATCATCTGCTTAATTTAGAATTCTAGAGGAAGTAATCTTTCACTTGTTGAGAATGAGAATGAATGTTTGCAGCATGTGACCTTAAGGTAACAATCCTCTTTGCTACTGAAAAGAGAAATTTACTAATTTTCCAGCCATGTGATTAAAGGGTTATCTCAAGTAAATCAAGTTAAATTTAAAATATTTTTTTCTGATGCTTTAAGTCTACTAAATTTAATTGATTCTTCATTTTTATGTAAAGATACCACTGTACTTATTTATAAGGTAGTATTCATATATGGTGGTATTAATAGTTAAAAGTAATTATTGTAAATTTGGTGTTGAATATTTTCTGAGAAGAAATGATGTGGCTATTTGGAAGAGAAAGATTTGTAAAATGTATTATTTTACTGAAGTAATAAATTGTATGGAAAACTTAAAAAAACAAACAAACTAGGGGTCGAGAGATGGCCAGGAGTTAAGTGAGCTTTCTGCTCAATCATGAGGATTTGAAGGACTCTCAGACACCAGAGTTCAAATCTGCAGCTCTCATGTAAGCAGCTGGGCATAGCCATAAGCACCTATATCTCTGTCCCAGAAGGAAACAAAGTTATAAGAATTGTCCAACCTAGGATGCTCCAAAATCAGGAAAGACTGGTAGAACAGCTATGAATCTGGACACCAGATGTTTCAATCAGACCATTATAAGTGAGTCTCCCTATTGCAGGCAAGAATATGGTTCACCACACCACACCACACCTCACTCCCTCACATATCTTCCCTAGAAAACCTAGAAGCCAGGTGAGAATGAATTATCACCATTCAAAAGTCAAGCATACAAGAAAGAGAAGATTTACACAGTGTGTCAACTGTAGAAAAGCAAGATAAATGCAAATTATTTATTGATAAACCATCTTGATCCAGTGCCAGTGTTATAAATAAGCAGGAAGGGAAAGGTTCAAATTCTAAAAGAACAAGCATGATGGCTTGGAGAGCCATCACTTCCCCCTTGAATTATGAACATGGACTGGATTGTCTCTTATCCTTTCTTTCACATACAATTTATTGACTGTCCACCATGGAGTGATGGAGACTCTGTTTGGGATCCTGTAATGAGCAAATTACAGATAAGCACATCCCCACCTTCCTTAAACTGCTAGTAATGATACCATGTTTCAAGTACATAGGAACTGTTAGTAATTCTGACGCAATTATAATGAAGCAGGCTGGTGTGCTGCAATAACAGGAAACCCCATAGTGAAAATTTAAAATATTTTTGCTTAAGGTATCAAAATGAGAAGAGAAAAAGCCATGTCTCAGAGGACTTCAGCTGAGTGTTTTTTTTCTTCCTGAAGTTTTATTATTTATTTGCAAGCAGAGGGAGAGAGAGAGAGAGAGAGAGAGAGAGAGAGAGAGAGAGCATGTCAGGGCCTCTAGCCACTGCAAGTGAACTCCAGACTCAAGTGCCCCTTGTGCATCTGGCTTACGTGGGTCCTGGGGAATCAAACATGGGGCCTTTGGCTTTACAGGCAAACGCCTTAACCACTAAGCCATCTTTCCAGCCACTGAAAGATAGCTTTTTTTTTTTAATGTAATCCACTGTTCACATGGATATAACTATATAACTTAGCACACTGGGATCCTAGATATCAGTAATTTAAAAGAATACTATTCCATCTAAAAGGAAAATACCCAACAATTTACTTCTCTGTGCTTAGTTAGATCCTCCAAACATTAAAATATGACTTGAAGGGTTATTAGGAAATCCAACAAGTGATACTGCATGTCAAATTACTATGAAAAACTTAAAGGAGTATAAAAACCCATCACATTATTTTGAAGGTGCAAGTTTTGTTCTTAAATACTTTATTTTTAAATATATACTTTCACTAGTCTGTGGGTTATACACATAAATATAACTACAGGAAGAAAGATTTATAAAAGGAAGCAGTTACTTAATTTTTTAAAACTTACTAGCTGCAGCAAAACCTCTCTTAAGATGAGGTATCACTTCACCACCAGCTGTGCACTTACATTTAAAAGGACTTTATCTGCCCAGATGATTGTGGTTACATAAGACATCTCGTGTTTAATGTTTATTTATGGGATCTTGGCAAATTCTCATGGAATCATTTTAATGCCAACTCAAAATTGTTGAACCAATTGCATAATTTACTGGCATGAACAGGAAAATATCCTATCCAAATTACATTTTCTTAGCATGAAATATATATTTTTAAATCTCTAAAAGCACTAGACTGATTTTATGAAGAACACTAAAACTTCCTCTCACAAGAAAACCACTACCACATATATCATCCACCAATTTCTGATCCTATACTCCTGCAAAAGTATACTGACAAGGGGCATTATGAGGTAGTGCAAGTGTTTGGTGGTTCAAACTCCCCCGTTGCTCCCTCCACAGAATGTTTATGATGTCTGAGTTAGAGGAGATATATGCACCTTCTGGTGACAGAGCAGGTGTTTCCCTGCTGAGCCAGGATACCTTACTCTGATCTTCAACTCTATAAAAGTGCATATAGAATTTCCTTCTTTTGCAACATACCAGCAGCTCTTAAAAATTACTTTTCCACAGTAATCTTAGATTTTTGTACTAGGTAAATAGGAATGAGAGTTCTAGGGTATCTTTGTGACTTAGAGTACACACAATTAATAGAATCATTAATGTAAGGTGAAATTTCAATCATCTCTTCCTGTTACATGAAAGGGCTCTGAATGTTTACTAGGTAAAAGATGAGTGCAGTCACTTGCTGGTTTATTTAATGCATATTGAGTGCCTCCTAAGTGCTTTGGGTCAGGTCCTGAGGGACTGGAAGATAAATGGAAATGAATAAGTAGGAAATAGTGTCCCCAAACAAGCATATCATTAATAAAAATGTGCCATTGGAATGTAACACCTTTGCATTTGATATAATTGTGACAGGGAATGACCTCCATAATATTTTTGCTTCTGATGTCATAAATTTCTACTATAGGAAAATACTTTATGGGTTGGAGGTATTTTTCAAGTCTGTGGAAAGTGTACAGACTCAGGAGGGGGCTCCTTCCCTGTGCTTCCAAAAGGTGCAGCACCGTCCCCACCCTTGCAAATTACGTTCATAAGAAGTCGTCTCTCTAGCCCTATACAAGCAAGGCCTAATTCGTTTGAAGCTTCAATTAGTATTTGTCTTGATGAGTATTTGACATACTATTACTAAACTAATTCCCCTGCCAGGTCTTTGGGAGATTTCTACCCAGTGCCAAACAGTCTGTTAAAATCTTGCTTCACAACGCTGTGCATTCCAACCTGGAGAATACTAGCAGCTGCTTCCCATGGCTGAGGAGAAGGAGTAGCCTTCTGTGTCCCGGCTGGAGTCTTATGTTGTTTGCATGCATCCCAAAGCCCTCCCATTAGTCCTGTATCCAGTTATTTTCAGAAATCTTAACCTATCTGTAGAATACTAACAGCTTCCTACTCACTTTCACAGAAATCATCTAACAGCTTCCTACTCACTTTCACAGAAATCATTTCATTGGAGACTCCTTTGGTCTAGTGAAACTTACTAATGTAGCTGTTGTAATCTTCATTTATAAGCTGAAAGAACTTACACTTTTGATTATTGAAATCCATGTCCATTAAAACAGCTGAAACTCAGTATCTTGCTTTGAGATCTGAGCTCTAAGGTCCTTCCAGTCTACCACATGACTTAGGGCTACTGTTAAAATGCTGGTTAATCTGTATGTGTTTCCTTGAGATCTGGGCTAAAGGTTGAACACAACAAAATGTTTCAGAGTGTGAGATTTGAATCATTGTTCTATCACAACAAATTCCAAATAGGAATGTATAACATAAGAAATTATATGGATGTATATATATATATATATATATCCATATAATTATATATATAATTATTAATAATAATTTAATAACTCAGGTCTCCATATTATATATATATAATTATATATTACATATATTAGATATATATACATATATATACATATATATATATATATATATATATATATATATATATATATATATATATATATATATTATACTGTTGACGATTATATTAGTGACAATGATATCACTGTATTTCTATTTGGTCATCATCCACATTGCCTCTTCAGTCTGTGGATGTTTAAACAGAGCCAAAAAGCCTTCTAGTATCCATGAAATGTAATGGGGAGAAACATGATGACTTCTGAAATAGTCACTTCACTTTGATTTGATAGAACAAATTCAAATAGAATTTGGAAATCTATTTTGATTTGGTGGTTAATTGGTTGCTTTACAACTCATATCTTATTACATTTTCCTATCCAGTATTGAAAATTCACAGATACATAAATTTCAACTATTTTAATGAAATATTTATAGCTTCTTTTTTATCTCTTTGTGGGATCATGGTGCATTTATTTTATCTGCAAAGGAAAAGATGAAATGATTATCTTGAAGGTCCTCCAATCTTTATATGTATGTGACCATTGTCAAACGTTACTCTGTCTCAGAATATCCATATAAATTTTCTTATAGACTAACAAATTATGTATACTATTGTCAAATATCAATCATCCAGAAAATCTTGCTTAACATACAACATAGAACATCTACATGAGTGAAAGAAAATAATCGACCCTGATATTATAAATAATTTAATAATAATTTATTTATAATATATTTAGAATATATATATATGTATATGATATACATAGAGTATTTTACTGCCATTATTATTTTAAGTAATTTAGCTCATGACAAGTTAAGCAAATGATTGCTAAGTAACCTCTGATTAGTTTTTAAAATGGATTCAGGGTTAGAAAGTGTCTTTCTCTTGAAATATTAATGTTATATAAATATAATGCATATGAATCTGTTTCATTGTTTATTTACAGTATTTTTCTGGGATTTTCATTTTTACATTTTCATCTCTTGAGATGACTTCTTTAATCTTAATCTTTAATTTCTTAATTCATTTCTGGGTTTCAAATCTTCCAAAAAATGAGCCATATTTATTATTGCTATTTATTACATTATGCTAATACTGGGTTTTATCCAATAGGGGAACAAAGTCATGATACCATTTTTGTAAACAGTAAGTGAAAGCAAAGAAATAATAGCAACAACTCATAGCAAATAACATTACAAACTCACCTTGTCAAAGCAAATTTCTAGCCGAATTTAATAACTCAGGTCTCAGTAAACACCATAGATGTACAAACACATAGCAGGAAATAGTCACATAAGTTTCTTTTTGACAAAAGGCTATATAATACAAGTTGAAAACTATAACCTATAAAAATAATTTACCCTGAATTTATCTGGCTAATATAGAAGAATGCTAAATAAAGATAAAACATATTTTGTAATTTGTGTATTTCCAGAAGTTTCCTGTGAAAGGAACTACTCTAAACTGATGACAGGTAAAAATGACACATCAAGAATATGCACAGCTTCATTAGGAAAAGTGGTTATGCAAATATACCCAAAAGTGTACCAATACTCCATCTTCATTTCAAAGCTTATTGTACACATTTCCAGGTAAGTATGACTTGTAATAATTGGCCAAATGTGGATGAGAGCTCTACTATAAATTCGCAAAGAAGGATGTGAGCAGTTTCCTGTACCTTTGGAAGTGCCTGCCATGTTATTTTTATGCCACCAGGCTTCTCTCGACTATTGTTAGCAATTCATGATAGCATTTTTCCACTTCACCATATTCATAAACCACAATGCATTTTGGTGCCAGGTAGAAGGAATTCCAATCCAAAGTTCCAAGTTGGATTTATTTTTTTTTCTGGCCAGGCCAATAAACAAAATAATCTAATCATTTAAGAAGGGGATCTTTTGGATCTGTTCCTTTTAAGAGTGCAGTATATATGATAATGACTTCATTGTCATCAAATAGAATACAATTAATTTTATTTTTTAGTATGTTATCAGCAAGCAAACCACCAGTATTAGCTCGATACCATCTGGGAGTGACAGTTTCCTTATTACAAAATATGTAAAAATATGGATTCCCTTAAGGAATCTGTTGCATTGCATCTGCTCAGATTTTGTTATATGCTAATGGTTTTAACCCAGCATATGAAGCATGCAAAAAAAAAAAAACCTGAAAATTTCAGCTAAATTACTTGTTTCACATTTAAAGTGTCTCAAAGATGGAGAAAGCTGCATATGTGCCTTTAGCTACAGGGGATTGAGCAGAAACAAAGAAGGAGGAAGAGACTGTTTCTCTTCCTACCTGAGTTTTAGTCACCCTCATCCTTGTCTCCAGAGAGAGTCTGACTGCCCACACAATTACAGCTACTTGATATGTGAGAGAGGTGCACAGAATAGAGCTATGCAGTGCTAAATCCCAAATGAGCACTGTTGATAACAAAGAGATTGTGACTGATAAGACAATTATTATCCTTATAGCTCTGTGTTCATAATATATTAAACAATCACGGTGATTAAAACGAGCTATTATAATTATGAAACCATTCTCTGAGACAGTGCTTCTTTTCTTTCCATCATTGGCCTCTCTGCATTTTCTCACCTTTACTTTACTTGAATGTGGAAAATTCATTGGAATGAATTCTCTCTATTGACTAAAAGGAGTGCTTGGGCTAGTGCCAAAAACATGTAGCAGATTTCAAATTCTGGCCTCTGAGTATCAACCATTTTGGGGAAGGACCTGTTTGTGAAAGAGATCACAGTGACATACCAAATAAGGTTTATAAACTAATTTTAGGGAAGAAATTTTATGTCAGATTGTTGCTTTTCCTGTTTTGTTCTGAGGAGCTATTACTTTAAGGTAGCAGCACTTGCACATGTGTGAAACAAATTGGTATGAATTGCTTTTCCATACATATAAGTCCTCAGGGTTCAAATATGAAATATGCTTGGCAGTATCATCCGCAAAGCACTATCATTGCTTTGTAACATATGTATATATTTAATTGATATTTTCTTGTTGTGATTACACAATAGGCATGGTGCTGCTTTGTAGGAAACTACATAGATGTCGACATAAACATAGACATATATGATTCATGATATTTCTCCAGCATTGGTTATATACATATATACATAGGTATGTATGTATCTATATTACAAGGAATAGACATTTTTATTATATTGTTAATTCTATTAAACAAGGTGATGATTTTATAAATAAGTATCATTTATATCTTGTTAAATGTATATTTTGTCATTATTATAAGCTCCATGGAATGGACCTCTTAGGGATGGTACTGATGAAACACCCAAGAAGTAAACAAATCTCCAGACTGAAAAACTGCTTATAAGGTCTATTTATACTTTAAAATTACTAGCTAAAAGCATAAGTACATTTATTTCTTCACTGCCAACTATGGAACTTTCTTTCTTTGTGCCCTCGCAAGTAGTTGCCTCATGGTACCAGCTTTGACTGTTGGGATTATATTAATTGACCTACATTTACCAATACTTGCACAGATAAATATAAGAGGAAATAGTGCTGTATGGTATAATGCATAGACTAGTATTGCTATTATTCCCTTCCCAAGAAGAGAGTTTTCCTGCATTATGGACATAACTGCTAAAATGGTAAGGGCTGACATTTAGTTGGAATTTAAATATAAAATCAACTCCTACCAAATCAGAGAGAAGAGCCTCAGGCCTCCAACACCTCATCACTGAAGCAGACCAAAAAATAACCCATCATGGCTCAGGGAAATTTTGTGGAAGAGGGGGTGGAAAGAATGTCAGAGCCACATGTTGGGTCAGGATATGCAGAGACATTTATCGTATCAGTAACTGTGGGCTAACTCCACAATGCATGACCCGTATACCTCAACAAGCAGGGGCCAATGGGGAGGGGGTAGGTCACGGATGAGCCTAATGATGGTACCAAACTGCCTGTATTTGCTGAATAGAAAACTAATAAAAAAAAAGTTGCACTGTTTTACACACACACAAAAAAATTGCAGACCATCAGATAAAGTAATAATTATTCAGAAGTATCTGTATGGGTGTAAGGGAGGATCACAGACATCTACCAACAAAGCAGCAAGGATATTCCTTTGGCTCTATTTGGGTCAGCATACAATTCAAGGTGACAAACCCTTCCTTAAGGACATTGACTGAACATTCATTCTCTTAAGGAAAAATGGTCACCTGCAAACATTTCATAAATAGCAACACTGAAACAAATTTCTTAAGTTTCTTTCATGTTACTTTGACTTATTTAGGATTTATGCATTATAGAACATTTTGCTGAATTACTTAATGTTCACATCCAGTGATTATAATAACTACCTGGAATCAGTCTCCCTTGCCTTTTGTTGAGAATTGGAGAATTAAAGAAAAGTCTTCTGATTCAATTATTACTTAAATCCAAATATCTATATGAATGCATCTGCTCCGGATGATGACAGGGCAAGGGGACTTTGTTGAGTTTTTAAACCATTTCTTTTTGTACTATTTGTATATTTATTACAAAAGGGAAATCTGATCAAGGTCAGTAGATGACCATTCATGATTCCATATGGTAGTCTTCTTCACAGTATTCATTTTATATCATCCCTTAAAGAGATACTGCTTAGGACTTCAAATATTATACATCACCTTTCATCATATGCCATTCAAGGTTAATGTACTTTTACTGCTCTTACTTAATGTGTTCTGTTTGAGAAACTCCCTTGAATTTTCTTTTGCTCTGTCCTCACCTTGTATGCCAAAGTGCTAAAAAGGTCCAGCATTTTTACTGTGTGGCTCTACCATGTTAATAATCTGTTCTGTTGACTTTAGATGTATGCTAATTGATAGGGATCAGGAAGGAGAATTACCATCCAGCTTTTTAAAAGCTAAGGATTTTTGATGTTACTGCTTGGTGCCTATGTGAAAATAGGGCCAAAGGGGAGTTTGTAATGGATCTCCATGAAATCAGAGTTAGAATACTCTTCCAGTATGTTCTGATGAGGTATTCACTAACAGATTTAAGTGGTACTTAATGTTGTTCCTCAGCATGCTGTCAGTAGACTTTAAATAAAATTGACCTCGAGTGTAGCTTTGAACTTGGTGAGTCAGGGGAGCTTAGGAGAACTTTACTGATGAGCTTGCAAATGGTAGTTCAAGTTTGTAAAGATATTATTAAAAACACAGCAGCAAGGTACCTGTAAAGTCCCCTATTAAATAATTCAAGAGATGAAACATTACTTTTCTCTCCATCTCATGATGGTATATCCCTATAGATGCCAAAGCCTTTTGTATTTAAAATTTATTACTGTACTTGTAATGAAAATGTATTCATATGGTACTATAGCTTTATTTTTTTGAAAAAGTGTTTTAAAAATGAGCAGAGTGAGTCACCAAGAAAGTTTAAAAGTCCCCCAAATAATTTCCTTTAATGTGTAATGTCCATTTGGAAGTTCATTAGAGTCACTTATGTGATTTCCACTGTTGAGGAAGAGTACTTCACATTTTGTTTGAAAAATCACCATAATCAATCTAGTGGGTTCAGGAGAAAGGAGGGAAGGGGTGTTGGCTTTAGCATATGATCCTGGTTTGGCCATACGATGGTTAGTAGTTAGAGACATTATACAGCATTCATTCAATGAGTTAATCTTTCTCTTTCTGGGCACAGAAAGAACAAGTAGCACAGAAAAGGTTTTCTTTTCATGAAGGCACAAATTGACAGGTTATCAGTTAATTCTATTGGTCTTACCTTAGTGTGTAATCCTTTGGCAAAATATGAAATCAGCATTAAAAAATGTAGATTCTCACAATAGAGATGGAACTCTAAACATCTTGGTTCTTAACAAAATTTTCTTAGGAGCATTTCATTTATATAATTCTAAACAATCTGTTTCTTATGCCAGATTGGTTTCTGTTGCTTGCAAGGACTTTCATCATGACTACCAAAGCAAGTCATTCCCTTTCTATCATTCTAGCTCCAATTTTTCAGAACGAAATCCAGTCTTCACTTCCTTCTTTACAAAACTCTGTTCATATCTTTCTCAATCCTACTTATTCCATTCTCATTCATCATGTGTCCTCCAACAATAAATAGATATTTAGCCATGGGTCACCCTATATCATAGTACATCAGTGATGTTTAATTTAGATGTCAACTGAATCAGAGTTACTAGGACATAAGAAATACACCTCCAGGCTTGGTCTATGACAGAACTTCTGGAGAAGTTTGAGGGACAAAAGCCCTGTTAGAAGGTAAGAGACACCACACCATGAGACGGAATCCCAGACTGAATAACAAGGAGAGCATGATGGCATGCCAGCATTTCCCCTGCTCTGCTTCCTGGCTGTGTGCAGGGTAAATAGCTGCCTCATGTTCCTACTGCTACTCCTTCTGCATCATGATAGATTGTGCCTCAAACTATGAGCTGAAGCCAATCCCTCCTTCATTAAGTTGTTTTCATTGATGTTTTGTGACAGGAAGAAAAAAACTGTAATGAAGGAATCCTCTCTGGCTGATTGATACTTCAGAGATACCATGGAAAAACTGACCTCCTCTTGACATCTTTATCTATGACAGCAGTCTGTTCTTTCCACTTCTCTAAACGGGTAACACTAACTGTAGAATATAATGGGCTGGTAGGTATATATACTAACATTCTCCAAGTCAAGATTTCATGTAATTATTATTTTTGTTGATATTATTACTGGTCTACTGAAATAGCAAATGGGAATGTTGATTACAGCTGGATTTAAAACTTCAAGTCATCCATTCCATAGAATAGCTCTGTTTATTTTAATTTTACATGTAAAGGCCATCAACAAATATCAAATTAATAAAAAGATAAAGTAAAGGTAAGAATCTGCATTCATCTTGTTGTGCTATATGACTATATCTTATCTATTGAACTAACTTGCATGACTCCTCAGTAATATTTACTGAATTTTGATGAAGTTAATATCTGAAGCCCTTAGCACAATTTACACAAATGTTTATTCTTTCCATTTTTGCCCCTATCTTTTCCTCTTTTATCCACATTAACTGTACTGCTTGCTTCAGTTGGAAAAAGCCAGCCATACTTCTGCCCATAATACATACATGCACATGAATCATAAACATATACATCTAGAGAGATTGTTATTCATTTATTTGTGGTGCTGAGGCATAACCATAGGTCTTGCTCATATGGTCTTAGTACATGCTATTTCTTTGGTTGAATGTACTTTCTACATCATTCTGTCCACCACCTTCTCAAATATGTGGTTAAATGTTTCCAACTCTCCTATTTCTGATCCATTTATTTTTCTCCATAGGACTTTCCATATAAACACACACAAGAGAAAGGTTGCTTCATAGTAACCCTTTCACACTCGTTAAAAAGTAGTTTTAGCATTTCTGTCACAACCTTTTTATTGTTTAAGTCTCTTTTCAAGTAATTATCATATTAAGAAAAATGATATGATGTTTTTATAGATATCAATAAATGTCCTTTATATTTTAAAAGAGAAGACAACCAGACCTCAGTTTCTTTAAAATTTACAGAAATATTTATATTTAAAGGGGAAGGTGGGGGGAGGGTATTAACATGGGATTTTTTTTATTATCATGGAAAATGTTAATAAAAATTGAGAAAAAAATAAGACACCAAAAATAAAAATATACAAGACAAAAAAAAAAAAAAGAAACTAGTATATGGTAAAGCCATTTCAGCAGAGAGAGAAAAAAGTAAAAATATACAGTATAGGGGCTGGAGAGATGGCTTAATGGTTAAGGCACTCACCTTCAAAGCCTAAGGACCCAGGTTCAATTCCCCAGTATCCATGCAAACCAGATGCACAAGGTGGCACATGCATCTGGAGTTTGTTTGCAATGGCTGGAGGCCCTGGCGTGCCCATTCTCTCTTTCTATCTGCTTCTTTCTCTCTCCCCTTCTCTCTCTCATAAATAAATAAATAAAGAAAATATCAAAAAATATATACAGTGTACTCTGGAGGCAGAGGTAGAAGGATTGCCATAAGTTTGAGGCCACCCTGAGACGACATAGTAAATTCCAGGTCAGCCTGAGTTACAGTGAGCATTTACCTCAAAACAACAAGAACAACAACTATATATATATGTATATATAGTATAGTAGTTGGTGCTGCGATAACTGACTCATTTGAAAAAGCATGAGTTGAAGATGAATGCCTGTCTGATTCCTTACACTGAACAGATTCCAAACTGACCATGTTTATCAGCTTTCTGTTATTGTAACCAACACCTGATGTAAACAGCTTATTCACAGAAAAAAAATATCTTGACTCACAAAAAAAGAAATATTTATATTATCTGTAGAAAACTCAAATTTTTGGACAAAACATATTAGTTATGTAAAAGAACATTCTTTATCATTTGGCATATATACATTTGAACACTTGGACAGTTTCCATTTGCCAATGAAGATATTGTCTTGAATGTGTAACCTCACATGTATTGTTTGTCATTGAATGCATCAAAAAGCTAGTCAAAGATGCATAGAAACAGAATGGTTGATGTCTAGCCTCTTCTCTAATCACTCCCCTACTGAGCACCACTACCAGCTTCAGTTAAAGACAGAAATCAGGAAATCATGTTTAATACTTCCTTTTGTTACTTCTTCCCTGCTTACAAGCAACAAGTACTATTTACTTACATTGCCACAATACAGCTTGCATCTTCCCATTCTTTCTATTGCTACCGTTGTAATTGAAATTATATTTCCTATTAGCTACTAAAATATTCTTCTAACAGTTCTCCATTTTTTTTCTTGCTTTCCCTTGATTATTAAATCATTTAATGGCCATTGATAATCAACATGTAATCCATATCTTCATTGTTCGTAAAGCACAGTAGTAATGTTTCCACAATAAAAATAATAAAATTTTAAACTACAAGGAAGTAAATATTTTTAAAAATGTTTAAGGTCTTAAAAATTGTGATTACAAATTGAGAACACCAAATGGGTCAGTATAATTAAAAATAGAGTACTCAGGGTAATTCTGGATATAAAAGTTAGAATTTGATAATAATAACAGCAACAACTATAGCAGCAGCAGTAAAATACTCAAGTCACCAATGTCTAGAGCAGAATGAGTGAAAGGAGTTCTAGAAAGGGAGAGCAGAAGCCATGGAACGGAGGGAGTGTTTCAGATGTTTCAGTGGGACTAGACTGCCGTGAGTCTTTAGTTTTCCTCTCATGAGGATGGAAAGCAATCAGAACTTTCAAATACAAGAGTACTGTCATCTTTCATAATTAAAATACCTTGCTGGCCTATTATTTTAAGAATAGATTTTAAGAAGATTCCAAGGAGAATGATGGGGTGAGCAAACCAAACATGATGCTGGATACGGCCAGTAGGAGGCCAATGAACATAGGAAGACCTCACTGGACTCGACTGCTTTATAAAAGACGTGTAATCCACCATAATTTCCTGCTGGCTGAAAGGATGAGGCAAAATAATTATGATCAATGGCATAGGCCTGAGTGATGGAAGGACAGATTTGTTACTAGAGTGATAGAAAGGACTGATGGTGGAACACTTTTAGGAAAAAAAGATTTTGACTAAGTCTTTTTTTAAATTTTATGAATTATATAATTTTTTTTTTACACAAAGTTCATTTTAGGTAATGTTGCTAACTCATTGTCATGGTCAAAATAGTAGTTGTGATCCTATCTCTTTTTCTGTTGTAGTTTTATGTCATAGTTTAGAAAGAAGGATAATTATATCTAGTAACATAAATAAATACCCAAGTAGAAAATCTTTCCAGATTTTTACTTTTACAGTAGCAGAAATGTAAATTCATTTGACAATGCAGAAGGAAAATTTGATTGGTTTTGTGAGTCAAGCAGGATTTGTAAAAGAAATGGTATTTACCTGATATATAAATGATAAACAGCAGTTAGAGAAATGGCATTTTCTTGAGAGATAAGTGATAAGCAGCAGTTATCTGAGCAAAGAAGAGGGAAAGATCATCTCAGGTACAAAATATGACCTGTGCAAACACGCTGATGGAGCAAACTTGTGTGTACCTGAAGAAAGGAAAGTGATACTGGTTGACAGTAGCTGAGTTATTGTTGCATCTTTTATGAGGGATAAGATCATAAAACTAGGGCTTTGTGGGGCTGGAGAGATTGTGTAGTGGTTAAGCGCTTGCCTGTGAAGCCTAAGGACCCCAGTTCGAGGCTCGATTCCCTAGGACCCACATTAGCCAGATGCACAAGGGGGCGCACGCGTCTGGAGTTCGTTTGCAGTGGCTGGAGGCCCTGGCGCACCCATTCTCTCTCTCTCTCTCTCTCTTTCTGCCTCTTTCTCTCTCTGTCACTCTCAAATAAATAAATAAAAATCCTTAAAAAAAAAAAAACAAAAACTAGGGCTTTGTGTACTGGTTGTACCTTGTGGCTTTATCCAGAGTTAATAGAGTTAATAGCTTCTGAAGGGATTTGAACAGAGCATTGACATGATCAATTTTGCATTTGGGTAAGATTTTTCATATAGTAACTCTATTGTTTCTTATAGCATACTATGAGACACTGTGTACAGATTCAGGAAGGCAGCCTTGTGCAGTGTGCATTCTTCTTTTTTAAATTGTTATTACTTATTGACAATTTCTATACTTACAGACAATAAACCATGATAGTTCCCTCCTCTCCCCCACTTTCTCCTTTACAACTCTGCTCTCCATCATGTCCTCTCCCTCTCTCCATTAGTCTGTCTTTTAATTCGATGTAATCATCTTTATCTCCTATTATGAGGGTCTTGTGTAGGTATTGAGAGGCACTGTGAGGTCTTGGGTATTGAGGCCAATTTCTGTCTGGACAGTTGCATTGTAAAGATGGTACCGTTACTTTGGCTCTTACATTCTTTCTACCACCTATTCTGCAATGGATCCTGAGCCTTGGAGGGTGTGACAGAGATGTTTCAGTGCTAAACACTCCTCCTTCCCTTCTTCTCAGCACTATGTTGCCTTTTTGGTCATCCCAGTGGTCATAACCATCTGAAAAGAGAAGCTTCTGTAACCAGAAGTGAGAATAGCATTAATATATGAATATGAACATTAAATGTAGTACCTTCAGGGAAGTCTGTGAGAAAATTTATACACATATCCAGACAAGAGCAGGATTTATACACCTAAGGCTCATAACCTCCCCTGCCATAGGCTTTTGATTAGGTTTTCAGTACCAGGCTTGTATTACTTCCCATAGAGTGGGCCTTCAGTCCAATTAGAGAGCAGTTGGTTTCCCCCAGAACAGATATGCCACTATTGCACTCCTTTAGTCATTTGGCCTGTCTGGTCAAACTTGAGGCTTCCAGTACCCACTGTTTTCACTGCTGATGATGTCTGTCTTCCATAAGACTTCATAAAATGAAGCTTTTTCCAGCTTTCAGTTGGCTGGTCTATAGGGAGAAGTTTGTCTGCTCAGTGCCAGCTTGATTTCTCAGTGATTTTGCCATGGAGGCATGTAAATTTTTCAGCAATAGGGTCTTACCTTCTGTTTCTCAAGGGAAACCAAGGGCCTTGGAAATAGTCTGTATTGTATTGGAGGAAACTAGGACCTCCCTGGACAGCAATCACTGGAAGGTATCCCATCCCAAGCACTGAAAATTTTCTAGTAACAATCTATGGGTTCTGAATGTGCCATTTTTCAAAAAGGTAGGTTTTCATATGATGTTTTTAGAATATCTTGAAGTTTGATTGATCCTCCCCCACTCCCTGCTTTTACACAATCTCTTCCCGTGACCTCACTTAGGCCTTTTCCTTCCCTATAATCTTCTTCTCCTTACATATATACAATAACATCTACTTAAGTACTTCCCTCTCTTCCCTCCCTTAGGCCTTTTGCAAGCTGACTGGCCTCTGCTAGTGATTTGGGGTTCTAGCCCACACACAAGTCTATGACTTTGTAGCTAGGATCCACAAATGAGGGAGAACATGTGATTGGCTTTCTGGGCCTGGGTTACCTTACTTAGTATAATTCTTTCCAGAGGCACCCATTTCCCTGCAAATTTCATAAGTTCATTTTTTTTCTTTTCTTTTAGTTCTGTACACAGTGTATACATTCAAGTTGTTGCCATAATTAGCCTCCTCCCTGTCATCCCCCATCTTCAGGGATTCTCCTCGTTGGGGAATGTCGGCCGTGCATTGTGGGGTTAGCCATCAGTTATGGGTAGGAGACAATATCTCTGTGCATAATGACCCAAAGTGTGGCTCTAACATGCTTTCTGCCCCACTTCTGCAAATTTCTCTGAGCCGTATTGAATTAATTTTAGGTATGCTTCAGTTATGAGATCTTGTGTGTTTCTGTATCATTTGATATCTGGTTTGGAAGAAGTTGAGTGTTCTCTGCGTCTATCTCCTTCACTCTAGTGCTGGTACCAGGTGCACCAAGAAAATAGCACTCTTGCTTATTTCCCCAGTTACTCTTAATTTCAGCTGGGGCCCAGATAAATGGGATAATCCTTGTTTTGTTTTGTTTTAAAGAGAATTTAATGTATGTAGGCCCTCTTGCAGCCCATGATTGGTGGGAATTTGATAATGGAGAGCAGGAACATTTTTTGATATGGTTCTGACTTGTTTCCCAGCTCCAGCTATTGATTCCATTACACTGAGCAGATCAGTTGGCCAAATCAAGAGCAGTTGTTTTCCCACCATGGCTATGTGCCACTATTGCACTTTTGTGAGCATGACATCAAGTTGTTGCTGCTGAGTAGCTTATACCACAAGTTGCTTGGACAGATGTTGGTCATTTTCCCCCAGTCACTCATGTAGCACCTTCTGGCACTAGATGAGCTTACTGTCTGGGGACCAGCTCTCTTCCAGGTTCCAGCAAGATCACTCCATGTTCTGTACCATCAGCATATGATGACTTCAGCAGTAGGGTCTTACCACTAATCTTTAGTGGGTCATCAAGTACTCTGACAGAAAACTGTCTTCTTTTGGGAAACCTTGTAGATCTTTCTGATCAAGAGCACATTATGGATGTTAACCACATGCTGGTAATGGGAGTTACAAGTCAGCACCAAAGAAAAGAACAAAGAAAGAGTAATGGTAATATGGAAGAGATGGAGAGAAGAGGGAGACAGATAGGGAGAGAAATAGAAGAAGATTAAGGTCAGTCTTCATAATACCCTCTTCAGGTCCTTGTGATTCAGGTGTTCCTTCTAAGGGCCTGATGGAGTTTCAACCATTAGTCTGTCTTTAGGATATAGAACTTTATGGTACCATTGCAAATTCGGGTCCAGTTTTGTGTTCCCCACCACCATCCTTATTGTCCCCTTCCTCCCCACCCTCTCTACTGTCTGGTCCTTGAGATGCTTATAAGGTATGTTAGCATCTAGGCTAGATTCAGATTAGGATGAGTGAGACCATGTGACAATTATCTTTCTGTGATTGTGTGAGTTTACTGAGAATGATCTGTTCCAGGTTTGACTGTTTTTCTTCAAATTTCATTGTGTCATTGTTTCTTAGTGCTTTATAGGATTCCATAATGTAGTTATACTACATCCTGGTTAACCATTGTCCAGTGAAGGGCACCTGAGTTTATTCAAGCTCTTGGCTATTATGAATTGAGTAGCTATTAACATGGTTCAGCAAATCTCTTTGAGCTGAGGTGTAATGATTTTAGAGTAAATGCCTAGGAAGGGAATAACTGAGTCTGTTGGTAACTCTATAGTCAACTTTTTTATGAGTCTCCATATTGCTTTCTAAAGTGGTTGTACCATCTTACATTCCCACCAACAGTGGATGAGTGTTCCTATTTCTCCATATCCTCACAAGCATTTATTTTTATTTGGACTTTTTATCCTTACTTGGGTAAGGTAGAATCTCATAGTTGTTTTAATTTGCATTTCCATGATTAGGGATGATGAACCTTTTCTTAAGTGATTGTTTGCCATTTGTATTTCTTCCTCTGAGAACTACCTATCCAGTTCTTTCCCCCATTTTGTGCATGGGTTGTTTGACTTCTTATTGTTTAGGTTTTTGAGTTCTTTTTAGATTCTAGAAATTAGTCCTCTGCCAGTTATATAGCCAGCAAATATTTTCTCCCATTCTGTGAGTAGTCTATTGGTTCTGATTATTGTTTGTTTTTCTGTGAAAAACTGTTTGGCTTCATGAGATCCCAATGGTTAAGTGATTGTTTAAGATTCTGAGCTACTATGTTTTTGTTCAGGAAGTCTTTTCCAATTCCTATGTCATAAAAAGTTTCTTCTGTCTTTTCTTCCATTAGTAGCCAAGTTTCTTGTCTTAGATTGTAGTCATTTATCCATTTGGATCCAATTTTTGTGCATGGCAAAATGTGTGGATCAAGTTTCAATTTCCTGCAGTTATCCAGTTTGTCCAGCACTGTTTGTTGAAGATGCTGTCTTTTTACAGCCTAAATGGTTAGGGCCTTTGTCAAATATCAGGTAGGTATAGTTACTTGACCCAATGTCTGGGTCCTTGATTGTGTTTCATTGGTAGCTACACCTGTTTTATGCCAGTATGATATTGTTTTTATTGCTATAACTTTGCAGTATAGCTTTAGATCAGGTATGGTGATGCCTCCAGAGATGTGTCTTTTGCTAAGGATATCTGAGGCCTTCTACCTTTCCATATGAATTTTGAGATCATTTTTTTTGATCTCTGTGAAGAAAAATATTGGGATTTTGATTGGTATTGCATTAAATGTGTATATTGTCTTTGGTAAGATTGCCATTTTCACAATGTTAATTCTGCCTAACCAAGCATATGGGAGGTCTTTCCATTTTCTCAAGTCCTCCTTAATTTCTTTTTGAGAGTTTTTATGTCTTTCACATCCTTGGTTAATGTTTATCCTAGATTTTTGCTGTTGTTGTTGTTACTAAAAAATGGGACAATGTCACTTATTTTTCTCTTTGTATATTTGCCTTTGACATATAGAAAGTCTACTGATTTTTGTGCATTGATTTTTATCCTGCTGCTTTGCTAAAGGAGTGATTTTTGTCCTTCAGACCATTTATATAATGTATTACATTTATCGATTTGCGTATGTTCAGCCATCCCCGCAACCCTGGGAAAAAGCCAACTTGTTTGGGGTGATAATCTTTCTGATATGTTCTTATATTATGTTTGCCAATATTTTGTTCAGAATTTTTGCATATATGTTCATGAGAGAAATTGGTCTGTAATTTGATTTCATTTGTTTTGTTTGTCTGGTTTTCGTATCAGGGTGGTGTTGGCTTCATAGAAAGAGTTTGGTAGAATTTCTTCTTTTTCTGTTATGGAAAAGTTTGAGAAGCAGTGGTATTAGTTATTCCATGAAGGTCTGGCCACAAGTGCCTCAGTTGGATTCTGGACATTTTCCTCCTTTCTGGTAGATCATGGTCGTTTCCCTGCTGTTCTGGTCTGTCTAGCAATAACCTATACTCTTTCAGTTTTCAGAAGAGTGCATTTTGCTTTGGTTTTGCTTAAATACCTCCCTAGGCTGGTTTGGCATGGTTCCTATGCCATCTTACCCAGAAGTTCTGCATTCTTGAATGTGCTGTCAGGCAACACACAGTGGGATCAGGGACACCCAGTGGATCCCACAACATGGAGTCTTGTATTGAACTTGAGAGGTCTTGATCCTATGAGGGGTTGCAACTCTTGGAATACTTACAGTTCTATGAATTTGGTTGTTTTGAATTTTGCCTATGATCTCACATGAATGAGCTAGCAGTTTTGAACAATATATGATTCCAAGGATGTTAATCCAAACCATGACTGTCCTTAAAATGGAGGAAATTTTTCTTATAAGTGTACTTTTAAATTTACTCTGTACTTGATGTTTTGACAGATATCTATCAATTCATTTTATGTTGTTACTAGATTTTCATTAACAATATTATTAGGCTCCCTAGGAAATATGAATGTTAATAAAGGTAATATTTTAAAATATCCCATGTATAAGAAAAAAATTGAAAATAACGTCGAGATTTTGAAAATATAAACCTTTGTGATAATTTTATAAGCTGGATCATGGTGATAATGTTTGTCTCCAACAGAGTCATTTTAGATTTGTGAAATTTGCTTTAATTTACTTGTACTTGGTTTTTTTTTTTAAACTCGTTATCAGATTTTTCAGTGCATTCAATTTACTTATATTTAGAATAGTATACTACCTAGATTTTGAGGTGGAGAATGACTTCAGGAAAATGATAAAGGCACACACCTCAATTCTTAAGTGATATAGATAAATTTCAAAGATAAAAATAAAAGCTTATGTTATTTTTTTAAAAATCCTAATGCTAAAAAGTAATTGCTTGGATTTTTTTTTTTTTTTTTTGACAAACAGGTTCAGTTTCTTTTGAACTTTGTGTTAATTTGGAGCATAATTTTGCACAAGTATCTGGTTTATTATCCTTCAGGAAGAACATATGCTTACTTTCCTTATCAGCCTGTAGGTTCAGCTGATCACCCTGAGAATCATCCTTGATGAACCTTTTCAGAATCAGTGATCACAATGCTACTCTTACTGTTTGGGGATTTTAAATAACAGCTCAATCAGGGTACATTCCTTTTCATCTTTGCCTCTCATAATTTTCTTTGGTATAGGTCTTGTCAAAAATGCTTGATTTTTTTTTCTTCCCAATTATAACTCTTCAAAGGAGAGAAAATGAGACTTGGAGCCCAGGTCCACAGCTGCTCCAGCTTTTGAAGTCCCCTCTGCCCAGCTCTTGATGCTATAACCCTCTTAATAGCAGCATTAGCTATTTCAGCTCCATTTTCTGGCAGTCTTGGTGGAGAGAGTGAGGAAAAGCCTTTTATATAGGACTTTTGCTACTCGGTTACCATGCTTGAAAGACAAAAATAATTTTGATTTATTTACTCTCAGTATATACATATAGCTTTAGTCTCTTTGCTTAGTAAGCAGCAATGGCTGTCGTTGTGTGTTTCTTTATTCCACATAATTGGTGGAGGACAACAATACAAAAGCTAATTATTCGAGGATATAAATGTGTTGCATACATTTGCTTCAACTAAAAATCTAGATATCTCAAGCAACTAATCTTTCCTACTTTTAGTCGGAAGTGACTAAGGGATGATATGAAAATGCATTAATATCATTTTTTGTCATAATGAGGGAAAAGTATACTGGACTTACCCTAAAGTGTAAGATAAAAAAATACAATAAAAGTAACTCACATTTAGTGGAAAATGATTTTAATGTCCTCAAAATAATTACATAAATGCAGTTAAAGACAATGAAAATATTTTCTCTGCAATTATTAACAATATCATAACACAGGATGGTGAACTTCTTCTCCACAATAAGATAGAACAGTCATAGGCAAGCAGCTCTGCTGTTCAATAAAATGCAAATTGGGGAACTGGCTTAGATAGTATCTTTCATTTGCATTTGTGAATTTTGAAAATTACTCTACTTAAGAAGGTGCCTTGACATATATAGAACACCAACTTACACAATAAAAGCTAGTAAACTAAGTCATTCTCAAACATTTTCTGACCTTTATATTTAATATATTTTGACTTTTAATTTTTTTTTATTTTTGTAGTCAGTGAATAGATTCAAGTTGGTACCATTGTTAGCCTCTTCCCCGTCCTCCCCCCTCCACCAGAAGCCTCCTTGTTGGGGTATATGGATCATGCATTGTGGGGTTAGCCTTTAGTTTCGGGTAGGAGGAAATGTCTCTGTGTATCATGACCCAACATGTGGTTCGGACATTCTTTCTGCACCATCTTCCACAAATTTCCCTGAGCCATGTTGGGTTCATATTAGGTCTGCCGCCATGTTGAGATCTTGGCTGCCTCTGTGCCTCTGGATATCTGGTTTGGTAGCCATACAACTCTGCATCCTAAAAGACAGACCAAGTGGATGAACCTCCACCAGGCCCTTAGAGGGAACACCAGAGTCACATGTCCCTGGAGAGGGTATATACTTTGACTTTGAATGGAGAGGACAGGAGAAATGTTGAAGAAGAGAAAACTCGTTTTCCCTTTATATGTTATAGAATAAAATTATGTGCAACACACATTCTGAAAATAGAAGGGATTCAATTGTTTATGTCTGGAATGAAAGTTAATTATTTAGTACTGTCAATTTGAATTAATTTGGCGCCTACTTTAATAAACACAAGTAGGCTGTTTCTGGTGTACTTATGATTCAAACAATTTTCAATGATATCTTACATTTGTTCTTTGAGTTAATTAATGACTATATTTCAAATAATTGCTATAAACATTTGAATGGTTGGAGATAGAGGCTTACACAAATATACTACATTAGCAAATACTGAAAAATTAAAGAGTTAGTTACTGGTTAGGATGATGGTTAGTCTTAAATATCAACTTGACTAGATTGAAGTCTGTGCAGGTAGTTAGTATAATAATAGTTGGGTATGTCTGTGATGATGTTTCCTGAAAGGACTAGGTTTTGAAAGTCCTGAAGTACTAAATGTATTAATTCACTGCAGAATTCATAGCAGGATGGTATTTTGAGGAGGTGGTGAGAAATAAGAGCTGAGACTTTGTTAGGTGAAGTAGTTTACTGAGGGAGTATCCTTGGAGGCTGTATTTTGTCTTGACCCTTCCTTGTATCTCTTCTTCCTTCTTCCTCTCTGCCAAGAAGTGAACAGTTCTCCTCTGCTTTGTGTTCTCACACCCTGATATTCTTTCTAAGGTCACAGAGTCAAGTGACCATGGCATGAACACTAAAACTGTAAGACAAAATCAGTAATTCTTCCTTTAAATTGTTCTCTCAGGTTTTGTAATTGTCAAGATGAAACTGATTAATGTGTGAATGTTGATATTTTTTATTTAATTTAATTTTTATTTATTTGACAGAGAAAGAGTGGGAGGGAGGGAGGGGGGAGGGAGAAAGGGAGGGAGAGAGAGAGAGAGAGAGAGAGAGAGAGTGAATGGGCCCACCAGGGCTTCCAGCAACTGCAAATGAACTCCAGACACTTATGCCCCCTTGTGTACCTGACTAGCAGGGGTCCTGGGGAATTGAACCTGAATCCTTTGGCTTTGCAGGTAAGTGCCTTAACTGCTAAGCCATCCTTTCAGCCCCGATATATATACATATTTTTAAGAGGTTATTTGACAGTGTTGCCTAGATAACCTGTGATGAGTCTCCTTAGGAAACATACCATTTTAAGGTAGGTACAGTTTTGGCTAGATGTTGAGGGAAGATTCAGTGTGAATTTGGGAGGTGATACACAGGGTGTAGTGTTAATTAAAACATTTCCCTCTTGTATTGGATAATTCAGTTTCCCACTGTATGCCAAGGCAGTGAGATTTGCAATGCTCTCCAGCTGATTGTGAATAATCTGGGCCTTCCATGTATGACAGCTAGAATTGTTCTGGGAATTCTAAAAATTCTAAAACATTCTAAATATTTTTAAAATAATAAATTATTTTATTTTAGAGAGAGAAAGAGGCAGAGAGGGAGAGAGAGAGAGAGAATGAGCACATCAGGGCCTCTAGCGACTGCATTGGCAGAGTAATAAGAGGATTGTTTCTATTTTGAAAGAAGAGGGCTGAAGGAGTGTACCAGTGTACTGCTCCTCAAAGTTAGCTTTATTTCCCTCAGGATTAACAAATTTTGGTAGCCTCAGCCATCTGGTACTGGTTTTAGATGTATAACAAATGTAGGAAAGAGAGGGTCATAGAATTTGTACCAGGTTCTTTTTTTTTTTTTTTTTTTTTTTAGCTTGCCATGGGGCCATGTAGGGCAGAGTTTAATTCCTTGCATAGACACCCCTGTGAGGCCATAGCATAGAACCATAAAGGCAAAGCATGTGTTTAAGTTTATACCCCAGGATTTGGTTGTTGTCCAGAGATATAATTGTGGATCCCAAATGTCAAATATGGAGCTATAGGATTTGATGTTTGTCCTGCTTACTTTTGATCATGCATTGGTCCAATCTTTGCTATGCTTTCTTTTTGTAATATTTTGTAGTATTTTTATTGTGTGCCTTTATGTACAGAAGTATTTAACTTATGTTCTGATTTTATAGACTTATAGTAAGGAGGCTATCTTGAGTCTTAGATGAGACATTAGAACTTGAAGTGTGCTGGGATTGGTAGAGCCTTGCTGGAGAAGGTGTGCCACTTTGGGCAGGCTTTGAGTTTTACTAGCCAAGCTACAAGCCCAATTCTTAAACAAATTCCTTTCAGGTGATGTGATGCCCGGCTTCTGTTTTCCGTGTGTTCTGCCATGATGAAGCTTTTCCTTGACACTGTTAACTAAAATACTTTTCTCCCATAAGAAGCTTCTAGTAAAGTGTTCTAGCTTAGCCATGAGAAGATGACTAGAGCAACACAACAGCCGCTGGAATTTTATTATTCAAAAACTAATTAAAACAATAATGAAGAAGCTCTAATATAATGATAAATGTAGCATTCATCTCCAGAGAAGAGAATTATATTGTCTATAGAGTCCTTGAGGAAAATGTAAATGGGACTTGTGGCAATTCAAGCACATATAAACAGGGTATGCAAGGTACTCTTATGCCAATGGGATGAAAATACCTTACAGAAATGAATTAAGGAAGGAAAAAATGGTTTTATTTTTTTTTTTCATGGTTTCATGGGGTTTCAGTGCATCAGCAAGAAAGCATGAGGAAGTAGTTCAGACTTCAGTGGCAGAAATGGTTTCAACAATGCCAGAAAGTCTTAGTCCAAACCATTTTATTACTAATCTCAATTGTGAGCCAATATAAAAAATTTAAATGTATGCTTCCAAAATAAAATCAGCACTCTGATTCCAAACAGAACAAATGTGGACATGGGAAAGATACAATTAAATGAATACCGAAAATTATCAGGATAAAATCATGTAACATATGATGAGGGCAAAAAAATGCCTTGGTGTCCCTGGCAGCAAAGGCTTTCTGAATCCTGTCAGCATGGCCTCTCTCAGGTTGCCTTTGCTCATTACGTGCAGTACTGACAGAAGTTGCACGTTCCTGGCATTTCCAGTCTGCAAGGGTCCCTACTTCAGCTTGGTCTTCACTCTCACAATTTACACATTAGAGAGCTTCCACAAGGAACAGGACTTTATTAAACATTGTCTGGTTTCCTAGGCCTTCCTTCTTCTTGGGGTAAGCCTTTATATTCCTATTACTCTATAATTTTTCATGCCTACAAAAGCTGCACCCTGAGAATAAAAGAATATCTATGTCTAGTTTGAACAGTAACTGGACCCACTTGGACCCCTGCTTAGTGGCCACTGACTGTTAAGACCACTGAACCCAGCCAAAAAAAAAAAAAAAAAAAAAATTCTGGTGTTTTTTTGGCAGCACACTGTCCAAGAAGCTTTGTATTCTCAATGAAAAGTGTTAAAAAAAAGTTTAAAGTTATGTGTTTACTTATTTATTTGTTATTATTATTATTATTTATTATTATTATTACTTAATTTATGGTCTCATTCTAGCCCAAGCTGACCTGGAATTTACTATGTAGTCTCAGGGTGGCCTTGAACTCATGGTGATCCACCTACCACTCCCTCCCAAGTGCTGGGATTAAAGGTGTGGGCCACCATGTTTGGCATGAGTTTAAAGTTTTTCTCCCTAGATCCTGTCATAACTTGAATCTGGCTAGTGGGTTGTGCTTGGCAACTCTCTAATAGAACTGATCTATTCAACAAATATAGACTTCTTATTTTTTGTCCACAGCTAGGTCTCTCTGTCTCTCTCTCTGTCTCTCTCTGTCTCTCTCTGTCTCTCTCTGTCTCTCTCTCTCTCTCTCTCTCTCTCCATATATATATATATATCTATCCCATTCCATGGTGTCACTCAAATGGAGGATAGTCAGTGAGTCTATCTCAGTAAACCTCTGGACATGTTCTAATGAACACACAGAGAAGAATACTTTAAACTCTCAGGTGATTCGAAATCTAGTCTGGTTGGCAATAAAGATTCACCATCAAGGGCTTGAGAGATGGCTTAGTGGTTAAGTGCTTGCCTGTGAAGCCTAAGGAACCCAGTTTGAGGCTCGATTCCCCAGGACCCATGTTAGCCCAATGCACAAGGGGGCACACACGTCTGGTGTTCATTTACAATGGCTATAGGCCCTGGCATGCCCATTTTCTCTCTCTCTCTCTCTCTCTCTCTCTCTCTCTCTCTCTGCCTTTTTCTCTTTCTATTACTCTAAAATAAATAAATAAAAGTCAACAAGAATTTAAAAAGAAATATTCACCATCACACAGGGTTTCTTGCTGCATGGCAGGCAAAAACTTGCAAGAATATATACATATAAAGAATCTGATTTATCTATAAAACTAAATAAACTGCATAAATATTTAAAAATCAGAAAGAAATACATAATCATAGAAATATTTAGACAGTCAAAGCCAACAGAGACATCATTAAGATTATAAATGCAGAAATGTATTAGCCATAATAAAAATAACTAGTGATGGTGATTGTAGCAATTATTGAAGTAAATAACTAGATATTGTATATGATAATAAATATTATCAATCTTGAAGAGTTAAAAGAGATGCATATGCAAATGTGGAAAAATATTCTTAATGCCATGTTTCTAATTTCTCAAGTTTTAAGGTCAGTAAAAATTGGCTAAAATTTTGTTACCTTGTCTCATACATTTAACTTTTATAATCATTTCTTTGCTTGATTTAAATGCTTTTAGGAATGTATAGCTTTATGGGGATAAACTATTTACCCAAAGTTGAGTGATCTTATTATTTCATCACAATTTCCACTTATAGACTTCATTAACATAAAATTCTCAAGCTTAAAATTCCACAAATGTAATTCATATTACCATTTACATCCATAAATCACATACATTTACCTATATATATCAATTATAAGTAAAGGTCATACTGTAAACAGCTTGGAAAATATCCAAGGACAGAATACCTGAATAAGTGGATGATTATCAATAAAAATCCTTTGTTTTGGTCTTTGAAAAAATGAGATTGACTTTTCCAATTAACCATAACCAAAAATACTTGATTCATATCTATTCCTCCTTGAATATTGCCACATTTTCTTATGATAATCCAAACAGATAACCTAAATACCAGCAGTGACATTGGGAGGGCCTAATGCCCAAGGCTAGGACAGTGTGCAAAGTGTGGTTGGATACCCAGTGGTATTCAACTTTCAAAAACACCATGTGTTTCTTGTTAGGCCATCTTCTCTATCCTTTCCTTTTGGCTCGGCACCTCACAGTTCAAAGTAGAAGTTGACTCCAGAGCTTCACTTCATTCTTGAGCTATTTTACTTTTACCCAGTGTTCCATGCACATTGTTAGCAAAGGTAGACACAGAGCTTGATGCTGTTTTGTCATTAGCTGAGCAGTAGTACAGTTTGAAAACCATCCTAATACAGATAGATGCATGAGGAGGTGATGTATCAGTGTAAAACACTCAAATCTATTCGGTGAGCCATTTGGATGCCATTATCAAGCAGGTGTTAAACACATTCAGAATAACAATTGCATGGCCATTATGAAAGAAGCAGTCACAGACCCCTTCTGATCTAAGGCTGTGAATTTCCAGGCTCCTGTCCTTTGGTCCAAAGGTTTCTGCACTCATTGACACAGAAGTGGTCATGGGCCTCCATTTCCTGTCCACTCTTCTGTACTCCAAGCCCTCCAAAAGCCACAAGTGGATAAACTATTTTTGTGCCAGAGGCTGTTTATCCTGTTTAATAGACACCTCTTGCCCCCTCACTTTTTTCTTTCCAGATTGTAGGCAGGCACCAAGCAAATTAGTGCAAAGTGCTTTCAATCAAGTGTCAGGTAAAATCATGGTGATGGGCTCTCCTCTGCTGGGCTTCCTAGATCTCTGTGTGTTGTGCTGACAGCATTGTCTCCCTCAATTATGGCTTTCAGTACTTGCCCCTCAAGTCCTCATGGAATGCCAAAGCCAGTCCTGTGACTTGAGAAGGGTCTGTTCCAATAAAGGCATTTTGAGCTCACTGTGGTAAAAAGTGTGTGTGTGTGTGTGTGTGTGTGTGTGTGTGTGTGTGTGTGTGTGTGTGAGAGAGAGAGGGGGGGGGGCTTGAGCTTTGTAAAGATTAAAAAAAATACTTTTCTTAATTGCACTGTCTGAGGTTGCCTTGGAAGTGCTAAAATATATGGTATATTCAGATGCCAGGGTTCAGCCTGTAGCACAAAATTCAGTAGTAATCTTGTCTTTTTAATTTATCTTTTATCTTTTATTTTTTTTGTTTATTTTATTTATTTATTTGAGAGTGACAGGCAGAGGAAGAGGCAGAGAGAGAAAGAGAGAGAAAAAAAAAAATGGGTGCGCCAGGGCCTACAGCCACTGCAAATTCGAACTTCAGATGTGTACGCCCCCTTGTGCATCTGGCTAACATGTGTCCTGGGGAATCAAGCCTTGAACCAGGGTCCTTAGGCTTCACAGGCAAGCCCTTAACCACTAAGCCATCTCTCCAGCCCATCTTTTTTTTTTTTTTTTTTTTTTTTTTTTTATTACAGACAGAGAGAAAAAGGAGGAGAGAGAGAGAAATTGAGAATGAGTGCACCGGGCCCTGTAGCCAATGGAAATAGGCATATAATCTTGGTTTTTAACAAACCTATGGAATCTCCCAGGATATGCTATCCTGACTTTCCTTCATCAAATGTATCAGCTCAAGCACATCTTGATATGTTATAGAAACGTTAATATTTAACAAAACTATTTTTATTCAGTGATAATTTTTGTATTTTTCAACTCACCATAGAAATGGGTATAAGCAAAAGTCACACATTTAACTTCCACATTTGTCATTTGAACTGTCCTTATTTTAGGAATTATTTTGGAAAATTTAATCCTCTCTCTTCCTTTTTCACCTGTCTTTCACTCCTTCGTTTTTCTCTCTCTTTCTTTCTTTCCTTTTTTTTGTTTCTGTCTCTTGTGTGTTTGATCTGGAAGATTATTCTAACCTTCAGAATATAATCTTCAATTTTATTATCAATCAATGCTACTAAGACTTATAAACATAGATGAATTTGCTAAACTATATAGAAAAAAGCCAGGCATGGTGGTGCATGCCTTTAATCCCAGCACTTGGGAGGCAAAGGTAGGTGGAGGGATGTGAATTTGAGGCCCGGTCAGCCTGGGCTAGAGTGAGACCTTACCTCAAAAAAAAAAAAAAAAAAAAGAAAAGAAAATAATCTTCTTAAAACTCAAAATAGGGATGGCTTAATGATTAAGGTGTTTGCCTGCAAAGCCAAAGGACCCAGGTTCAATTCCCTAGGACCCACGTTAGCTAGATGCATAAGGGGGCACATGAGTCTGGAGTTCATTTGCAGTGGCTAGAGGCCTGGCATGCCCATTCATTCTCTCCTTCTCTGTCTGTCTGTCTGTCTCTCTCTCTTTCTATGTCAAATAAATAAATAAATAAATAAAATATTAAGAAAAGAACTCAAAAATATAGGAAAAATAGTTGCATATTTGATGAAAATATAGAATATATTAGAAGAGTCCAATTACTTCTAGCAAAGATCATATAAACTAAACAAATAACTGGTGGGTTAAAGTTTCAGTAAAATTACTATCATTGTTCAACTTTCACCGGTAAAGTAGGCTTCTGGAAGTCATTTTTACAATGAGACCTTGCCTGTTGGAAAATTAGTACTTTGGAAGACACCAAGTTAATATGAAGCAATCAGATCCTGGATCTAATCGATTATCCAGAAGGCCCTAGAATGTGAATGGAACATCTACAGAGACATTATTGAGGTTCCAAAACTTCATTTCATTCTTCAATTTGGTGTAGTTGTTCAACCACTACCTATAATCTTTTTTTTTTTAATTTAATTTATTAGTTTTCATTTCAGTGAATACAGGCAGTTTGGTACCATTATTTAGGCTCATCTGTGATCTACCCCCTCCCATTAGACCCTCCTTGTTGATGAAAATGGGTCGTGCATTGTGGAGATAGCCCCCAGTTATTAGTATGATAAATGTCTCTTCAAATCATGACCCAACATGTAACTCTGACATTCTTTCTGCCCCCTCTTCCGCAAGATTTCCCTGAGCCATGTTGGGTTCATTTTTGGTCTGCTTCAGTGCTGAGGTGTTGGGGACCTCTGAGGCTTTGGCTCTCTGATTTGGTAGGAGTTGATTTTTCTCTGCGTTGATCTCCTTCCCCTTTGTGCTGGTATCCAGTTCACAGGAAAACATCACCCTTGCTTATTTCACCAGTTGTCCTTAGTTTCAGTTGGGCCCCTTTTGAGGTATGTTGGGGCAGCTCTCTTCTTAGGATCTGCATCTATCTGGAAAAGAGAAGCAGATTCTCCAACGGAGAGTAAGTTAGCACCCGGAAAATTGAGATAACACTTACTTTTTTGATAGACAGTTTGATAGGTGTAGGCCCTCTTATACCCCGTGATTGATGGTAGCTTGATATTGTAGAGTGGGCTTGTGTTTGGGTATGGTTCTGACTTGTTTCCCAGCTCCAGCCAAGGGTCTAGTACCACTGAGTGGATCAGTTAGCCAAATCAAGAGCAATTGATTCCTCACCATGGCTGTGTACCACTATTGCACTTGTGTATGCATCACATCCGGTTATTTGTTGCTAATTAGGTTAAACAATGTGTTGCTTGGACAGATCTTGGTCATTTCCCCCAGTCGCCTATGTAGCACCTTCTGGCACTAGACAGGCTGACTGTCTGGGGACTGACTCTCTCCTGGCTTCCAGCCATGTCATTCCATTTTACGCGTCAGCTGTGTATGGAGTCTTCAGCAATAGGGTCTTATCACTGGCCTTTGGTGGGTCATCAAGTACTCTGACAGAAGTCTGTCATTGTTTTAGGAAACCTTGTAGGTTTCTCTGATCAAAAGCTCATTGTGGATGGTAGGCCCAAGCTGGAAGTGGGGTTACAGGTCAGTGTCCACTAAGAAATTGAGGAAAAAGATAACTAATATACAAGAGTTAGAGAGGAGAGAGATAGAGGGGAGAGGGGGAGAGGGAGGGAGGGAAGATGTAGGAGATTTAGGTCAGTCTTGATCCTACCCTCTCCAGTGTCTTGTGGTTCAGGTGTTTCCTGTAAGGGTCTAGTGAAGGTTCAGTCATTTGGTCTGTCTTTTAGGAAGTAGAATTTTATGGTACCATTGCCGTTTGGGTCCAGATTATGCCGGGCGTGGTGGCGCACGCCTTTAATCCCAGCACTCGGGAGGCAGAGGTAGGAGGATCACCGTGAGTTCAAGGCCACCCTGAGACTACAGAGTTACTTCCAGGTCAGCCTGGACCAGAGTGAGACCCTACCTCGAAAAACCAAAAAAAAAAAAAAAAAAAAAAAGCTACCTATAATCTTTAATGATATTGATCAATGTTGTTTGAATTGAAAATGATCTTAATGTACATATCAATTTACATAAGTGAGCATGGGCAAACTTTAAACGAGGTTTGGTATAAATCCATAGTCATCTTTTATCACAGTGCCTTCTATAAGGCATGTCATGGTCGAAAAGTAAGGATTTAGGCATAGGCTTTTCCTTTGTCATTGTTTTCCATTTATAAAAAATTTTGCATACATTTTAAAATTTACAGCACTAAATTGATTGCACTTGGGATACAGAAAACCAATTCCAAGTAATATTGCAGTTATATGATTATAAAACACATTCAGATTAAAACATTTCCACTCTAACATCATCCAACAACCAGCAGCTTTAGAAAAATCATAATGCCTTTTGAGGTATGGATTTTCAGTGACTCAATATTTTAATAGTAATCTCACTTTATAACATATCTATTTTTCTATGTTTAGAGTACTTACCTCACATATTTGGAGGTGGGAATAATCTAAAATGTTTGATTTTTACTAAAATAGCTTGTTGTATATTCCATTTTGCAAACTATAATGAGTTGCGTAGCACATGAATTCCTTAAGTTTAAATGATTCATGACTTTTGATTTACTTTCCACTCTAATTTAGTATCATAAATCTTATATGCTAAATATGTAGTGTTGCAAATCAGGGTTAGATTTTACTAAACCAATATTGTATCATAATATAAAATAAATGAAAAACAATAAGCAATTTAAGCTTTGTAGAAAGTATACAAAAATTTAGTGAACATAATCACCAAAGCTTTATTTTTTTAGAGGGGGCATATTTTTAGCATGAGGTGAACTTGCTGGAGATGTATAGAACAGGTACCTTAAAAATACAATTTTTTCTGTGGCTTTTCCCCCTCTGGTAGGTAGCCTTTCTTTTAAATTCAAAAAAGTCTAGCTGCATTCAAAAGTGAGATCATTTTTTGCATCTATTCATAGGCACAAAACTCTATGTAGAATATCTATCCTTTGTTAATGTACATTTGCTTTACTTTGATTATAATCTACAGTATTTAATCACTTGTTTAAATGTAATCCAAACATATCATTATACCTAAGAAAGTATATGAGGAGATGTTAACAAAAACATGAATTAATGTGCAAAACATGGTTAGTCTTTGTCTACGAGTAAATTTAGTGCCACACTAATTTTTCTAACATGCATAAAAATTACAATAAAAAAGTAAGTAGCCTTTATTTTTTGCTCAGTCAATAAGATAAAATATTTTGAAATTTTTCAGATGGTAGCATAAAGACAGATTCATATATATATATATATATATATATATATATATATATATATATGAATATATATGGCAGAAATCACCCAACAAAGAGCAGCTTCTGGGAAAAAGAGATTTATTTTGGCTTACAGGCTCAAGGGTAAGCTCCACGATGGCAGGGGAAAACGGTGGCATGAGCAGAGGGTGGACATTACCCATTGGCCAACATAAGGTAGACCACAGCAACAGGAGGGTGTGCCAAACACTGGCATGGGGAAACTGACTATAAAGCCCATAAGCCCACCCCCAACAATACACTCCCTCCAGTAGGCATTAATTCCCAAATATCCATCAGCCCATCAGCTGGGTACCTAGCATTCAGAACAACTAGGTTTATGGGGGACACCTGAATCAAACCACCATATATATATATATATATATATATATATATATATATATATATATATATATATGGGAGAGAGAGAGAGATTAAATATGGATATATATGTAGATGGAACAAACTAATTTCAAAGGAAAAGTCAGTAGAATAAAGTAATTGGAAGCTGTGAATATTTTACATGCCAAGTAATCTATACTTTCTTTTAGTTATGTTGAACTGTAGTGTGGTATGATACTATAGTGCCTATTTTACAAAAGTCTCAGAAATATTTGATAAATGGTCCAAATATCTAGTAGGTATGACAACCGATATTTGAACTTTGGCTAGTATGAGTTCTTGGGCTACATATATCATGGCATGTTCTTATTCTAAAATCACATAATCAGAGGAGAAATGAGAAATTGAAGATAGGTATTTTTCTTTAATATAACCAATCCTAGCCATTAAATTCTTGAATATGTATTGAAAAGTGGTAATTGCTCTTCTCATTTTTTTAAATCTTATTTTATTTTATTTTTTCTCAATTTCTTAAAACATTTATCATAACTATAAAAAAAATCCCATGGTAATACCCTCCCTACCCCCACTATCCCCTTTGAAATTCCATTCTCCATCATATCTCCTCCCCATCTCAATCAGTTTCTCTTTATTTTGATATCATGATCTTTCCTTCCTCTTATGATGGTCTTGTGTAGGTAGTGTCAGGCATTATGAGGTCATGGATATTGAGGCCATTTTATGTCTGTAGGGAGCATGTTGTAAGGAGTCCTACTCTTCCTTTGGTTCTTACATTCTTTCTGCTACCTCCACCGCATTAGACCTTGAGCCTTGGAAGGTGTGATTGAGATGTTACTCAGTACACTAATCACTTCTTTCTAGCACCATGATAACTTCTGAGTTGCCCCAAGGTCACTGCCATTTGAAAAGAGAAGAATCTCTACCCAAAGTGAGAGTAGCATTAATATAAGTGTATTAATATTAAGATAAGTGCTTATTGGGCAGTTTGATAAGCATAGTATATACACTTATCCAGACATCAGCAGATGTTACACCCCTAGGTATCATGGCTACCCTGTTTTAAGTTTTCAGTATCAGGGATGTATTCCCTCCCTTGGAGTGGGCCTCGAGTCCACATGGAGGGCAGTTGGTTTCCACCATGACAGATGTACTACTATTGCACCAGTTGGCTCATTTGGCCTGGCAGGCCAATTATAAGACTTGCACTGACCACTGCTGTGTATTTTAACTGGTGGTATCTCTTTCTCCCATTGAACGGCATATAGAATGGCTTCTTCCAGCTTTCTGTCAGCTAGTCTACATGGAAGAGGTTATCAGCTCAGTTCCAGCAGGATTTCTCAGTAGCCTTGCAGCTCAAGTATGTGGAGTCTTCAGCAATAGGGTCTTACCATCAATTCCTGGTGAGAAACTAATGGCCTTAGCAATGGCCTATAATGTTTTCGGGGCATCAGCGATCTCCCTGGCCAATGACTCACTGGAAGGTATCCCATCCATGGCACTGAAAATTTTCTGGCAATGATCTACAGCTCCTGAGTGTTCCATTGTCCAAAAAGAGAGGATTCCATATCATTTATTTATAGCCTTTTATATTTTGATTAGCCCTCCCTCCACCTTTCCTTTACTCAATCTCCTCCCCTGATCTCACTTTGGGCCTTTTTTTTACCCCCATTAATTCAATCTTCTACTTACATATATACAATACCAACCTATTAAGTACCCTCCTCCCTTCCTTTCTCTTCCCTTTGTATCTCTTTTGTAACTTACTGGTATCTTCTACTAAGTTTTTTCCTTCTCACACAGAAGCCCAATCATCTGTAGCTAGGATCCACATATGAGAGAGAACATGTGGCACTTGGCCTTCTTGGCCTGGGTTACCTCACTTATTATAAACCTTTCCAGATCCATCCATTTTTCTGCAAATTTCATAACTTCATTTTTCTTTACTGCTGAGTAGAACTCCATTTTATAAATGTGCCATATCTTCCTTATCTACTCATCAGATGAGGAACATCTAAGCTGGTTCCATTTCCCAGCTAGTATAAATTGAGCAGCAATAAATATGGTTGAGCACGTACTTCTAAGGAAATGAGATGAGTCCTTAGGATATATGCCTAGGAGTGCTTTAGCTGGGTCATATGGTAGATCAATCTTTAGCTGTTTTAGGAAACTCCACACTGATTTCAGCAATGGCTGACCAGATTGCATTCCCACTAGTGTAGAAAGGATCCTCTTTTTCTACAACCCTGCCAGCATTTATGATCATTTGTTTTCATGATGGTAGCCAATCTGACAGGAGTGAGATGGAATCTAAATGTTGTTTTAATCTGCATTTCCCTGACGACTAAGGACATAGAACATTTTATTTAGATGCTTATATGCTATCCATATTTCTTCCTTTGAGAACTCTCTATTTAGCTCCATAGCCCATTTTTTAATTGGATTGTTTGATTTCTTATTACTTAACATTTTAAGTTCTTTGGATATCCTAGCTATTAATCCTATGTCAGATATATAGCTAGCAAAGATTTTTTTCCCATTCTGTAGGTTGCCTCTTTGCTTTATTCACAGAGTCCTTTGCAGTACAAAATCTTTGTAATTTCATGAGGTCCCAGTGGTTAATCTGTGGTTTTATTGCCTGAGCAATTGGGGTTGTATTTAGAAAGTCTATGTCAAGATCAACATGTTGAAGGGTTTCCCCTACTTTTTCCTCTAGCAGTTTTAGAGATTTTGGTCTGACGTTAAGGTCTTTAATCCATTTGGACATAATTCTTGTGCATGGAGAGTGAGAAGGATCTATTTTCACCCTTCTACAGATACATATCCAGTTTTCCCAGCACCATTTTCTGAAGAGGCTGTCTTTTCTCCAATGAGTATTTTTGGCATTTTTATCGAATATCAGGTGGTTATAGCCTGAAATTACATGTGGGTACTCTATTCTGTTCCATTGATCTAAGTGTCTGCTTTTGTGCCAGTACCATGCTGTTTTTGTTACTATGGTTCTGTAGTATAGGTTAAAATCAGGTATGGTGATACCACCAGCCTTATTTTTGTTCCTCAGTATTGTTTTAGATATTTGGGGGTTTTTGTGATTCCAAATGAATTTTTGGATTATTTTTTCTATTTCCATGAAGAATGACTTTGAAGTTTTGATGGAGATTGTACTAAATGCGTAGATTGCTTTTGGTAAGATTGCCATTTTCACAATATTGATTCCTCTAATCCAGGAAAAAGGTATGTTTTTCCACTTCCTAGTGTATTCTGCAATTTCTTGCTTGAGTGTTTTAAAGTTTTCATTGTAGAGATTCTTTACTTCCTTGGTTAGGTTTATTCCAAGGTACTTTATTTTCTTTGATGCAATTGTGAATGGAAGTCATTCTCTGATTTCATCCTCTCTGTGTTTGTTGTTAGCATATATGAAGGATACTGATTTCTGTGTGTTTATTTTGTATCCTGCCACATGGCTGTAGGTGTTTATCAGCTCTAACAGTTTGCTGGTACAGTCTTTAGGGTCCTTATATATAGAATCATGTCATCTGCAAATAATGATAACTTGATCTCTTCCTTTCCAATTTGTATCCATTTTATGTGTGTCTCTTGCCTTATTGCTATGGCTAAGACTTCCAGGACTATATTAAATAAAATTGGGGACAGTGGACACCCTTGTCTTGTTCCTGATTTTAGTAGGAAAGCTTCCAGTTTTTCCCCATTTAGTAATATGATGGCTGCATACTTGTCATAAATAGACTTGATTATTGAGATATATTCCTTCTATTCCCAGTTTCTGTAGGACTTTTATCATGGAGGGATGTTGGATTGTGTCAAACACTTTCTCCACATCTAATGAGATGATTATGTGATTTTTGTCCTTCAATTCATTTTTATAATGTATTACATTTATTGATTTGCATATATTGAACCATCCCTGCATCTCTGAGATAAAGCCTATTTGGTCAGGGTGAATGATCTTTCTTATATATTCTTGTATTTTGTTTGCTAATATTTTATTGAGAATTTTTGCATCTATGTTCATGAGGGAGATTGGTCTGTAATTTTCTTTTTTTGTTCTATCTTTGCCTGGTTTTGGTAT
This sequence comes from Jaculus jaculus, assembly GCF_020740685.1. NCBI lineage: Eukaryota > Metazoa > Chordata > Mammalia > Rodentia > Dipodidae > Jaculus > Jaculus jaculus. Next base: position 137,919,182 of record NC_059104.1, read on the forward strand.
CAGGGTGATGCTGGCCTCATAGAAGGAGTTTGGTAGAATTCTTTCTTTTTCTATTTCCTGGAAAAGCTTAAGAAGCAATAGTGTTAGCTCTTCCTTAAAAGTCTGTTAAAATTCAGCAGTGAATCCATCCGGGCCTGGGTTTTTTTAGTTGGGAGATTTTTGATAGCTGTTTGGATCTCCATGCTTGTTATAGGTCTAGTTAAGTGATTAATCTCATCTTGATTTAATTTAGCTAGGTCATATAAATAAAGGAAGTCATCCATTTCTTTCAGATTTTCATACTTTGTGGAGTATATGCTTTTATAGTATGTCCCTATGATGTTCTGAATTTCTCTGATATCTGTTGTGATGTTACCTTTTTCATCTCTAATTTTATTAATTTGTGTCTCTTCTCTCTGTCTTTTGGTTAGATTTCCTAAGTGTTTATCAATCTTGTTTATCCTTTCAAAGAACCAACTCTTTGTTTCATTGATTTTTTGGATTTTTTTTTCGTTTCTATTTTATTAATTTCTGCCCTAATCTTTATTATTTATTCCCATCTGCTGATTTTGGGTTTGCCTTGTTCTTCTGTTGCCAAGGCTTTAAGGTGAAGCATTAAGTCATTTACTTGGACCATTCCAATTTCTTAATATAGGCACTTAAAGCTATAAATTTACCTCTTAGGACTGCCTTCATTGTTTCCCAGAGATTTTGGTATGTTGTGTTCTCATTATCATTTGACTATAAATTTTTTGATTTCCCTCTTGATTTCTTCATTGACCCATTCATCATTTAGTAATGTGTTGTTTAATTTCCATGATTTTGTGTATGCTCTATAGCCTTTCTTGCTATTGATTTGTAGTTTGATTCCATTGTGGTCAGATAGAATGCAAGGAATTATTTCAATTTTCCTGTATTTCTTAAGATTTGCTTTGTCTCCTAACATATGGTCTGTTTTAGAGAATGTTCCATATGCTGCTGAAAAGAATGTATATTCTGCAGCATTTGGATGAAATGTCCTGTATATATCTGTTAGGTTCATTCCTTCTATAACCTCATTTAGTCCAGATGCCTATTTGTTTATGTTTTCTTGGGATGACCTGTCAATTGATGAAAGTGGGGTGTTGAAGTCACCCACTACCACTGTGTTTGATGTTATCAGTGATCTTAGTTCTAATAGTGTTTGCTTGATGTATTGGGGGCCCCCATGTTAGGTGCATATATGTTTAGGATTGTAACGTCCTCCTGTTGGAGGGTGACTTTAATCAATATAAAGTGGCCTTCCTTATCTTTATTAACTAATGTTGGACTAAAATCTACCTTATCAAATATTAGGATAGCAACCCCTGCTTGTTTTCTAGGTCCATTTGCTTGAAACACCGTTTTCCAACCTTTCACCCTAAGATAGTGTCCATCCTTTGTAGAAAGGTGGGTTTCTTGGAGGCAGCAAATTGAAGGATCGTGCTTTTTAACCCAATCTGCAAGCTTATGTCTTTTGTTTGGGGCATTGAGGCCATTGATATTAAGGGATATTATTGAAAGGTATGTATTCATTTTTGTCGTTTTTTTTTTTTTTGGAGTCTTCTGGTTTTACCTTTGCTCTCTACGTTAACTCGTATCTGAGTATTGTTTGTTTTTTCCTGGTTCCTTATATGTGTGCTTTTCTTTTCCTTCAGCATGGAGGATTCTTTGAAGTATTTTATGTAGAGCTGGTTTTGTCTTCAAAAAAGTCCTTTAGTCTGCTTTTGTCATGGAATGTCCTTATTTCTCTGTCTATTTGAATGGATAGTTTTGCAGGATAAAGTAACCTTGGTTGACAGTTGTTATCTTTTAGAACTTGGAATACATCACTCCACACTCTTCTGGCTTTTAAAGTTTGTGTTGAGTAATCTGCTGTAATCCTGATGTGCTTGCCTTTGTAGGTAACTTGATTTTTCTCTCTGACTGCTTTCTATATATATATATATATATATATATATATATATATATATATATATATATATATATATATATATATGTTTGTGTGTTTGGTAGTTTGATTATAATATGGTGAGGAGGAGAGGTTCTTTCTAGTTTTTGTCTGGCTGGTGTTCTAAAGGATTCCTGTATCTGCATTGGCACCTCTTTCCCAATTTGGGGGAAGTTTTCTTCTATGATTTTGTTGAAGATGCCAATTATGCCTTTGGAGTGAAATTCTTCTCCTTCTACTATGCCCTGAATTCTTATGTTTGATATTTTCATAGTGTCCCGAATATCTAATTTCCCACTCATACTTTTCTATAAGTTTGTCTTTCTGTTTGTTGGACTGTATTAGATCTGTCACCTCGTCGTCTAGCTTAGATATTCTGTCCTCTCCTTCATCCATTCTGCTGGTGAGATTTTCTACAGAGTATTTTTATTTCATTAATTGTGCTTTTTTTTTTAAATTTTTTATTTATTTATTTATTTGAGAGCGACAGATACAGAGAGAAAGACAGATAGAGGAAGAGAGAGAGAATGGGCGCTCCAGGGCTTCCAGCCTCTGCAAACGAACTCCAGATGCATGCTCCCCCTTGTGCATCTGGCTAATGTGGAACCCGGGGAACCGAGCCTTGAACCGGGGTCCTTAGGCTTTACAGGCAAGCGCTTAACTGCTAAGCCATCTCTCCAGCCCCATTAACTGTGTTTTTTATTGCTAATAATTCTAACTGATTTTCCTTTATTATTTCTATTTCCTTATTTATGTCTAGTATTGAACTCTCTATTTCATTAAAATGGCGTCCTGTGTCTTCTTTGCTTCCTTTGATTTCTTTGAACATATTTATAATCATTCTTTTTAAATCTTTCTCAGGAATTTCCTCTAACTCATTCTCACTGGAGGTCATTTCTGATGCATTAATACTTTTTGGTGGATTTATATTATCTTGATTTTTGGTGTTTCTTGTGTTATAATGTATATATTTTTGCATCTTGGATTATTTAATGATTGGATTTTCCAGTTAGATGGGCATTATGAGATGTATCAATCAATCTGATGTTATATATCTTTAGAGTAGTAGCTTAAGGTTCTAGGTGTGGCTACACTTTTGTAGAGTATCTACAAAAGTGAATCTAGGTGTTGGGTGAACCTGCTATGAGAGTATTCAAGTTGGCTAAGTGGAACAAATTACAGGCAGATTCTAAAATTTAACTATACAATGTACACATTCAGTGCATAACAGCACATTGTATTTATCCAAGAGTAGGTATTATGACAACCAGGTCCTCTGTCTTTCCCTTAGGCTGTGTGGTGGCTCACCCACTCCCTTAATCCTGACAACAAGGTGGTTAAGATTTCTTGTCTGTAGAGGGTTCCAAGTCAGCTTGTGTCCAGGTGAGACCCTTCCCTAATGTATAACAGAAGAGTAAACAAAGCAACTATAATTCAAGAAGCAACAAATAAGCTCAAATTACAGCTTATTTAAGAATGCTCTTGTCATTTTTGAAGTTTCCTTTGTCCTATAGAATAAAATGCATGATGCATAATATAAAGATATTAAAATGCAAAAAGTTTGACTTGTTTTCATTGGCTAATAAGAATTTTTTTGTTAAAGCAGTGCCATTAAGTCAAAAGTATAAATGAGGGTAACAAATGATTGAGGAAAGAATTATTATTCCCTAGTTCATTACAAAAGGTAGTACATTTTGAGAGGTCATAATGCATACAAAAACTCAACAAATAATAACATAGTAAACTGAACCCAGTAATATTTATTACATTTAAATATGATTTTTCATGAAACACAATCTTTGTATTGATTACAGGTGATGGATGCATATGTGGAGACCTCCAAAGACTTTCAGGTCCTAACTCAAATACTTTTTTTCCCCTCATCTCAGACTTTTATTTTAATGTGGTGAGTAACTTCATTTCCATAGATACCACCAGCAGGAAAGTCTCTCTGATGGCTTCTAGGACTTCTGAAACTTAATGCAACAGGGACTTTTCAGTGGTGATGAAGTTGACCTAAACATGACTTTTGTTGAATATCTGGTTGGCTGTATGTGGTCAAAATTTTTCTCGGCAGAGTTCTAAATAAGAGCATGAAAACCAAATAAAAGGGAGGTTTGGTGACATTTCAGGCTTTGTAGATAGAAGGATTCACAATGCATGACAGGTACCTTCTACAAGGTAAAAGAAACAAGTAGAGTTCCCAGACAGCCTCCAGAAGGCCTTGTGTTCTGCAGACCAGAATCATTTGAGACATGTGACAAGATTGGGATAATACTGTGCATTGCTTTATGGTAATTTGTTTTAACAGCAATAACTAGTACAAAAGGTGAACTGAAAAGGTATTACTGGGCTGGAGAGATGACTCATCAGTTAAGGCATTTGCCTGCAAAGCCTGACGACCCTGTCTGATTCCCCAGTGCCCACTTAAAGCCCAATGCACAAAGTAATGCATGTATCTGGAGTTTGTTTGCAGTAACTAGAGGCTCTGGTGTGTCCACACTCTCTATTTCTCTCTCTGTGTCTTTGCAATTAAATTAAATTAAATTAAGTTAAATTAAATTAAAAAGGAAGGTATAACTCCTATTCATAATTCTTCTAGTTAAAATATACAACTTAGTATGAAGAATGCAACATATCTATAGGATAATTGCTGAAGTTACCTTTTTAAAGATTTTTTTTTTAATGTAAGAGAGTGAGAGTAAGAGACAGACAGAGAGTGAGAAAGTGAGAGAAAATCAGCACACTATGGCCTTCAGCCCCTGCAGTTGAATTCAAGACACATGAGCCTCCTTGTGTGCATGTACAACCTTGTGCATCAGTTTGAGTATCTGGCTTACATGGGACCTGAAGAGTCTAAGATGAGTCCCTAGGCTTTGCAGGCAAGTGCCTTAACTGCTAAGCCATCTTTCCAGCCCTTGCAGTTACTTTTTAATAATTGGGACAAAAATACCCAACCAGAAGCAGCATGTTGAATGAGAGGGTTTATATCCAGTTTACAGGTTCCAAGGAAAGTTTCGTCATGGTGGGGAAATCATGGTAGAAGCAGATAGTGGGACATCACATCTTCATACCAGCAGAGAGGGAGAAGAGAGTAGCAGCTGAGTGTGGCAAGGAATCTAAACTATTAACACCCCTATACATGCCTGCAGTGATACACCTCCCCTAGCAAGGCTCCATACTTTCCCAAAATAGCACCACAAATTAGGGATTTAGTATTCAAACATATGTATCTATGAAAGATATTCCACATCCAAAAACAATAGTAATATTATTTTACAAGGTATTTAGACAATTCATTTTGCTTATATGTATGTCAGTGACTGGGGATAAAGGCTCATTTGAAAACTGTTTAAAATGAAAAATTAAAAATGTACATGAACAAGCCTTCATATTAATGCTTTTTGTGTAATAACCCCTGCCAAATGCATTTAAAACACATAGTTCTTAAAGAAAGTAGCTTATCTCTCATTTTCAATTCCACTTTTCTATTTTACTATGTGAAACTTCTTAATATTTTATTTTTATTTATTTTTGAGAGAGAAAGAGGGGAAGAAGAAAGGGAGAGAGAAGTAGCTAGAGAGAAAGAATGGGCATGGCAGGGCCTCTAGCCAATGCATAAAGAACTCCAGATGCATGTGCTGCCATGTGCATCTGGCTTATGTGAATACTGTGGAATTGCACATAGGTCCTTAGGCTTCTCAAGTCAGCACTGTAACCATTAAACCATCTCAACCAGCCCCTAAATATAAGTTTTATACCCAGTCTCTGATTGATTACATGTGGTTCACATGGTCTTCTATGATGTGAATATCTTTTATCAGTACTTCCAATCTGAATGTAGAGGACCACAATATTCCTGGGTCATGCTAGGCATGGAGCAAATACTTCTTTAAAGTATGTAAACTAAAACTGAAAATGGCTTTTTTTCCCACTGAATTAAGGTTAATTAAGGTTTAAAAGTAACTTGTAGTGAAAGTTATTGCTTCCACTCATTTCAATTATCATTTTAAAATATTAAAAATGATGAGGTGGCTGAGTGGTTAAGGTGATGGACTGATAAGATAGTAAATATTAAAAGTTTCTTAAAACAATTTAACAACATTTTCCAAGATTTGAAAATTTTTATATTCTCTTTCCTTGTCATACCAAATTGGAGACTTTATCATGAAAATTTGTAATTATATTGTATGACAATACTTGTGATATTATGATAATTAACAATGAGAAATGTAGAGACATTAACTATTATGCTCATTAAAATAATTTTTGAAATAATGGTACCAAACTGCCTGTATTTACTGAAAAGAAAACTAATAAATTAAATTTAAAAAAAAAAATAATTTTTGAAAAAGTTCAATATCCCAGAAAATGGGACACAAAAAATTAAATCTAGAATAATATACATTTTGCTTTTCAGCTGTTTGTTTTAATTTATAATGTTTGGATAATTTTACCTATCTTATGAATAAAACATTTCACAAAATTATATTGTCAAAATTAAATCAATTCCTTTACTTAAAGCTCAAGTGAAATGCTTGTTTAGGTGTCAGAAGCTTAATAATTATTGACTAACATGAGTCAAATCTGGCATGTAACTCTTATTTCCTCCCTGCACCTGTGTATTAACAAGAGGCACATCATGGCACAAGTTAAATGCACCTTGGCATGGGGCACATATGTCATAATTTTAATTGTTCTTTCGTGTGTGTGCATGCTTATATGTATGTGGATACACACTAGTGGTGGCCACAGGACAATCTTAAGTGTTGTACTTTAGAAATGCCATTCATTTCTTTAGAGACATTGTCTCCCATTAGCTTGGAACTTACCAAGTAAATTTGACTGGCTGGACAGGGAGCCCCAGGGATATCTGTTTCTACCTTTTCAGAGATGAGATTACAAGTATATGACATCATGCCTGCATTTTAACTGTTTTGAACTAAATGTATTCATATTTAAAAACATATAAAAATGTCCTTACAATGTATATTACTAGATATTTTACTAAAGTTTCTAAATCAACAAGTAGCATCATAGGTTACCATTTTTCTTCAGTGATCAAATTATAGAAAACAAAATACATTCTAGGATGGTATTGAGAGCCTGGCATACCAGCTGGCTCACGCTGTCTTTGAAGACATAATTGTCAAGTCAATAAATTTTCAGGGCTTTTTCTTGTGTACTTTTTACTATTTAGACCTTTAGATAAGTACCCACAATGTTAAAACTTCCTAGTCTTGATTTCTTTTATATTATAGGCTGATACACATTTTGTTCACATTTGTTTGTTATTAGAGTTATGAATAAATGAAGTACAAATTAGTAGAACACAAAGATAAGAGTTTCCATATTGTTTGAACATTATGTGTTCACAGGTTTGCATTACTCTACAAAGATCATGTCTGTACAAACTTTGATGTGAAAATCTAGGCACACTTTACTCCTAAATGTTGCTGATTCTCATTGGCAATGCTTAACAAGCTTTCAGTGAGTACCTGGCACATTATATTGTGCTGCATTGTCCTTAGAACAGATGATGTTGAGATCATCTTTATTAAAGCAGTGGTAGTCTCTGGCTAGCCGGGAACTCATAGTGATCCTCTTACCCTGGCCTCCTAAGAACTGGGATTTGAGGCATGCATTACCCTACCTGTCCTCCCTTTTAGTTATTATGTATTAGCTTTACATATTTTTAAAATCTATCATATCATCTAGGCATAAAGTTACCCTAAAATATCTAAGCATAGCCCTACATATATGATTATACATACATACATACATACATACATACATACATACATACACATATACATATACATATACATATACATATACATATACATATACATGTAAATATATGGCTATATTATTATTTGTAAATAAAACTGTTTTGCTTCTCCTTAAACATGTGAATTCCTTGCAGCAATTTAATTTTTTATGGCACTGGATAGAGACTTCACTAAAATGTTGCCTGGAAGTGTGGGAATGAGCATGCAAGCCATACTTGTTTCATCATCATTTAAAGGGAATCCTATTCTTTCTATAATGAATTAGTGGTTTTTATACCCCCCTATCAGTTGACTATAAGCATATTATAATTTCTGCTATTCCAAAGGTTTGCACTTCAATAACAGTACTGTTTTTTGTGTCTCTTAATTATCATACTTTCATGGTATGTTTTGAAATAAGTTTTAATGCCTTCTACATTTTCTTTCAAAATTGTTTTGCTTTTTGGAGTCCTTTACATTTTCATATTAGGATTAGCTCCTCAAGTTCTCTCAAATGTACATGTCTTGCTAGAATTTCATTTTGGATTATGACTAAATTGCTGCATTTGGAAAGAAAGACCACTTTAAAAGTATTTACTTTTCTTTTTTTGTGGTATGGGAAAAAGATTTAATACACAAATAAATTATGTTGCTTTATTATAAAGTAAAGGAATTTCTCTTTACAACTGAGTTTTTCTAGAACTCAGAGATGAATTTTGTGCTGTAATTCCTTACTATTTACTCATCACTAGCAAAGTCATGGTTTTAACAGTGCCAAGAGGTAACTTTTTAATTGCTGAGAAGCAACAGAGACATGTTGCTGAGGTGAAAACTGTTGAATGGAAGTTATCATACTTCATAGTTTTCTATTCAGCAAATACAGGCAGTTTGGTACCATTATTAGGCGCATCCGTGCTTTTCTAATAAGGCACTTGGATTGTATTTCCATTTATTTTTACTCTTTTAAAGTTTTATAAGCAATGTTGCTATTGTGTTAAGTTTATTACTAAGCATTTGAATTTGATAGATTAGTGGTAGTGTAGAAGGAATCATGTCTTGTTTGTATATGTGGTGGATTTGTGCATGTGCATGCTTGGGGAGGAGGAGGACATGCTGACGTTAGTTGTCTGCTTAAATCTCTCTCCACATTGTTTTGGAGTCACAGACTTTCAATGAACCTGGAACTCATCCATTTATCTGTGCCACCCTGCCAGTGAGTTCCAGGGATCCTACTGTTTCCACTTTCCCAGCACTATAGTCAGAGATGTGAACTTTATATATGAATTCTGGGGATGTTAACTCAGGTCCTTATATTTGTCAGCAAGTGTTTCATTGACTAAGCTATTTCCTAAATTCTAAATTATTTCTTCATTGTAATTTCAATCATTCATGTGTATATGTATATATATATATATATATATATAGATAGATAGATAGATAGATAGATAGATAGATAGTATATTCTTGATCAATATGTTTTCACATTTTCCTTGTTATATTCAATGGAAAATATATAAGTGTTAGTTCTATTAATTCCTTCCTACAACATAAGTAAAAATTATCTAAAGGTACACTTTATTATTTATAATTTAGGCAGTTTTATTTTCTTACGTAAAGTCTGAACTCCTTTCAATAAAGTTATTTATCTTACAACAATGCATAGAAACTACACTAAAATGTCAAAAAGAAGTGTGACAGTGACATCTAGCCTTGTTTCCAATTATAAGGATATAGACTTTAGCATTTAAGTATTAACTATGATAGTGAGATTGATGTAGTTCCTTTCTTTGTTTCATTTCTGGAATTTTGTTATCATTTCAAATAATACATTTTCTCAAATATCTTTTTTCTATTTAATAACACTTATGTGAATCGCTTTTATTATTATTAGATTTTTACATCTAAATTTATGAAGAATATTGGTTTGACATATTTTATTTTTATTTTTGTTATTTCTTATGGATTATTTTATAGTCTAATATTGACTTCATAGGATGAATTGGGAGATGACCACACCTGTATTTTCGGAAAGAATTTATTATGAATGCTTTTATTAATCATCTCTTCTTTAAATATTTTATGTACTCTTCCAGTGAAGTCCTTATTACTAGAGACACCACACACTTTGGTTGCAGGACATAGAGTAATCAAGCTGGATCTATACTGGAAGTTTCCTACTGTCTAGTTTTAGAATGTTAGAAAAGGACTACACAGGTTGCTGGTGAAGAAAAGACATTAATGTCTAACATAGATATGGGCGTTGATGCTACAATACTGACCTGCCAGGAAAAATGTGCCAGTGTTGAAATAGTGGCATGATTATTATTGTAAAACTAACAGTTCTTTGATTGGATTAGAAAAAAAACACTCCATGGGAAAGCATTCATACCTAGTACTATTAACCTGATGCTAAAGTCCATGGCTTAGGATGCTATAGCACTAAGGGGGAACCTACTACTATTTTTTTGTTAAGTATAAATGTTGGAAAGTGCATCCTAATAATTATGTTCATATTCACAGACAAGTTCTACACTTAGACTTTGTCTTTTGTTACAATTTTCACATAAAATGATCTATATATAGTTGTAGTTTTGTGCCTCCTTATACAGATTTTTTAATTAAAAAGAAATGAAAAACTATGACTTTTACATTACCACACATACTGATGATTTTGACATTATTCATTTCCTCATGTGAATATGTATGTGTCTGATGTCTCTTCCATTTAAAAAGAATTTTCTTTTGTGTTTGCTTTTAGGCAGATCAGGGAGCAAACAGATAGCTATTCAATCTTCATCTATCCATTGATGTATTCACTTTACCCTCATTTTGTAGGACAGTTATCCTGAAAACTGAACTCATGGTTTTCCTAATTTTGTTTCAACACTTGGTACATGATGTTCCATTATCTCTGGTCTTCACTGTGTCTGATAAGAAGTCAAAGACACTGTGTTAAGATGGGTATGCTTTCATAGCTGGGCCTTTTACAAATATGCCCTAGTTTCCATTACATCCTCTGCATACTTTATTTTTTTATTTTGTTTGTTAATTTTTGTTTATGTATTTATTTGAGAGCAACAGACAGAGCAAGAAAGAGGCAGAGAGGGAGAGAGAGAGAATGGGCGCGTCAGGGCCTCCAGCCACTGCAAATGAACTCCAGACGCGTGCGCCCCCTCGTGCATCTGGCTAACGTGGGTCCTGGGGAATGGAGCCTCGAACTTAGGCTTCACAGGCAAGTGATTAACCCCTAAGCCATCTCTCCAGCCCCATTTTCTATTATGTAAGGCTATTCTGATTTGAATATCTGACCAAACATGCATGGCTTGCAGTTTTACCTGTATACAAGTCTTCAGTTAACCCAGGTTTCATGATTATTATGAAATGCTGTTTGTCTCTTTTTCAGAACTCTCTATTAAGTCCCTGAGTAGTTTTCTATCCTGTTGTTCAATTCAAATAGGTCTGATGTCTTGTGAATATGGAGCCTCTGTTCCTTGATTTATTGCTATTTTAGCAGATCACCCTCAGGAATACATATTCCCCTTTACCACTAGTAGAAATTTTTTCCCTTTCCAGTTATGGCACACGTGGCAGAAGTGCAGTACTGGGAGAGCTTGGAAGTTGGATTGAGAATGGGAACTGTCCTAGACAGAAATATCTCAGAATGACTCATCTCTTGGCAGAAATTTGGTCACTTGAATGAAGAACATTACTCTATTCTATATCTTAAAGTCCTGATTGTTGGAAACATTTTTCTTTTTACTGTCTCCTCTAGACTAACTGTTTTAAGGGTAGTAAAATTTGGTGATATTTTCATTCTATTACAATAGAAATTGCTTTCTGAAAGATCATTGTTATTAATAACAACTGCTCTTAAAATGAGATCCAACATAAAGAATTTAAGAGAGTCCAGAAAAAAGAATTTCCCATTTCTTGATGCACAAAGTCTAATCTTGCATGCCAAGTACAAGACCCATCTCCCTGGTTGTATCTTGTCTCTAAAGACTGTCAATGCTCTTGAGTTTGGCTTGACAGGTTGAAATTCTCAACATTTTCATTTTCTCTCCAGATAGATTTATTCTTGCATAAGGATCTAGATAGAAATCTCTCACACTATATTGAAGCTTGTTAGCAATTCCTCTATTAAAGGTAACTGCCACACAGGACGAATCCCCAAACTATCACCTTCAGAGCAGAGGCCATGCATCACATATCTTTTTACCAAGTTAGTCTAACCATAAACTTCACCAGGAGAAGTATTACTGCATAAATGTTTTGTGCACCAAATAATGAAAAAAAAAAACATTTTACTTTAAGGGAAAGAAAATAAGTATCACTGTATCAAGCAGACTAAAGGAAATGCTGTATTTTTTTTAAAAAAGATATTTTAAGGAAGAAATTCATGATGACTAATAGTTGTTATTCTAAGGGAAAAATGGTAACATTATTAGTTCTAAGAATGAAGAAGGAGGGTTTGGGATCAATACTAAAAGGTATTTAAGACATTTACTAACTTGATATTTTAGGAAACCCAATTTTAGGAAGGCAGATTGCCTCTGCATGAAACAGAGACAAAGCTTTGGGTTTTAGATGGCCTTGAGGAAGGGCAGAGCTCTTTTCCAGAAGATGTTTCTGGCCCTTTCCACAAAAACCCTTACATTCCTCACCAAGGTACAACTTTAATTACCTTTGTCCAGAAATTCAAAGTAAGAATATTGTAGAACATAGATGTTTATGATACAGCCAATGGTGGCTCATGACCTTTATGGTTCAAATTTTTAAACAAAGATTAAGGTCTAGTAAGACAATAAGTCTCTCTCTCTCTCTCTCATGTCAATAAACAGTATCTTTCTATCTCAGGTACTTTTCCAATTCAAAATAGTTCACAATTTTACTATTCTCAGAAAATGTATGCCTTAGGTAAATTCTGCCATTCTCATTTTTAAACAAATTCACATTATTAGTAATAGCTTCACTGTTAATAAAGCTAAAAATTTTAGTGTAGTTCCACGTTGTTGAATTACTTTGAACTTTGTTTTCTTACCTCAAAGAGCAGGTCTGTATTTTGGAGAACATTCTCTGGCTTATTACTAAGCATGCACTAATGCTTTGTCTATTTTATAGTACTATGAACTAATTATATGACTCACTGTGCTGAAAATGTATCCATGGATATGAAGCACCCTTTTACACAGGCCTAAGTAAATCAAAATGAAGGCAGAGCATTACTTTGTTCCACTGTAAGGCAAAGCCAGCGTCCACTTAATTACCAACACACTTGTTTTAATGTTATTTGTCTCCCATAAGAGAGAAATGTAGACTTTAGTATCTAATACATCACTCTCTCAATTTATGGCTAGCATATTTTTTCCATTTTCTTATACTATCTTAAAATAGTTAAGCTAAAGATCCCACCACCCTGTGTAGTTCATGTTTGCAGCTTATTGTTCAAAATAATAAACCACAAGTGGCCACGGAAGCCAATGATATATACCTCTTAAAGATTAAAATATTATCAACAAAATGCCTTGTCCTTTGCTAGCATCATCCCTTCCTGTTATCTCTAACATCCTTATTTTTCCTCTCCATAAGCCTTATTTTGATGTCTATTAAGATTTGGATAATCTTTCATTTGGGCTAACACTCTCTAGGTAAGATGAAATAGGTTTTTCATGGTACAATTTCCTGAAGAGTAAAAGAAAGGATTTTTGGAAGATTCTTACCTATGACTTAGAAACAAAACTTTAATAAAAACTTCCTTATTATTTTGAAAAAAAAAATGACACAGCATCTTGTAGTAGGCCATGAAGGGCCAGAGAGAGAATGCTGGCCGAGCCTGAGGTTGGTGTTAATTTCAAGAGCAGGGGTGATTTTTATTGCTCCAGCTTCATTTGTGAGACATTGTACAGAAAATTTGTACTCACAGTAACAAGCATGTTCTCCAAGGAAACATTAAAATAAATAGCTTCTTTAACTCTTTTGTACCTTGATCAAATCTTAGTTTGATGAACCAATAAAAGGGGAAGCTAAGATTGATCTTGGACAGATCAGTAGGGCAATCATGTAGTTTATTACATATTTATGGCTCTGAAAGACCAAAGAATGTTTTATGCACATAGCTTGGCAAATGTATTTTGCCACACTCAGATATGTTCCAAGTGACTTCAGTGGAGAAGTGAAAAGATCTGGCATTATGCCTGTAATGCTATTTGGCAAGACATTGAATAATGGTGAGATTCGAGAACACAGTAACATACTGTGCTCCATGTATATATACACACACTCTATATATGTATGCACACATTCACTGGTATATAGGAAATGTGTGACTGGATACATACTGTACGTAAATATGCTAAACTATTACATAATCAGGGTAATTAGATTAAATAGTCATGTCTGGAGGTATCAATAACTCTCTGTACTTGGAAGGTCTGTGATACACTTCCAGAGCATAACAATTTCAGGGAAACCTAAGAAAAATATTACCATAAATACACTATAGACTTCAAAATATGTTAATGCAGTCTCTGTGTTTTTCTGTTAACAATGGAAAGTTCTGAATGAGGTATAATTTGAGTACTAGTAAACAATAATAGAAAGGATTAGAAATTACTTCATGAAACACAAACTGAGGACTATAGCTCAGGATCTCAAGACCAACCTATCCCTAACTTAGAAATTATTTGATCTATAGAACATGTGTGTGTTGGGGACATAATTCAGTCTGAATATTCCTCTACTATTATGAATTCAATTATTTGGATTGCCCACATGGCCTACTATTCTATTAATAGAAATACTTTCAGTTTGAATTAAAATTTTGAAAAGGTTGCTTTTTTAAAATTTATATAATTGACAATTTTACATATTTGAACATAATATAATTTGATCATACTTCCCTCTCAATACTTTTTGTCACCCCCACCCCTTTGTTCTGGTCCCTTGCACTGAATTACTTCCATTGAAGTGGTTCCTCCTCTATTTTGGTAAAATTTTTGGTGACCACCTCCATCTTCTATATTGTAATGATGAGTTCAATATTGTGGAAATCTTGTGGAAGCAATAACCACTTTAATATTATTTTTCCTATATTAAAATCATTATTTTCCCCTTACTTCTTAAGTAATAGTAGATTTTAATTTTCATGATTTCATTCTCAATTATATATCCCAATAAGATTAAATCTGGTACCAAAAGTCTGCACACACATTTTTATCATTGCAATATCTAAGATACAGAACCATCCTAGGCAACAAGGGCAGATTACTGGGTAATCCATCTGTTTAGGTGTCAAATACAAAACACAAAAGGAAATATCTTTCAACCATAAGCAATAATGACATATTGTCATCCCCCCATAATAGGTGGCTTTGGAATGTATTATATTATATTAAGTTATATAAGCCAGACCCATATACACAGATACTCAATTTTTCTCATTTGTGGTTTTTAAAAAATGTAAATGTGAATCCAGAATAGTGCTCACTACACTAGAGATTGAAAGAAAGGATGGAGAGAAGTACATAGCAGAGGACAACAAGAATGATGTAGGCTTGTGATAAAATAGGCCAAATCCCATCAATATGTGCAATCACACAAGTTAAAAACTCAGAGTATTTGAGAATTTTCACTGTGGTCCAGAATATAGCAATCACTTGGGTCATTGGTGGGATTTACTTCAGAAATGACTCTGTAAGTTATATTTAAGGAAAGTTGGTACAAAAATTTTATATGGGTTGGTATAATTTAGTTGTTGTGGTATTAGAACTCTGTACGAGGATGTTCTGAAATTCTTCATGATGTTCAAATTCAGCAATTACTTTGTAAGTTGCTCCAATAGCATGGTGCCAAACTGATGCTGGCCATCTTTCCCTGATCAGATGTAACCACCATTATAACAATAATGATGATTTTATTTCTGCGCATTCTTGAGTTCTCGCACCCTCACATGTTCGAATGTCCACTAGTCACATTTCTTTTATTAAATCCTTATCTCATGCTACAGATGTGGAAAGTGAGACTCAGTAGGGTTTCTTAAACTGATTGGGAGCACAGGATTGGTAATGGGTCATGATTTGAACAATATATACACAGTGTTAAGTTTTTTTTATTCAAAAATTGCATACATATAATTTTTCCAAGTTAGCCTAATTTTATTCAAGTGTGGATCTTCTTTATGATACTGTGATGAGAAGGAGCCATCACAGGCAAGATCTTGTCAGTATTATGGCTAGCTTATTTTGTCAAAGCCAAGGGCTTCTAGCTTTAGATATGCTGTTTTTAAAGTTGACCTGCTTTAAATGTCAGTTTATGTTCTCAAAACATTAAGGCTAAAATGTTTGAAGTCATGCCCATGAAGAAAGAAGTTTTACACGATGAAGAAAAGAATTGAGAAGTGTTAACTATAGAACTTGACTGAAGGCAACTATTATAATATTCCTTTCTCAGATCAATTTGATGAAAAACAAATATTACCAGTTTGTCTAATTTTTCTGAGATTTCTGATTCTCTTCTTTTTATGTGTAGTTTGAAAGTGACTGTCCCCCATTGCCTCAAGTGTTGGTGTTTAAGCTTCCTACTTAGTCCTCAGCTGGTAGAACCTTTGTTAGGTGGAGTCTTGCTGGAGGAGGTGAATCACTGAAGGTGGACCTTAGGATTGATTAATGTAGCTCACTGTGTGTTCAGAGTCAGCTCACTCTTGCCTTTATATCTACTGTGGATGTGTAATGAAATGAACCAGCTTCCTTTGCCATGATGAAGCTCCCCTCAAAACTGCAAGCCTGAAATGAACCCTTTCCTTCCATATGCAGTTTCTTGTGGCCTGTTTGTCTTAGCAACAATAAGGTAACTACTACAGAAGACATGGTGCAAGAGCTGGTCACATCCAATCCAACTGTAGAAAGTAAAACACAGCAATGAATGTAGAATGCTTACTAGCTTCCTCCTTCTTATACAGTCCCAGAATTCAGTCCAGGGTATGCTTCTGTCCACAGTTAAGGTGAATCCTCCCATCTCAGTTTATCTTATCTGAAAACAATCCCTCATAGACATAACTAGGGATTTCTTCCATGGTAATTCCAAGTTGTCAAGTTGTCAACCAGAGATTAACTACCACAAGGTAGAAATGTATTATCAAAAGTTCAACAAAATAAGTATATGAGAACTTGTTCCAAAAGGCAAATTGTTTTCACCAAATTAGGAACTAGACTATATATGAAAGTTTGAATTAGTATTTTTTGTTGGTGTTGAGGTGGTGGTAGTGGTAGAGTGTGTGTGTGTGTGTGTGTGTGTGTGTGTGTTTGGGTATGATATGAGCTTGTATGTATGGGATGGTCTGTATGATTGCATAGGTGTGAAGGTCAAAAAACAACCTTGGGTTGGGACCTTTGTGTGTTCTCCACTGGACATGTTATTTAAGACAAGATTTTGTTTGTTTGTTTGTTTTGTTTCTCTTATTTGCTCCTGAGACCACCAGACTCAGGGGCCTACAAGCTGCAGGATTCTCCTGACTGTGCCTTTCATTGTCATAGCTGTGTTGAGATCATAAATGTGAGCTATTAGCTTTACATGGATTCTTTTAAATCTGAACTCTAGACATCAGTATTACATAGCAAGCACTTTTAACTACTTAATGATCTCCCTAGACTCCTGTCCTAGTTTTATTAATAAAATCTTCCTTTTCAAAATGGAAAAGGAGAAGTTAAATTATCTCTATTTGCAAATGACATGATTCTAGACCTATGTGACTACAAACTCTACCAGAAAAAAATAGATTTAATAAACATTTTTAGGCAAAGTAACGGGGTACAAAAATCAATATATAATAATCAGTAGTGTTTAAAGATTACAATAGTAAATTTTTTGAAATAGAAATTAAGAATAACTTACCTATGATTGCTCAGTCCTGAAGTAAATCCTCTAGAACAAACCTTACCAAGAATGTAAAAGAACTCAACAAAGACAGCCTTAAGACACCAAAGGAAGAAAAAAAGAGAACATACAATTGAAAGGACATTTTTGCTCCTGAATTAACAAATCAATATGTAAATGGCTATAATATTAAAATTGATACACAGATTTAATCCTATTACCATCAAGGTTCCAATTACTTTCTTCTCAGCAATAGAAAAAGTAATTCAACAATTAATATGTGGAAGCACAGAAGACCACACAAGGCAAAGTTAACCTAAATAAAAAGAACACTGCTTCAAGTATAACAATTCTGTTTCTAAAATTATTCTATAAAACCACAGTGACAAAGACAGCCTGGTACTGACATAAAAATACATACAAAACGGTGGAATCAAATTCTGGAAATAAACCCACAAAGCTATGGTAACAATTTTTGACATAGGTGTCAAAAACATATAATGGAAAAAATGTCTATTTAATAAATTATGCCAGTAAAACTGGATATCCATCTCCAGAAGCATAAAATTAAATCCACATCTCTCACATTGCACAAAGATCAATTAAAAATGTACCCAAGGCCTTAATTTAAAACCAGAAATGCTAAAACCACTGGAGGAAAACATCAGGAATGTACTGGGAGTTTCAATTGTAGGTCAGAACTTTCTGATTAGGAGTCTGAGAGCATGGAAAAATGGTTCCAAGAATCGGCAAATAAGATTATATCAAATTGAAAAGTTTCTGATCAGCAAAGGCAAAACATCTGCAGAGCAAACAGAAAGCATACAGCATATGAAAAAAAATCTTTGTTAGCTGTTAAAAAATGAGTTTATATTTAGAACATAAATAACTGCAAAATTTAAATAAGAAATATCCAAGCCGCCAATTACTGAACAGGCTAATATAATGAATAGATAGTTCAAAACATAGGAAACACAAATGCCCCACAGACATTTATAAGAATGTTCAAAATCTTCAGCAATTAGGGACATATAAAATGAAGCCACTTTGAGATTCCACTTCACCCCAGTCAGAATGGCTGCCATCAAGAAAACTATTGACAACAAATTCTGGCAAACCTGTGGGAAGTAAGGAACCATTATTCATTGTTAGTAGGAGAGTAAACTAGCATTGCCACTATGGAAACCAGTGTGGCAGATTCTTAAAAATGAAATTACCATAAGACTGGGCTATATCACTCCCAGGCATTTACCCCAAAGTCATATAATACCACAGAGCTCCATGCCCATTGTTGCTCTATTCACAATAGCTAAGAAATGGAACCAACTGAGATACCCATCAACTGCCAACTGGATAAAGAAAATGTGGTGATAGACACGATGGAACTTTACTCAGCTATAAAGAATAAATAAATTATAAAAAATTCAGGAAATTGAACTAGAAAAATTATACCAAGTGAGGTAACCTAGGCCCAGAAGGACAAAATTTGCATATTCTCATTTGTTTGCATATATATGTATAGGCCATGTATTGAGATAGGAGACAATGCAATAAGATGTGCAAAGGAGGTGTTGACAAAGTTGGGGAGTAACAAAGGACTCATGTAGTAGGAAAGTGGAAAGGAAGCTATGATAGGGCAAAGTGGAGAGTTGCTAGAATAAAGGTAGAGGTAAAGGAAACACATAGCAAAATTTGTTTGAAAAACACCATAATGATATATAATTATCCACATCTGCTCACATATATTTGCAGATGATACAATCTAAGGTCTATGATAAAGCCTATAAAGATAAAACGGGAACCAAAAGTATATCAAAAGAGGGCTGGAGAGATTGCTTAGTGTTTAAGATGCTTGCCTGCAAAACCTAAGGACTCATGTTATACTTCCCAGATCCCATGTAAGCCACATGCACAGTGACACAAGTCTGCAAGGTTGCACATGTGCCCAAGGGGGTACACGTATCTGGAGTCAATTGCAGTGGCTGGAGGCCCTGGCAAAACAAATCTCTTTCTCTCTTTGTCTCTCTCTCTCTATCTATCTATCTTGTATAAAAAAGGCAGTCTGTTGGGCTTATCTCAAAAAAGTGTATATAAAGAGAATAGCTGGAAGATGGAGTAGGTTTGGGCAGTAGGATACATGTGACATGTAAACAGAAGGAGGGGAAACAGAGTGGAGATTGAGAAGAGGGGATCAGGGAGCTGGAGAGATGGCTCAGTAGTTACTGTGCTTTCCTGTGAAACCTAAGGACCCAGATTTGATACCGCAGGACCCACATTAGCTAGATGCACAGTGTGGCTCATGTGTTTGGATTTCATTCGCAGCGGCTGGAGGCCCTGGTGTGCTGTTCTTTATTTTTTTCTCTCTTCCTCTCTCTCTCTCTCTCCCTTTCTGACTCTCTCTCTATTTCTATCTTCTGCCTCTTTCTTTCACTGAAATAAATATTTTTTCTTTTTAAAAGAGAGAAATGAGGGATAGTAGGGGGATGAAAATCAACAAAAACAAATCGTATTTGAAAATTTCCCCAAAATGAAATTTAATTCTTTGTATGCTGCTAAATAAATTAACTATAAAAGTATGTGAAGCTAAGTGTGTTGGCATATGCCTTTAATCTCAGCACTTTGTGAGGCAGATGTGGAGGGTTGCTGTGAGTTTGAGGTCAAATTGGAACTACATAGTGAGTTCCAGGTCAGCCTGAGCTACAGTGAAACCCTACCTCAAAATAAAATAACATGAAATAAAATTATATGAACAAAATATATGAGATATTTTACTAGATAATCTTTATGTATTTAGTACTACATACTTTAAAAAATTGTGTAAATAGGGGCTGGAGAGATTGATCAGTGTTTAGGGCTCTTGCCTGCAAAGCCTAATGAGCAGAGTTTGATTTGCCAATCCTACATAAAGCCAGGTGCACAAAATGAAGCATACAGAGTTTGTTTGCAGTGACTAGAGGCTCTGGTATGACAATTCTGTCTCCTTTGTTCTATCTCTCTCTGTTTATGTATGAATAAATAAAAAATATTTTTATAATTGCATAAATAAATTTGAGATAATTAATAGAAGTCAAGCTAAAATATAGATGATTCTAAAAATTGAGTTAGAAGGAGAGATTATTAACAAAAACGTCAAAATTTTGAAAAGTAAATACACAATCTTCCTCTTAAAGAACACTTATCTGGTCCTATATTTGACAAATTCCAATTGGATTTTCCCAATAGAGGAACTCCCATGAATCATGTGAAGTTTGATTTTATTTTTAAGTGGCACATAATAATTGTTCATATGTGTTTGGAATGGTAAGATATAATGATACCTCATCTATCACCTCAAATATTGGTTATTTCTTTGTGATGAGAAGACTCAAAAGCATTTCTTTCACTTGTTTTGAAACATCACAAAAGAGTATAGATTACACTTACTCTTTGGTAGGAAAAAAAAAAAAAAAACCAGGATCATCTTTTCTACCTAACTGGAATTGTGTACCTACTAACCTGATTTTTCTCCATCGTCCCTTCCTCTTATCTTTCCATTGTCATATCTATCTTTATTTTCTGTTATGGACTTTATGTATGGATACATGGCATGTTGGTCATATTCCTATTGGGTTATATTCTTATATCTCCTTGCCCCACCTTCATTCCACTGAGAGCCCTCCTCACAGGGGTATTGGTATTTATCAAAGGATCATGAAAGCATTAGTCAGTCTCTGTGGCGGTCAGGGTGGGAGTGGTAGCAATGTCTCAGGACAATCTTTCCCACCCTGTGGCTCTTAAAAACTATTCAAGCCCTCTTCTGCAATATTCCTTGAGCTTTGGCAGGTGTGCTGTAAGTCTACTTTAGTGTTGAGCTCTTTGAAACCTTTATATTTCTGCTTTGATGTGTTTTGAGGGTCAAAGAAGATAAATACAGGCTTCACTGAGGAAACATCCGGTTAACTTACTTAAGTATCTTCGTGATTCGTCATGGATTAGACTGCATTAACACACACAAAAACAAACCAAGTTTTACATCTATATTTCTATCTTTTTTGCAGTAAAACATCTCCCATAAAAGATCCTCTCTATCTATGACTTGAGAATTATAATCTTCCCTAAAGAGAATCATCCAGATGCCCAACCTTTGCTAAGGATGGTATACTTGCCCCAGTGTTTAACAGCTTGTGTTCCAGCCAAACTGTCTGGGTTTCATCATGTGCAATCATTCCTGAGTTATTGAACCTGGTATGTCTCAGCTTCTTTGTCTATGATCAAGTTGCTGCTTCAGATGGTTTCTGTGAGAAGGAAATGAACAACTTATGGAAAATACCAAGAGCTGAGTTGAATAAAAAATTAATGCTTTGTAGTAATTGTTAAAAGTGAATGCAGAAACTCATGTTACTCAAGGTATGACACGACTAGGCCATTTCTCTCTCTTGGGTACATTAAGCATTTACGGAGTGGCTTATGTATGCATGGAATTTAATTGTCTCCTAGGAACCTTATCCTCTGGGATACTGCCATGTCAGACTCTCCTCCTGGTGTAGGAACTTATGACTCTTAACAATGAGTCTTCTCAAACAATCCAAGAGACTAACCAAATGCTATTTCAGTGACAAAGGCTGAAAAACACTACCTGGGTCAAGCAGTTAAGCTTAGCACTGTCAGTTATAAGCTGCCATTCATTCTTGATATCCAGTAACGTGATTGAGACTCTATCCTTTGCTGTACTGTTCCTAAAAGCCTTACTCAAATCATCAGACAAAAATACACAAGTACATTGTCTGTCTAGTACCTTCCAAAACTGAAAATCATCATAAAAAGAAAAAGTCATGACTGGAGGGATGGCTTAGCAGTTAAGGCATTTTCCTGCAAAGCCAGAAGACACAGGTTCAATTCTCCAGGACCCACATTAGCCAAATGCACAAAGTGGTATATGTGTCTGGAGTTCATTTGCAGTGGCTGGAGGTCCTGGCCTGTCCATTTTTTTTTCTCTTTCTCTTTCTCCTTCTTTCTCTGTCAAATAAATAAAAGTAGAATATTAAAAAAAAATAGAAAAAGTCTAAGGAACTGCCAACAAGAGCTTAAAGAAAAACACAACATCAATTTATTTTTTCTAAAAAAGGGGTTTCATCAGTCGATGGTTGTCTCTCACTAATGAGACCCTGAGTTTGATATCCAGAACCCATCCAAAAATTCCAAGCATGGTGGAACACGCTTGTAATCCCAGTTGTGGAAAGGCAGAGTGAAAAAGATCCCTGGGACTTGTTTACCAGCGACTGTAGCCTAATTAATGAGCTCCAGGGCAGTAAGAGATCCTGTCTCAAGAAGAGAAATTTTTATGTCATTCCTGAAAAATGACATCTGAGAGTGTCTCCTTACTTATACACATACATACACATACACACCCTCACACAAATGCACACACACACATGCACAGGCATCTGCACACAAACATATAACTCTAGCATATATATCATACATGTACACTTGCAGAAAAGAAAAAGAAAACTGGGATGTGGGTCAGTGAATGAAGTTCTTGCAGCACAAGCATGAGTACCTGAGTAAGGATCCCCAGGACCCATATTTTATAAAAATCAGGTAAAATCCAAGAAATTGCAATTAACTATTGTGGTTATTATTGGTCTGTCAGTATTGGTTTCTTAATTTTGACTAATGTATCTACAATAATGTAAGATTTTAAGAAAAAGAGAAAGTAGGTACAGAGGGTATAAAGATTTCCTGTATCAACTATGCAATTTCTCTGCAAATATAGAATTGTTTTAACTTTCAAAATTAATATAAAATATTCTTTCTTGTACCAAACTCAGGGTGATAAAATTATTTGAACATCCAGGGACCACTAAATGACCAAATACCCAGAAAAGCAAATAATCCATTTTGGATTCATGGACTTTGCAGGTGGGACAGCTTGATCCAAAGACAAATCACAGCCATTGGCAGAATTTCAGCCTCCTCTTATGCATTTTAATAGAAATGTGAATGGCTTAGTATATTCAGGACAAACATGTCAGAATAATAATACAAATTTATGTTGAGTCAGCCCATATTTCTACTAGTTCAGGGGTAACTTCTTCCAAGAATCAGCTCTCAGAAAGCTGTTCACCATCATGCTGTGGAGGCACCCATCACCCCAGATGGGCAGAGCCTTTTCACTGTATGATGGGGCAGCACCAGCAACAGAGCATATTTCATTCAGCTCCATGCATGTAGCTGACTCTGGATTCCCTGGAACTGAATGTTCTAGTGCAGGTGGCTAATTATTCAATGGTGCCTCCACTGAGCTTTCTGGCACAAACTGTGTCATTGCAACACTTTACAATAACCTAGAGGAATATTCTGTCTACAGAGAAGAACCTCAGTCTTAGGTGTGGAGGAAAGAGTTCCTTGTTCTCTGTTGTCATTCCCCAGTGTCCAAGTAAAGCATTGCTTGCATTCCCATGGTATATAAATGAGGTGGATGGCCTTTCACACAATGGTATTATTTTAAGTACACTAAAAATAAATATATACATTAGTTGTTTTTGTTAATTAGTCTCATAATCACTGTTACTTGGGTATTCAGAAAAAAATGAGCAAAAATGACTAGATTTAATTAGTCAATGATTTATTTACTCATTTAGTTAGTTAGTTAGTTTGCATATAGAGATTTAGGTACCATTTTTTCTGGCATTTTAAAATAAATTTTAGGGCTGGAGAGATGGCTTAGTGGTAAAGCGCTTGCCTGTGAAGCCTAAGGATCCCGGTTCGAGGCTCGGTTCCCCAGGTCCCACGTTAGCCAGATGCACAAGGGGGCGCACGCGTCTGGAGTTCGTTTGCAGAGGCTGGAAGCCCTGGCGTGTCCATCCTCTCTCTCTCCCTCTATCTATCTTTCTCCCTGTGCCTGTCACTCTCAAATAAATAAATAAAAAATGAACAAAAAATATTATAAAATAAATTTTAGTTGCATATCAGCCCTCTCCCTTCTATCCCCAAACCTTTTCTTCCCCTTCCCAATTACCCTACCACCTAATGTAGGAGGAAGATAATCGCTGATCTATTAGAAGCTGGACAATTGCACAAGGGCCATTACTTCAGTAGTTCTTATGCTTTAACTAAAGTTGTGATCTCATCATCTTGGAATTCTTAATACTCTTTGAACAAGGTACTCTACTTCATTTGTACTGTGGTCTATTAATTCTGTAACAAGAAATGTTCATATATTTTATGTTTGCTTGTCTCAGATGAAATTATGTTATTGATGTAAACACACACATTTATGCTAGCTAAGTCTCTCTATTGAATATAGAGCAGATGTTTAGAATGCCGGGTTATCCCAGTTTCTCACAGAAAAAATGTCCTCAGTCACATTAGATAAGTAAGAGGACTCAATTCCTACCTTTCTATTTCTCTATCGCCTGTTTGTAAACACTGACTTCAAAGCTGGTCCAAGTAGAAGCAATGGACTGTGCTGAGATTTCAATCACAGATATAGCCACTGCCAAACAACCTGGGAGGAAGATATCACAACACTACTATTTTCCTATCCAAACTAGTCTAAAAATTGAACAGCTAAGGGGTTTGCCAACAATCACACTGCACAATTGTGGACAAGAAAGAGGTCCAAGAGAAAGGATCTCATAGAATCCTGTGGCAGAAACATTTAGACCTATTTATTTGCATGTGACTTTATACCTACCAGAGCCAGTCAGGCTCTGATCTCCAAGCCTTGCAAGCAAATGAGAAGAAATTCCCTTTACTAAAGAGATACTGTGTGCAAGCATTTGTAAAACACAGAACATAGAAAGCACGCCTGGGATATTCCATGCTGAAGGGGCCTGATACTGGTAATTTTTGATTATACCAGAAACATTTTCATCATATTCGTGAAAGTGGTTTTGTTTTGTATTCCTGTGGGGAAATAAAATGAAAAGTTTTAGCATCACCCATTGAGGCCCATGAGAAAGTAACAATGTCTGCTGAAATATCACCAGAGTTAAATTTCTTAAATATGGTAGTTTTCTGATTTCTGCTGATAATTCATATTATGTAAATAATTCATGATTTTGGACACATCTACCTCATGAAAAGATTTCATCGCAAAAACCACTTTAAATCAAAGTAACAAATATATATATATTTTTTTCAATATACCTACCACCTTCTTGGGACTTCTCTTCATCTGCATACTGTATCCTCCTGGGGTCTCACCTCTCCAAATCTGTGGGCCTAGTCTTTCTTAGGTTGCAGAAGGCCTCTAATGAGGGTGACATTTCAGCCACTCCTGGTCTCCCTGGAGCATGTTTTAGGTTTGTCTTCTCACCTCTGTCAGACTCTTTGTTAAGTTCAAAACCTTAGTATAATTAGAATGAAAAAGCTTTGCTGGGATATTTAGTTGTTATCTCTGCCTATGGGAGGGGGGAAGAAACAACAAAATAAATAAATAAATAAAGCCCTTGACAACATAGTCTGTAAAGTTTCTTCTGAATTCCAGTTAATTGGTAGAGATTTTGCTGGCAATCTAGACAAAATGGTAGGGTACTATCAAAAGCTTTTCTTGGAGCTTGCAATGGAATAATTAAAACCTTCTTCCCCCTGTATTATTTTTAACTCTCACTTCTTTGTCACTAGATTCCCACCTGTATGAAAAAATTTGCAGTACTCACACAGACTGGAAATCCATTTTCTTAATTTGTAAAAATAGCCATCTAGTGGTATGCATTGTATGTGTCCATGTATCTGTGTAGTTCAATTTTTACTTCTAACTTTAAGTATCACAGTCTAGTCCAAAAAGGGAATCCTCTGTAATCATTTCTGCAGAAGTGGAAAATGGCCACTGTTTGGATCATTTTTTCCTAATAGAGCCAATTAGTATGAATGAAAAGGACTCAAAGAGGAGAATGGTGTCAGTCTAATTTTCCTTCTTGGGAGCCTGAATTAAATGATGTAAAAAAAAAGAGTTAAATTCATAGTGGATCACCTCCTCTCAGTAGAATTGGGGCTGATTTCCATATGTAAGAAAAAGTAGTGACAAGCTATGTAGATGTGAGGAGAAAATCAGAAATGTGAAAAACTGTGAGTCATATTGTCTCATAGAAGTCTGAGCCTAATCAACTTCTTTTATATTCAGTGAAAAAAGCTCACGTTCAACTTGATCATTTTGATTTGGCCAACTGAACTTCTCTTTTTATATAACCACTCTACTGGGACACAAGAGGCTAGGTGGCAGCGGAATCTATGCCTTGTTTTCCTTAAATAGAAAGACAATGGAGGAAATTTTTTTTTTTTATTTAAGAAACATGATGCAT
Source organism: Jaculus jaculus (assembly GCF_020740685.1). NCBI lineage: Eukaryota > Metazoa > Chordata > Mammalia > Rodentia > Dipodidae > Jaculus > Jaculus jaculus. The sequence goes on from NC_059104.1 coordinate 137,946,058, forward strand.
ATCTTGGCACCATCAAGTTTATGCATCATATAACCTCAGAAAGGAGCATCTCTAAAACTGAAATTAGAAAGTCAACTAACATTCATAGTAATTGTAGAACCTAAGATTTGAACAAAAGTTTCTAGAGATTTAACATTACATTATTGTCATTATTCAATGCCATTTGGTTAGAATATTAGCAAGAGTAATATCAAAAAAGTGGAAAGAGAGAAAAAAAATACTAGAAAAGATTGGGTTACCCCTATATGAGGTAAGATGTTCATGCTGAAATCATTCAGTTTTTCAAAGAAGGACTGATATTTCTGTTTTTATACATGAAAGAAATAAATATGAGATCATATAGAAAGGCTGTGGAATCCAGTATATATTAAGCTAAATTGACTCCAACACATCAACTCTACTCAACCATGGTTTTTTCTAAAGAATCATTAATGCATGAATAGCTACACATATGAACAAACAAATATATATGAATAATTATTGGTATTTAACTCTGTATAATAACATAATACAATTAAAAACATAAATTTGGGGCTGGAGAGATAGTTTAGTGGTTAAGGCGTTTGCCTACAATGCCATAGGATCCTGGTTCAACTCTCCAGGACCCATGTAAGCCAGAAGCACAAGGTGGTGCATGCATCTGGAGTTCATTAGCAGTGGCTGGAGGCCCTGGCCCACCCATTCTCTCTCTCTCTCTCTCTCTCTCTTTCTCTCTCTCTGCCTCTTTTTCTCTTATTCTCTCAAATAAATAAATAAAATTTTAAAAACCCATAAATTTTGAGGAGCTATCATCAGACATAGAATTTCAATAAACTTGTTTAGTCTGGCAGTAAGAGACACATGCTGAGGCACAGGACAAAGATGTCATTCAGAAGGCACTGCCATGAACCAGAAGTCACTGAGCTCAGCAGGTCCTCAGATCTTTAGATATAGAGTGGAAAAGTACAGTGATAACTAGTGTATAGGTGTTCATTTCTTACTTCCATATGCTTTTATCTTTGGGATTTCTTTTAAAGAAATTTTGCTTTATGTATTCTATATTGTGGTGGTTTGCAGGTGTCCCCCATAAACTTAGCTGTTCTGAATGCTAGGTTCCCAGCTGATGGATATTTGGGAATTAATGCCTCCTGGAAGGAGTGTATTATTGGGGGCGGACTTATGGGTATTATAGCCAATTACTTCATGTCAGTGTTTGGCACACTCTTCTGCTGCTATTGTCCATTTTATATTGGCCAGCGGGTAATGTCTACCCTCTGCTCATGCCATCATTTCCCCCTGCCATCATGGAGCTTCACCTCGAGCCTGTAAGTCAAAATAAATCTCTTTTTTCCCACAAGCTGCTCTTGGTTGGTTGATTTCTACCAGCAATGTGAACCAGACTACAACATACAACATATATAAAGAAAAATTTGGTCATATATATGTGTGTGTGTGTGTGTGTGTGTGTGTGTGTGTGTGTGTGTGACCAAATTTTTCTTTGACAATTAACCTGTTTCAATTGCTAATAAATGCTATGAAAAATTTCATATCTGTTGTATGTTTTCATTCACTAAGGTTTATGTTTAGGTTTTGGATGCAGATTCAAGGTAGTTTGTTTACTGTATGCAAAACCCAGGGTTCAATCTACAACATCACAAAACACCTACCAGCCCCCACAACACACACATGCACACTTAATTTAACTTATGCTTATCACAATTCAGTAACATGTTGATGCTATCATATATCTAGGACCCTTACAGAAATACATATTTCTTTGAAAGAGAATTCCCACATAGCCAGGTGTGATGTCCATCACAGTTAGTTCCTCAACTTAGCTTCGCTCCTGAGCTGTTTTATATGCTGCCTAATATTTTCCTAATGTGAGAAGTTTCTTCTATACTGTAAGGTATTTGGTACTGACAATTACATCGAGGAGGTTTGCATGCCTGGGATTATAACAGCACCATAGTTTCACTCTATAACAACTAATTATGCAAATAAATCTGTGTGTATGTATAAAAAACATATTTAGTAGCTACTTGCAAGGCATTTGGAACATAGTGGAGAAATAATAATTAGTTGTTGAGTAAATTTATGAGCAATTGAAAGATACCTTGATCAAATGTTTAATTCTTCTGTCAACTTGCCTATTCTGCATAGTGCAGAAGATTTTGAGGAAATTATTAACGTTGGAAATGAGTTCAAGAACCAATGCTTTTGAAAGCAAAGAATAAAGTCACCCTAGTATATAATAAAGCCTTTTTTCTCTCTGCAACTAGTGTATTATTAAGCTTACTGATTATCTCATTAGTAATTAATTGATTAATAATTATATTTGCATACTTGGATTAAGCTGACTCAGTGCCCTCCCCGTTCCTTTGTGTCATAAAAGTAGTGGGTTAAAAAGTGAGATGATAAGTGACAAATTAATCTACTATGTGCATACAGCAAACACATGTGGATGACTTATAATGAGGGTTAAACAAAGGAAGACAAGCCTTCATGAAAGCTGCACAAAGTCTCTGTGTGGAACTTGGAAACTTTGAGGTAGAGATTATGTCTAAATGCATAGCTGCATACAATTTATTACAAAACATAGACATGTGGAAACTTAATCATACATTCAGCATACACAGCTGCTGGGTGAATCTAACATGTGCCTGTGATTCCCATGGCAGTTGGTGGCAATAGGGGAGGGCTGGTTGAAGATTTTTTTTTTTTTTTTTTTTTTTTTTTTTAGTAGCTTTGCACTCAATTTTGTTAAACCTGAAATTGCACTGAAAAAACAAAATAACAGTTCTGTATTCCAACAAAATATTAACATGCATCTTTTTTTGAAAGAACAAAAAAGGTATAAATTATGTCTGATTGAACAAACACAACCCCACTGTTGAAGAGCCAGTCAATGGAGAGGGCAGGGAAAGGCAATGGAGCACGGTAATGTGTAATCTCACCAGTCAATGGACTGTGGGCAGGCCTGGGCGGCCCATAGCTGGAGGTGTCAGAGAGATAAATAGCAGAGTGTCCTCCTCAAAAATATGATTAATACCCTCCTCGGTCCACTGCTGAAGATGTAGTGGGTGCAGCTGGTCTGGACAGCAGTTGCATAGAGGGAAAATCCAGGAGAATGGCAACAGAGCAGAGAGGGCAAAGAGGAGGACAAATGGCCACTAGAGTGGGGGTGCTGAGGCCTGATGGGCATGGAGGGCTCGTTGCTGGCCAGAGGTCTTCTTAAGCTGCAGCTTAACTAATGCTTCGAAGCCTCTGGTGCCCATGCACCTGAGCCTCAGAGGCCATGACCTTGAAGGGAGCAGACAAGCAGAAGTTGAATCCTCATGGAATATAGATGCCTCTTGGAAACAGTGGGTGATCTTGAAGAATTGTGGTGTTTATGGTGTGACTGCTGTGTGACTAGCACACTACCTTCACACTTTATTTAATTCCCACAGATCAGTATGTGGTAATGGGGTTAATCTCCTCTTCTACAGATGAAGAGGTTGAGGTCCAGAGAAGGTAAGTAACTTGCTCAGCATTACATATTGATACATGGCATAGGACTTATGGGTGTTTTTGTTGTCCTTTCTTCCCATGAATCCAAATTGACTCTCCAGTGATGGGGGGAAATGCTGAGGTCAGACTCATTTTGATTATTTTCTGTTGGTTCCAGTCATCATCTTCTCTACTTTTTCCTTTAAAGTTTTGGCACTATTTTCTCCTCTGACTCCTAGCTTTCCTTTGACTTATGTGTAAAGTTATCAAGAAATAATTTACAAAAATCTCTGGTTATGGTCACTGTTACACACCGTGATTACCTAGAGAAAAGGAAATTGATAGGTTTTCCCTTTCACTCACAGAAGGTAGTGGAATTTTCTATCTTTGTGTGATACATTTTCTTTATAAGATGATTCATCATGAAGTATCAAGTAACTACAACAGTTACAAGGCAAAAAAACAATAAAACATGACTCTCACTTGCTACAGTTGTAAGATATTGTTAGACAGAATTCCAAATGTGAGCAACATTGAAGAACAATATTTAGAGTCTATGGTTATGGGCTGGGGAGTTGGGCCAGTGGCTAAATGTACTTGTTTACAAAGCCTGTTGATCTAGGTGCAATTCCTCAGTACACATACAAAGCTAGAAGTCAAGCCTGCCAAGCCTAAGGACCCAGGACCCAGGACCCAGGTTCCACTCCCTAGTACCCATGTATACCAGATGCACAAGATAGAGCCTATGTCTGAAGTTCATGGTGGCTGAGGGTCCTGGTGTGACCAATATCTCTCTGCCTCTTTCTCTCTCAGATAAATGAGATAAATAAAATATTTTTTAAAGTAGAATAGGAGAAAGAAGAGGACCCTACTTGCTGTGAAAATAATATGATTAAAAGATATATTTCTAACCTTATAAACTATCATGACCTGGGAAAACTATGCTATAAAATATCAATTTTACTAATCATTGATATCTTCTGAAACTTTGAATAATTGTATCAGAGTAGAAAATTTTATTAAAATATAATTAAGAAAAACAATGCTAGAAGTCCGATGAACAAAGTAGCACATGCATCTGGAATTTGTTTCCAGTAGCCAAGAGTCCAGGTAAACCTTTCTCTCTCTCTCTCTCTCTTTCTCTCTCTCTCTCTCTCTCTCTCTCTCTCTCTCTCTCTCTCTCTCTCTCTCCCTTTCCTCACAAAGAAATAAACAGAAGCATTTAAAGTTCATGTTTACTATTCAAACATCTAAAATTATACTCCTTAAGGATATGGTGAATCTCCAAAACAATGAGTACAGTACCAAAAAGTGAAATAGAGCAGGAATGCTAACAGGCAAAGTTCATTTGCACATTTCAAAGATACTTGTCAAGGTATCCTACTTCAGAGCAAATGAAAAGATGCTGAAAGGAAAGGCTCACTTCATAATTCAAAGGACTTCAATGATCTCATCTTAGTAATCGTCACCATTACACTGACATATTTATTTCTGTGTGAAAGATATACTTCTCATGGTCCTTCCATAAATGATCTCAAGATTACATTCTTCCATCATCTGCATTAGAACTTTCTCAACTGTATGGGAACCTGAACCACTTGTGACCTTGTTAGAAACATTGAGTCTTTAAGTAGGTATATGGTAAGTCTGAGAGTATGCACTTTATGATAAGGTCCTAGAAGAAGGTGATAATATCACTGGTCCATGATCAATCATATCACAGATAATATGATTAGTCAGCTACACAAGTTGTAGGTGGTAGAGCCAGGATTTGGGTGCAGGATGCTTGACCACAGCACTGGTACCTCCCTAGTCTGTCCATGTTCCTCAGATGAAGACATGCCTCTCAACTTCCAAACAAGCTGAGACATCACCTAAGGAAGTAGGAAATAAGAAGGTGGAAATTAAGTTTTTGATGTGAAATAAATTTATTTCTTAAAATTCACAAGAATCTAAGACTCTGATGATTAAAAACAAAAAAAATAGACTTAAATTCCTTTAGCATGACATTTCTAACAGGTATTTGAGTGCTTTGATGTTAATTTGTTCTAATGTAGCCAACAGAACACACACACACACACACACACACACACACACACACACACACGGTACACAATTTCTTAAGAATTAAGTCTTTTGCCATTAACTTTATTTCTAGCTTATGTTGGATATGGATCAGTTAGTGGACAAACTTAATTTTGGTTTTGATAATCCATAACCTTTTAGATCTTTGCTGTCATGAAATACGTCACTCATCAAAGCATCAAAGCTTGTTCTATTCATGGATAATATTACTAATAATGATTATAATATAAAATATGCTAACTATAGGGCTAGGTAACTGCACTTCTCAACACAGAGGCTCTCTATATATCTACATATCCACAAACACATCATCCAAGTGTATGAAAGACATGTTGACCATCACACTAAAAGTCACCATTTTAGAGATGTAAGACATTCTTATTTATTATGAGTTGAGATATAATATGTGAGAATTATGCAAAAATTATCAAAATTTTCATTAAATCTAATTTACTAATGTTTCAGATAGTGTTCCATTGTTTAGCTTAAGGTTTTGGTTTCTGGGTTTGTAAAATCAGAAGTGACACTCTCACTATTACGCAGCTGGAATGTTAAGTAACTAATCAATTGCTTCTCCATCTACTTAGTTCCTGACTATGAGCAAACATTTGCTTCTTATGTCATTTCTCGGCAGGCTTTGTGATCTTATGAAGACCCCAAACTTCAATGGAAAGTGAAATATTAAACTAGTTTGACAATTAGATAAGACACACATGGTCATTTAGCACAAATGTGAACTTGATTATTTCTCAGCATATAGTCAGAATGAAGTAGAAAAGTATGATCTGTTGAAATAGAAATAGCAACAGTTTGAGTTCAGTTAATAAAAAAGTGATCTATTTAAGTTGTACAAATTATTCCTTTGATTCATAATCTAAATAAACCCTCTATATTAAACTGGCATGCTGCGTCAATTTAATTTTACATTTTAGGGCTTTGGGAGGGGACTCAGAATTTAGAGGTACCACCACGGACTTAAAGACATAGTTCATTCTATAGTGAAAATAAAGAAAAAAAAAACAGAAATATCTGACATCATCACTGCGTTCTCTCCTGCTGAATACACAATTTATTTTTAAGTAAAAAAAAAAATCACTACATAAATTCATGGACTTTGAACCTCTGCTAAAACAAGATTCTTTCAAAGGCCTTGGTTAATGAAGAATCTTTTAAATGTCACATGTACAGTGCAAATTAACTAATATTGCATAGTAAAAATCCCTCACAAGAAATCTGGTCAATGGTTTATGACAAAAAAATTAATGCTTTCTGTCAAGAAGAAGGGTTAAGTTTAGTATTAATCATAAAATGACCTTTAATTGCCAAACAGAAGCACTTTGTTATTTCACTACAATCCCGAACTCACCCTGAGCATTGAAAAAAAGTCATAATTTGCTTAGTATAAATATATTAAAGTATTAAGCCTGCTCTGCTACTCAATTAGTAAACATGTCAAGGGGTGGGTGAGTTATTCATGGTTCAGAGGGCCAGCCCCTTTTCACAGGGAACTTTTTTCACTCTAATGAAATGATGGATAATCTGGAAGTGGATGCTTTAAGAAGATATTAATCATTCTCTGAAGTAATGTTAATCATGCATTCCATCATCTGCAGATGCCATGGATCACCTTCCTCTGAGACAAAGGGCACCTAAACCAGGAGAGTTCTTTTGATCACCTTTCTACAAAACCCTCACATGCAGCTGACATAAAGACAGTTCAGTTTCCAGGACATTCTTAAGGTAAAAATGGCAAGTATGGAATCAAACTATCTCAACTTAGTGCTGAGTGATTTGCTCATGCCCTTTGGGGGTGGACTTTCAGTCATGTCTCCCCCATAGTCTTCTCACCAGGACTGACTTGACTTGTTACATTGCTGAGCTATAACCAGAAACATAATATTCATATCTAGTTTGAATCTCTAAGGAGGGAAAAAATTCCAAAAGACCCCTCGGCTTGAAAAACTATCATATTTATATGAAGTCAGTACTTCTGACCCTTGCTTAAGCAACTGTATTTTCATGTGATAATATGTCCGTAAGTACAAACACACGAGCAGTTAAAAACAGCAAGGAAATATGACTATATTAAAGTGCTATCTAACAGTAAAAGTTTGCTTACAGATATTAGAACTAAATATTTATATTTATATGGAAAGTAATCAACATTTTATTCTTTTTTTGGATTTTTAAAAGCTTCTTATTATTGTTATTAGCAACATGTCTCATATGGATACATCACGTGTTGGTATCCTCATTTCCCTCATCTCTACTCCCATTCCATTGGGGATCCCCCTCAGTGGGGTTGTAGGTATTCCCCATGGGGTTGTGGTTTATGCATTGTGGGAGCAGTAGTCAATTATTATTTTGGGGGGATGGAGAGGTTATGCCTCTGGGCATTATATCTCAAGCCGTGGCTCTTATCTTTCTGCTCCCTCTTCCACAAAATTCCCTGAACCATGGTAGGTGAGCTTTAAGTCTACTTCAGTGAGTAGATCTTAGAAACCTCTGGATCTCTACTGTGGTAGGTGTTGAGTTTCCTCAGGGCCTGTCCCCTAAACCCTATTGCTGATTATCAGATACAGCATGGAAGCAGCACTCTTGCTCATCTCCCTAATTCTTCTATGGTTTCAGCTTTCTCTTTTTTTATAGCAGGATGAAAGTGAAGTAAAAGAGACATTCCCAATTTAGCAATTTCTAACTTTTTTTTTTTTTTGAGGTAAGGACTCACTCTGGTCCAGGCTGACCTCAATTTAACTATGTAGTCTCAGGGTGGCCTCGAACTCATGGTAATCCTCCTAACTCTGCCTCCTGAGAGCTGGGATTAATGGGGTAAGCCACCATGCTCAGATTAATTCCAACTTTTAAGACACTTCAATGGTTTAGTCTAAAGACTTATGATATATTTTAGTCATGAACTTGCTAAGTGATAGTTGGACTACAGAAACCACATGCTAATTTTTGGAAATTTCTAATATTATTGTAAATTGAGTTATGTATCAGTATTAGTAATAGTAGTTGGGAGGAAGAATAGTGTTCCAGAAACAATGCAAGGTTGTGTTATCTAATAACTCAATTTGCCCCTACAATAATCATGTTGTTGTTCTTAGCTCAAAACTTAGTGGAATAATTAACTTGCCCACCAACATGCACCAAGTCATAAAAACAACAATATACACATATAATATTGAGGGAAAGATATAAAACCATCTGGAATTGTAAAAGGGAATGATTAAATGAGTTACTAGTTTATATTTGTCTTTATATGACAAGTAGGTAACAATATTGTTTATTGCTTGAATAGATTACATTGTAGCACAACACACTGCTCTAAGTATTTGAGTAGGTCAAAAATATTTTCAGTAGTGGCTGGAGATATGGCTTAGCAATTAAAATGTTTGCAATTGAAGCCTAAAGAACCAGGTTTTATTTCCCATTACCCATATAAGCCATCTGCATATGGTGGTACATGCATCTGGAATTCTTTTGCAATGGCTGGAGGCCCTAGTGAACTTGTTCTCTTCCTTCCTCTCTATGTATCTTTTCCTCTATCTATATATACCTCTGCTTGCAGATTATATACATTCAGTAAAAATACAAACTCCATGGAAGACTCATACAATTTGTCTAAAACCTTGCTGATGCTCTACATCATCAGGTTAATGCTAAAACAGTATCCAACTTTTCAAATTTTCTTAATATATTAAGATAGAGATTACCTAATGTTACTACTGAATACTTAAAGTGTCATGCTTTTATAGGTGACAACAGCCTATGAAATCATGGATTAGAATCTAAGGTGACATGTCTGGATAATAAGCAGAAGCCTATCAAGACATACTGTGAATGTATCAGCTTTCTTAATGGATACCAGTCTGCTATTAGTAGCCCCCTCAACACACACACACACACACACACATACACACACACACACACACACACACCAGACTTTGACAAATGTCCATATTTTCCAGCTATTTCTGGAAATTAAAATAGAAAAAATATCAGTTTTTTTATTATCCCCCTTTCTCTTAGAATCTTCCTCAATCTGTTTAAGTTCATTTTGTTTTCTGACATTATCTGTCTCAAGTGTTATTAGCCTAATTTACATTTCCTAAGGCCATTTGCAACTTTAGGCTTGGTGCAAATTCAAGCTGTAGTCACATGACAAAGCTAGACTGAGGGATTTTGATTCTTCCTCTGGGTGTTCTGTTGAACTGTGTACATTGAGTGTGCACTTAGCTGATGATGTAACTTGACAGATAAATAGATCTTAGAATAACAAATATAGGTATATCTTGAAAAAGCATTAGGCTAAATTTAACCTTGATCCCATCACTTGATAAATGGATGACTGTAAGCCAGTAAAGTGGCTCCCTGGAACTCAGTTTCCTTATTTGTAAAGCAGAACTACTCATGTGTTTAAATGACTGATTCTAGACTTGTGCTGATATATCAGTTCCATAATTTATACCCATTTCCTTCTCTCATGACTATAGTTCTCCAGAGGGCAAGGAATTAGTTACATTCTGCTCTCTTTCATCAGGGCACACCTAGATTTTTTTTTTTTTTTTTTGCTTCCTTCCAGAGTCCACTTTCTAAGAAAAGGCACAGTGATGGATGAGCAAATACTTTATAAAATCAAGATTATGTCCTCTGAGCAGGGGCAGAGTAGAGAATATGTTGAAGGGGGAGACAGTTTTACAAAATAATTGCAGATCTTTAATGTCTGAGAAGATTTAGAATTATTCATGTTATTTCAGACAGCAGAACTAAGTCTGGGAGGTCAAAAGGGGAGGCAGACAGACTTGGCCACAGATAAGAGAAAACCTTGTCCTAATCCAACAGATTCACCAAGGTGTACTCTGAGATACATTTGTGCAGACAGAGGCTAGCTAAATTGTTGAGTCAAGGCTCACTCATGGTGGCCTATATCATAATAATGTGAAAGAGCTGTACTCTTAAGTTCCTCTTTAATTGCCATGTACATTATGTAACTTAAAATGATGACTGTGCTTTAGTTGTAAGAAATAGTTTCCCACCACATCTAATGAGGGAAAACCCACAGAATATAATCACCTTGTCTTTCTCTACTCACTTCTATCATTTAAAACCTTTTCTACCAACTGGACTCTGCACAATCTGATCCCAATTTACTTCTGCAGTCTTATATTATGCTTCTTAGTAACTGGTGTTACTGGCTGTGACTTTTCTATACAAAAATCTACATCTTTTCTAGCTTCCACACCTTTCCCATGCATGACATGTGCCTGCAAAGCCTCCTCTCCTGCCTTGGTCTCCAGCACGTCTCTCTTTTTCAAAACCTAAAAGAGGTCTGGAGAGATGGCTGAGTAGTTGAAGTCAGTTGCTTTCAAAGCCTGATGGCCTTAGTTCAGTTCTCAGTTCCCAAATAAAGCCAGATGCACAAAGTGGTGCAAGTGTCCAGAGATTGTTTGCAGTAGCAACAGGCCTTGTGTACCCATTAATATTCTCTCTCTCTCTCTCTCTCTTCCTTACCTACCACTGCCTCAATAATAAAATGTGTGGGATCTTTCAGTCTTGTAATTACTGCAAAAATAAATTTTAAAAATTTAAGAGCATAGTGTTTCTTAATACAAAAATACAAACTAGCCATATATTTGCTATTATTTAAGATTTTGGCACATATCTTCTTTTAGTTTGTATGTATATTATGAGATATTTCAAGCAGCAAATTTACCGTAGAGAATGATTTTCTACATTTCCAAGAAAATTGCAACCATAGGCCATCCTGATTGATGGGGTCAGGCTCCAGTGTAGAATCTGAGTGGAGTTTCTCCTGGCTTTGACAAGGACGCTTGCACTCTTCTAAATTAGACAAGGCCTCTGCTCTCTTTTGGGCATAGCCCAAGCCCACATCGCCTGTTTCAAGAAACAGTGACTTTAAGATCCAGGACACAGACTTTGAGGGCACGAAGGGAGAACATTTCCAGCTTTTCTTCTGAGTCTAGTGAAACAAAGGCTTTGAAAGGTCTGAATGTTCGCTGCTGTAACCACTCCATTCTAGGAATGTGATAGTCAGTGATGACATGATTATCCAGCATCAACTATGTCCAGGTTGTTCTACAAACTGTATCCTTTCAAATTACTTCTCATAAAAATGGAAGTTATAGATTCTCTCAGAGTCACCATGGTAGCATTTAAAAATACCTCTAAAGATAAGTCTTACCATCACCAGCTGAGTCTGGGGATATGCAGTTGTTCTGCATGCTCACTCATTTCTGCCTAAACATACAGTTGCTTCTCTGTATCGGATGCCCTCACCAGGGAGGGACGAAGCTCTACTGCTATGACTTCCCACTTAGAGAGCAGGGCTCCTTCCTCTCCAGCGTTACTTTCATCAAGTCTGCTGAACAAGAGTTTTGCTTCTTTCTGCTATTTAGTTCTATGCTGAGGCTGGGCTCACCTTTCCTTGATTGCCACCCTAATTTCATTAGCTCCTTGCTCTTAGGTTTTAGCTGTAATCACAGTTCAGATTATCTTGTGTATGGAACCAGCAAAGACAGTGCTCATTTACTGTCATTAGAAGTGTCTGCTCATAAATTTGCCTTATGACAGAGCTGGCCCCATTCACCTCAGGACATGGATCACCAAAGGTCCACCAAGGGGCATCAATGATTTTGAGGTCTTGTCAACTTTCTTTGCATTCAAAAACTAAACTATAATGTTAGGAGCCCTCCTAAATGTTAGGAGCATAAGAGAGCTGATCAGGATGCCAATGATCTTAATTATTGATATTTTCAGAAAGTCTTGCTAGAAACCTACTTTATGACAGGCACTGTGTTTAACACTGGAAATAAAGTAATAGAAAATGAGTTCCTGAAAGAGGCCCTAAGTAAGATAAGGCTATCTTTCCCTTGTGTATATTCACCTGTTAATAAACTTTCAAATTAGAGTTAAAAAATAAAACTGAAAAATAACAGTAAATTAAAGTTCTTAAGGGCTACAAAGGCAAAAATAAAAATGTGCAAATTATGTATAGCTCTGACCCTGAGGACCTCACCTTCTATGTCTGTTTCCTGGGCATCCTCAGATCCTCTGTGTGCATTGCAGTTATCGAATTGAAGGCTGGTGATGTGCTGTGAATTTTGCCTTAGGAATGTCACATTTTTATTCATAAAAATCTCAACTAAGCTAATTTTTTATGTGAACAGGGGAGGAAAGCAGAGTGTTTCTCTTTTTTATTTAATGGAAAATGCCAAAATAGGAAAAGTAAACTCAGTAATTTATTTGAATGCTAAGTGCTATGGTAGACAGAGTAATGGTTTCTCAGTGATGACCATCGTGGGTAACAGAGGTTGTAGTGATGTCATAATCTGAAGACTAAAGACAGCCTTGAATTTGGAAAAGGAAGGAACAACTTCTTCCCAAGTGCTCCCAAAAGGATACAGCCCTGAAAAGGCACTTTAAAGTTGACAATAAGATAATAAACTTGTGTTGTTTTCAGACACTAATTTCTTACAGTAGCAACAGTAGCTAACATAGGCATATAAGGAATTTTGTCAGAAAAATATTTAAGTTCCATATGGTATCCAGGAAAGAGTGAACAGTACATTGGAAAACGCTGCTGATAATCCTTATGAAGGTTGTAAAATTGACTGCTTATCTTCAGGTAAGTATCCAGATGCTTCACAAGTAGAGAAAAGGAATGAAGTGGTTTGAAGACTGTCTTCCCTTGGCTGGACTCCATATAAGAACAATAGAGATAAGAATAGCAAAGAACTTTGTTGGGACATCTCCACATTAATAGAAAGGCCACATAGAATTGTACAGTAACATTGTGTGAAAATAGATACAAAACACATCATCTAAATCCTTCATTCTCAGTTCAGTCACAAGGGAGCCTTCTATAATTTATAAAGTAGTAATTTTCAGCTGAGTGACTTTTAATAGCCAAACATTATCTAGGCTTGTGCCTTGGGTTTACCATCTTCTAATGTGGAGCACCATAAAATAGTTTCTTGAAACTATGAGTGAGAATAACTTAAAGGAACGTAGATTTGTCAAGGCATAGGTCAAGGTAAATATTAACGCTGAAAACCAATGTCATTGACAGTAAGGGGCAGAAAGAAAAGGAGGGTGAGAAGAGGAGAGATTTTTCAAAACATTGGAGGGTCATTTTCTCTCCATGCAAATCATGAGCAACAGACAAGTCATTGCCTTGTCTCAATTAAATTTCCAAATTTTCTAATGTTGCGGAGAAAGTATTAGTATTTTTATATAGGTTTCTAGTTTTCCTTAAGAAAACTAGGAAAGCAGTAAGGCGTCATTATCTCCACTTTGATATGCCTTGCATACCTGCTCCACTGCTCTGGTTCAAGACAATTAATCCTAATATCCACCCCTCCTGTGGTCATTCCTCATCTTGGCAGGTCTCCCTCTGTAATGACTAAAGGGGAGTGGCCGTGTTCCCAAGGCTTGGGCCCTGCCAGATGCACTTTTTGTATAGACATCAGCAGCCTATTCTGGCCTGCCCCTTTCTTTCTTTCTTCACCTCAGTGTCCTTCTATCCTTTCTTCCCTTTTTCTTTTCCCCTCCCTTCCCATCCCTTCTTCCCTTCCTTCCCACTTTGTTTTCAGTGTCCTAAAAGTGACTTGACTTCAAAAACAGAAAGTTAAACAAAGCAAGTGAGTCCTGCAGAACTGCTCCCATCCTTTCTGCACCGTGGAGAACACTGGTTCGAAGGCTCTCTACATAATGCAATAGGTGATTGACAAATGGCAGGTAGCAATGGAGATGGAAATAGCCTCTATTATCATGCATGTGTTATTTAGGGAGAAAGCTCCAGTGTCCCAATTTTTTCAACCCAATTTCAATTTCATATTTATGAAAAAAACAGTCTCCACCACTCCCCAGTAATCTACTTATGGAACATACTTTTCTGCAAGCATAATTATGCTCCCCTATACCTTAATATTGCACACTTTTATTTCATTTTCCTCTCTAAGTCCTGCTGTGCCACCTGCCATCCCAACACTCCATGCTCTGGCCAAGAGAATAGGTCATTGATTATTTTTTCCTCCCAAATCCAGTACCACTCTGTGAATTGGTCTTGATCCCCAGACAGCGAGGGAGAGAGAGAGAGAGAGAGAGAGAGAGAGAGAGAGAGAGAGAGAGAGAGAGAGGAAGAGAGAGAGGTAGGGGGAGGAGAATGATAACACAGCCATACGACACTGGGTCAAAGGTCCTCATCCACTCCACTCCAGTGAGGTTACACTGTGTTTTCTTCTTTCCCTGATGTAGTATCTTCTAATGACAGACATGCCTCAGTGAGTGCTCAGACTGGAAAGTAGATGTGATTTCTGTGTGGGCATATGATTATCTTATGTGCACATGAGCTTTAGCCAATATCTATATCTGGAACATAAGCCTGCAACAAGGGCACTATCCACTCTCCATTAGTCTTCATTTCTTTCCCTGTCTTTTTTCTTTTTCTCTCCCTCTTTCTTTCTTTCTTTCTTTCTTTCTTTCTTTCTTTCTTTCTTTCTTTCTTTCTTTCTTTCTTTCTTTCTTTCTCCACCTTAGGCAGACTGCATATGATCCATTCACATTACAAAGTTTAGCCAGATTAAATATTTACCAATAACTTTGCTACCAACATTTTGTGACACTATACAGCAGTTCAACTGTGAAGGCAGTAATAAGGACTGGCTGCTGGGGTGTGATTAGACTTCTAGATCCCCTTTTTAAATTTTTGGTCTGTTTCTTTCTTATCCATTATTTTTAAATTTATTTTTATTTTTTTAAATTAACAACTTCCATGATTGTAAACAATATCCCATGGTAATTCCCTCCCTCTCTCCAATTTCCCCTTTGAAACTCCACTCTCTATCATATCCCCTCTCCCTTTCAATCACTCTCTCTTTTATTTTGATCTAATCACCTTTTCCTCCCATTATAATGGTCTTGTGTAGATAATGT
This sequence comes from Jaculus jaculus, assembly GCF_020740685.1. Taxonomy (NCBI): domain Eukaryota; kingdom Metazoa; phylum Chordata; class Mammalia; order Rodentia; family Dipodidae; genus Jaculus; species Jaculus jaculus. The sequence goes on from NC_059104.1 coordinate 137,961,571, forward strand.
CAGACACTGTGAAGTCATGGATATCCAGGCCATTTTGTATCTGGAGGAGCACGTTGTAAGGAGTCCTATCCTTTATTTGGCTCTTACATTCTTTCTGCTGCCTCTTCTGCAATGGATTCTGAGCCTTGGAAGGTGTGTGATAGAGGTATTGCAGTGCTGACCACTCCTCTGTCACTTCTTCTCAGCACTGTGATGTCTTCTGAGTCATTCTAAGGTCACTTCCATCTGAAAAGAGAAAGCTCTCCTACAGAAAAGTGAGAGTAACATTAATACATGTGTATGAACATTAAGAGAAGTGCTTACTGGGCAGTTTGATGAGAATAGTGTACACATTTAGCCAGACAGTATCAGATGTTACACCCCTAAGGCTCATGACTACCACTACTGTAGGTTTTCAGTATCAGGAATGTATTCCCTCCCATGGAGTGGGCCTCCAGTCAAATTGAAGGACAGTTGGTTTCCCCCATAACAGATGTGCCACTATTGCACCCATTGGCTCATTTGGCAAAAATAAATCTTTTCTTTCCATTAACTGCTTCTGGGCATGAGTTTTGTCTCAGCAGCAAGAAGGTAACTGCTCCATATCAATACACATAAAACTGAGCATTGCAACAGCAAAAGTAAGCCATTCCGTATATAACTCTTAAATGGAGAAACAGTTTGAATGAATTCCTTGAAAGTCCCATTTGATTGGATCTGCCTCTTTAGTGTCTAGGCTCAAAATCATCTGCATTTCTCAATCAGCAGTAGAGGCTGCCTTACATGGCCTATGGGCGCACCTACCTGTGCATTTTATTTTTGAGCAGCTTTGTACATGTGGCCTTTGAATTGCCAAGTAGCCTCTTTTGTTTCTGATTCATTCTTTTATTAGACATTGAAGAGAATGCCCAGCCCAACAATAAACTCATTTCAGTATATGCCATGGGTGTTGTGCCCCAATTATACCCTGTGTATCATCCCTCTCTGTTAATACTTGTCCTGAAGGATATCACCAATAGTTCCTTTGAACAGAAACACCCTTGGTCTACTTTTTTTTTTTTTTCTAACATTTTTGTGTATTTCTATAGCATTCAATTGATACAGTGGAACTATTCTTTGTGTGTGTGTGCAACACTGGTAATTTAGTATCGGTCACCTTAAGTGAAGCTTGCAAAGTAACTTTTGATGTTCATATGACCAATGGAATATTACTTAAAATTATTTTTAAAGTCAACAATAATACTTAAGAAAGTCTCTTCTTGCTGCTTCAGACAATTTGTCTCTCATGAATGCTGGAGTGGTCTTTGTTCTGCTGTATTTTCCACATTTTTTATATGTCTTAACCTAAGAGTAGAGTTTTAAAGAACTCCTACTTCCTTCCTTTTGTTTGTTTTTGTTGTTTGGTTTTTGTTTGTTTGTTTGTTTTTTGAGGTAGGGTCTCACTCTAGCCCAGGCTGACCTGGAATTCACTATGGAGTTTCAAAGTGGCCTCGAACTCACAGCAATCCTTCTACCTCTGCCTCCCAAGTGCTGGGATTAAAGGCATGCACCACCATGCCCAGCCCCTTCTTCCTTTTTAAATTCAGTTTACTTTGGTTCTAGTCCCACTCTATCTAAATCTTCAGCAATGATTTATGTTTACCATGACATGGCTTTTAAGCCTATGTTAATTGCAATTTTTTCTTTTGCTAAAAGTTTTTGAAATTTCTGTTAAATCAAGAATGAAAAAAATAGACTTTGTTAAAAGTAAGCAATGAACAGATATTTGAAAATAGATTATAAGTAATTACTTTTCTTTGAACAAAATGAACCCTTGGGAAAATTCATAAATACAGCCCACAGTCTTAGGAATACAGCCATGTATTAATGGCTATAAATACATGCATGTCTAATAGACTTTGGGAAGATTACTATTACCACTCAAATCAAAATTGAGCAGGGGGGCTGAAGAGATGGCTTAGCAGTTAAACACTTGTCTGTGAAGCCTAAGCACCCCAGTTCGAGGCTCGATTCCCCAGGACCCATGTTAGCCCAATGCATAAGGGGGTGCAAGCATCTGGCGTTAGTTTGCAGTGGCTGGAAGCCCTGTCATGCCCATTCTCTCTCCCTCTCTCTCTCTCTCTCTCTTTCTCTCTCTCTCTCTCTCTCTCTCTCTCTCTCTCTCTCTCTCTCTCTCTGCCTCTTTCTATGTCTGCCACTCTCAAGTAAATAAATATAAAAATAAATTAACAAGAAATGTTTTTTAAAAAAACTGAGCAGGGCAGTTGGTGAAGAATAACACTAAGGGTTACTCTTGCATAAGAGAATCAATGTAGTGGTGTCTTACACAGCTGTATGTGAATTGTGTATTGTGACTTCACTGTGCCTCTTCCCAATCAACATTTTAACTTTTATATTTTCAAAAACTACATAGTTTTAAGACTTTTATAACCTGACCCTGATTCTGCCCCAGAGTGAAAAGACTGAAGATATCCACCCTGTCCATTCTGCTACTGATGACTGACTGGTTGAGTAGTGTCATGATACAGGGGGCTTCAAACACATTTCCACGGAATTTTAAAAGGATCTTTCAAAGCATCTAACTTCTTATTTTCTAGGTTTCTTGAAAACAATATGAAGCCAAGTTAGGAGGATGCCTCAATATGTAAGAGTTCTGGAGCTACCCAAGTTTGATTCCCTAGAATCCACATAAACAGCTAGACATAGTCACATATAAATGTAACCCCAGTCATGTGGGGAGCAGAGACTCACAAAGAATTACTAATTCTGGAAAAAAACACAGTTCCATATTCAAAGATATGAATATGCTTATGAAGGTCATATGCAGATAATTGATAGAACACTTGATGCTCTTCTCTGGGCTCCGCATACCTGTGAGCACATATGTGCGTTCATGTGTATGCACCACACAAACACACACACACACCACTACCACCACTACCACCACCACCATAATACCACAGCCACCAAAAATAACAGGTTACTTGCAGAGCTCTTCTGTATTTTGCAGATAGGTACTCATGGTATAAGTGGCAAAACAAAGACTTAGTAAATCTTACAAACAACAACTGTCTACCAAATAAGACTGGAAAATTAACAGAATTAGGCATTTAAATATGAAAATATCCTGTTAAAATTAAAGCTAATTAAAATAACTATCAGTTAATCAGTACTTAAATAATATGAAACTCCTAAATAGAGGATATGAATTAAAGTCCACAAACTATATCTGTATGTGAGAATTCATTATGCATTTAGTTCAGGTGGCTGGCTGTCATAGTATTTGCTACGCTACTATACAAGCTTTTAAATTTATAAATATCACTCAACAAACAAGTACTCTTATAGGAAAAAAAATTACTGATCTTTGAATATATCTAAACAATCTGTAGATTTCAGCTAATAGCAATATGTGGTATTTGTACATATATTTCTTGAAGGTTTGCTCCTGTAAAAAGGTATTTCTTCCAACAGAACCATGTGTGCCATTACCATCTCTGTTTTCATGATGAGGGCATTGTAGGTCATAGTATGTGTATAACTTGTCCATGGTCACTCTGGCATTCAGTATTGCAGCTTGAAGGGAAGCAACTTTTCAGAATCTGATGGATAACCAATTTCTGAGCTGTGTCACAGGAGCCTTTACTGATCAGTTTACCAAAGGCCAAGATGATGACCTGACAGGAGGACATGCAAGATACTTATCCCTTCACCTGCTTTGAAGGAACCTGAGTTCAGAGGGATGACACGGGCATGCATCACAATGTGGACAACTGCTGGTATACTTCCCATGCTGGTGAGGTACTTGGAGGTAGGTAACAAGTTGCTGAGAAAATAGAAGTCCATCAGATCTTTCCTCTACCCCTAGCCTTTGGCCATACAGACCAAACAAAACTATTACTCCACTTATCTGAGATGACTACTTTATCCAAGAGAGACACCAGATATGGATGGTCAGTCTACCTAGAACACACACCTTGCAGGCCTCAGCATTCAGATAAATTCCCACTCATGCTCCCATCATTTACATTTACTGAGCCACGTGTATTATGAACATAAAAAGGGACCAGGAGGATATTGCTTAGTCTATCCCATAGGCCATCTTTTATCTTCTGTTCCTATAGGTATAAAATCCTAGATGATTACTTCTATATGCTCATTGAGGCAGGGACTTTTATTGGTACCTGTATCACAGAAATTCATGCACATCTAGAAATCATGCAGAAATCAAGGGGTTTAATTTATTTAAAATTAGACAATTCTGAGTAATAACCATAGATTAGGTACTTCTAAAGTCATATAGATCCAAAAGCCTGTATTTATTGAGATTCTTAATATTAACATGTCAATCACTTAACACTGAGTACATGTGAAAAATGTTTTGTTTATTAGTGCACAAACATGCTTAAAAGAATGGAGCATGTACCTAAATTTGATATAGAGACAGTTTTTTTGGCAGATACACTTATAACTAAAGATATTACATATTTTACCTTTTCAAAAAATTATTTATATTTTAGAGAGAGACAAGAAAGGCAGAGAGATGTTGAGAGAGAGAGAGACAGACAGACACACACCACTTTTACTATAATTTAACTATAATTTAGCACAAAATAAATATTCTTAATATCATTGTTAATTAACTGTAGCTGCAACTATAGAAGCAGAAATAAGTATTATAGAGAAATCATTTTCATGGGGATATAATTCCACATAGTTTGCAAGGATGAAAAAATCTAGAACAAAAGCTGGGCTTGGTGGCATCAAGCCTTTAATCCCAGCACTTGAGAGGCAGTGATGGGAGGATTGCCATGAGTTTTTGTCTGCTCTGAGACTGCATAGTGAATTCCAGGTCAGCCTTGGCTAGAGTGAGACCTTACCTTGAAAAAAAATCTAGAACAATAAAGTTGCATTTACTGTAGAATGCAGTAGCAGAGAATATACTATCTGAAACTATTAGATTCTCAATTAGTGTGAAAATATTCCATATGAATGAAGATACTGTACTGAAAGTTTTTTTTAATATTTTATTTTTATTTATTTGAGAGAGAGAGAGAAAGAGAGAAAGAACGGGTGCATCAGGGCCTCCAGCCACTGCAAATCAACTCCAGATGTGTGTGCCCCCTTGTGCATCTGGATTATGTGGGTCCAGGTGAGTCAAACCTGGGTCCTTTGGCTTGCAGGCAAGTGCCTTAACGTTTAAGCCATCTCTCTAGCCCCTGAAAGATGTGTGTGTGTGTGTGTGTGTGTGTGTGTGTGTGTATGTGTGTGTGTGTGTGTGTGTAGGTCTCTACCACCCTTGAAATGCAATTTTGTTGAGATGGTATTGGCACATCTCATAAAATAGTGATAGCAGCTGATGTCAGTAAAGTTCTTGCATAGCATGCAGCAGAACCTGAGCTCAATCCCTAGTACCACTTAACCCAAGCATGATAGTACATATCTGAAATCCATGCACTTCATTGGTGGAGGCAGCAGGATCAGAAGTTCAAGGACAATCCCACCCACAAAGCAAATGTGAGGATAGTCTGGGATATGAGACATCCTGTTTCAAAAACAAAAACAAACAAACAAAAAACGAGTATTGGCAAGATCACAATGATCACATGAGACAACTCATCAGTCAGAGCACCTTGCAGACGCCCAAAGCTTTGGTACTGGTAAGGTGGCAAGGTAGCAAGCCCTGTGTTTCCAGTGTTTTTTGGACAGGTTATATAAAATCAGAACTGACTTTGAGTTTAGTAGCACATGTTACATCAGAAACTCCAGGATGTGGAGAAAGATACATATTCTTTTGTTAAATATTCTGATAGCAGCTGCATTAGAAATATAGAACCCAGATACCAATCATGGGTTACAAGAGGGTCTACACCTATTACATTCTCTATAAAAAAAAAGTAAGGCTTATCTCATTTGTCTGGTGCTAACTTACTCCCTGTTGAAGAATCTGCTTCTCTTTTTCAGATAGAAGTAGATCCTAAGGACAGAGCCACCCCATCATACCTCAAAAGGGCCCCGGCTGAAACTAAGAACAATTGGCGAAACAAGCAAGGATGCTGTTTTCTTGGTGAACCTGGTACCAGCACAAGGGTGAAGGAGATCAACACAGAGAAAAATCAACTCCTACCAAAGCAGATATCCAGAGACCCAGAGGCCCCCAACACCTCATCACTGAAGCAGACCAAATATAATTCTTAATGTATGACACAGCCTCACTCAACTTTTCAAATGTTTCCTCTTTTCCATTATCCACTTTTATTGTATTTTAATTGTGATGAAATATATGCTGTTCTAAGAAAAAATATTTTCATTTTGTGTCATCTGAAAGCTAAACTCTAGCATACCTAAATGCTAAACACATCTGTTAACACACCAAATGTTGATCTCTTTCTCTCATTCTCTCTTTCGTTCTCTGTTTCCCTCCCTCTAGCCCACCCATTTCCTTACAAATCTTGCTATTTAAGCATTTAAACAAACCTAGACTCCATAGTAAATGTGTTATGGTGTTTATGATTCCTTTAACCACAAGTTGTGCAGAACCATACACTAGTGCATGTTTGGTGCTGCTTCCATAATGCACACAGCTGCTGAAGGCAGAGGAATCCCAGGCTTTATCTCTATTAAAACTGACTGTGAGTGAAGACCATTCTATTTAGTGGGCTTTTGCCCTCTTGCTGTGATCTAGAAGGCTACAGCTGGGAAATGACTCATCTATTTATGGTACTTCCTTTGTACCTCCTCCCCCATAAACATCAGGGACAGATTTGAGTAAGTTAGCTTCCATTCATTTTTAGTGGTGCCATTCTCACTCTTTCATAGACAGAGCAGCCTTATTAATCACACTCAGGACCACTAATGCCAACAATCTGTCACTGCGCCCATAGAATGCATCATGCACCATAACTAGAAAATTCTCCTTGTGGCCTCCTGATTTGTCCTGATACTGCATCCCCTGGCACAGTTTATGTATCCTTCTTTCACTACTTTCCCATTGTTTTTTTATGGTATTAATTCAAAGCTTACTAAGTGTCCCCTTATCAAATGTTCAATCTGTGTTCTTTCCTCCAGGGTTTGGGTTGAGCTCATCTGGTGATGAGTCAAGTGAAAAACAGCGAATGGGGGATTCCACTTTCCAATAAAATTCAGACAATTTCGCTGTAGACTTTTCAAGAGAATATTTTCCTGGGAACTATGGATGACAACCTTACTTGCGAAAGTGATTTTTCCATTTCACCACAGTTTAATTTCATTTATTTCTTGGGTGAACTTTACAGGAGTGGTTGATAGGGAATGGAATAACAATAATTTCATCAGACAATCTTACTAGCATAAGTAAACCCAGCATATTGAACATGAAAATATCAATGTAAGGTCTTTGTTCAGTCTGTTGGTGTTATAATGTATTTCAATGATGCGCATGCAATTCAAATATCTTTTTAGATAATTGCTATCTAAGGTCTTATTTTTCATATTTTATGCTTGTTATAGCCCTATATGTTTAAGATAATCATTTGATAGGTAAGGAAACAGATTAGAAGGCATTAAGGAACTTTATTAAAAATAAAAAAGAGGCCAAAATAATAGAACCACTACAGTATATGGACTACCAAAATCCTTTGTCACAAGAATTTGACATATGGATGGTGAGAACTTGCTGAAGATAGACTATAATTTAAATATAATACTCATAATATCATCCAACACACTGAGAATTAAGAAGATACCTCTCCAGATTCTAGCCATCTCAAGCATCTTCTTTATCTTGGAGATCACTGTGAGGCAAGTCATGTTTGTGGGGCACTGTGCTATTTCCCATGCCCCTTCCATAGTCCATCAGTTCAGGGGCTTCCACTAAGGTTAACTTGGCTTGCCTAGTTATATGTACGATTTCCAGATTTAGGGAAAGGAACTGACAGAAAACTATCCCCTTGCATACAGGATGGTGAGAAAGATCAGTTCAGACCTCCCAAATTAGCTATTTTTCACCAGGAGGACTAACTTGCCATTTTATTCTTCTTTTGTCATTCAAGATTCTATTTCTATGACTGGAATATTGAAATGAATTTTAGGCCCCTACCTCTAAAATATCTTTCTCCTTTTCTGGTCTAATTATAGTTGAGGAATCAGGTGAAATGACCTCAATTTTTTGCAGTCCTTCTAAGTTCTTATGTCCCAAGTTCATTGTTTGAATTTCTAGTGAACCATCAGCCAACATAGTTTATATCTCAAGCAAAAGTTTATGTACCCACTTCCAATAACTAGTCTAATTTTATACACAAGTAATCTAATGTATTTTATTTGAAAATACTATATCTAGCACATTGACAAGTTATTAGAATTTAATGCAAGTATATTGAATTTAACTAAACATAAGTGCAGACATACATTTTCTTAATGGAAAATTTTAGAGTAAGATATGTGTTAAATTTGTATTTTTCTGTTTGTTTGTTTTTTGATGTAGGGTTTCAGTCTCGACCAGGCTGACCTGGAATTCACTCTGTATTCTCAGAGTGGCCTCGAACTCATGGCAATCCTCCAACCTCTGCTTCCTGAGTGCTGGGATTAAAGGTGTGCATCACAACTCCTAGTTTGGATTTTTTTATTTTTTTGAGACAGAGTCTCATGCCACCCAATCTGTCCCCGAACTATCTACATAACTATGGCTGTCCTCCTGCTTCTTGCCCCCTTGTCTTTGCCTCCCAAATGTTGAGGTTACAGGCGTGGTCCACTGCACGGTGCTGAATTTATAAGTTTTACTCACAGCAGATCTTAGGATTATCACTTAAATTTAAACAGAAATTGATATTTTAAGCTATTAAGAAATATAGTACAGTCTAGCTCACATAATATTAAGAAATATAAAGGGAATAAAAAATGTCACAATCTTTGAGGTTCAGAAAGAGTTTTGGTTTTTAGAACTACAAAGTAAGAACTGTGAATTTGGAATGCAATAAGAGCTAAGAAAAGCCAAAGTCATATTAGGCCTCTTAAGACAAGCTCTTTTGGAAAATAGAAGTATTAAAAGTTATTGATTACCACATGATTGGGGGTTGATTTGGACATGTGTACATTGCTCTGACAAACAAACTAATGATAACATTGTGCTCTTCACTTTCCTAATTCTCCTAGTGACATACAATTTATCTGGTCACCTTAGTAGTGAGTATGTGGTTTCCATACAAGTTAGCCACTGCTCTTAAATGCTTGAGATGTATTTACTCATCTGATCCTCACGATAGCCCAATGAGATAGCTATGATTTACTTATTAACCAAAATGGAGATTGTAGCAGAGAAAAAATTAATTGACTTGTTTAAGTTTTCATATCTAGAATGGTTCTAGAGTTCTCTGAGACATCCAGTCTTATCTACTATACAATGTGGAAATTTTTATTGAACTGCTTAATTATCTTTATGGAAAAGCAAGAGATTTGTGATACTGTAGATCTTGTCTTCACTCCTGCTAGTCTGGAATTTAACTCCAACTTTATATATTTCAATATTGAGTCCATAATCATTTCCAAACTTCTATAGGACAACTAGATTTACACAATAGAAATGGAGAATTTCAAAGCACACATATTACTCTTTAAATATGTTTGATAAAATGAAATTTTACATAGAATCTAATTTATTTTTGATGGTGATCAACAGTCCATTGGATTTCATTCACAAGAAGTAACCTTATCCCATTCCAAAAAAAAAAAATGTGGAACCAATGCAAATTTCACTTTTCATGCTTTACTTCATAGAAAATAAGAAATTATCTTGAGATTATTTAATATATCATCTAGTGTTTCCCAGGGCTGTCATATCAAAGTACAACAATATTGATGGGTGGCTTAAAACAATGGAAACTCAATCTTTCATAGCTTTTCAGTCAAGGAGTTCAAGATCAAGGTATTATCAAGGCTGTATCCTTGTAGAATCTCTGAGGGAGGCACTGTTATGGTCTCTCTCCTGGCTTCTGACGGATATGGGTAATGGATGACATTCTTGGCTTTCTTCTCTTCTGCCTTTATCTTCACATGACAAACATGTTGCATGGATCATAGTCAAAAAAAGAACATAGAGTTAGTATCGATAAGACATTTTACTAGTGAAGGGCTATTTGGTAAGTTACTCCTCAGAGTTGGCAGACCTTATAAAGAAAAATAATCTCTGTTTACAGTTTTCTTGATTTTTCAAAAAAAATTACTTCAAAACTCCACAAAGAATATTTTATAGGAAAAATCAAATATAAAATCTATGACTTCTCTCCTTTATTCCAATGAAGGCCAAATAGTCATGATAAAAATAGAATCAGATTATATATAAAACATATACAGATAATATTTTTGAATTTCATTTAATGGGATGATTAATCTTCAGGTAAACATGAAGTTGTTAACTGGTTACTCTTTAAATCTCATATTCATCATGTGTTGATCAATGTGACATAGAAAAAAAGGCCCTGTATTGTGAGACACTTAGCAATAGAAGTTTAATTATTCTGTAAGATTAAAATTGAACATCTCTATAAGATTAAAATTCACTGATTAATAAATAATGTAAATGTTTGTCAAGATTAAGCCTGATATTGTACTAATATATTTTATCATCAAGTTCTAGAATACTATTTGAGCTGACCTAAATTTTTTGTTTTGTTTTTATTAATTAGTTTTGTACTCAGTGAATATAGTCAAGTTGGTACCATTGTTAGTCTCCTCCCTGTCCTGCCCCCTCCTCCTGGCCCTTCCTTGTTGAGGTATATGGGTCATACATTGTGGGGTTAGCCCTCTGTTATGGGTAGGAGGAAACGTCTCTGTTTATCATGACCCAACCTGTGGCTCTGACATTCTTTCCGCCCTATCTTCAGTAAATTTTCCTGAGCCATGTCTGTTTCATTTTAGGCCTGCTTCAGTAATGAGGTCTTGGGAGCCTCTGTGTCTCTGGATATCTGATTTAGTAGAAGTTGATTGTTCTCTGTGTTGATCTCCTTCACCCTTGTGCTGGTACCAGGTTCATCAAGAAAACAGCACCCTTGCTTTTTTTGCCAATTATTCTTAGTTTCATCTGGGGCCCTTTTGAGGTATGATGGGATGGTTCTCTCCTTAGGATCTGCATCTATCTGAAAAATAGAAGCAGATTCTCCAATGGGCAGTAAAGTTAGCACCAGATAAATGGGATAACACAACCCTTACTTCTTTAGAGAGAATTAAATAAGTGTAGGTCCTCTTGTAGCCTGTGATTGGTGGTAGCTTGATAACCTAATTTTTTACTGTCATTTATCTTTCTATATCCAAATTCATGAATGCATCCCTATCTATGTTGTACCCATGTAAGGAAAAGCTGTATTCATCTTAGAGTCTCTTATATAAACAAGTCCATTCAAGACAAGTCCATTTATAAAGGACTCTTACCTGAAGTCTTAAAAACAAAGTGATTCCTGCCCTGTGGAAAGTAGACATTAGTATTGCCTCTGTAGCTGGACAATGGAGATGAAAGACTAGCCGAATCATTAGATAAAGGCCATAGACAGAATCAGCATAATGTTGAGATAAATGAGTAAATGTGGTTGCAATGTTGAGTCATTGAAACTGTTTGTGAGATATGACACACTTATGTCTTTATAAACTGGTTTGTTGTCAAAAATGAAAAGTTTTAGTTCATATACTAGACAGGAATTTCCAAACAAAATTTTCTTTATATAAAATGTATTTTAATTAAGTATTATTCAGAGTAGCTTCTCACTCAGCCTGTGGGATATTCAATCTTAGGGCTGATTAGTTCTCTCCAATGTGTCAGGTGGTATAATAGTCCCAGGTCACAGAGTAAACCATTTGCAATCTCTCTTTACTGTTTCCATCTTTCCTTTTTCAGTACTAATACTCAAGAGAGGAGATTTCCCCCACATCAAATCAGAGTTCTCAAGATCTAACCTCCATTCCTGAAGCCTTCCACATAATGCTATCCCTTCTCTCTCTTTGGGCCAACTAAATTAATATCTTCAATGATTGGTGATTTCTTTTTGATAAATATATTCACTTTGTGAATCTATTAGGTATCAAGAAAAATACAAATAATTGCTATTTGTTTAAATAAGAAAAAAAACTTCTGGGAAATACATCAGTGTGCATAAGGTACCATTTGTAGCACTTTACATACATCAAATTAACATAGCAAAAAATTTATAAGATATGCCACATCCTTATATCTGCAGATGAAAACCTGAGACAAAAATATGTCAATTTGAATGTCTAAGGTTACTTTCCAACTAAATGTTAGGGTGAGCATTCTAACTCAGGCTATCTGGAATCCTAGTTTATCCTTCTAAATTTTATACTGTTTGCAAAGTGCACTAAATTCTCTTGACATCTTTATACCTATAATGCTCTGCAAGAAAATTTTGAATATAATGTCAGATTTATTAAAATAGATGTTTGTCATCAAATTTGTATTGATATAAAAATGGTATTTTATGTCCTATATACAAAAAGATAACCCATACTCTGAGGAATTTTTTTTAAATTTTTTATTTATTTATTTGAGAGCGACAGACACAGAGAGAAATACAGATAGAGGGAGAGAGAGAGAATGGGTGCGCCAGGGCTTCTAGCCTCTGCAAACAAACTCCAGATGCGTGCGCCCCCTTGTGCATCTTGCTAACGTGGGACCTGGGGAACCGAGCCTCGAACCGGGGTCCTTAGGCTTCACAGGCAAGCGCTTAACCGCTAAGCCATCTCTCCAGCCCACTCTGAGGAATTTTAAAGTCACAAAATATATCATAGTATCACACATAAACTAACTTACATGGAATGAAGTCCTTGTCCTGTCAATTATTGCTGTGCTGTCATTTTTTTCTGAATTTTAATTTAATTTTAAACTGAACAAAATATAACTTAAGTTGCCAAAAATTCATAGATGAAACATTTAATATGCATTTTAATGGCATCATTTCCAAATTGTCAAGCATAAAATTTTTGAGTAATTCCTACATTTTACAATTATATAATAGCAACTCTTGACCATAAAGTAAAATAGAAGCCAGATATTAAGAGCATCTTTGGAAAACTAATAAATGACCATTATTAAATATAAAATAAGGCTTAAAAATGATCTTTAACTGGTTCCTTAAAGAGTTACTTGATTCTTTATGCCTTTTGAATGTTTAAGTCAGTCATCATTTGGAATATAACTGAAACTGATGTGAATTTTATCAGTGTTGCATAAGGAAAAGGACATAGTATTGTAAATGATGGGAGGCTCTTAGGGATGGGATTGGGTACAACTGAGTGTCTTTTTTGAGGAGGGGGCAGGTACTAAGAGAGTCAGAAACCAATACTGACTTAAATGCTCTCTTGAAACTGCATTTAGATACTAGGGCATTTTAATGGTTCTCATCTAGGATGCAGACATAAGGTAAGCAGGGTCAGGAGTGCTATTGAAATGATGGTAACTGATACTGGTCAACAGAGGAAGGTGTCTAGTCATTGGTGTGGTTGTGTGGCATCCCTGAGTTTTCCTTCTACCATGGTTTTGTTTCTGTCATAGTTTACCACATTTATACAGTGACTTTGTCTAATTTTTGTTGCCCTACTGTGAAAGTGCTTACATGAAGTGGAGAACATCATAGCCTAGCCATTATCAGACAGCTTTGGGGCTATTTGTTGTTGTTTTCTTTATTCAATATATTATGAAATGACTAGGTTATATAGTTGATTGTATCATAATTTCTTTAGCTTTCAGAATGTCTACTAATAATAAGTATTATTTTTAATTAGGCAATAACTATGTATTACATATAATTATATAGCATTTCTAAGTTTATTATTATATAATTATTTACAATAATATATAAATTAATATATATTTATATTTATATATGGATTATACATCTATATGTGAGAAAGAGCACATATTTCTCTAATGTGAGTCCCTAGAATGCGCATCGCTCGTCAGTGACAGGATTAGGTCAGAAACCATAGCTAATTCTGTGGCTGCAAACTACATCATTGAATTCAGGGAGGAAGATAAAACTTAAACTTAAAGTGCCCAGTTTTCTAATTGGTTTTACTGTTATTTGCCTTGAGGAGGCAGATAATCATTTTGTCATAATTGTCTACCTCTAATGAAATTATTTTTTTCTAACATTGAGCAATAAAATACTCAATGCCTTATAACTAAGAAATTAGCCTATGGTAGGTGGGATCCTAACTGAAAACTGAGTCTAATGTCCTAGTTGTCAACAGATGTGCTCTACAATTTGTTTTTTTATAGGCTAATCAATATGCTTGGACAATAACATTATTCTCAAAAAATGCCTGCTGACTAGGAAATCACATCAAAGCAGCTACAGATTAGATTCATATTGTAACTCATGTTTTCTTTATACCCATTTTCTCATGTGTGACATGGTAATAATGAACACAGTTAGTGTCAAGGAATAAACTGAAGGAGAAAACTTCTGTGCCTTGCCTTTGCTCAAACGCATACTCCCCACTGATAGGGAATAATATGTACAGTCTGGACACAGAAGTCCAGAGCAATAGCAGTGGGGAAGCCTAGTGGCAACTGACTGGATGATTACTATGTCCATGATTTGACAAGCTACATTTGCTAGGAACAGTCACCAGAGACCGTGGAGACCTGTGGCTTCAGGAAGAGTAGTCACTCACTCACCCTCTGCACTGGGCTGGGCTCTAGCTCATGAGCTTGGGGACATTGGAGGCTAAATAATTCAGTCAGTGGCCCGTTAACATTAATTCAAACTCTGATAAACAGAAAGGAAATGTTAAAAGCTTAGGTAATTTTTTAGGAAAAAAGCAAATCTTAAGAGCTAGTGTCTTCTGGACAGTAAATGGCAATGTATGTCCTGTGCATTTCCTAAAATATGAGATAACTAAAACCATAGAATGATGCTCCATTAACTTGCTAACCAGCCCTGAACAATGAAGTGCAGGCATTGAGCTCCTTATTTTTGAAATCGGTAGACAAGAGGGGCAAGTTTAAATGGTGAACTCCAAGGTGTCCTGAAGGGAATACCTGGATCACTTTTACTGCAAATGTCAAAGATGTCTGGATGTTAATGCCCCTGAACCTATCATGAGCCCACTTCCATAATTTTAATTGACTCTTGTGTATAAAGAATTCCCATGACTTTCAATTTAAATTTTCTGTTAGGACTCCAGGGCTGGGTTCACTATCTGTTAAGAGTGCATTATTTTAATTCATTTTTACTTTATGCACCCCACATTGTGAATGGCAAGAAGAAATTGTGTAGTCAGTAGGGAATGAAGTCCAGCCTTTCCGTTCAATCATTGCTGGCATTTGAGAATGGCAGTCACTATGAATGTTGTTGCCTTTAGATGAAAAACAGTAGACATGTTACAGGATTAAATTTTGCAAAACTGAAAGGGTGGATTGAGATGACATTTGTTAAGAAATTTTTAATAAAGTAGCTTTAATCTTGACTAATGAATGCATTTTTATCCTGCACTGAAACCTACAAACAGAAGGGGAAGAGAAAGGAAGGGAGGAGGGTACTTAACAGGTTGGTATTGTATATATGCAACTACAATGATTGAGATGGGGAGGTAATATGATGGAGAATGGAATTTCAAAGGGAAAGTGCGGGGAGAGGGAGGGTGTTACCATGAGATATTTTTTATAATCATGGAAAATGTCAATAAAAATTGTGAAAAAAATAATCAAACTTCAAATACCACTATCTACCATCTGACATAAAATATTTTCCAGCTTACTTCCTTCTAGGAATTCCAGGGAAGACTAGCTCCTGCTTGAGAAACCAAGCCATTGATAGTTACCATGAAAAAGGTGAATGTAATAGTAGCAGTTGCATCATATTAACATATAGCAGGGATCTTGGTTGCAGCAGAGACTCTTGAAAAAATAGGCATGTTGATTCCAGTAATTTGTTGCAAGGTAGTAAAGTCTTCTTTTCCTCTCCTTTAACAGGCTCTAATTATTACATTTCAGCCATCATAAAGTAAAATGGAGCGCTTACTGTCAGGTGGATCAGGCTGCTGAGGTGTCTTAAGTGTGCATGTGTGTGGGCATCTGACAGTAGATGATTTTAGTGCTTGCTTTACAAAAACATTTGGATAAATGGCTCGTGAGTAAAGCAGCTGGAACTTAACAATTTAACTGGATTGACATATGATTTCACAGGAAGGGGCTGGTTCTTGGAAAGGGAAATGTGTTTTGCTATGACATTCTCAGAAGTGCACATCACAATTCAGTGTCTGTGTGGCTGACGTGGGCAGGGGAGGGAAGGATGAGAAGAGCAACCAGGAGTGATGTAGAAAAAGAGATAACAAGCAGCTTCTCCTGACTCAACCCTGACTCAATCCCATTTTTCTGACGATCTAAATAATATGCTGGTACACATAAGCAGTGAACACATATGTACATATTCACACATAAACATGCATCTGTCATCTATCTATCTATATAGCCAAATATAGTTAAAGTAATGTTTTAAAGCTTTGAAACAACACTGACTTTTGTTCACCTGGATGATATGAGTTAGCCTTAAAAGGAGTTGGGATGGCGGGTGGGGGCTGGGGAAGAGGTGCCAAAGCTTATTGCCTTTTAATCAGCATAAAGCTATTAGATACAGGCCTCCTTCCTGACCCAGGCAAGATGACCTGAGGAGGAAAGCTCTCCTAAATAAGGTGTATCCCTGTCTTATGGGTCGTGATCAGTTGCAGGTTATTTCTGTTGAAATGGCCATGAAAGCCTTTGTGTGGGAATAGTTCACCATTGTAGGGTTATGATGAAGCAACATATGTAAAGTTTGATGCTCCTTGGGTTCAGAAGTGAGTCTTTTATCTTCACCTTGTTAAGTTAGAAATATCTCATGAATAGAAACATTCTTTTCACTTCAAAACTTCTCCACGAAGGATGTTCTCTTTGTGGGATTTGGTACTACACATCGTGGCTCCAAGCGACCTTTGCAAGGATCCCATAGTGGTTTTATCTTGATTAAAATGGTTCTATTCACAGGAGAGGAAGGGCTGTGACATCATAGTGCAATAGAAAGTCTTCTAAAGAACAGGGTGGAAAAGGTAAAAGGTTGGAAAAAAGAGACTACTTTCTTTTGGGATGACAAGAGAAAAAAAAAGGAAAAACAAAGGGAATAAGAGAGGTGCCTTGGCAAACACTGGAAAGGCAAAGAGAAGAAAATAACAGAGAAAAGCAGAAACTGCAGACAGTGAAGAGAAAAGTTCTGAAAGAGACTCTCCAAGCAAGTCCTCTTCCTTTCCCAGCTGGAGGAAAAGGATAGCGGCCCATCATAATTTTCATGCAGAACAAAATTGAGCTTTATGCCAAGAAACTTGCCTAGGTTCACTGAGGTCTTACATAGCTATACCAACATGTACTCTCAAATCTTCTTGACTACAGACTACCTTCATCCACCAGAAACTATACCCTTTAAAACAAATGCTGTGTGTGTCCTTTCTAGCCTTACAAGACAGTCTACTATATTTTATGCTTCAGCTCTCAGAGTCCCCAAACCGCACAAGAATTATATCTCTGCTATCCCAAAACAATCTTCTTCTTTCCCAAAAATATCATAATTCTTTTTGTTGCAAAAGGGAAGGTAAAGGCAAAGGAGAATGATGGAAATAAAATTGTAACATGATGCTGCCTGCGGGACTTATTTACAGTTTGATGGCTGGGGAACTCTTTGAACATTACATGTGCATAGGGTTATAAGGGTTAACATGCATATGTCAAAAGAGTAGAAGGATAGAAAGAATCCAGATGAATCAAGAAGAGATTTCCATGGGGGAAGATGAATGGACTTGATGGAATGAAGGAGGGATGTAGTTTGCAGCAAACAGTTGAGGCTTCTCAGAAGAATGTATAGTTATGTTATACATAAGGTGAAGGTAATACATGAAAACTCCTTGCCCATTAAAATGTGTTAGGTAATAATGATCCCTACTCTCTCTGAGAGTAAAGACATCATATTTTATGGAGATGGGAGCAGCTAGAGAAATAGGATGACTATACTCGGTGTCCTCTGTACTGTGATACAAAGAACATGTTGCACCAGGAACCAAGATAACAGCCCATAGGAGAGCAGAATCAGACCTGAATATCATTCAGCAAACCTTCAATACTGAAAATGGATTAATTTTCTACCCTAACAAACATTGCACTTTTACCTAATTTGCATATTGCCTTGTCTCAACAGAAGGAAACCAGATGTGTCAGGAATGTCCTGCTAGAAGATATAGTTTCCCTCCCTAAAAAATCTTTTGCAAATATGTCTGTGTGTATATGTATATATATGTGTGTGTGTGTATATATATACATATATATATATATGTATATATATACACACACATATATGTATATCTATATGTATATACACACACATATATATTCATCTATACACACACACACATTATATATATATATATATATACATCTATAGCACAGAAACACTTTTCAAACCTCACAGTCTTCAGCTATAGCATCTGTTATATAAAAGCTGGAGCATTGCTCCACACTGATCTTTGTATCAACAAAAAGACTACAAAATCTTCTCAATGTTGCAATCTCCTGCATGGTATTCTTTTCAAATTTTCATTGTAATAGAATAGTCAAAGAGCCATGCATTTAGTGTTAATTTGATCAAATCAATACAAATATTTATGCTAAACATTTAAATTTGTACTATTGTTTGTCACACTTTGACATGTCCTGCTGCCAAAATCAACTGAAATTCCTAGTCTCTAACAGATGGAGAGATTAAAAAATAATTTAAAACTTACCATCGTCATTTAAACATATTTGTTGTCTAGTTTTCATTTAAATTTTTTAGAAACCAAATATAAAGATTTTTATAAGTCAAACACTGTACATAAAAGTTCTGTTGGTAGCAGAAGTATGAGAATGAAAGCTTAGAGCTAAAAGCACAAGAGACTTGGACTTGAACAGGGTCAGATTTTAGATCATTCAAAGACCTCAAATTTGCCACTATGGCTGGAGCAGGAAGGTACTTGTCTTGCAGTGGGAACAAAAACATCTGAGAAGTGACTGAAATGTTTTTGTGCGCCCTACACATAGACTTCCCCTTTTTAAAAAAAGACTCAGTACCTGTTAGACATGCCAAGGGCATCTCGTTAGATGTACCAGCTTTAGAAACAGATTTGCAAGCCAGTGTTCCATCCCTGAAGTTGGATTGTAGGTTTTAACCTCCACAAGTTTGCCCTTTGAGCAAAACTTGAGAAAGGAAGAAAGCAAAGACGTAAAGAATGAAGAAGAAAAGCAAAATAAATCAAAAGCAGCTTTCTTGGTAACACTGACATCTCTCAGGCCATGTGCAAAAGAACTGAGTCTCTAATGATATCAATTAGGCCCAGGCTGCTGGGACATAGGAGATATATTGTACCCACAGGATCTGCTCAAGTCCATATGTAGAAGGTCATTAACTGGGTATAGAACATTACAAATTATTGGCTGAAGGTACCTCCTTACTCCCAATACTTTGAGCATTCAGAAATAAATTATAGCCAGTAATGGTTTCATGTTGACAGGCTAACTCCACTCATTTTTTCTCTGTTGGGAATCAAGAAAATTAGTATTTTTAAAAAAATCAATGTGTTTGAATATGTATTTATATCCAAACACACATACACACACACACACACACACAGAGAGAGAGAGAGAGAGAGAGAGAGAGAGAGAGAGAGAGAGAGAGAGAGAGAGAGGCATCAAGCTGCCTTTTCCAGATCTGTTTTCCTATTGGGATAGGGAATAGGTGAAGTCTCCACTGGAGTGAGGATTTCCCCAGCTTTTTCCTTGGCTGATCCCAATGCCTCTCTTTCAAGGCACTGTGGGTGTCTTCACAGCAGTGGCCTATATCTGCTGAAGCAGAAACTGTAAGATACTTAACAAAGGCTCAAATTTCCATATTGGTGCAGGGATGCTTTGGCAGTCCTTCAGAGAGATGTCACTTCTCCCAGGGCCCTGTTTAAGATTCAGTAGCCACCTGAAGGCATTGTCGCAGGCTGACAAGGAAGCTACTTCCAGCCTCCCTTCTTGTGTCAGCCGACCTCATGCTGGAGCTGCTGAGACTTGCTGTCCTCTGAGAGAAACTTTGCCAATTGAAGCAAAGAAAACACAATTGTGTTACATAAATCAACTTGAGCTTGAGTCTGACTATATCTTCAGTGTTTGGCACAATGCTTATTTCTCCAATGGGCTCCCTTTGAAAAGAAAGAGCAGTTAGCTCCTGTACTCTAACAAAGCCTGTCTCAGAGGTAGTCAGAGTTGTGGCGTCTGTCTTGATTTCAGTATCTTAGTTTCTTATCTCGTGTAGGGAGGTGTTATGACGCGTCTTTCTGAACGAATTGTAGCTAACCACTTGTGTTGGTTTTCAGGTTTATTCTTATGTGAACATCTTTATTTTATTTTTATTTTTTACTTTGGAATAATGAAAACATTGGCAGTGTATGTAAAGGTAGTACTAGTTACTTTTTCTTCACTGCAAGCAAACATCTGATGAAAAGGCACAGAAGGGAGCAAAGATTCCTGCTTACACTGTGAGAGGACAAAGTGGATCATAGTGGGAAAGGCATGATAGACTTAATAGTGATGAGAACATGCTGCTGGGACTCCTCATATCATGAAGAATCAGAAAGAGAAGACAAGAAATGGGGCAAGACTATAAAATCTTAAGGCATATCCTATAGTGACCTCTTTCCTAAAGCTGGGATATTAATGCATAGTGACTTCTGTTCCAAGAGCTGTTTAATGCACAGCAGCATCTCAGCACATTTTAACTGAAATCAAACATTTAATGTTGAACAAACTTTGTACCTATGAGGAGTGCAAAGTAGAATAAAGAACCAGAGATCTCAAACACACTTCTTCTCAGCATCAGAATGGATATCCCGAGAAGCTGTCTAGCTCCTTTCCTGTGAGCTTCAGAACCTAGGTTTCCCTTTGCAAAGGGAGTTCAGTGTCTAGAGAATGTTCAAAGGACAAGCCAATTTAGGATAAAGAGCCATCAGAAGCATTGAAGAAGTTTAACTTGCAAACTCACCTTCAAAAATAGCACAGGCTTTTCCCAAAGTGACCAGTATCTAAACTGGAGACTCATTAAAAAACAAACAAACAAACAAAAGAAAAAAAACAGTAACATATAAGGTATGACATGAGCATTACCCAATGACTCTTGTTAAAAATATTTTGCATGTATGCCTGTGTATATGATGTGTGTGTGTGTGTGTGTGTGTGTGTGTGTGGCATGTGTGTAGAAATCAGAGAACAAAATTCAGGTGTGGATCTTCAACTTCTCCTTTGTATGAAGCAGGTTTTATGGTTGCTCACCATTGCATTCATGAAGCCATGTGGTCCATGGGCTTCCAATAGATTCTCCTTTCTCTAGCTTCTTTCTTGCCATAGACATGCTGGGATTACAAATGCCTAGAAATGGTGTCTGGGTTTTATTTGAGCTGTGGATATTTGAAGTTAGGAATTCAAGCTAGTACAGCAAAGCATTTTATCTACTAAGACATTTCTCCAGCCCACTAAGTGACTCTTTTATTCTCTGGTATCCAATACCAGTAACCTTTATTTTATCTGAATTTATTTCCAGGACTTTGGTGATACCATGATCTCATTTTCTTATCTTTCTTTTCTGTTGACTTATATGGCCCAGATTTCCTACTTGTATAGGAAAAAAAAAATCCATTAATTGTGATTCAGAGGTCCTAGCTTAACTGTGTCCTCAGCCTGTCATTTTGATTGAGACCTGGAACCATCCATGCCATATATATTCTATCATTAATAGGAACCATAAGATTAATACTATTGGCCTGTATTAGCAAAATGTCCATGAAATACAGACCACAGCTTCTTAGATCTCAAAATGTATTTACAGAGACCAAATTTCTCTTGAGATTTCTTCACACCTCTAAAGTAAGGGCAAATCAAGCCATAGTGACTATTAATCATATGTATGAATGCTATTCAGTTATAGAACACTCAAGTGTTTGATTAAGCCTCATTCTGTGTTGAAATAGGGAGTGGAATTTTAGCATGAGATTTTAATTGAGTTGGTAGACTAAGCAATACAGATAGCTCAATCCAATGTATTACTTTGGAGGAGTGCTTTGCTAAGATGTTGAAAGCTTGAGTGTCATGAAAAGTTGATTTTTTTTTTTTTTCTGACTGTGTGCAAGCCACAGTTTTCTTCTCTCTTATCATCAGAATTCAGTAGAATTTATATTGCTTGTTTTTCTGGATCTCCAGGTAGCCAAGCACATGCTTTAATCTTCCAAGCCTCAATAATTATGTTAGCCATTTTTATGGTGAAGCGAAGTATAAGAGATAAATAGATTGATAAATGGTTGATGTCAGATGTGTGTGTCTTATTGTTTTTGTTTTCCTAGAGTAAACTTTGTTTCTTCCCTTTTTTGTACATATAATCCCCACCATGCTCCCGTGTATTCTAAGACCATGCCACCTGCACTCAGGACTGCCTACCAGAAATCGGAGTATGGACTGAAATTCAGAGGGAGCCCAAAAGAGCTCGCATGTGCTCATTCCTTGATCTACCACCTCAGTCTCAGGTTTAGAAGTTAGATAACATTTCTGCTTTTATCCTTGACCTCTTCTTTGATATATCCTCCTTCCCATAAGTCTTGTATATATTTCTGACATTTATTCCTTCAACATAATGCCTTGAAATATTCAGAAAATTTTCTTAAATAAATAAAAATAACATTAAAAGCAACAAATAGAATTGATTATACTGTAAGTGCAGCCATTGGTTTCAAAGATAGACCTGAAAAAAAATGTAGCAAAATTTACTCAAGTGAAGATACTTATAATAATCAATGTATGTTTTAAAGGAGGAAGACAAATTGATACACAAATAAAGATAATCAAAAACATTTCAGCTTTTAGCAAACAGATAAACAATGAAAACAAGAAAGACAAAGTGAAATATGTGTCCAGCTTCATCACACTTTCAGCCATTTTTATTTGAGCCAATTCCTTACTTACCCAGGACCTTAGCATTTTTTTTTTTTCTGCAAAGTCCAGAAATTCTCGGGTCTCTGTGAGCCTATGGGACTGAGGTTACAGATGTTCATGACCCAGCTGCTTATGTGGGTCCTATTGATTAAACCCCAGTGGTCTCCCAGGACTCCCCCAGCCCTCATATGTGCCTAGGAAGTGCTCTTAACCATGGGGCCATCTTGCCAACCATAGATTCTTGTCATTATTCTACCTGTAGAATTAAAATGTAAACACAGAAACAAATAAATTTCTTTAATATACAACATAAAGCAAACTGCCTGGTGTTTCCCCTCACTACACACAGATCAAACTCACCAAGAGTCTAAATAACACCTCTCTTTGCCCAGCACATATATACTAGAAAAACAAAACACATAATGTGGCTTTATCCCAGAGCTTCTCAGCTGATCATCCGAGGCATCATTTTGCCTTCAGGCAGTCATTTCACAATATAAATATTGGTTGTCATGACTATAGCAATGAAGAGCTGCTGTCATATTAGGAGAGGAAGTATGGATACTACTAAATAACCAAGCAGGTTAGGTGCCACAAACAATCAGGACAACCAAAACTTGGAAAGCCTGGTTTGCAATCTGAGCAGCTAGTTTTGTGATTCACATGTGGGTACAAATAGAGTAGATTTTTAAATGATTGGCAGAGGCTAGAAGAATTAATAAATCCAAGGCCTATAACAGACTGCATGTTTAGATTTTCCAAACACCTTTATACTTATTTCCACAGCTGATAAACAAAACTTCACCATTGCAGAAAGAGATAAAGATTGTAGTAGCAAAATACCAGTTATTTCAACATCTGTCAACTCTGATATTCATTATCATATACGTATCTGTGGGGAAAGCAAGATATTTCCCCAGGTTTTAGTACTTTTTTATTGTTAAAATTGTTATAAAATATAACTACTACTCAAATCCAGACAGAGTAGAAAGCATTCGCCGTGTTGCACAACAGACTTGAATTCGCTTAATCTATTGAAGTGGTATTCCCCCCTTATTATTATTATCATTTGGTATGTCATTGTGGCCACAGATACCAGACACAGGCTCATTTGCATCATCACTTTCCCCATGTTTAAGTGGGCAAACAGTTATTCC
The DNA here is from genome assembly GCF_020740685.1 of Jaculus jaculus. Lineage (NCBI taxonomy): Eukaryota > Metazoa > Chordata > Mammalia > Rodentia > Dipodidae > Jaculus > Jaculus jaculus. The sequence goes on from NC_059104.1 coordinate 137,985,706, forward strand.
AGGTGTCACTCTCAGCCCATGTGGCAGCATGTGACCCTTGCCTGAAAATACAGATCATACATTTTCTTAGCTGCAAAATATGATTTTTCCTGCCTTCAGAAGAACATCTGTTTTCTATGTGCTAAGAAAGGAAGTATGAATGCTTTATTGTGTTCTAAATGATCTAATACATTATATTGCACATGAACTGTGTATTTTATTTAAGAAAAACTGTTCAGAAATAGAAATCCTGAGTGCTACAGAGGCACACATAGTTCTAGAGAGGAGAAATTCCATGGACAAGGGGATGCCAAGGGAACCCTTAAGATCCTCAAGCAGCCAGGCTCAGGGGCCCAATAGACTCTTTCCAAGGCTGACAAGTGATCACTTAATTCCCTAATAAACTTTATTTATAGATGAACACTTGGGATTGCAATCCACCTGTGCACATCTGTTTGAAAAAGCCAGTGGATCTAGACGGCAAACTTGTTCTTTAATCAGTGAGATAAGACAAAGTAAGATTTGGACTCAGGCCCTTCATGGTGCATTCCCTGGACACATCAGGTACACCTGCATAGCGGTATCATATTTCTCTCCAGAGAAGAAGACCATAGTGATCAAGACAAACTTTCATTCTGTCATGGGTAGGAGAAAAGCCTTTCTCAATGCCCAATGTATGACCTAACAAGGTTCATGGTATTATTATCTCTAGTGATGAGCTTTTCCTAAGCATTTTTGTTTTTATCTTTTAAAAATTATTTATTTACTCATTAATTTAAAAGAGATAGAGCAAGATAGATAGATAGAGAGAGAGAGAGAGAGAGAGAGAGAGAGAGTGTATGGGTACACCAGGGCCTACTGTAAACAAATTCCAGATGTATGAGACCAGTTTGTGCATCTGGCTTTACATATGTACTGAGGACTTGAACCCAACTTGTCAGGCTTTGCAAGCAAGAGCCTTTAACTTATGAGCCATCTCTCCACACTTGTTTTCATCTTTTTAAAGCATAAAACATATATATTTGATGGTCTTTCCCAAATTCATATTATATATTCTCAGTTCAGTTTAGGAAAGAGAATATCATTTTAGCTATTACCTTTTAAAATTATCTATGTAAAAATAAATTTCTAACTAGAAAAACAAGAACCTAATAAAAATTTGGGCAGAGGATTTAGAATATTCATAGAGAAGTCAATTCAAATGAACTACAAATGCATACGAATTTAGAAAAAAAACTTTTAATTAAATTAAAGAAATTAAATCAAATACTGTGAAATACAGTTTTGTGGTTTTGCACTCACTCATGTTGAGAAGAGAAGAAGTATGAAACATTGGATGTAAGAAAAAATGTGGAGAAAAAGGAATTTTGCCCACTGATTGATTTAAGAGATTGAAAACTGATTTGTGAATATCTAATAAAGTAAAAACTGCTTGTAATTTTTACCTGGGAATTTTTTTTCCTCAGTATATATCTTGGAGAAACTTTTGAACATAATTACTAGGACACATGACAAAAATTTTGGGGTAGGTTTTGTTTGTAAAATCATACAGATGAAAATAATGTATACTCACCATCAGAAGAATGGAAAAGAGATGTTGTTTTCACAGAATGGAGTATTTTAATCTATGGAAATGAACTGGAACCGCGGCTACATATATTTAGGAAAAAATATATTAGAAAGCAGAAACAATTTAAGCAAGGTTGAACCAACACAATAGCTAGCCAATATATGTGTATATGCATGTATACATATGTATATTCTAACTAGAAGGCAGGTGTGTGTTCTGAATGCATGCCTATTATGCTTATGCATACCCATGCATGCATGAATATATGTGTGTGTATATATAATATCACTTCCTTATAAAATATAGAGGAGAAAATGAGTATACATACTAAAATATATGGCTGTGCATAATTACTGAAATATATTCTGTTGCATTTAAGAAAAGTCATTGCTCTCAAATGAGGAAAGAGAGAGAAAAAGAGAAAAATTATTTTAAAAAATTAGGAGTTTCTATACGTTGTTCATGGACAATGAGAACAAATGGAGGGTACTACATACTATGGCCATACTGGTGAACACTGTGACAGTGGGGCATAGTGGATCCGAGGAGTAAGTTACAAGATTCTTCTGGCTTGCTTCTGGGATGACAAGAATATGAAAGGTATAGCAGAAGTTGTTTAGAAACATCATATAGGAAAATAAATAATTAATAAAGAAATATCAAAATGAAGTGCTAACAGCTCCACCCTTGCATGCTAATGATTATTTTGTATGAAATTAGTTAATCCAGCTGATGTGCTCCCAAGATGGAACAATATACAATGATTAATCCAAAATAAGTTATAAACTTGCCATTAATAGATTCTAAACCTGGGGCTGGAGAGATAGCTCAGTTGGCATATTGCTTTCCTTGAAATCACGAGGTTCTGGGCTAGAGAGATGGCTTAGAAGTTAAGTACTTGCCTGTGAAGCCAAAGAGCTCAGGTTGAATTCCCCAGAACTTATATGAGCTATATGCACAAGGTAGCACATCTATCTGGAGTTTGTAGTGGCTGGAAGCCCTAGCACACCTATTCTTTATTTGCTTCTCTCTCTCCCTCTCTCCCTCTCTGTATCTCTTTCTCTCTCTCATAATAACAAAATAAATAAAAATAAAATTAAAAAAAGAAATCATGATGTTCTGGGTTTTATCTCCAACATACGTACTTTTAAGAAATAAAAGCCTGGCACAGTGAGCAAACTTGTAATCCCAGTGCTGGAGAGGAGACAAATGGATACACTGGTTTTAGTTTCCAACCAGTCTAACCTATTTTGCTAGTTTAGTTCCAATGACAGAATCTGTCTCAAAAAGAGTTGAACCAACCTTTGGAGGAAAATTTGACACCTGAACATGTCCTCTAGCCTCCTTATTTGTATGCACATGCATGTGCATTTGCACACACAAAACATACATACATATACACAAAAGAACTAAATACTGATTCTGCACAAAATAGAAGAAACCATTTTTTGCTTTAAAATAAATCATTTGCGAGGGGCCCATATAACTTATACTTCATGGCATCCTTCTATTCAGCAGGGACACTGATACCTTTGTCATCATTTTGATTTATAGCTCAGGAGATAAAAATCTCATAGGATAGATAATAGTGACATAGCATTTATCTGAGCATGCACATGTGTGTCTTCCTTAAGAAAAATGTACTAATGTATATGTAATAAATTCTAAGACTTATGGTCTCAAGTATCAAAACCTGTTCTTTAGGCTGCTGCCAGATTTAAGTCATTCTATTTAACATGTAAGTCACTAAATATGACAGATTACAAATCACATGATGGGAACATTAGCAGCATTACATGAACTTACAAATACATTTATGACACCACCTTGGTTATCTATACCCCCAGAAGACCACCACTGTTCTAAACACACCAACATGTAGACATGGAAGATAAAGGACAAAAGCAATGAGATGATACAGAAGAAGGACTACATAGAAAACAGAGGATCTGCAGTAAATTTGTGGCTGGGAGGAGGGGACAAAAGAGGATACCTGGAAAGGAATGTGGTCAAATCATGTGTGTTCACATGATTAAGTTATCCAAACCAATTTTTTAAAATTTTTTTTGTTCATTTTTTATTTATTTATTTGAGAGAGACAGACATAGAGAGAAAGACAGATGGAGGGAGAGAGAGAGAATGGGCGCGCCAGGGCTTCCAGCCACTGCAAACAAACTCCAGATGCGTGCACCCCCTTGTGCATTTGGCTAACATGGGACCTGGGGAACCGAGCCTCGAACCGGCATCCTTAGGCTTCACAGGCAAGTGCTTAAACGCTAAGCCATCTCTCCAGCCCCCAAACCAATTTTTAAAAGGAGCTTAGTGAGAAGTCTTCCATGTTTGTCTATCAGCTCAAAGACAGCCAAGTAACCTTGGTTTTATTCTCAGCTACAGGATACATAAAAGAACTCCAAAGCCTCTTGGTTAATGAATTAATATGATTATAGTTCAGGGGCAGCAGAGAAGGGAAGGAAAAGTGAATTTAAGACCAGCTTCTGCAGGGTCTTGAATACCAAAAAAAAAAAAAAAAAAAAAAAAAAAAAAAAAAAAAAAAAAAAAAAAAAGTAATGCAGCCATCATATTTTGAAAAAAAAAAAGTGAAATTAGATATGTAAAAAGTACTTCCGGCAGTAACAAATATCTCCTGTAAGAGAACCAGAGCTGGAGAGATAGCTTAGTGGTTAAGGTGATTGCCAGAAAAGCCAAAGGACTCAGGTTAGTTTCCCCAGTACCCACATAAAGCCAGATGCACAAGGTGGCACATGTATCTGGTATTCGTTTGCAGGGGCTAGAAGCCATGGTTTGCCCATTCTCTCCCTTTCACTTTCTTTTTCTCTCTCTCAAGTAAATTTGTAAATAAAATATTTTTTTAAATATGTTTTAAAAAGAGAACTAAACCTCTAAGAGAAAATGACCATCAACTCTGGATAAAATATAAAAATTAAATAAATGGGGTATGGTGTCTTATAACTTTAATCCCAGCACTCAGTAGGATAAGGTAGGAGGATTGCTATAAGTTTCAGGCCAAGTAGGGCTGCAGAGTGATTTCTAGGTCAGCTTGGGCTAGAGTTAGACCATGTCTCATGAACAAAATGAAACAAAACACAACAAAATGATAAAAGCAAGGCACTGGACAGTGGATAACAGAGGTGGTAACTGGACAGGTGTTGACCCTTGTAACAAAAGGGAATAATTCTGAATGGATGATATTTTCAGAACTTATTTTCCTAAAGATAAGCCACAGATTTTATGTTAGATCAATAGGGCAAACTCCAGTAAGAAGAGCTAATGAATCAGACCTCTAAATGCAGGGCAACTTTAGCCATTGGAAAGGAGGAGAAAATTTCTGGAATTATAAATGCAAAAAAGCAGACATTCTGTAATTCAATTCTGTCCAGGTTTCTGGATGACTCCTGAAACCCACATGTACAAAGTATGTTCCAAATTCCATGCAGCACAGCTTAAGTTTTACATGCAGTATAACATTCAGAGCAGAGGAGTCAGAAATCAGTGTGAATTTACTGCTAGCCTCAAAATCCTCAGCATGCTTTAAAGGGGCATAACAGAACCAAGGCTCTCTAGGATATGATTTAAAACCATTGCCTATCAAAAGAAACTATAACATTTTATTTATTTATTTATTTATTTATTTATTTATTTATTTATTTATTACAGAGAGAGAGAGAGAGAGAGAGAGAGAGAGAGAGGGAGAGGGAGAGAGGTGTGTGACAGGACCTCCTGCTATTTGCAAGTGAACTCCAGATGCATGTGCCACTTTGTGCAACTGGCTTTATGTGAGTACTGAGGAATTGAACCTGGGCCTCCAGGCTTTGAAATAAATCTCTTTTAACCACTGAGCCATCTTCCCAGGCCTCACATCAATTTTAAAGAAAACAAAATTAAGTGAGCAAAGTGCAAATTTGAGATGAGGTAAAATTGTTAGTAGACAAGGATTGTAAACAATTCAATAACTTGGCAGTATGAAGTAAAGGAAGATATGGCTATAATGAGTCAAAATAGAGTGAATCTCAGCACTAAGATTCTGTAAATGAGAAACAATTATGTAGACTATGTAAAAAAATATTGTAGGAGGGATTGAGAAGAATATACTAGTACATTTTTCTTAAAAAAACACATGTGTGCATGTTCAGATAACTGCTATATAACTATTATCTATCCTATGAGATTTTATCTCTTTCCTATGCTCTCACCCTCTCTTGAGAGGATACTTATGAAAAGCTTTCCAAGCTCAAGGATGTGTTTGTTATAAGTTATCAATGAGCTTGAAGAGGTTTCTCCTCCTGCTGAAGGGTATATATGGAACTTCTCCAGGTGGATTTTGTTTTTGTCCTCATTCTGTACTATTGTTTTTCCCATTTATCTAGACTGTAAATAGTTTGATTGTTCAACTTTCTTTCTCTCTGACCCATCCCCTATGTTTACTGGGCATAAAATCAACTTAATTGCTTTTTTTTTCTCTTATCTTCATTTTAATAGATAATATGAGAAAATTCTCCATCTTAAATTTTGAATATTATGCCTATCCTCCTTGGTGTTTAATCTCTTAATGCATCCTATAATATCCATCTGGCCCCTGGAATAGGTTTTGTAATCAGAGTTTTTAGGATCAAATCCTGGGCCCTAACAGCCCTAATAATCTAGATTCTTAGCCATCTGTTCTCAATTAAACAGACATAGGATACCAAAAAGCAAAAGAAGAATATATAGTCAATGCGGCCACATTAGATAGAGAAAAGAATAAGATTGATCTCCCTGTCAAAGTCACTTTGAGGTTCTAAACTGACTTAACTTTAAATAAAAGTGAATAGGTATATATATCTTATGTATCTCAGCATTCTTGGTCAAGATGTCTTCTTGCTCATCATTGATGTATTATTGTCTCCACTCCAGTCTCTCCTGCAAGCTAGTCTGACAGTTGTCAGAACTATGTGAATCTCTTTCCAGGACAAGTTCTTCCTTTGCCTGGAACCAGATTTTACACTTTGCCTTCTCCAAGCAAGAGCTACCTGGGGAAATTCTCACTTTTTGTATATTATTGTTTCAGTAGACTGATAGCTAAAGAGAAAGGCACATGCTTGACTCCTTAGAGTGATTTTTTCTTCTCCAGTTTAGTTATAGTTCTTCTTAGTAAGCAAGTGTTTTCTCTAGGACTTTCTTTACAAAGGAGGTAAGTAGACTTGCAGGTATTGAAGGAATCCAACATCCCTTGAACTGGTACTTAGGCCAACCCTAATAGTTGTTTTCCAAGTAAAGATATTCCCCTTGATTTGAATCTTGGCTTATAGGAGATAACAGAGTCATCTTCCCATGTTGGCCTAACTTTTCTTCCTTGTGCATTGCTAACAGCTTATTTCTTTCCCCAGTCCCTAAAAACTGTGGCTTTTCCAACCTTTGTAGTTTACTCTTTATCAGAAATCAGCTCACCTTCTCAAATAAATGTATTTATTTATTTATTTATTTATTTATTTATTTATTTATTTATTTGCGACAGAGAGGGTGAGTATGGGTGTGCCAGGGCTTCCTGCCATTGGAAACAAACTCCAGACATGTTCCACTCTGTGCATCTGGCTTTACGTGGGTACTGAGGGATTAAACACAGGGCATTAGGTTTTGCCAGAAAGTGACTTTAACGTTAGCCATCTCTCTCGCCCACCTTTCAAGTTTTCTCAGAGGTTTAAGTTTCTACTTTCACTAATAATGAATCATAGCCAATACAATTTTCCTACAACCTTCTTTTCTTCCTCAACAGTTGGTTATAGATACTTAGTCTTCTAGCTCATTCTTTCTACTAGCTGCTCTATGTGGTATTAACATTATGTGATTTCAGTTCATCCTTTTTATCAATGTATATGGGATTTCACAATGGATACCTTTTGCCAACAAACACAGGGTAACTGTATTCTATATTGTGCTCTATTTGATATGTTTGTTTGGAATCATAATTCTTTGAAAGTAAGACTGGTAACTTAATTTTCTATTATCCTTACTGAATCTAGAGAGGATAAATTCTAATATCTGTACACCAAGTAAAAGATATTAAGTGTATCGATTGCCTCGGCTGCAACACTGTCTTAAGCATCTTCATCTTCCTAGTGTCTAATGTGGTGCCTGGAATAAAGGAAGCACTCCATGCACAGGCATTAGTTAGATAACATTTATCCACAGGCATTAATGTAGGAAGGAATGGCTCAAACTTGATACTCCTATCTAGGGAAATATTTTAATCTTCTCAAATTGCAATATTTGAATTACAATGTATCAGCCTTTAATCTCCTTTGTCTTTGCTGTCTCTGCCAAGGCAGTTCTTATAGAAGATTGTCAGTGCATGTTTTCATAGTAGTTTCTATTAATAGAACATGCAGAAGGAAATGAAAGCAACTCATAGATCCTCTAAATGATTTTTTGGAAGGTTGGGAAGCTACTTTAAAGCTAAACACAATCATGCAAATTAAATCACAGGTGAAGGCATGAGGAAAGACATTGCCTCAGAGTTCAGAACTAGCCCAGAAGCAGGAGGGAGGCAGTGGCAGAGGCCATGCTTTAAGAATACCAGAAAAGATTTTATAACAAATTAGACTCCAGATAATACTGCTCCTGATATTACAGACAATCATTATGCAGAGCTATGAAACACTGGTGTGCATTAAAAATAAAGACTAGTGTTGCCTTCTAGGGGAAAATATACAGTCTTCCTCTAGTTAACTTAAATTTTTATCAAGTTGATTGAAATACTCTTGTCCTTTTTTTTTTTAATTTTCAAGTGTCTTTGCATAGGCTCAGTACAGAAATATTTACCAGCATTTAATATGGTGTGCATGCTTTATGGTTCAGAAATAACAGAGATACAAGTCCAAAACTGAGTCAGAGAATAGACAGGAAAGGGGCAAAGAAACTCGATAGTTTACTACATGAAATAAAGGGGAAGGGCTTATAGCATTTTTTTCCATGGATGCCGAGAAGAGCAGTTATATTCTGACAGCTTGCTTTCTATAAGTAATACATACAGCTGTACGTCTTAACCTAGGAAAACTGTGGATATCCCATAAAGCCTATTTCTAGCAGCAATCTTCTTATGTATATATGAAAACTTGTGTATGTCAATTCATTTCCTAAGTGGATCTATATACAAGTAGATGGCATCTTTCATCACAGGCCTAAGGTCTATGGCAGGTCACTTGTCAGGGGACATTTGTGGATTTTCCTCATAATACTAGAGATAGACATTGGAGTCATTACCCCTCAAGTTGGAATTAATATAATGGAGGAAAATAAAATCATCTAGATAAATTGTATTCAGAAGAAAATACTAGATGTATAAGCATGTTTCTGTATTTTTCTGTGAGTCACTTTGCACATTTAATTTCATGTTTTACTTCGTTTAATATCATGATTTGCTTATAGTTCTCTGATGACTTTAAATTATTTATAAGCTCTAGATTATAAAGTAGAACAAGGTTTACTTTAGTAATATTGGTAGTTTAAGAGTTTCATGTGGATCATAGATGTAGATCTGTGAGTAGTAAGCCTTGCTAGAAAACAGATAAATGATAGAGTAGTTTTTGGAATAATTGAATTTACACCTGGCATCCGTAATATTTAGGTAGCTGATAAGCTCCCAAGTTCCATTTGTGGATCCTGTATTAAGAAGTGAAATAGTCTCTGTTGTGTCTTGGAAGATCCTGACATAAGCACTGAGTCTTTGAAGCCAAGAGGGAGCCACACCAGTGAAAACGAGGCATGCTGGAATAGTCAATGCAGGTTTTCCATTTGGAGCTATGTCCATTATCAGGAGCAGGTAGGGTTAAGCACATACAGTACAGTACAGATACTACAGCAACCTATGATCATGAGAAGTCTTGGTTATACATAGAGACTAGTGGGAAGTATGGTTGAGCTGGATTCAAAGTCTCTATCAGTTCAGGTTTGAATTGTGAAGCTAATTTTACTGTTATGAAATAAGTGATTTATGAAACTAGTTGATCATACATGTTGCACAAAATGCTAGGAAAAGAATGGTCTGACCATGTGTGGGATATCAACTCACAGACATCAACACACAGCCACTTGCCAGCCAAGGAGAGAGTTGGCACTGCCCATATCATGATCTTGGACTTTAAGCCTCCAAACTGTGAGAAATAAACCTCTATGGTGTGAGTCAAAAAATAAAAAAATAAAAAAGAATGGTCTGAAAGAGATTCACTGGATAATCAATAAAATGTGACTAAACAGGAGGCCAAGCCAAGTAACAAATGATGTGAAAGCCTCTAATTGTGATGGTGAGGCTGACATCTCCGGAGACCATAAGGAAAGTGATGTGCCCAAAGACAAGGTGAAACATTAGGCTCCTCACACCACCTAACTCCAGGTACCTGGAGAATTGCAGAAGTGACCCAGGACTCAAAGAAATAGAATAACAATAACCTTGTCCTAAAATAGACTTAGTCTTGGACCCACCTATTACCTCCCATCAATAAAGTGAATGAGAAGGTTACTAGCATGTAATGCAGCACTGAGGCTGTGGCCACATTTCTACCACTCAGTACTTGTGCAAATTTTCCATGCAGCTCTTTTCCCAGAGTAACACAATGAAACAATTTTTGAGATAACCAAGTTTACTTTAGTTAACTGAACAATTTACCCTTTGTAAATTTGTCACCTATAAGCACATTTTTTTTCTAACCATATTTAACATCCCAAATGGAGATGCCAGCAAAACTTGTCTTCCACCTAAGGAAATTAGTCGTTCCTCTTGCAACTGAAAATATACTAAATCTTTCCCCTGAAAGAATTTCAAATACAAACTTCAATTTATCTGCCTTGGGGTGGTATTTGTTCCTGACTGACACAGAGTATCAAAAGCATCTTGAGAATGTTGTTTCATGCCTTCAAGGGGAGTACCATCTGCTGGTATTGAAAGGCCTCATCAATACTCCCTAAAACAAGCTGCTTTAGGGTGACAAGACCTTGGTAAGACCAGAGGATTCAGTATTCTTAAGACCACCACTTACTTTTTCTCTGTTTTCTTTCTTCCTTTGTTTTTCTTTCTCTTGTGTTATGTGCATGGTGGTGGGAATGGGGGTACCGATGTGTGTGGCCATGCTCACAGATATTTACTTGGGATCTGGAGGTCATCTTGGGCCCCATGCTTGTGCAGGGATCCACTATTTTTTTTTTCCTTTAAATGGCACTCCTTGATTAGAAACAATGTTTTGTGAATAGGTAATTGTGTAAATCACAGATGGTGGTTTTGACTGAAGCATTGGAAAAGGCATTGAATGAGGTGGGGTGAAAATCATCGCCATGCATATTGCAAGTCCTTTATCATGTCAGGGGTGTCTTAAATCAGTCTATAGATGTGGTCCTTTATTATTATTTACTACTGGAGTAGATAAAGATCCTTTGCTACATCACATTATAATATCCTTCACTCTATAGAAGAGGGTCCCACTAAAGGGATTATTCCAAGTTACAAGGGTTTTGACTCTATTCCTTCTGGAAACTGGAGGAATCAGTACAGGACCAATCCATAATAAATATTGATCCTACTGTAAAATGGGCAAAGCCAAAACTCCAGACCCTCACCCTGGTCATCTTTCATACTATGTAACCTAAAAACGTTTCTTAAATCTCAGTAATCAGTGCCAGTTTAGATTCCAAGAACAGTAACCCCCTATAAAGTTTAATTATTTTCATTTTCTTGGTGTAAGTTGGTACAAGAATTATGGTATTGTTCTTACTATGGGATGAGAACCTTTGTAAAGTACATTTGATGCCTTCCTTGCTTTATTCAAGTTCTCTCTGAGTGAATGAGCTGGCTCATCTGGGGGTTTTGGTGAAGGGCTATCCATGTCCTTTAATTGTGGTGATTCAATCATACTTCTCTTTATCAGGAAGACTTTTTTTTTTTTAACTTGCACACTCAAAGTGGGATATGAGGAGGATGCACATCTATTTAATTTGTAGGAAAGCTTTGATTAATTAGTCAAGGCCAAAGTTCTCTGTGGGTCAAATGCTTTTGATTACTGCTATGGCTCTGCTGTCCCCTACAGTCATCACATGCATCTTGTCTCTGATGATTGAGTACTTCCAGTGACCCCTGCAACCTCAAGTTTCCATCAACTGCATTGAATTCAGGAAATCTCATTTAATGGTGGCATTGCCCACGTTTTATTTCGGCCTATATGGAATATCCACCCTAGAGCTCATATGGATGTTGTCACTCACCTCTCAGGTGTATTTTTCAAATATACAGAGAAAGAAATGCTCTTGTGTCTCTTGTGGAGACATAGTTTGGGTGGGTAAGCAGGGTTCACTTAATAACCCTACTAGCATTTCATATTCCAACTAAATAAATAAGAAAATTGTCAACTCTCTGTTATGTTGCTAAATATTAGCAGATCTATAAATTTTACTTCATCTGACATTAATTTCATTTTGTTTTTATTGAACATCCTTAGAATTCATTTTCCTTACATGTACCTCGGGCTCTACTGACAGAAAATTGAAAGGCACACAATTATTCTGTTATTCCCCTAATATCTGTCAAATTTTTCCTGGTTATAGTTCTAGATACCATGAGAGACAATTGAATTGAGATGTGAGGGAGTCAGGTGTCCACTTCATAATATCCACCACAGAAAAGACTACTTTAAATCTTTCAAAGGAGAGAGGCAATGTCCTCAGGCAGGAAAGGAAAGCATGTTTCCACAGGAAAATGAAAATTGGCAAACTGGAGAGATTCAAGCGTCTCCATTTCAGAGGAACATACATGACCTTAACTTAATTTACATGCTCTCACTCCTTTTCATTAAAAAGGTGGTTTGAATAAAAGACTTTCTACAGCTATAAAGTATAATTGGCAAGTAATTCAACTACCTACTATCATCTTTCAGTTGCTTGTCATAATTCAGGACTCTGTGTCTCCTCCTTTACCTCTTAGAAATTCTCAACTAAAGCCACATTATCTTCCTTTCAATAATGTAAGCATGCTAGCAGCTATCTGATAATTTTGATGTTTTTTAATATTCTTAAGTTTATATATATATTAACTTAGACAAACTTGATATTTCATAATTGGAGCTATCTTTTATCACTGGAAATGGTTTTGTTAGTTTATTTAAATTAAATTACTAAGTTAAATGTTAGGGGCCAATTTCAGATAGGCCAGAATCAGTGTGTAAAATCTATATTGCTTCTTATTCTTGTAGTGAAGCTGTGTCAGTTGGTGTGTTATCAGGGGGCAGCATGAGCAGAGCCATGAGTTGTGAGGGTAGAGTCAGATTTATTACTGGGATTCAAATTGGTACAACTCTTAGTGAAATTGTAAAATTTCTGAAAAAAAATGATATTTTGAGGAAAAAATTCATGAATGAAGAATCATGAAGAGGAGCTAGAGTAGGCTATTGAAGACGTTACCTCTATATCCAATGATGGGCCTCAAGTTATGAGAACAATTAGGGAAGATGATGGGCAAATTACTAATAAAGTCTAGAAGTAAAACAAAGGCAATCTAAGAACACAGAGTGAAGATTATCCTAGGAAATCCATTTCCCACTGTGCTTACATTTTATGGGTAGTTTGTAGAGCAAGAATTGGTACTCTGCTATTTGACTACAGAGCCTAATTTAGATTTTTTTGCAGATAAGAAAATTGAAATTCAGAGGACCTCACTAAATGGAATGAGCCTTCTTTCAATCTCAACAATTCTTATTGTCAGATATTTTGATGAATGCTAGGGAAAGATAAATGGAAGTCAGTCTCTCATAGACTTGATGTTACTCAATATTTTTTTTTTCTTTTGGTTTTTTGAGGTAGGGTCTCACCATAGTTCAGGTTGACCTGGAATTCACTATGTAGTATCAGGCTGATGATCTTCCTACCTCTGCCTCTTGAGTGCTGGGATTAAAGATGTGTGCCACCATGCTTGAATAACTCAATATTTTTAAACTATTTCTTTGCTTATCAAAATCAAAGTATATGTGTTATAACATTAATAGAGATTCTCTATTATGAAGTGTGTGCTTCATAGCTTGAGAACATAAATAACACAATTTCTGTCTCATGTATGATCATGCTTTTGGAGTTGATAAGGAGTCAAACACACATTTAAAATGTAATGTATTTTCATTATGTCTAAAAAATGTTTGTTTTGTTCTTTGAGTTATTCCTGTTTTAGGTTCCTTGTGCATTGACAAATGACCAGTCTGCCCTTAAGAAAGAGATGCACATCACCTCTACTTCCTCATAGTCATCCCTCTTAAAATCTAAGAGGAGAATGGGAAAAGCTTGAGACATCAAAGGTTTAAGGCTATAAATCCTGTAATATTGCCCATCCATTCCCAAGCTGTCACTGTAATCACACTGGACTGGAAACACACTAACTGTATTATTAGACTTCCAATTCTTTTTATCTCTTTCAATGAAAAGCACAAAGAATTGAAGGATATATGTTGGAGATATGTTCAGATGAAACTGTTATTTAAGGACAATCAATTCATATATGGTGGGAATGCTGAAAGGAAAATAACAGATTTATAAATATGTTACTATTTCTCAAACATTTAATATTTTCAAAGGATATGATGATCTCTTTAAAGAACACCTTTTACTATACCATAGAATCACCTATCTCTGTTCCCATTCTTGTTGCCTGCATGACATTACTTGGGCCTTTTAGTAAACCCTACAGAATATAGGCAGACAAGATTAAAGGTCTCCCCTGACATGGAATGAAGGGGGATTTTATAGTTTGTGAGAGGATAATAAAGGAGGGAGTCTATAGTGGTACTTTGATGAATTATATGGAAGCAATGTTCTGACATTAGTCATGTAGGGCTGAAGACAATGCTTCTGATATATAGATGTAAATTCATCATCTAAACTCCATTAAAGAGAGCTGTAAGATAAGTTGATTCAATTATTGCTTATAAGGACCACTGGATGGTGTGAGCAGACCCTTTATAAAAGCTGCATCACCTGGATCTTCAGATATGCTACCTGATTCACAGTTTGGTACTGTATGTTTAAATAAAATCTTTCCAAGTATTGTCTAACCATTATATTAACTTGCACTGCAGTGAACAACAATGATTATATATCTTAAATGACAAATAAGAAATCACAGAAAGCAACTTGGAAAAACTGTAAATCCACTGGCCCCTTCTATGCTCCATTCAAAAATAGATAATTCAGCCAGGCGTGGTGGTGCATGCCTTTAATCACAGTACTCGCGCAGCAGAGATAGGAGGATTGCTGTGAGTTCGGGGCTACCCTGAGACTACAAAGTGACCTTTAATCCCAGTACTGGGGTGGCAGATATAGGAGGATTGCTGTGAGTTCGGGGCTACCCTGAGACTAAAGAGTGAATTTTGGGTTAGCCTGAGCTAGTGAAACCCTACCTTGAAAAAAATCAAAGATAATTCTAGATATAAATTATATTTCACAGTTAATATTAGAGAATATTTTGCTATCAGAAGTAAGAGATCTTTTTTTTCCTTATTCCATTTTTTAAAAGTTTTTGTTTTATTTATTTATTTTAGAGAGAGAGCTAAAGAGAGAGAGAGACAGAGAGAGAGAATAGGCATGCCACAACCACTGCAAACAAACTCCAGATGCATGTGTTACCTTGTACATTATGTAGGTCCTGGAGAATCAAACATGGATCATTTGGCTTTTCAACTAAGTGCCTTAACCACTAAACCATCTCTTCAGCCCTCCTTATTCCATTTATATTTTGTTATCAACACTAAAATGAGCATGTTGTCTTATATTTCACAGTTTTTCTTTTATCTTATCTGGTACTTATAAATGCACTATCATGTTACCAATAGTGAGCTATCTTTCCATTTCCTTATGCTCAGAAGTTTGCTTTTGTTTTATAGGAGCCCAATACCTTAGTACCCTTCCTATCTTGTGATGGTTAATTTCTATTGTCAACCTGATCAGGTGAAGAATTAAGTAAGAGGCAAGTCTCTTGTGAAGGTCCATGTGGGCCTTTTCCAGAGGATTAAATGATGCTACTTTGAGTGAGTAGCCCTGCTGGTGGCAGCCTATGCACAAGGAAGGTTAGGAAAAGGCAGTGTTGTTAGTCTTGCTGTCTTTGCTACCTGCTGCTGAATACCTTTATCCTGTTCCTGCTATCCTTCATGGACAAGGGAACTAAACTTCTTTAGCTTTCAATGTGGACTAGAGACCAGCAGCTTTCTAGGAATCCTCCAGGCCTTCAGTGCTAAATTGGAACTATTAAGGCATCCAGCCACATGGACTGAGCAGCAAAAAAATCATCCAGCCATTGTTGTATTTCTCAGTGTGTAGCATATAAACCAATTTAATGAACCTCTTTTATAATGCATTTTCATTCTCCTGGTTCTATTTCTCTAGAGTACACTGACTACTACAATATCTCTCTTCTCTGTGATCCTTTAGATGCAGGTCATATTTCCCAGAGGAAAGCAATAAAGTCTCTACAAGTTCATCAGATTTAATAGATTTACAAAGTCAGCAGAAATTCACATAGTAGGCTGAAACATTGTGTTTCTTAAATTGGTGCTTTGCTAGTTACACTCTGCAAATCAGACTATGCAGTTTGGTAGCTATTCATTCCTTAAAGTTCAATGGGGTGGTAGCATACTAAACTCCTTTGAAGTTACAGTTTGAGAGGGAGATCCTTCTGTAGGCTTATCAGGGGTAAAGAACCCCACTAAGAGGTAAGTGAAAACTAGAGAACTTTTGCACATAAAACTATGCCTGTAAGCACACAATATCAGGGAGAACATAAGCTCTCTTGTGACTAATTATTATCATTCTATTCCACAGAACCACAATTCCTAGGTTAATAATATTTATCTAGAGGCTGGGGAAATAGCTTATGATTTATTGTGCAAGGATAAGGGCCTGAGAAAACCAGAGTTTGAATCCTGGAACTAACATAAAAAGTTTGGTGTGGCCATGCATGTTTGTAACCCCAAACCCTTTATTATGAACCCAATATTACAATAATACACAAACCGGATAAAGATACAAGAAATACAACTGGAGACCAATATCCCTAATGAGCATGGGTTCCAAAATTCTTATCAAAAACTTGCAAATAGGGCTGGAGATATGGATTAGTGGTTAAGGTGTTTGTTTGCAAGCCAAAGGACCTCAGTTCAACTCCCCAGGACCCACATAAGGGAAATGCACAAGTTGGCACATGCATCTGGAGTTTGCTTGCAATGGCTAGAGGCCCTGGCATGCTCATTCTCTCTTTTTCTCTCTGCCTCTTTCTCTCTTGCTTTATCAAATAAATATATAAATATTTTTTTAAAAAAAATTTGCAAACAAAATTTAGAAATACATGCAAAATATTATTCATCATAACCAATGTGTTTTCATTCTAAAGATGGGTCATTATGTGAAAATCAGCATATTACATGACAGTCTAAATAGATACAGAAATATTATTTCCAGCATTTCTTCATGCTAAAATTCCTGAAGAGACTATGAATGGATGGAGCATATCACAAGATAATAAACACACACACACACACACACACACACACACACACACACACACTATAAAACCATAGCCAAATTCTTGCTAAAAATAGAATACCTGGAAAAAATCCCATTAAAATCAGAAAAAGTCAATAATTTCAACTTTTTTGCACATATTTAGTACAATGCTGCAAGTCTTAGCTAGAACAATCAGACAAGAAAAGGAAATAAATGAAAAAGTCAAAATATTCATCTTTCTAAACTATATAATTGTATACAGAAGTTGAAGTAAATCCTCCAGCAGAAAACTCCTAGAACTGATGAACATTTCAGCAAAGAGTCATGACTCAAACTAACAACTAAAAATCAGTAGATATTTTTTAAGAGGCATCCACAACACAGACTCATCAGTTACTTAGTTCTTCAGGCATTGTGCTTCTGAATGACTCCAACCCAAGTGTGCAGAATTAAAATCATTGAATTAAAAAAAAAATCAGTAGACACGCTATATTCTAATGGCAATCATACTGAAAATGAAACCAGCTAAAAAATATTCATTCCTAATAGGTCAGGAAAACATATTGTGAGAGCTAGAAAGATTTTCCAGTCGTTAAAGGTGCTTGCTAGCAAAACCCAACAGCTTTTGTTCCTCATTACCCACCCATGTAAATCCAGATGCACAAAGAAATGCATGTATCTGGAGTTTCTCTACAGTGGCAAAAGACCCTGGTATACCAATTTTAGCTCTCATTCTCTCTCCCTCTTCTCTCTCTCTTTCTCTCTTTCCCTCTCTCTCTTCTTGCAAATAAATAAAATATTAAAGAAGAAAAAGTACATTAGAATACATTTAATTAATGAAATTTAAAGGGTTATACAGGTCAGTGTCCATTAAGAAATTGAGGAAAAAGATAACTAATATACAAGAGTTAGAGAGGAGAGAGATAGAGGGGAGAGGGGGAGAGGGAGGGAGGGAAGATGTAGGAGATTTAGGTCAGTCTTGATCCTACCCTCTCCAGTGTCTTGTGGTTCAGGTGTTTCCTGTAAGGGTCTAGTGAAGGTTCAGCCATTTGGTCTGTCTTTTAGGAAGTAGAATTTTATGGTACCATTGCCGTTTGGGTCCGGATTACTGTTTTCCACCCTTTGATTCCCTCCCTGCCCTCCCATCCATCTTATTGTCTAGTCCATGAGGTGCTTGCTGGATATGTAAGGCATCTTGGGCAGATTCAGTTTAGGTGTTGCAGATGAGTGAGACTATGTGTCGATTTTTTTTTTTTTTTTTGTGATTGGGTAAATTCGCTGAGAATGATCTGTTCCAGGACACTGACCTGTAACCCCCACTTCCAGCTTGGGCCTACCATCCACAATGAGCTTTTGATCAGAGAAACCTACAAGGTTTCCCAAAACAATGACAGATTTCTGTCAGAGTACTTGATGACCCACCAAAAGCCAGTGATAAGACCCTATTGCTGAAGACTCGATACACAGCTGACACGTAAAATGGAATGACATGGCTGGAAGCCAGGAGAGAGTCAGTCCCCAGACAGTCAGCGTGTCTAGTGCCAGAAGGCGCTACATAGGCAACTGGGGGAAATGACCAAGATCTGTCCAAGCAACACACTGTTTAACCTAATTAGCAACAAATAACCGGATGTGATACCCACACAAGTGCAATAGTGGTACACAGCCATGGTGAGGAATCAATTGCTCTTGATTTGGCTAACTGATCCACTCAGTGGTACTAGACCCTTAGCTGGAGCTGGGAAACAAGTCAGAACCATACCCAAACCCAAGCCCACTCTACAATATCAAGCTACCATCAATCACGGGGTATAAGAGGGCCTACACCTATCAAACTGTCTATCAAAAAAGTAAGTGTTATCTCAATTTTCTGGGTGCTAACTTACTCTCCGTTGGAGAATCTGCTTCTCTTTTCCAGGTAGATGCAGATCCTAAGAAGAGAGCTGCCCCAACATACCTCAAAAGGGACCCAACTGAAACTAAGGACAACTGGCGAAATTAGCAAGGGTGATGTTTTCCTGTGAACCGGATACCAGCACAAAGGGGAAGGAGATCAAAGCAGAGAAAAATCAACTCCTATCAAATCAGAGAGCCAAAGCCTCAGAGGCCCCCAACACCTCAGCACTGAAGCAGACCAAAAATGAACCCAACATGGCTCAGGGAAATCTTGCGGAAGAGGGGGCGGAAAGAATGTCAGAGTTACATGTTGGGTCATGATTTGCAGAGACATTTATCATACTAATAACTGGGGGCTAACTCCACAATGCACGACCCATTTTCATTAACAAGGAGGGTCTAATGGGAGGGGGTAGATCACAGATGAGCCTAAATAATGGTACCAAACTGCCTGTATTCACTGAAATGAAAACTAATAAATTAAATTTAGAAATAAATAAATAAATAAATAAATAAAGGGTTATACAACAAACACTTTATAGTTCTGAAGAAAGAAATCAAGGAAGATGAATGATATCCTATGCTCACGGATTGGAAATTTTGATGTTGCAAAACTGACTTTTCTACCCAAAGCATGCTACAAATTCCTTGTAATATCAGTAAGCATCTCCATGCCATTCTTCAAGGAAATACAAACCCCATTCTTAGAATTCATATGGAAATGCAAAATATCTGAAAGCAATCCTGAACAAAGCAAATAATGCAGGAGGTATTACCATACCTGATTTCAAGTTTTCCTGCAGATGTGTAGAATTAAACAAACAAACAAACAAACAAAAAAACAGTATTGGGGCTGGAGTGATGGCTTAGCAGTTAAGGTGTTTGCCTGCAAAGCCAAAGGACCCAGGTTCAATTCCCCAGTTCCCACTTTAGCCAGATGCACAAGGGGGCTCATGAGTCTGGAATTTGTTTGAAGTGGCTGGAAACCCTGGTGTGCCCATTCTTTCTCTCTTCCTCCCTCCTTACCTCTTTTTCTGTCAAATAAATCAATAAATAGAAGTGTATTTTTAAAATGCAGTATGATACTGGTTAAAATAGGCATGTAGATCAATGGAATAGAATATTCAGATATTCTATTCTATATAATCAGTTCGCATGATTATAGTCACCTAATTTTTGACAAAAATGCAAAAAAAAATACACACTTGGAAAAGGACAAAATCTTCAATAAATACTAATGGAAAACTTGAAACCTATAGGTAGAAAAATAAAACTAGATCCTTATCTCACACACCAAACCAAAATCAACTTTTGGTACATCAAGGATCTCAATTTAAGTCCTTAAACTTTGCTGGAGAAAAATCTAGGGGGTACACTACAAGATATAGGCATACATAAAGACTTTCTGAGTAGTGTTGACTTGCTCAAGAAATAAGGCCAACAGTTTACAAATGAGAACGGATGAGACTTAAAAAGCCTTTGTGCAGCAAAGGAAATGGTCAGTTTAGCAATGAGGCAGCCTAAAGAATGAGAGAAAACCAGCTGGACATTGTGGTAGACATCCTTAATCCCAGCACTTGAAAGGCACAGGAGGAGCTCCATGAGTCTGAGGCCACACTGACATTATATAGTGATCCACATCAGCCTGGATTAGAGTGAGACCCTACCTTGAAAAACCAAAAAAAAAAAAAAAAAAAAAAAAAAAAAGACAGCTTGGGCTACATTTTGGTGCTGGAGAGATGTCATGGTGGTTAAGGTACTTTTCTGAAAAGGCTAAGGACCCAGATTCAAGTCCCCAGGACCCAGGTAAGCCAGATGCACAAGGTGGCACATGAGTCTGGAGTTCATTTACAGTGGCTAGAGACCCTACACAACCATTTTTTCTCTTTCTATCTGCCTTGCTGTCTCCCAATCTCTCTCTCTCTCTCTCAAAAACGAATCAAGAAATTTAAAAAGGATAGCAGAAAAACATTGCCTGATATAATTCTGACAAAGGAATGATCTCTAGAGTTTACTGAAGAGGTAAAAAATAAATAAAATAATATATCAACAAATCAAATATTATAATCTAAAGATTAGCTTTGAAAATGACAAAAAATTCTCAAAAGAAGATAAACAAATAGATAGTACAATACTTATAAAAATGTTCAACATTCTTAGCCATTAGAGAAACGCAAGTTAAAACAGTTTTGAGATTTGATCTTCTCAGGTAATGATGGCTATCATACATAAATACATACATACATGAATGACAACAAATTCTGGTGAGGATGTGGGGAAAAGGGAATTAATATACACTGTTGGTAGAGGTGTAAATTGGTAAAGTAAATATGACTATCAATGTGAAGTTTTCTAATATTGCTAAATAAGGAACCGCTGTGTGGCTCAGCTATATTACTCTTTAACATGTATCCAAATAACTCAAAACCCAACTACAGAGATGCTTCATCAGTTTATTGCTGAACAAGAGCAAGGTATATGGACTCAGTCTAAATGTCTATAAACACATGACTGGCTAGTAAACATCTTGTATAGTTATACAATGGAATACTATTTAGCACTAATGAAAATGGACTTCTAAAATTTGCAGAAACATTGATAGAATGGAAAATATTATCTTTTATGAAGTAACCCAGATTTATAAAACTGTCATAGTGTTTTCCATCAATCATGTGCAGATTTTTGACTAAAAATTTCAGACTACTCTTTTAATATTAGAGTGAGTGCCTATGGAGGCAAAGGAACAAGAAAGGAGACATGAAAGTTTTTAAGAGTAAAATAGAGACATTAAAGGAGGAACATAGTAAACATGTGTAATAGAAAGTAGAAAGTGAGAATACTAGAGAAAGAAAGGCTTAAACAGGTATAGGGCTGGAAAGATAAGGGCAATTTGTGTGTAGGAAGAGAGGCTACCAATACTAAGAAGTTATAAAAAAACCCTCATATAAAACTACTACTTTATAAGATACATAAATATAAGGTTTTGGAATTATCTTGTACAGAAGTACTATGCATGGATGAATAATGCTGCTCCCAAATTTATTTTTTTATACCACGACCTAGGGCAGATATGTCATACCTCTTTGTTTCCACCAAGAAGCCTCGATAGGATTTCAAACAACATAGATTATTGCCACTGCTCCTGGTTGCCTGCTAGAACTAGACATCAATACCATATTGGTGAAGCCAACACAGATTGTGGATACAGGATACAGAAAAATCAAGCTGTAACTAGGCAGTAAGTTTCATCCCTGATGGCTGAAGTTTCATCTGTAGTTCATGAAGGTGTTATGCAGGCAGCTATGACAGAAAAAATCAATTATTTCTCCCAACCATGGGCATTTTATACTCCACAGCCAGCCTATCAAGCAAGATATATGCACTGGTGTATTAGTAACATAAGTGACAAAATATTTTCTAATTGGATTTGAAGTTTACTCCAAAGGAGTTTATGTCTGGTCCTGTCAGACTGGCCAAAATCTCATGGCTGTGAACATCATAGGCCCTAGGAGGAAATCTATTGCTGTTATTATGATAAAATGTTGTCAAACTGCCTTCTAAACATTTATGTTTGTAATCAAAGATGAGTGCTTATATCAGCTTCTATCAGAGAAGTTACTTTATGTAGTAGGAAGAGGTTAATATAGTGAAATATAACATGTTAAAGTGCTGAAAATAAGTGAGTATGGTGTGCTCATCTCTAAATGGGACAAGTATACTACCCATGCAAGGCTCAGGGAATATTGCAGAAGAGTGGATAGGAAGACTATAAAAGCCAGAGGATAGGGTAGAGTAATATGCAATGCTACTATTGTCATGACATGTCTGCTATATTATTGAACTGGTAGGAACTTTGGTTTGTTACACAAGACTAAACTCATCAACATTCTATTATAATTTGGAGAAGGGGCTCTTGAGAATCCGCTACTGCCAAGAATAATATGGCTGCTAGAAGCATGTTCTTCAGTGGTATAGCCACTGGTAAGTTGACTATTATCCAATCATTCTCATATAATAAACTCTAATTTGGCTCTATAAATCACAAAGAAAAGCCAGGAAAATATAATAGGATTAGGTATGAAGAAGCAGATTAGCAGGGGATTAGGGATAGCAATGAGAAGGAATATAATCAAAATAAACTGTGCACATGTATGAAATTGCTAAAAGTGATTTTTAATTTAAAAATAAATTCATAGAAAAAGTCAATGGCATATAGTCTATTTATGAAGATTATATGAGAAATTTGCTAACATGTAGAGAAATTAATGGACATCCAATCATAAGACACAGAGAGCCCAAAAGGGCATAACCAGAGAATAATGTCTCCATGACATATTATAGTCACAATATTAAAAATATAAACCAAATAAGCAGAATTCATTGTTATACGGGGAAAAATCAACTTCTACAAAGGCAAATACACCAGAATAACATGAGATTTCTCAATAGCCATATTAAAATTAAGAGAATCATAGAATGATATATTTTAAACATCAAAAGCAAATAATCTTTGTGGTACATTGACTGCAATAGTGTAAATGCATGGACCCATAGACTCAGGAGTTTTATTAAAATTAAATTTGTAATTTGAGCCTCCAGCCTGCTGGCTGGATGAAGTGTTACTGTGGGCAGATCATGGATTCCAGTCTGAAGGTATGTTTGGGGATAGATCTGAATTTCAGCCCAAAGGTGTGGAAAAGCAGGTCTAGCTCTGATGGTTTGTGTTTTCTTGTGTTAATGGTGTTAATGCCTGATTTTCTTGTGTTAATGGTGTTAATGCCTGATTGCTATAGTTGCCTCACTCTGCTTAGATGTATGGAAGTAAATAGCTTCTTCCAGCACTGGTAGAACTTCCCTTGAATCTGTAAGCCTAAAATAAATCCTTTCCTCCATAAAGTGTGTCTCATTGGATGTTTCTCAGCAATATGTATCTCACTACATTAATTTCCAGCCAAGATTGTTATACCTAGTAAGGCTTTAATAAAAACTGACAGATAAATAAGGATATTTTAAAGATAAATACAAACTGTGGCAGTTTATGACCACCAAGCACTACTGCAAAGTGGTTTAAAGCAATACTATAATCAGAGAAGTTAGAAAAACAGTCTCAACTATGACAGCACAGCAAAGACTGAATTTCCTAATATAAGTAAACGAGAGCTAGGAAGGAATCTATCATGTTCAACACAGCTAACCAGTAAAGTCATATACTACATGGGGATAAAGTAAAAGCAATCGTCCAACCAACTAGAAAAAACTACCAACAGAATTACAATAATTACACGATATCTCTCAAGGATAATCTTAAAAGTAGGGTGCTAGCCAGGCATGGTGGCATATGTCTTTAATCCAGCACTCTGGAGGCAGAGATAGGTGGATCACTGTGAGTTTGAGGCCACCCTGAAACTACATAGTGAATTCCAGGTCAGCCTGAGCTAGAATGAGACCTTACCTTGGAAAACCAAAAACTAAAAAAAATAAAAATAAAAATAAAATAAAAAATAAAGTAGTGTTCTGTCTTCATTCCCTAGTCTGAACATGTTTGTCACCCTGAGTAGAGACAACTAGACTTGGGTCTCCTCCACTGATTGCACTCCCTAGCCCAGGATGCTGTGGAAACTGCCCAGGTCCTGAGTAGACAGTTCAAGATTGCATTCAGTCGCTTGGGCATAATATGGCCACACACAAACAAATTGGACACCAGGCCCATTAGGCACTGTCTTTACTCCCTAGACAGCCATCCCTGAGCAGGGATGACTAGAAGGCATTTCGTGTACTAGTCATACTGGTCACAGTCAACAGGGTATTCAACTAGGCCCCAGTGGAGACTTACTATGCAAAAAATAGGTTGCTCAGTTTATCATATCTCCACTCTAGACCCATGGATAGACCCCCAGCCCTTATCCATTGGGATCAAGTCTGATCAGACCAGTTGACATAGGTCCCACTAGAACCACTGTTTCTGCATTCTTGGCAAGATAATGGGATTTTCTCCATGTGCAAACCCCAATCCAAAACAAATGACAATAACTGAGGCAAGATATCCCTACCAAGAACACCTGGTACCATAGTGGAAGACTTAAATAAAAAGTACTTGGAGGAAACTCCAGAGAAAACATTCCAAACTATTATCACAATAAGAATATTTATTAAACCTAATGAGGCCATGAACAAACAGCTGAATGAAATGGAGGAGAATCAACAAAAAAATTCAATTGTCAGTGGAATAAACTCAAAGAAGATATGATCAAACATAGGTTTGCATTGCAAGAGACAATCAGAAAACCAAATAAAGACATGGAAAACAAAAAAGACACAACTCATTTGTAAGTTTTCCAAGAAAGTCTCACCAACAGCATAGATTGAGGACAAGATAGAGGAAATAGATTGGGATGCCAAAATGAAAGACAAGTTCAAAAATATTATAATAATATAAGAGTAAAATGTAGCATACCTTAAAAAGGTCAAACTTTTGAATCATGGGCATTTAAGGGGAAGGCCAAGAGAATATCATGCCAAGGGCACAGAGAATATCTTCAATAATACTGTAGAATATTTTTTTTTCTGTATCTGATGAAGAAGATATTCATCTATGTACAAGAGGAACACGGAACACAAAAATACAGGATAGAGAAGAAATTCCCTAGGTCACATTATGACTAAGACACTAAACACAAGAAACAAAAAGAGTACTAAAAGCTTAAAGATCAAAACAAAATTTACCACTTATAAATGTAAACTCATCAGATTTATATATAAATTTTCAGTGGAAACTCTAAAAGGCAGAAGAGCTTAGAATATAGTATTTCCAATTTTGAAAGTCTATGGCTGCCAATTCAAACTACTATACCCAGCAAAATTATCCTTATAATAGAAGCTGAAAGAAAATCTTCCCATGATGAAAGCTGGCTTTATGGATAGATAAGCACTAAGCAAATCTCATGAACATGGAAGAGAAGAATAAACATACTTAAGAGGCTATAGGAGGGAAAAAGCAATAATCAAAACTACAACAGAATTGAAGACAAATAAATACTATTCTCAAACTGATTCACACAATAGAGAGGGAATGTGTATCATCAAACCTAGTCAAGAAGTCACAATTCACTATATACTAAAACAAGATAAGGACCCAACAAAGCAACTAAAAATGTAGACTAACTTCTCTGATGAACATGGACATAAAAATTCTTAGCAATAAACTTGTGAATCAAAGGTAAGATAAAATAAAAAAGATAATACACCATGACTAATTTAGTTTCATTCAAAAGAAACAAGGTTGTTTCAATGCACACAAATCAGTAATGTCTTACAACACACAAAGAGACCCAATGACAACAATCATTAGTCATCTCAATAGATACAGATGGTACCTTTAAAAAAGTTCAAAGTCCTTTCATGATTAAAAAAAGAAGAAGAAAAGATAAAACATATCTTAGTGGGGAGTGATGGTTGCAGGCCTTTAATCCCAGCACTTAGGAGGCAGGGGTAAGAGGATCATAGTGAGTTTGAGGGCACTTTGAGACTAAATAGTGAATTCTGAGTCAACGTGGGCTGGAGTAGAACCCTACCTTGAAAAATAAAAAATAAAAATAAAAACATATTTCAACATAGTGAAAAATATATAATTGATTTGTAGACTTACACAAAATATTGAAAAGGAGGATGCATTTTCACTAAAATGAGACAAAGGTGCCCATTCTTGCTACTCCTTTTCAATATCGTTCTCAAAGTGTAAGGTAGAGATAGAAGACAAGAGAAGGAATTAAAAGGAATATATATCAGAAAACAAGAAGTAAAAATAACCCTATTTTCAAATGACATATTCTATGCTTAATAGATTCTTAATATTCCACCAGAAAGTTCTAAGAACTGATAAATACTTTTAGCAAAGGATCAAAATACAAACTAAAGATTAAAAAAATAAGTATGTTTTGATTATACCTGTATGAAATTGCACAGAAATAAATAAGAAAAAAATTTCATTTTCAATAGCTTAAAATCTAGTTAAACTAATAAAAGATATCAGTAATGAACACTTTAAGACACTAAAAGTGAAAGAAACAAAAGAAATGAAAAGATCTCACATACTCATTGGGATCACTGAGAAGGCACCATGGTACTGAGAAGAAGTGACAGAGGAGTGCTCATCACTGTAATATCTCTACCACACCTTCCAGTGCTCAGGGTCCATTACAGAAGAGGTGGAAGAAAGAATTTGAGAGCCAAAAGAAGGATAGGACTCCTTACAACGTGATCCTCCAGATACCAAATGTCCTAGATATCCATGACCTCACAGTGCCTGACACTAATTATACAAGACTTTAATAATAACAGCAAAATATCATGACATGAAAGTAAAAGAATGATTGAGAGGGGGAGAGGATATGATAGAGAGTGGAGTTTCAAAGGGGAAAGTGGGGAGAGGAAGGGAATTACTTTGGGATACTGTTTACAAGTATGGGAGCTTTCAATAAAAAAAAATTAAAAATTAAAAAAAATAAATTTGTATAACTGCAATGGAAATTTATATAGATATTTCTTCAAAAACTGACAATGCAGCACTCTGGAGGCAGAAGTAGGAAGACTGACATAAGCTTGAGGCCACTCGGAGGCTACATAGAGAATTCAGGTCAGCCTTGACTAGAGTGAGACTCTGCCTCAAAATATATAAACGAAAGAAGAAACAAAAAAACAAAAAATCTGTAGTGCTGGAGAGATGGCTTAGTGGTTAAGTGCTTGCCTGTGAAGCCTAAGGACCCCGGTTCGAGGCTCGGTTCCCCAGGTCCCACGTGAGCCAGATGCACAAGGGGGCGCACAAGTCTGGAGTTCGTTTGCAGTGGCTAGAAGCCCTGGTGCACCCATTCTCTCTCTCCCTATATCTGTCTTTCTCTCTGTTGCTCTCAAATAAATAAATTTTAAAAAAATGAACAAAAAAAAATCTGTAAATAGAACTAACATTTGACCCAGGCTATACTGCTCTTGGGTATATACCAGAGGACTGTAAGCCAGCATATCACAGAGATACTTGCACTCCCTTGTTTATTGCTGCCCTGTTTGTAGCAAGCAAGAAATGAAACCAGCCTGTCTACCAACCTTTTAATGAATAAAGAAATTGTGGTACACAGACACCGTGAAATTTCATTCAACCATAAAGAAAAATGAAACCATGATGTCATGGTTTGATTCAGGTGTCCTCCATAAACTTAGGTGTTCTGAATGCTAGGTTCCCAGCTGATGGAGATTTGGGAATTAACGCCTTCTGGAGGGAGGGTATTGTTGGGTTTGGGTGTTATAGCCAGTTTCCTGCCAGTGTTTGGCACACACTCCTGTTGCTATTGCCCACCTTATGTTGGCCAGGGGGTGATGTCCCCACTCTGCTCATGCCATTGTTTTCCCCTGCCATCGTAAAAGAGTTTCCCCTTGAGCCTGTAAACCAAAATCAATCTCTTTTTCCCAGAAGCTGCTCTTGGTTAGGTGATTTCTACCAGCAGTGTGAACCAGACTGCAACAGTAAAGTGGTACTGAGGAGTGGGATGGCTGCTAAACACTTGACTATGTGGCTTTGGCCCTTTGGAGCTAATTTTCAAGAGGAATGTGGAAGGATTTGAAACCTTGGCCTAAAAGATGCCTTGCAGTACTGTAAGTACAGCTTGATGGACTATTCTGTTCTGAGCTACAAGACCTGAATGCAATAAGAACTATGGACTGTGAGGTTTGGCTTATGAGGGTGAGAAAGAGCTTTGCTTGGACTGGGCTAGCAGTTTGTGTGAGACTTGCTCTTATGTCCATATCCTGAGAAGTTGTGCAGGTTTGTTTTGTGTAGAAATGAACTGGTGTGAGCAGAGGGATATGGCACAGAAAGAAAACTATTGCCCATTCAGCTGTAACTGAGAGATTACAACCTTTGAGACTGGGCTAGCTGACTGAAGAATGTCGATTCTTTTGAAGAGGCCTGAGAGCTCAAGGAGTGTCCTATTCTCCAAAGTCTGCTTTATTCTTCCCTGGATTAACAAATTGTCACCCCCACCTGGTTTTATGGAATAGAAGAAATACAGGAAACAGAGGGTCATTGAGTTTGCAACACAGTCTTGTGTTTTGGAAATGGCCATGGGTAGTGTGAAGCTGGTTTGCTGGATGCCTGCATGGAGACCCCATGGAGCCATGAGGATGAACCATGGCTTTCAATGGAGACCCAGTGGAGATGCCGGGACCACAAGATGGCTGCCAAGAAGAGCTTATGGCCCAATGAAGTTTTCCAGGACTGTGAGTAGCCTACCTGGTGGGGCAGAATTGGAATGCCAGAGACTTGTTGCTGGTTAGAATTATCAGATTTGAGGATTTGTCACTGGCTAGAGTTGTTGGAATTGAAGCTACAGAGTTTGATGTTTGCCCTGGTTGTTTTAAATCTTGTATTGGTTAAATGTTTCTTTGCTATGCCCAATGCCATCTTTTAAAGTGTGAATATTAATTCTGTGCCATTATGGGGTTTGGGGGCGGTTATTTTTGGTATTATGACTCAGTTAAAAGATCTTGGACTATGGGGATGTATGAACATCATTGAACTGATAAAAAATATGGGACTTTTAAAGTTAGATGAATGCATTGCATTTTACATCATGGATGGTTATCAGTTTATGGGAGCCAGGGACAGAATGTAGTGGTTTGATTCAGGTGTCCCCCATAAACTTAGGTGTTCTGAATGCTAGGTTCCTAGCTAATGGATATTTGGGAATTAATGCCTCCTGGAGGGAGGGTATTGTTGGGTGTGGGCTTATGGGTGTTATAGCCAGTTTCCCCATACCAGTATTTGGCACACTCTCCTGTTGCTATTGTCCACGTTATGTTGGCCAGGGTGTGATGTCCACCTTCTCCTCATGCCATTGTTTTCCCCTGCCATCGTGGAGCTTTCCCTCAAGCCTGTAAACCAAAATCAATTTCTTTTTCCCATAAGCTGCTCTTGGCTGGTGATTTCTACCAGCAATGTGAACTGGACTGCAACACATGATGTTTTCAGGATTACAGGAGAACCTAGAAGTCATTATGTTAAGCATAATAAGCCACACTCAGAAAAATGCGACATACTTTCTCTCCTATGCAGTCTAGATTTGTGTCTGTGTGTATGTGTAGGTCATGGAACTAGAAGGGGCACTGGGACTGGGGAGGACAATTCTTAAGGGTTGTGGCAAGAGTGTAATGGAATTAATTTAACATGCAAATGTAAGGGAAGACTGTTTTCAAGGAGGAAGTAAATCATTTGTGTTGGGTTACAGCTGGTACATGTGAGGGCAATGCTGAAGGACATAAATAAGAACAGAGTATAATAATATATAAAATATGATATGAAAAATGTGATTTAAAAAAATCCTATCAGTTTGTGTGCTAACTTTAAAAATACAGTAAAAGTCCTTTATCTATAGAATGAGTAATATGGAACATTTATATCTTCAAAATACAGTGTCCCCTTTATAATAGAGTTCTATAGTTCCCAGTTCACCATAGTTTAACATGATTTTTTGACTTTATGATGATGTGAAGACAATATGCATTTAGTAGAAATTCATGGTGAATTTAGAATTTTGATCTTTTTATGTGCTAGAGGTATTAAGACCAGACTCATCTTGGGCAGCAGCAGGAAGCTGAGCCACAGCTCCCACACAATCACAAATAGAAACAGATATTCTATAGTATAAAAATTGCAAGATTAGGTATCTCACATTTTTTATTTGATTTTCATCCATTTATAATGGATTTATCATATGCTCCCTTATCATAATTTAAACAGCATCTATATCTGCATATTTATGTACATATATATTTATGAGTGTGTGTATACATACATATATGTACATATATATTGTTGATGAAATTTATTACTAAACTATGTTAGAACTACATTTGAAATACATGAAAAGATCAACAGATATGAGTTTCCACCCTATATACTGATAGATTACTGGTAAGTCTTAGGTCCTAATCATTGCACATAAGAATAAAAAAGACAACCTTTGAAATAGCCATCGTTCACTGCTTTTGAAATGAATGTTGGTATAATTTTTGAAAACTCAAACAGAACCTCTCCTCCCTTAAATGCAGCAGAGACTCCACACCACACATTAAATGACTTTAACATAAGAACTGTGACATGTTGAACCTTGCCTTCCTTTGTGCAATTGAGGCTTATTTCCTCTAGGATGTTTTGCATTTCCAAATAACTTTAGTATATTTGAGATTTATATAGGTTGACAAATTCTCTCTTATATTGATATTTCAATTTATTTTTAAAAATTATTTTATTTATATTTATTTATTTGAGAGAGAGAGGAGCAGATAATTAAAAATTGTTGTGCCAGGGCCTCTGGCCTCTGCAAACAAACTCTAGATGCATGTGCTACCTTGCACATCTGGTTTTAAGTGGGTACTAAGGAATCAAACCAGGGTCCATTGGCACCTTAACTGCTGAGCCATCTCACCACCACATACTGGTATTTTAAATATTACCCTTATGTCCCTTCCCTCCCTGTCTTCTTTCACATAGTATAGGTATATATTCACCTCTTAGATATATTTTATTCCTGTCTCCAAACTTTCATTGAATGTTTGTTTCTGAGGTCTTTAAACTCCAAATCTTATGATTATATATGCCACTAACTAAGGATTTTCAGAATTCATCCCTATCATACAAAATATACATACTAACAAAATTCAAATGAGTTACCATACTAACATATTCCGTTTAATTTAAACATCCACACAAATACATATTTAAACTGGGCATGGTTGCTCACAACTGTAATTACAACATTCAAGACCAGAGGCAGGCGAATCACAAGATCAAAAACAGCTTAGGCTACATAGGTAGCTCCAGGCCAACCTGAGTTGCATAATAAAATAGTATATAGTATGATTCTCCCTTGAGAAGCCCACATCCACACCCGAGTGTGTGCTGAACTTTTCCTAAGTGCCTTCCTTAAAATCTGTACTTAAATCTATAAAAAAAAAAAAAACTTTACTTAGTAGACAACATTGTAGAAAAGCTACATATATAACAACACAGTTACTTCTATTACAATAAAGCATATCAACATTGTTATTTCTTGAATGCAACATTAAGCAAGGTTTAAAGAAAAAAATAATAAAATAAGGGGAAAGCTTAGAATAAAAGTTCCATTTCCTCCAGAAGATAAACAAGATATTAGAAGGTTAACAAGCTGGGTGTGACCATACTATGGCTACTAGGATCCTTTGGATCTAGCAGGGAGACAAATAGTATCTTCTACATAAGGAAAATTACTGTCATTAAGTATAGCATCAAACAGTTGAATTTCAGAATCATTAAACTGTTTTTATCTTACATATGGAAATTAATGAGCTATGTATTTATCTTATGTTATATTTTAATATTTAAGTGCTAAAATTCCTACTTGAATGAGGCAGTAAAAGCTCTTCTATTTTGTCTCTATTATTTTTATGTTTTGATTGTTCACTTCCTTAGGCTTAGCCATTGTTACTGTTGTGAGACAGGGTGTCACTCTTAGCCTAGGCTGGCCTGTGAGCCTCTTGTCTCAGCCTATAGAGTCTTGAGACTGCATGCAAAATTCACTGTGTCTGGATTATCTTATTTCTAAGTGTTATTCCTAACCCGTAGAAATGTGAAGCATCAGCAGCCTATTTGCCGAACTAATGACTATGTTGACATGTTTGATTATTACTTTCTAATGACATCTCATGGATGTGCTAGTGAAAACGATATGACCTTCTTTTTACTAAGAAGTGTTAAAGATGAAGTGAGTTTCCTTGTAGAAGAAGATTCTCTTTGCCATAAAGCTGGTATTAATTTCCTGCTCAAAAGGGGCTGTGTTGTCAATGTGACACTTTAATCAGCAACCAATGTGACTGCCAAACACGGGCGTCACAATCAATGTCAATGTATTTCATGTCGCCTCAGTACCTCTTAGTCATTTTGCTTCAGAAGTATGTGGAGGGTCAATAAATTTCATTAGTTTGTTTCATCTGTAGGAGAGTACAACATGAGAACTTTGATTATATTATAAGAATTGCCTTAATGTGACACCAATTCCCTGATTGTGCAATACCAGACATTTGAGTGCTAGAGGGCAACCAAATTATCCTTCACCCAACTGTTCATATAGCCACCAACAGCAAAATGTGCTGCAAATGAAAGGAAAAACTCCAATTTAATTTCCATAGTTGATTTGAAATTTCACTGTCACAAGTGCCATACAATAGAGGATTGTGGAGATGAACTTTAAAGAATGACACTGAAAAGTGACAAACTCTTTTGTTGTCTAATTGTGGCACTAAAAATTATTCATGACTCTAACATTTATAGTCATTTTCATAGCATGGCAACATCTTTAGGCATGATAGAATGTTCATAGTTTTTCTCACTTGACTTTGTAGCTTCATGTGTATCAGGAAACATGGAATGACTGCTTTCCTTTCCTCTAGATTTTAATCTCACAATTCCTCATTGACATTTCCATGTAACATTGTGTGTATGTGTGTATGTGTGTGTGTGTGTGTGTGTGTGTTCCTGTGATACCCCTCTAGGGTGAAGTTACCATTGGATATTGGTGTACTTAGCCTTTCAGAACATATATTCATGTTGACTTTTATGTGTTGTGATAGAAATTTTCTTTAATGTTACTGTGTTTAGAAGTTTAATACTTGTACTATTTCAGGGAGTAGTATAAACTCAGAGCCTGAAGAATTATCAATCAATAGAGTTCCACGGTAATCAAACTTTCTGCTCAGATTCTGCATGGCTATTGGCATCTACTCAACTACAGTGAAAATTATTCAAACTACACTTTTGAGATCCACATTCTTTTTTTGGACCTGTTATCCTGTTGATCTCATTTGAGTCTGGGGCATCTTCCTTGTTGGGTTCTTGAAACTCTGGCCCTTTGTGCTTTCTTGAAACTTTCCTCCCCTAAACAGTACATTAATTTCTTCCAGGCTAGCTCTCCATTTTCTAGAGAGCACTGGGTCACAACTTCTGCTCCAAAACACTTTTCAATGCCTTTTCAGTCTGGATATTCAGGAGAAAACTCTCAGATGTATTTTTACTGAAATCACATTTTCCTTACTACTATCATTTCCTTTATTAAGAAAAATAAAATAGTGGAATTTATCCAAAATGCTAAAATAAATTCTGCAAATGTGATTCATTGTATCTTCATTAATGTATCAATATAACAAAACACAAATTTTAAAACACATTCTACCAAATATAGTGGCTCATGAGATAGAAGGATCATTGCCAGCCTGGGCTACAGATTGAGCTAATCCCTTGGATAAACTAAGACTTTGCCTCAGAAAATAATAGCCAGGTGCAGTGGCACATGCCTTTTATCCCAGCACTCTGGAGGCAGAGGTAGGAGGATGGTTGTAAGTTTGAGACCAGCCTGCGACTACATTGTGAATTCCAGATCAGCCTGGGGTAGAGCAAATAATAATAATAATTATTATTGTTATTATTATTATTATATAAAAATAAATCAATAAATGCCATTAAGATTTATTATTAGGGCTTCCAGCCAAGATGGCGACTGCCTAGCTATGCTGCAAATCCTGGGGAAAGAAAGGCAAGACATTAAGGGTTCACTGGGTCTTTTAGGGGAGAGAAATCTCCAAACGATTATCAGTGGGAGGGCACAGAGGGTGGAAAAACAGTGAATCACTGATCCCCTCTCAGGCAGGTAACCCACCCCTCCCCCCAAAAAGCCACCTATCCATGGCACTGCCAAACACTGCTTGCATCGAAGCTTAAGACTTCTCTGCCCACTTGCTCACTTACTGCTCTGGCCACCATGCTTTCAGTGAGTCCTTGCAATAACAGGAAAGTGCCAATTCCCTTGCAGACAGGTAGCGCACCCCTCCCCCAAAGTAGCCACTGTACCCACAGAGCCACCGCATACTAATCCCTGCATGCAGAATATTAGACTACTCCACCCACTCGCCCTTTTACTGCTCCGGCCACCGCACATTCAGTGAGTCAGTCATGTCCAATAACAGTGAATCCCTGATTCCCTCAGGAGTGGGTAGCCCGCCCCTCCCCCTAGTTGCCACCATATCCACAGCATAGTCATGCACAGATCAATCCCTGCCTGTGGAAGCTGAGACTGCTCTGCCCACTCGTTCACTTACAGCTCCTGCCACTGCATGTTCAGCGAGCCCAGTCCCACAGCAACTGCCCCACAAGCTCAGACTCTGTCTCTTTGCTTGTGCCAGCTCAGGTGCCATCCCCTACCTGTCTGCCATGCCATCTGTCGCCCATTGTCCTGTGGCAGGGAGCACAGACTGCTTCCAGGTCCTGGTGTGTCCATCCACAGTTTGGGCTGCTTCATTGCTTGGTGCCTCAGTGTCCCTCCTAGCTTGAACATAGGCAGCTTTGGGGCATTACCGCTTGAGAATTCAGGCAACTTTGTTGCCCCTTCCAGGCAGTAGATCAGGTGGCTTTGGCAAGTGATAGCCAAACCGCAGGCTGCTTGGCAACTGCCCCAGGCTGCCTCAGATTCCCATTGTGCTAGAGCCCAGGCTGATCCACCCACCTACGTGTCCATACACTGCCATGGGCAGACCACAGTGCAAAAGAAATAACATGAAAAATCAAATGCAAGAAAATCCATTTAGATCAGCCAGTCCTACAATGAATATATCTAACCAAAACAGATGAGTCATTAGGATCAGAACATCAAATTGAAGCTATGAGCAATGCAACCCTTACCAACCTACTGGTAGAACTTTGAGGAAAGCAACAAAGGACAGATAATCGTGTGGATGTTGCCATTACTAAACTAGAACTAATAGATAAGAAATTGGAAGGAGTTCAAAGAAAGTTAAGAATTTGAGGGAGCTGGGCGTGGTGGTGCACACCTTTAATCCCTGCACTTGGGAGGCAAAGGTAGGAGGAAAGCCGTGAGTTCCAGGCCACCCTGAGACTCCATAGTGAATTCCAGGTCAGCCTGGGCTAGAATGAGACCCTACCTCGAAAAAGCAAAAAAAAAAAAGAGTTTGAGGGAGAGTGAAAAAGAAAGAAGACCTTAAAAATCAGCAGGCCATGTTAAATGAAGACATAAAGAAATGCAAGGACTTATTTCATGATCCTCCTGCCTCTGCCTCTTCAGCAACATCCTACCAGCGTGCGCCACCACAACCGGCAGGACTTATTTCAAAAACCTCTACTCCATAAAACTAGATAATGTGGAAGAGATAGATAAATTCTTGAATGCATACAATCTATCAAAGCTAAACTCAGAGCAGATTAATCACCTCAATGAACCCATCACACTCATGGAGATTGAAAAGGTAAGAAAAAACTTCCCCAAAAAGAAAAGTCCAGGACCAGATGTCTTTTCAGCTGAATTCTGTCAAACCTTCATGGAAGAACTCAAACCAATCTTCCTCAAACTGTGCCACACAATTGGAAAATAGGGAAAGATACCCAACTCCTTTTATGAAACTAGTATCACCCTAATTCCAAAACAAGGCACAGATACCACAAGAAAAAACTAATAGCCTATTTCCCTGATGACCTTAGATGCAAAGATCCTGAACAAAATCCTTGCAAACCGAATCCAACAACACATCAAAAGCATTATCCACCTTGACCAAGTGAGATTCATCCCAGGAACGGAGGTTGGTTCAACATACGGAAATCTGTCAATGTAATACACCACATAAACAAGGTTAAACATAAAACCCACATTATCATTTTGATAGATGCAGTAAAGGCCTTCAACAAGATACAACATCAATTCATGATCAAAACATTGGAGAGAATTGGCATGGTTGGTTCCTATCTTAACATAATAAAGGCAATATAAAAAGCTCCAAAGGCCCAAATAATACTTAATGAGGAGAGACTGGAGGAATTCCCATTAAGATCAGGAATAAGACAGGGTTGCACACTCTCACCTCTGCTTTTCAATGTAGTACTGGAAGTCCTAGCTCAAGCATTAAGACAGGAGAAGGAGAAGGAAATAAAAGGGATACAATTTGGAAAGGAAGAAGTTGAGCTAGCTCTATTCGCTGATGACATGATTGTATATGTAAGAGACCCAAGAGACTCTACCCAAAACTCCTGAAGGTGATTAACTCCTATAACAAAGTAAAAGGATACAAAATCAATGCACAAAAATCAGTAGCCTTTCTATATGCATATGACAAAGATACAGAGAAAAATAAGGGACATGGTCCCGTTTTCAATAGCAAAAAAACAACAACAACAACAACAACAAAAAACTTTGGAATAATGTTAACCTAGGAAGTGAAATTTAAAATGGATATATAATTTTATTTTTTAAATTATTTCTCAAATTCTGACTATTCCATTGCATATTATACTCATGTCTCACTCAAGTTCTCAACTTGCTATTGTTAATGCATCTTAGTTTCTATTTAGGGTCTTTATAGTTAGCAGAATCTCGGATGTGCAGAAAAGTATTGTATTGTTTTTGAACTTTGTAAACATAATTTAATTAACTCATAACCTGACCTCCAAATTACAGCAAAGGGATGAATTGAAGCAAAAGTACTAATCATCTAAAACTCCCACCCCTAGTTCCCCACAGAGGCCAGGTTTGCCAGTGCCCATGTTTGGAGTGAGTTTTTGACTTTTTGATGAATGCGGAGAATTGTTCAGTTGCATAAGTAAGTCAGTGAGAACAGTGTAATTTCATACATTAGCATCCTGGATCTACATCAATGGGTTTGTGTCTCCAAAAAGGGGATGAAATCTTTCTGGAATGACTTGAAAGTTGTTACATGTCTTAGAGAATAATAGATTTATTATTTATTCATGGACCTAAACAAATTATGAATGATAGTAATTAATATATTTCTTTGGTTAGAATTAGGGCTAATGAAATTATCCAATGAGTAAAATACAAAAGCTTATCTGTGCTTAGTATCTTAGGAAACAAGATTACATATTGCAAATTAAACATTGAATTATCCAAATATAATTTTCTTACTAAACATTTAGACCTGTCATGTATTATAAATAAGTATATTTTTAATGATTGTGTTGTATTGGTGAGTATATGAAGTTTATCATATAATTTTTAATATATTTGAATGCAAATGACCATAATAATATGATATATTTTACATACTGAAGAATTAAATACATTGAGTTAAAATTTTTAGCTACAGGGCTGGAGAGATGGCTTAGAGGTTAATTGTTTACCTGTGAAGCCTAAGGACCCCGGTTCAAGGCTCAATTCCCCAGGACCCACGTTAAACAGATGCACAAGGGGGCGCATGCTTCTGGAGTTCGTTTGCAGTAACTGGAGGCCCTGGTGCTCCCATTCTCTCTTTCTATCTGCCTCTTTCTCGCTCTGTCGCTCTCAAGTAAATAAAAGTACCAAAAATTAAAAAAAAAAAGAATGAGATGTTTAAAAAAAAAATTTAGCTACATCCAAACCTGAATTTTGAGTTATTGATCATCTTAATATGAATGACCAATAGTATTCCTGACCTCTTAGAAATATATGTTTTCTAGGATAAGCTTTATGGGGGGGGGGGTATTTTGAACTCTGGAAAAGTATGGCAGTGTGAAAAGTCAAGGTCATGTTCTAGTATAGTTGATATTACTGTACACACTTAATCATACCTAATAGTTATGTCCATAAGAATTTTCAGTTTAATCAAGTCATCCCAAATACCTTCTTTTAACACTTTAGTTTAAGCCCACATTATGTATATTAGTCCTCTTTCATGTCATGGAAAATACAGACAAAATAAGGAAAGATTTTAATAACATTACTTTATAAAAAGGTTTATTTTCCTTTTGCAAGAAATGGCCTTATGTAGAAAAAGAATAGGAATAAAAATGGAGCTCTTACTGTTTAATGACCTTGGGCTGTGACTTTAAGCATTTCCCATCTTGTGACTCAGTCTCTTTTTCTCTACAACAGATAGAGCAACACTGGCCATGTCTATACTCAGATTTTCAATGAGGCCTTTATTTGCATGCCCATGGTTAGCATATAGCATCATGAAAATATCAATATTCTTGGGTGAGAGAAAACAGAATAAGCTAAATATATGCTGACCCAAGTTCAAACCCTGAAGGGCTTTTGAATTTGATTCATGTTCAGAGACTTTTGCTGCAGCATTAAATTTTTAATAAGTTACATCTCTTACTGTTACCTTAAGGTATAATTTGAAAATCATATTTACCAATAATTAGGCATTACGTTAGATTCTATTTTTCAAGTTTTCTCTTGGATTGCATGTAGTGAAAATATGTTTCATCCTGAATATCACATTGTACATACTAACTGTGATCTTCATCCCATAGGTGATTACCAAGTTTCTTAGTCTGTTGCTTATCAAGAAGTTAGAACTTTCTCCTGGGTTTTGTCTTGCAAATGGGAGCTAGGTTGGGCTGGAGAGATGGCTTAGTGGTTAAGCGCTTGCCTGTGAAGCCTAAGGACCCTAGTTCGAGGCTGGATTCCCCAGAACCCACGTTAGCCAGATGCACAAGGGGGTGCACGCATCTGGAGTTTGTTTGCAGTGTCTGAGGCTTTGGCACACCCATTTTCTCTCTCTCTCTCTCTATCTGCCTCTTTCTCTCTCTGTCTGTCGCTCTCAAGTAACTAAATAAAAATGAACAACAAAATAATTTAAAAAGTAAAAGATGTTGTTTGCTGAACCTTCTAGAAATTATTTTAGGCTGTCAATTTTGATGTTAGAATAAATAATAATGGAATTAACTCTTAAATAGGAAAATAACTTTTGAGAGCTTGTTCATGATCAGATACTATTTCACTTAATGAGGATAAAAATGAAAAACATACTATTTGTGTAGCTGTTTTTTTTCCATGGGGATAAAAATAAGTAAAGAAGCAATATAAAACAATGAGGTGATGTGGCTAAGAATTTTTTTCTCACATATAAAATTGATGGTAAACGTATGGAAATTAGAGGAAATAACTCCATGATCAGAAAAAATGTCTATGAGAAATATTAGTGCCAGAGTCACAAACTTGAATTGTAAATGAAAAATTTATCTACATATGACAATTAAAAGGAAGATCAATGCATGGCTAAAGATGTAATACAGCATGAGATGTAAAATATTTCTAAGTATTTTCTACAGAAGTCATATAGAAATAGAGTAGATAGATGTTTACCTGAAGTCAATGGTAGGAGATAAAGGTGGAGAAATAAATTTGCTAAAGGGCATAACCTTTCAGTTATACAATAAGTAAGAGAGATTTATTTACATAATGGTGACTGAAATTTAAAATAATGTATTGTGTACTTGAAGTTTGTTAAAAGTAAACTTTGAGTATTATCACCATACTCATACCCACAAAATAACTTAATGCAGGTAATTATTACATCATATATGCATGTTA
Source organism: Jaculus jaculus (assembly GCF_020740685.1). Lineage (NCBI taxonomy): Eukaryota > Metazoa > Chordata > Mammalia > Rodentia > Dipodidae > Jaculus > Jaculus jaculus. Next base: position 138,026,062 of record NC_059104.1, read on the forward strand.
AAGTATAAATGCACACAGCTTGAATATATATAATACTTTTGCATTATGTTTTAATAAATGTATGCATATTTTATAATAATGTAGTAGAAATGAAAATATAACATCACCATTAGTACAATGCAGTGTAGTACCTAGATTGAAATAGTATTAATGCTAATGTTAGAACAGAGGAAATATCTGAGCTCAATAATCTAAGTTTCTAACTTGGGAAAGTAGAAAAGGGAAAGCAAAGCAAAGGAAGCAGAATATGGCAAAGAGGCATCACACTCCACTGGTATTGATGGCAACAGTACTCGAAATTGACACTAAATAGCAACAATGTCTGTCAACAGATGAATAGATAAAGGAAAGCAATGAAAAACAATGAAATATTGTTCATATATAAGGAATGAAATCCTTAATCTCAAGCAAAATAGTCGATGCTAAGTGAAAATAAGAATAAATGTCCAGGTACAGATAGAAAACAACCTCATGTTCTCACTGATCTACTGATCCCACATGCGGAATCTTAAAAAAAAACAAAAAAAAAAAAACATGATTCCCCCCAAAATGGAGTGAAACAGTGGCTGTCAGAGACTACAAAAATATAGAGTGATAGGATGGGGCAAGGTCAGTGTATCCCAACTTGTTCTTAGATAATAATGGGAAATTGTGGTATACTCTTGCCCAGCAGGTTGACAAAATAACAGGACTAAATTCTAAAGGAAAAGACTTTGAAAGTTTTCATTACAAAGAAGTGATGAAGGCTGGATAGATGACTTAGCAGTTAAGGGCGTCCCGTGAGGCCTAAGGACCTTGGTTTGAGGCTCAATTCCCAAGAACCCATGTTAACCAGATGTACAAGTGGGTGCACGCCTCTGGAGTTTGTTTGCAGTGGCTGGAGGACCTGGTGTGCCCATTCTCTCTATTTCTCCATCTACCTCTTTCTCTTTCTGTCTGTTGCTCTCAAATAAATAAAAATAAACAAAAAAATGGAAAAAACTCTCTAAAAATTAAAAAAAATAAAAACTCAAAAAGAAGTGATGAATGTTTTAGAAGATAAATGTCTTTATCTTGCTTTAAATATTATGGAATATATGCATGCACTGAAAATCCAGTCTCCCAGTAATATGCATAATTTTATGTTTTATGTATTACTTAAAACAAATTTTAATAACAAAAGTAACAAATTAAATCTAAAGGTGTCAGAAGAAAAACGTAAAAATGAGACCTGAATGCAATGTGAATTAAATTAAAAACAAATGTATACAAAACAATTACTAAATAACTAACAAGCTCTTTGTAAAAGTTAACAAAATCAAGATTTTTGACATGTTATGATGAAAATACATACATGAATAGGTAAAGAAGATTGATAGATTGTAGATAATTAATGGCTGATAGATGACAGCTAGATAATTGATTTATAGATAGAAGATTTCACAATTGACTCATAGGAGGGCTTCAGCAAGCCAGACACTGCTATTGGTGAAACAGATTGATGGAATAGGAAAAAGTGCCCCAAAAGAGACCCAAATAAATAGGGACAACTGGTCATAGACAATGTAGCAAGACAATATAATATACATCAACAAGGAGGGGACATTGGGGAGGGATAGTTCACGGATGAGCCTAATAATGGTACCAATCTGCCTGTATTTGCTGAATAGAAAACTAATTAAAAAATAAAAAAAATAATGATATTCTTGCAAAATGGAGCATCTAAATACAAAATAATAATAGCAATATTAATTAACAATTAATCTAGACAAGACATTACCCTGTTCAAAAGGTTTATCGCAAATAAATCACAAATCTAATTTTAAAATAAAAATATACAAAACTCTTTACAAAGAAAATAGGAATGATGTGAGCCATGATGCAAAAAAGAAATATTGATGAACTAGGCCTCATTTGAAAATTCAAAGTTTTGGCTGGGCGTGGTGGTGCACACCCTTAATTCCAGCACTTGGGAGGCAGAGGTAGGAGATTGCCAAGAGTTCAAGGCCATCCTGAGAATAGAGAATGAATTCTAGATGAGCCTCAGTTAGAGCAAGACCCAACCTCGAAAATAGAAAACAGTTCAAACTTTTGAACTCGGAACATGGTGTCAAACAAATAAGAACACAAATCATAGACTGTAAGTATTTATTAAAATGTGTGATAAGAGACTATTTTAGTTTGAAAAAAAACTAAGTACCTTAAAGTTCTCAAGTAAGCAAACAACCAAAATAAAAATAGAAAAAAAAGGCATTAGCAGGTAGTTAACAAAGATGATTCTCAAGTGAGAATTTAGCAGATGACACAGTGTTCAGCATCACATACCATTAGGGAATTGCATGCAGACTTAAAACTCACCCACCAGGGCTCAGGGAATTTTGTGGAAGAAGGACAGAAATACTGTAAGAGCCACAGGTTGAGATATCATGCCCAGAGGCATTCCCTTTCCCAAAAAATAACTGACTACTGCTCCCTCAATGCATTAACTACAACCCCATGGGGAATAGCTGCAACCCCATTGAGTAGGGTCCCCAATGGAATGGAGAGCAAGGACAAGGGAAAAGAGTATATCAATACATGTTATATCCATACAAAATATGTTAATGATGATAATTTAGTAATAATAATAAAATAAGATGCCAACTGTTAAGGCTTAAATCCAAACCATTGCATTATTGAATGCTAGGGATTGTGTGAAATGACAGAATAGGATCTCATGTTTGCTTTAGGTGAAAATGCACAATTTGGCTACCCAGTTTGGAAATGAATCCAATGGCATCTTACAAATTTCCTCCTGATCTCATTTTATAATTTAGGGATCATTTATCAGAATAAAATGAAATCATGTGCCCACATAGAAAGCTGTACATGGATTTTTATAGCAGCTTTATTCAGAATGAGTATGATTTGATACCATTCAATCCAAGTGTTCTGCAGTAGCATGATTGATTCAGTGTATTATTAAATGGTGCTTCATTCAACAATGATGCATTTTTCAATATTAAAAATTGATAAGTTATCAAACCATGATAAGATAAGATGAATCTTAAATGCATATTTATTAAGTGAAACAATTGAATCTAGTAGATGAGATTCCAAATGCATTGCATTCTAGGAACTGCAAGTTATGGAGACAGTATGAGCAGAGGTCTCTAAGCATTGACAGGTGGGAAGAATCAATTGCTAAAGAAGCACAGAGAATGTCTAGTGTGGTCAAGGAACTCTGCATGGTTCATTCACTACAGTTTGTTCATTTGTTTGTTGTTTTTTGTTTTTATAAAGCCCATAGCAGATACAAGCTTAAGCCCTTCTGTAGGGGATGGGTCTTGTGTTAGTGACATATGAACATTAGCTTATCAATTGTTAAATGTGCCATTGTAGTGTGGGAAGTTAATAGTGAGAGATATCATGCAGGTGTAGAGGCAAAGGTAATATTGGAACTCACTATGATTTTTGTTCACTTTTGCTGAGCCTAAAACAGCTCTAAAAATAAAGTTTAAAATTGAAAAAAATTAAAGCTGATGCTTTGCATAGTCTCCCATAGATATTACTTAACTCTAAGAAACCCATTTGGAGGCCAAATACAGAGAAGGAACCTTTGTGCATTGCTTCTCACATCTCACTTTCTAGCTAAAAACCTAAAAGGAATTAGCACCCTTCTCCCATTAAGGCCTCCAGGATTGCGGTTCCAAGAAAGAAACACAGTCTACATAGTCAATATGAGTTCAACAGGCTATAACGTGTATCCCAAATTGCTGGATTTAGTCAGTGTATTTTTACAGGCAGCTAATTTTCCCCTTTGAAGTACTCAGTGGAGGTCAGAGGCAGATCAAGCATCAACATTTGATAAATTCAACAGCTTCCTCACAAGCAGAGGAAGATAGCCAGGGGAAGAAACACCATTGTGAGCCACTCTGGCTAACCTTCAGCTAAGGCTGCATTCCACACTGGGAAGATCAGTACTGCCCAGTCTCCCAGAAATGACCTTAAGACTCTGAGTACAGCTGAACTTTTATAAATAAAATGTTTATCTCCTCTCTTGGAACCCTGGGAACTCCAATTATATCTTCTGTTTACTGGTGGTTGTGCAGGGAGACATGGGAGAGAGGATGAAGAAACATATGCAAAAATATGAACCCAGGTAATTTTTTAAATGACTACACATGCACTCTAAACTCTCATGGGATGAACTCTGTATTTCTTATCTGCAGAAGTGGTTAACCACAATGCATATTCTTCTCTGGTTTCAAGACAGTTTGTTCCAACAAAGAATTCCTCCTTTGAAGCCTGATTTTTGCTGTTCTTTGTCCAGAAGATATAATAATTTTCAATGAACATCCATGATTGTACCTTTATCATAAAGATGATGAAACTGAAACCCAATGTTTGAATGCTTTCGTTGGTTAAATATTGAAATTCTTGGTATTTAATAATGGAAAAAATGTTTTAAATGGATAGTCTCTTCACATGGGTTTTATATTTCTCTCTTTGTACTTTAATTTGCAGTGCATCATAGATAACTTTTCTAGTTCCCACCAGTGTTTAGAGAAATTCCTCAAGTTTTTTAAGGTACTACTTTGATATTTGTCTTCCCATGTATTTTTTTCTTCTCTAATCAACATTTCTCCTTAAGCACTTCTTGGCAGATTCATACCAGAAGACAGCCTGCAACAGTATTGGTAAGACTTTGGGTTGGAGACATAAATGGTCACCATCCTCACTAGGTACTTTCTGGGCAGCCCCAGGCTTGTCTTTTGTGCTTATGTATTTTGTTTTTGAATCTCTTCAAATGGAGTACTGTGAAGATTCAATTATTCAACAAACACCACTTAGCTCAATAGATGTTATCTTTATCCTTATCATGCTAACACTTATAAGATTCTTTAATGTACTTCTCAAAATCTCTAGCATAAGTTCTGTGGACTAAAATTTGATTATCTCCACTGTTGAGCTTATATCCAAATACTTGCCATTTAGAAAGGTTGTGTGTGTGTGTGTGTGTGTGTGTGTGTGTGTGTGAATAAAATGGTTCTGCCAATTGTTTCTACATTAACACATTTTGGAAGTTACTGAAAAAATATATTTTCACTTACTTGTATTCAGTAAGTTTAAAATTATATATTTAAATGATATTTAACTTTAGAGAAGTTTGAGATTCATCAAAATTTTGCAAGGATAAAGAGGGCTTCACCCATTTTTCTCCTGTTGCTAATTTCTTACATTTCCATGGTGCATATGTAACAAATAATGAATTATGTACAGTATGCTATTATTCAATAAAATTTAATTTTATTCATATTAACTCAGGGATTTTTTTTTCTATTGAGATTTTTCTGTTCTAGAATCTCACCCATGATAACATATCAAAATTAGATGCAAGCTCTTCCTAGTCTATTCTGAGCTCTGACAGTCTTTCAGATATTTCTTGTTCTGAACAATCTTAAGAGTTGTGAGTTGTGCTGACCAGGAATGTTATGAAAGGACCATATGGATTTAATTAATAGCTATCCTTGATGTGTGTTTTGGGGTCAAAGATTATAGATGATAAGCAATATTGTTGTCACACCATATCCAAAGTACATGCTCTCCCTAGCACTTCCAAGTGTGAATGGTGGTCCTGTTCATGTGGCTGAAGTTTATCATTCTCTAATAAAGGAGTACATTTTCTCTCCACAAGCTTGTATCTTTGGAAGGAAATTACTACATACAAGTCATAATTGAGGGATGGGAAGCTATGATCTACTTATTTATGAGAGAAATATCTACAGAAACAGTTTGCCCATTGTTCACTTGAGATTTGTCTCTCCTTACACTTATAAGCAACCATGTCTTCACTTGTTTCATTTCTGAACTTAATGATTTTGAAAACTATTGCTCACATTCTGTGGCTTATATGAATTTTTGCCTAGGTAGTCACTGACTATGACCAATTAATTTTTAATTTTGTTCTTTTGCATAGGTATTGAAAGAGAGTGAGTCAAAAACTTTGTAATTCATTAGTTTTCAGTGTATATTTCCAAAATGAGAAATATTTGTAGTGGAGCAGTTCATTAAATCCAAAAATATGTTAATAGGTCTGCAATATAACTGCTTGGGAAAGACTATAATTGAACTCACATGAAGAGGGGGTAGTATTTGGGGAGAATATGTGATAAAGAGTGATATTTCCTCATTTTCAAGGTAAAACAAGTAAGTGTCCATGGATGAGAATGGTCATCACAGGATGCAGAAGACATAGGTACTAGTGATAGCTACTGTGCATAAAGAATAGTAAGTAAGGTTGAGTAGGGTCTTGAGTGTTAGACAAGTAAACTACAGGATGATCACATCTACATATTTCCAGAGAGCACTCCACATGGCCATTATAATCATTGCTCCAAATAATTCCCTCAGTTTTGGCTCCCAAAGGAGATAAGTAACCCTATTACAAAAGATAAAATTGTCAAATAATCTTGGAAATATTTTCCTGAACTTCACATATTTTTTTAAATTATTCACTCATGATGTACATAATAACATATGCTACTATTCTCTCTACGAAAATATATATGACACAATGTTTGGTGCCAGGATAACAACTTAAGTCTCACTTTTTGATCCTTTCCTAATGTTTTATTATGTTAATGCATTTTAATTTATCACTGCTCTTAGTGATGAGTCCCTCGTAAAGTATACAAGTATTTTTCCATAATAAACATGTAAAATATAGCTTGGTAACGTATTTTTAATGATGATTAATTCCTAGATATGTAAGAACACTCTTATTTTTAAATTTACTTACTTGAAATAGACTTGAACTAATTGACTTAGAAAAATCAGTGAGAACAAATATCAGTTACTTCAGTCTTTACCCAATATGGTATGAAATTACTGTGGAAATTCTTACAAAATATTATATACTGCTAATTTATTTTATTATAATTTATGTTTTCTAGATGATGCTAGACATTCATTATACATTTTCACTCATGACTTGTATTTTTTATTGTGTGAATTATCTGTTCAGACTCTTGGTCATTTTTTCATTGAGTTAACATTTGTTTTACCATGTATCTGTAAAGGATACATAGATTATTATTCTCTTATTGTAATGGGTACATCTAAATTTTGGCTTATATGCTATATTGTAATAATGATTACATTTAAAATGAATAATTTGTAATAGCAAACTTTAGAGTCTTCTCTTTTAACAATTCTGGATCTAACATCATAAGTAGAAAAAAATCTTTCCACTAAGGCTATGTAATGTTTACAAATTAGCATCACTAAATTCAATTCTCTCAAAATTTACATTGGCAAAAGGAACGAGGCAATGTAATGATTCCAATTATTCATCTATTACCTTTCACTGAGAATAATTTCATTTTTCCAGGATTTTTCAATATAAGTTCCTGACTGAAAGAATTGACCATTTTTTTCCCCATGGCTCACAAGTTCTTCGTATAACAGATTGGAACACAAATCATATATCAAGACCTGCAAAATGGCTGGGTATACTTCTTAGTTCTCACTGGAAGGGTGTTTTCCTAATATTCATAAGGACCTGGGTTCCAAACATGCAAGTAAAGTAGAGTAACAAATTGTGTATTTAACATGGAAGATATGTACTATTCTTCACTAAATGTTAACAAATATTTAGAGTATAAAAAAACAAAGAAAAAATAATGATGAACTTTATCAGAAAAGTAAGCCATCTGCTTCTGTCCATATGGGGTATTGTGTCCAATGAAAGCATACAAGCATACAGAGGCATAGCTGATTAAATAATTATTTGTGAGATAGATGAATGAATGCATATACCACTCATACCTTAAAAATAGAACTGTATTTTTATCAGATGTCCATGTGACAAAATTCTTTCTGATTTTACATATGTTATAAAGAGCATGCCAATCAATTTCTATAAACCTAGAACAAATAAGTATTCAGATCAAAATAAAACAAAAATGAAAATTTTAAAAAGTGGGCTGGAGAAATTACTCAATGGTTAAATACACTTGCTTGAAAAGCCTGATATCGTAGTTTCAATTCTCCAGTACCCACATAAGGGCAGATGGCAAGATCCACAAAGAAGCACATATATCTGGAGTTAATTTGCAGTAGCAGGAAGTCGTAGTTGGTGTGCTCATCTCTCTCTCTGTCTCTCTCATCTTGCTTCAGAAATAAATAAATAAACAAAAATATTTGAAAATTTACTTCCTTTGGTTTCAACCTCATGGGTTTGTGTATGCACACAAAATCTATATCATGCAGGGTAGGTTTAATATATAGTACATTGATAAGTAAAGACAAATCACAGTGATCTAAAATACCAAGTGTCATTAATTTTGTCAGCACCTATTCACCCCTTGTATTTTTGTATGTTGGAATATTAATTTAGGTTATCCTCAAAAGTAAAGAAATAATACCATTCAGAGTCCAACATTTGGCCACAGAAGGGAAATTGTCCACCAGTTATTTCAGATTTTGCATTAATGATAAATTTCACTTTTTCTTACATTTTTCTCACCCAATAAAGTCAAATGGCTACTTATTATTTTAAGAGGATTGGAATACAACCATTTGATGAGTCTAGAAAAGCACAAAATATTTTGACATTTTCATACACATATATAATACATTTTGATCTCACTTCCCTTGTTAAAACCCTTCTTCACATTAAATTCTTATCCAAATGTATCTCAGTGATAGAGCACTAGCAGAGTATGAGACCCTGGGACCAGCCTCCAGCACTGCAACACAGAATTCTTAACGTGAATTCACAAATATGACTTCAGATAAAAAACACAAACACATACACATGCATTGTAGATGTGTTAATATTGTTAGAATGAAAGTCTTCAAATTACATGATATACACACATACATTTCAAATATACAATAAGATAAACCTCAAGTTATCTATCTATCTAGCTGGTTATCTAGTTATCTGTCTATTTTGTATGGGACGGGTTGACTCATGCTATAAAAAAAGATACATTGTAGTCCTAATTCCTACTGCCCTTGGGATTCAATGTTATTTGGAAATATATCCTTACAGAGACAAAAATAAATAAATTAATCCAATATGTTTGAGGAATATATAAACTCCTGGGATTAGAGACCAATGCAGACAGGCATGGAAGGTAGATAGTATAAAGAGCCACAGAGAGAAGATGGCTATGAAACTAAAATGACATATCCACAAGCTAAATAATGATGAAGACTTCTGGATGACAATACTGAAAGACAAGGATACTCCCCTATAAATACCAAAGGAAGCAGGGATTTTACCTTGGTTGCTGGTGTCCAACTTTGGGAACTAGAGGACAACATACTTTAAACCACCCAGTTTGAAATACTTGGTCATGGACACACTAGGAAATGAATGCACATATATCATCTGTCAATGTTATTTGTGTGTATCATTTATGTCTTATATTTTTATTTCCTCTAGGATATTCATAAAGTGTGTTGTACTGCTTTATTTCTCAGTTTTATGGCACTGAAATGAATGTAAATAAACCATAACACAGCCTTTAAAACATAAAGAAAAAAAACTAATACACTCACATACTGACTAACTTTTAATATTATCTGAGTAATACATTTGGGGGCTGCAGCTTTTAGTGTGTGCCTCCCTGAATTTGCTGGCATAGTGGCTAAAACACTCCTTTAAACTCCATCTGTACTGACCTTCTGGATAAGGTTGCCCCCTGGTAGGTGAAGAACAGAGATCACACTGTGATAATGTCACTCTTCAGATTGTGGGAAATCACTGTGAAATGCACTTGTACTAAGACACTGTGACAACAAGATACATGCCCTGGAGTGCCCCACAGCCTAAATGATAGATGCTGGGGAAAAGCAAGCCCACATAGGATGTGGGAGGAATGGAATTTCTATAAAATGAAGAATTTTATTATTATGAGCATTACAGGAACAACTTCATTATTCCTCAAATATACAAGTTTATATTCTCCAAAATGGTGTTTAAACAATCACTTTTTTGCTAAACATTTCTAGAAGTTATAATGAAACAGTGTACTTGTTTAGTTTAGTTCAAGGAATGGCTATATGCAATTATGTAGCAATAAATTTAAATTGCTGAAGGTCATGAAGGGAGATTATAAATATGACTAACATTTATAAAAATACAAGTTAAAAATGAACCCAAGATTTATACAATCACAGCATTTTAGCTTATCTCATTTGTGTTTTTATAATGGAGAAAGACCCCAACACTGTTGCAATTCATCCTATTTTTGTTCTACATGGGGAAACCCAACCACCAGTACTATCAATACTTCAGCAGGGTGTTGGCAGATGTGTGAGTACATCTCTTACATCTCTGACTTTCCTTTTATTGTTTCACCTTATCAATATCAGCATATCTTTAGCCTAATTGTGCATATGTATGTCTGTGTCTCATGTGATACAGACTGCTATATAAGGGCAATTATGATCAAACCTTGAATTTAGTATTAAACCTGCTCAAATCACAGCTGTGATATAGTGTCTTATATGAAGACAGTGCCATATAAATTGTTGTTAATGTGAAAGGAAGATGTTTGAACTTGGTATTGAAAGGAAGGTCAGCTGCTCATATGATGATGATGATGGGAATCAACACATCAGGCATGATCATAAGTAGTAAAACTTAGGACAATAACAGAAAATAGAAAAGACTGAATGTGGTTAGATCCTGTTGTTGAATAGAACAGGAAGAGAATCACTGCTCAAAACTCAAATCATGATTACCTGATATCAAAATGGTTGGAAAGTTTAAAATGTTTCACAGTGGCCCAGTTAGAGCATTTTTCTAGAACAAAGATTCTGTTAAGGTCTTAGAAAGGTTAAAAGGAGCAAAGAGACTTGGAAAATAAAGAGAATGGTATGACAGAGATCATTGAGATCAATGTGATGTTTTTGTTTCAGTGTGATATAGTTCCTTCCCTTCATAATCCATGCATAGGGAGTTTAAAACATCATTTCACTTCAACTCCTATAAAAATAGGGAAGTTGGGGAACAACAAAACCTAAGTAAGCTTTCTAGAGCCTTGCTAGCTGATATTTCCACTGTTATCTTGACTTTTGCAACCATAGGTTTAAATGGTGTCACTGCTAATTAAGATTTACAAGGGGCATGATTGTTTGGTTTTTATTAATTTTTATTTCTAGCCTAGTAAATATCATAAGGTAAATTCTAGATATTTATTTTAAATGATATGGGATGCAATATCTAAAAACTTTAATATTTGGAATCTGAAATATTGATATGATTCTTAGAAAGAAACACAAGGAATTATGACAGTGATATATATGTAATGTAGCCAAATGTAGCTTAGAATTTAAATACTTATATACTCTCACTTTGACTGCTAATTGCTGTGCATAATTTTTTTACATTGAAGAACTAATAATCTAAGAGAGTATTAAAGAGTATTAAGAGAGTATTGTGATTAAAATACATTGTGTACATGTATGAGAATCATCAGTAAGAGAGTTTTCAAAGGAATGAATAACTCAAACTCATATAAGATAAAAAAAGACTAAGCATAACTTCTATTATACTTGTCTCTACTTTAATGCAAATCCTTTTGATTTTTGGAAGGATGTAAGCATAGGGAATACTTATCAATGCCAATAACTATCGTGCCATGTATAATAATTTCAAACATAATTAATGTTTCTTAAGCACTTACCATACACTGAGTACTGCACTTCATAAATATATCATTCAATTTTCATAACTGTATATGTGTTTATGTGTTCATAAGCTATGTATAAAATATGTGCACATGTATTCAAATGTATATGGTGTGTGAGTATGCAAATGGAGGTAGAAAGGAAAAGAGAGAAAAATAATTCTTATGTGTGATAAATTTACAATTTACAGGTGATAATTTCAAAATTATAGTGAAACATCACTGCACTTAGGAAAAACTGTCCATTATCATAAAAAATAGAAGCTTAAAAGACTACTCAGACAGTGAAATGCTTAAGTCCCCATCATGAGGACATAAGATCACCAGTATCTTTGTAAAAATGCTAGATGTGGAGCAGAGGAGGCATCCCTGTGGGTAAAGCACTTAGCATACAAGCACAGGGACCTGAGTTTGGATCCCTAAAACCCATGCAAAGTGAGACCCAGTCAAGCATGTCTATAATTCCAACTCTCCTACATTGAGATGAAATTCAGAGATAATATTTCCTGAAGCTGGTCTGCCCATACAATGGAGAAAGAAGGGTTGCTTTTTCAAACAAGGTGGAAGAGGACTGGCATGTGATGTTTCCTGTGACCTCCATGCATTCACACACCATACATATGTACATATACACAAAACATATTTAAGAATATTGGGTGAGATAAAGCACACATGTAATCCCATCACAGGACATAGGGATGTAGGAGGATACTTAGGTCAAACTGACCAGCCAGTCTAGCCTAAAAAAACAAATGAGATTTAATCCAATAAGAACTGTTGTCGTTAAAAATTGTGAATAGCATTCCTGAGGATGATATTCAAGGTTGACCTCAAATCTCCACATGCACATATATACATGTGAACATGCAACTTGTGACTCACATGTATCTCAAAATTAACTAACATATCCATGTGCATAAAAATGATTGAAAATAGTCAGTGCTATAAGTACCTGGTGAAAAAGAAATCTTTGCATAGAGTAAGTGAAAATGTGATTAATATAGTTGCTACAAAAAGCAGCATAGAAGTATCTAAAAAATATTAAAAATGAGCTAACATGAAGCAGTTCTTCTTCTATTGGATATATATCAAAGAGAAATTAAAGGTTTTTGATATCCAAGCATATCATCAGCAAAAGAAATACCTTTGGGGGCATCACCATACCTGATCAAAAGCTATATTACAAAGACATAGAAATAAAAGCAACATTGTACTGGCATAAATTCAGGATTATAGACCAATGAAATTGAGGACCTGGACTTTGGGTCAAGTAACTACAGCTACTTGATATGTGACAAAGGCCCTAACATTGTAGGCTGGAAAAAAAGACAGCATCTTCAACAAATGGTGCTGGACAAACTGGATACCAAATATAGGAAAATGAAACTAAATCTGCACATCTCACCATGCACAAAAATAAAGTCCAAATGGACCAAAGAACTCAATATAAGACCAGAAACTTTGCTACTACTGGAAGAAGATAGGAGGAACTTTCCATGATATAGGAATGGGAAAAGACTTCCTTAACAAAACCCCAGTAGCTCAGGAACTTAAACAATCATTCAACCATTGGGATCTCATGAAGCTGAAAAGTTTCTTCACAGACAAATATACAATAAGCAGAGCCAATAGATTACCCACAGAATGGAAATGCAAGAAAATTTTTGCCAGCTATACAACTGAAATAGCTCTAATTTTTAGAATCTACAAAGAACTTAGAAACCTAAAAAATAAAAAAAAAAAAATCAAACAACCCACTCACAAAATGGGGCAGAGAAGTGAACAAGGAGTTCTCAGAGAAAGAAATAAAAATGGCAAACACACACTGAACAAAATATTAATCATCCCTAAACATCAGGGAAAAGCAAATTAAAACAACTATGAGATTCCACCTTAAACCAGTAAGGATAGGAAACATTAAAAAAATCAAATGAAAACAAATGCTGATAAGGATGTGGAGAAATAAGAACCCTCGTTCACTGCTGGTGGGAATGTAAGATGGTACAGCCACTATGGAAAGAAATATGGAGACTCCTACAAAGGTTGACTAGAGAGTTACCAACAGACCCATATATTACCTTACTGGGCACTTACCCTAAAAGCTCCATCCCTCAGTTCAGAGAGATTTGCTTAACCATGTTTATAGCTGCTCAATTAATAAATAGCTAAGAGCTGGAAACATCCCAGATGTCATCAATAGACAAATGGATAACCAAGATTTTGTAAGTCTACATGATGGAATTCTACACAGTAGTAAGGAAAAATGACACAATGAAATCTGAAGAAAAAATGGTCGAACCTGGAACAGATCATTCTCAGTGAAATCACCCAATCATAGAAAGATAAATGTCGCATGGTGTCATTCATTTGTGGCTCCTAACCTTTATATGTCTGAGGTGCTGACATAAATAATAAGCAACAGGAATGGTGGGGAGGGAAGGAAGGGTAAGGGTGAGGGGCACACCAAACTGGACCCAAATGCCAATGGCACCATAAATTTCTATATCTTAAAAGACAGACTAAAGTGTTGAACCTTCATTAGGTCCTTAGAGGGAACACCTGAATCACAGGACCCTAGAGAGGGTATGATGATCACTACCTTAATCTTCTCCTTCCTCTCTCTCTCCCTCTCTCTCCTTCTCTCTTTCTGTCTCTCTCTCACATATTCTGTGTGTGTGTGTGTTTTCTTCTCTGTCTTCTCTCTTTCTCTTTTCTATTACTTATCTTTTTCTTCCTTCTTTTCCTTGGCACTGGTCTGTAACTCCCAGTACCATCATGTGGGTAACAACCACAATGAGCTGTTGATCAGAGAAACCTACAAGGTTTCACAAAAGAAGATAGATTTCTGTCAGCGTACTTGATGATCCACCAAAAGCTAGCTTTAAGACCCTACTGCCAAAGGTACCATATGCTGTTGGTATGGAGCATGGAATGACTTGGCTGGAATCTGGAAGTCAGTCCCCAGTCAGTTAGCTTGTCTAGTGCTAGAAGGTGCTACATGAGAGGCTGGGGAAAAATGACCAACATCTGTCCAAGCAACTCCTGGTCTAAGCTACTCATCCATTAGCAAACAACCTGCTGTGATGTTCACACAAGTGCAGTAGTGGCACCAGCCATGGTGGGTAACCAAATGCTCTTGATTTGGCTAACTGATGTGCTCAGTGGAACGGAACCCAGAGCTGGTTCTGGGAAACAAATCAGAACCCTATCCAAAAATATGAGCCTACTCTCCATTATCAAGTTTCCACCAATAGTGGGCTACAAAAGGACCTAATCCTATTAATTCTCTGTAAAATAATAATGATTATCCCATTTATCTGGGGCTGACTGCATTCTCCAGTGGAGAATTTGCTTTCCTTTTCAGACGGACACAGATCCTGAAGAGAGAATCAGCCCATCACTCCCCACCAGGACCCCATCTGAAACCATAGAGTAATTGGAGAGATGAGCAAAAGTGCTGCTTTCTTGGTGAACCTGGTATCAGCACAAGGGTGAAGGAGATAGACACCGAGAACATTCAACTCCTACCAAGCCAAATATCCAGAGAAACAGAGACTCCAATGACCTCATCACTGAAGTAGACTTAAAATCAACCCAACATGGCTCAGGAAAATTCCTGGAAGGGTGGGCGGAAAGATTGTTAGAGCCACATGTTAGGACATTATGCACAGAGATGTTGCCTCTTACCCAAAAGTGACGACTAACCCCACAATGCACAACCCACATTCCCCAACAAGGAGAGTCCCTGCAGAAGGGGGAGGACAGGGAAGAGGCTAAAGGATGGTACCAACATGGTGGTATACTCACTGTGTACATAAGTAATAATAATAGTAATAATAATAATAGAAATTAAATCAGCATGTTGAAAAGACATTTTTACCCCTGATCAAGGCAGCACTTCACAATAGTGAAGACATTGAAATAACCTTGTCTATTAACTGATAAAGAAAATGGAGCTCACATGCACAGAGTATTATATTTAGCCATAATTAAAAGAAATTCTGTCTTTTGCAACAACATGGAGGGAACTGGATATTATCATATGAAGAAAAATAAGACAGACAAGAAACACATGTATGGAATAGCCTTTTATACCATCTAAAAATGAGAATGTTGTGCTGGAGAGATGGTTTAGCAGTTAAGTGGTTACCTATGAAGCCTAAGGACTCCAGTTCGAGGCTCAATTCCCCAGGACCCATGTTAGCCAGATGCACAAGGGGGCGCATGCACTCCCATTCTCTCTCCGCCTCTCTCTCTCTCTCTGCCTTTTGCTTTCAAATAAATAAATAAAAATAAATAAATAAATAAAAATGAGAGTGTCCTTTAAAGTTGAGAGTAGAATCACTGTAGAAACAGAACAAATAGAGGAAAGAGATTATTAAAGGTTGATCAATAATCTCTAAGTTATACTTAGGAGTAAAAATGCCTTAAGTGTTACTTTATACCATGTTGGTTACAGCTGACTATAATGTACAATACATTTTAAAAAACTAGAAAATGTATTTTGAAAGTTTGTACTATTAAGAATGATAAGTGTAGGCTGGGGAGATGGCTCAGAAGTTAAAGTAACTTTATTGCAAAGATTACAAAGCCTGTTGGCCTAGGTTAAATTCTTCAATAGCTACAAGAAGAACAACGCACATACATCTGAAGTTCATTTTCAGTGGCAAGAGGCCCTGGCATACTCCTATATTCTCTCTATATTCTCTATATTCTCTCTCTCTCTCTCTCTCTCTCTCTCTTTTGAGATATATATATATATAAATTCTACCTCCTCTTTCATAAATAAACAAATAAAGCTATAAAAGAGAAATGTTTAAAAAGATAAATATTCCTAACCTGATTTAAACATTATGTAATATATGTACATATAGTCAGAACATCACACAGTGACATTAAAATGTTTATGTTTTATGTTCTGAAAATGTCAGTTTAAAGTAAATTTAATTAGAAATAAGTAAGTGATTATTAAATTTCTTAAAAAGTTGTGTGTTAGAACTGGGACTCTTAGAATCAGTCACTAGAGGAATCTACCAGTGAATAAAGTTAGCTACTAGAAAAGAACCCAGTGCAGTACACTTTGTCTGCTGGTTCTGGAGGGTCATGAAGCAGCTATTTGGGCAGATCACCTGTTTCACTAATAAATGAAGCACTAACCAAATCATTAACATGATGTGTCCTTGTTGATTCATTAGTTACTATCTCTTATGTTCTTTCTATTTTGATTCTAAGATGACATAAAAATATCATCATTTTGTAGAAGGAGGGATTACAGAAGCAAATTTTATAGCACTAACTTCACATTATCTTCCACTGTGAGCCACTGAACATGCACCCTTGCAATATTTTGTTAAATGTGTGTTTCAACTTATATTCTGGGAGTTCTCCCTTTTCAAGAATTTCTTTTTGATTTTGACTTTTTGGTGCTCTCTTAATCCTTCAAACCAAACATAACACATACATAATTATTCATGTTACCATAAAAGTTAGTTAGTGTTTGCAGGCACTTTAAAAAGTTGGTTGAGTATTTAATTCTCTTTGGTTAAGGATAGAAAAAGCAAATTAAATTGGTAGGAGGGTTCAATCTGCTCCTCCTCAGAGATTTGAATCAGTAAGACACAAGCAGGAATTCTCTAGTGAGGTAAATTGCTTGGTTTTGTTTAAACCAGTCTCTCAAAGGCATTTGGCCATGGGCCCATGTATCAAGAGTACTTCCTATTCTTCCACTGACTTAACCTTCTAGAGAGGGAATGTCTAATGCCCTTCCCAGGACAAGGGATGACTGATAGTGTCCTGAAAGCAACAGAAATGTGTCTTATCTTCCCTCATGGAAGTTTGCAATTATAGAAGAATTGGTGAGATTTTATTTTTTCCCTAGGCCTTTAAGAAAATTATGGAAGAAAATATTTGACAGGTGATTTAGGTTTGTACTAAATGAAAGATTTGGAAGCAACAGATGATGTCTGAAAAGCACTAAAAATGGTAGTTTAAATGTATAATTAAACTCTGACAGATTTGTACATTTTGTGGGAGGTCCAGCTGACCGAGGTAACTTTGATATATCAGGTATAAATATTTATACATCTTAAATTTCCATAATCAACATCTTTCAAAGGATGAGAATGAAATAGTGACCTTGTTAGTTTCTTGTATGCCCTGTTCCTCTTCTTCCCCTCTTCACTCTTTTTGTGTCTTTATTTGGAGTTTAAGCAGGCCATAAACAGATGTGATGGGGTGTGAAAGACACATCCAGGAGGGCCTTGAACTTGTCTTCCAATAACTTAATTATAATCATGGCCCATCACAGCTGGCCTTTCTTCACTTCTTTTTTGCCCCAAAATAATATATATATATTTTAAATTTTTCCAATTATATAACTAGATACTACCTATTATATGTATAGAAAAATACAAGTGAAGACATAAAAGAAAATCAATCCTGAGACTGTATTTGTACCATATTCCCTTATGACACTTTTAGAATTCCTCATAAGCCTTGTGACAGCTAATAGAATTTATTTTTATGTTCATTTTATGGTGAACATTTAAAATTTTCCAGTTATGCTATGATTCTTTTAATATTTTGTCATCATGGCATCAAATAATAATAATAATAATAATAATAATAATTAATAATAATAATAATACATCATCATGCAATAATACATAGTTTTCATTTAATATTTGTCTTCTTTCTTTTGTAGCATTTTAAGTCTTTATAGTATTATGGATTAAAAAGGATTAAATAAAACTATATTAAGCATTTTAATAACTATAGTATATTTACCTATTAAAAGTTACATCTCAAGGTTACATGTCAAGAAAATGCATTATCTTCATAGTTGAATTGGCTTTTCAAATGAAAATTGATCCAATGAGAAGAGTAAAAAGAATGACAAAATTAAGTTCAATCTAGGCAAATGTATTTCAGTACATTAACTTAAATAAACTTTTCTTTAAATGCTGTTAGTTTCCTAAATATTCTTTACATTCTTCTGTGATTTCCACGACTATTTAAGGAAGCCTTATATGCTATTCCAGTGTTGATCAGTGGGGCAAGTGAAGACCACACTAAGCCCTATGACTTCACTGCATCTGGGTCACAGCTTGATGTTGGCACCACCCTCTTCTGCACCTCATGTGCAGACAATCCATGCTTTCTGCCTCTGATTCTGTTCATACCAGTGTCTCTGCTTAGAAAGAGGTTTTCTCATATCCTCAGCACTATCTGCTCCCATGTACTTGGTGTTTGAAATGGTAGTACTATCTGGAGCTTGGGATTATACTACAATTTCTATTTGTTTAATTGGACAGAGGCACCTTGATATAGAGTGGGGTTTTTATCTCTATAAACACATTTAAGTCAAAAATAATATATTTGAAACTCATTCAATACACCTAACCTACCACAGATCACAGCTAAGCTTTGTTTACATGCAGTTTAGTACATATGGTTATGAAAATTTACCAAAATTCTGAATGGTGGTAGGAATATATTTTCACATCATTGTAAAGTAGAAAAATCCTAAATCTAACCATAATTAGCCAGAGGACAATTTTTACTTAATACCAGGATACAATACTTAATTCCATTTATTTTAATGAGTTTTTCTTTTGATAGGAATCCCTCAAAATCAAGAATCATCTCATTCATCTGCATTTTTCCAATACATAAAACCAAGGTTCCTGAGTATTTTTTAAATGAATGATTTAAAGGATTATTGATTCTGGCAAAGAGGACTGTGAGGTAGTAGATGTCTGTCCCAGCATTCTGTGTTCTGACATTTTTGAGACAGTGTCATGAGTAGCCCTAATGTCACCAGTGATAGGATAAAAGACAACAAAGAGTGTGCATGCCACCAAAACCCACATGCAAACATGCCTCAGGCCAATCATACTCATGGCTGGGGTGTGTGAACTTGCCTGAACTATTTCAGCCCATCTCTAATGGAAATATAATGGAAATCATAAATTACTGAAACTGGTCCACAGGTGCTGAAATTTACTACTGTGTTGACTGCTGGCAAGGTCTGAAACTGAAGAACAATGCACGATGTGCTACAAAATGAAATATTTATTACATTCATATTCTCCCTCAAGCCCTTTTTTTTTTATAAAGCCTTTTTCTTGGTGGCAAAATAACAAAGCACCAGAATTTCAAGACAGACCAATTTGCACTAACATTTTTTAGAAATTTTGTTAAATAATTCTCTTTAATAGTTCAAAGCTCTTTAGTACAGATACTACTTCATGAATTCTAAATAAACCTTAACGCCAAAGGGAAAAGGGTAGAAGTGCTCTATTTTGCAAATCAATGTGCTCTTCACCCTTACCAGATTCTGCACATGATTGCTTCAATCTTCGCCATTTCCTAAATTCCCTGAGCCAAATGAGTCACCAAGAAATTGCAATATGTGGTTTCAAAGTCACCTTAAAGAACATATGATGATCTAATAATGTCCAGAACTGGTGCATTAAAAAAAGGAGTATCATTTGGCTTAGAACAAGATTACACAGGAGACTTTAGACAAAAGTGCTGAGGTAAAAGATGTAGGAACCTGTGTATGGCAAACTCTGAACATGAGGGGTTCATGGAGACACTGATGCTTCCTTATGGGGGTCTTCCTACTTGAAAGCTGTCACCAGCTGAGGGCAATGCAGTGATCCTACCTGAAATCAAAGTAACACCATGTTCCCCATAGTGATCAATACCAACAAAATATCTATAGAAAGTGATTATTAGAATACTAGCCTAAACAAATAATAAATCACTGGCTAAAAAGACATTTCCAGTCAAAAGTATTTGCCTCTATCTCAAGAAAAAAAAAATCACTTTTGATGCAATTCAATTATTTTTTTTTCTCTTTAAAAAAAAAATTGGGAGCACAAGCTCAGAGACTTGAGCATACTAAAATATTCAGCTCAAATTTAGAAGTTTATCTTCAATTTTGCTACATTTTAGTGAATGTGTATTTCCACTTGGCACAATAGTGGTTACTTTACAACTCATTAGTTATTAAATTTAAGAATATATTTAAATTAAAAAAAACCTCAATCTCTCATACACACACTAACACTTAAATAAGAATCTAGGTTGTACTGATACGGCAAGATTGAACACTGCTGAAAAGTGGTTTAGTGGATACATCTGTGTCTGCTCTGATGTCAAGGAGAGCAAGCTGGACCGAGAGAAAGCCAGGTAACAGCCTGCAGCCGACAACCTGGGAAGTGCAGCTGGTCAGGTTCTAATTTCCTGAACTGGGTCAGTATTGGCTAGGTAATCAGTTCCAAGACTTATACCTGAGACCCAAACTCTCAGTTGAGGGTCAGGCTCTTCTAAAGAGCTCAGTTAGCCCTACTGTGAACTAGACCTCAGTGAAATTATTCACAAGCAACAGATGGAAACCACATGGGAAGAGAAGGAATAATAAAGAAGCGTGTTAGGATGCTGATGGTACTTTGTCCCCCTTGGGCCATATGCACACTTTGGTTATGATTTTTATAAGAACTCTTGCTATATCATCATTACTATGAATATTGCCAATTTCTCTTAGTTTGTTGTCAGCACTGGTACACATATATTCATGAGAAAATGCAATAACAGTGAGTAAAAATAATTAGGTTGCAATGTTATCCTCTAATAGTACATAAAAGAGGAGATAAGACTGATTAACAAAGGAAGAGCATTAAACACTTATAAAATATGCCATCAGAAAATTAAGTTATTTAAATCATACAAGACTTTAAGTAAGTTGTAAAAGAGTAGTAAGCAATAAAAGTGATATAACCTATTTTCTGTAAAGGTCTTCTAACTTTAGAAAACCAATCTTAGCCTGCACGTTTATAGATTTTCATGTCATGAAGGATGAAGTCTTGGCTTAAAGTTAGAAATGTGCTTACTTTGTAGAATTATTTGAGTGAAAATTGAAGGGTAAAATGTATTTTATATTGTACCCTCAATTGTATGCAACAACTGAACAACAGTTATAAAAGTACTAGTCAATATTAAAAGTGACTTAAAAATTAAGAATGAAAATGAAAGGATCATTCTGAAATTTTTAAAAAACATTTTTCAAACCTGAGATACTATGTAATGCTCTAAGAAAAACCTCCAAAAAAAGATAAAGTTTGATGATTTGGAATAAACTGTTAATGATAACTATACTATTTAGAATAAATAATAAATCTTCCAATTCTTAACTAATAAGTTTATAAAACCCCTTTAAATTCATCAAGTTGTACAAATACTAAGGATGTCATACACATTATATTCTATTGAAACAATGTCCTCTAAAGTGAGTGATGGCAGCAGTGAGATCACCATTTTAGTAAAAGAAATTGCCTGGCACTCCTAATATCTGCGTAGAGCAGACTGCCTTCCATGCCTTGCCTGTTTATGGTATCACTCTACTGATGTTCTCCCTAATAGTAACTTCTTTGTATTTCCCTGGCTTCTGGTTCTGATTTGTTTAGATCAGGGCTCTGATACCAACACTACTCAAAGTATTTATATTCATTTTTATTCTCTTCGTGTTTCTTTTTTTTTTCTTTCTTTCTTCTTTTTTTCTTTCTTTCTTTCTTTTTTTTTTTTTTTTTTACTGAGATGTGCTTCAAGTATGCCACTGTTCTATAAAACAAGATTCTTACTTCAATGATATTTAATGTGATCTTAAGTAATATTACCTTATAAGGAGAACTTTATTTGCCTTCCTCTATATGATATACTAAAACTAACATGTTCCCTATACTTATAAAAGTAGCCTGTGATATTCTCAAAGTACATTACCAGCAGTAAACATAAAATGAATTTTGAACAATATGCTATATATTTTTTAAAAGTTTTATTTAAAGAACTATTTCAAATCCATTTATCATACTTTTTTTACAAAAGAGATAGAATATGTGTTTGAGTTTGGAACAAATAACTTATATCCCTATACATTTTTGGATATAAGGAAACTGTGATATGAAAATATTATAGAAGAAGGAGGAAATAGAGAAAGAAGAAAAAAGAAACAGAGAGAGAGAAAAAAAGGAATGTCAGGAGAGAGAAGAGTGGGAGCAAAAGTGAAAGAAAGAAGGTAAGCAAGAGGGAAGAAGAGAAGGAGAGAGGGAAGCATGAAGTAAGGAAGCTCAGGGTCATACATGTAAGTGGTTAGATCCATTAATTTTAGCATTGATTATTCCTACAGGGTCTCAAGGAAATTCTCACATGCAAAGAATGAATCATTTTAAAGTTGACATAAAGTGACAAAAATACTTATTTTTTTTCTTGAATGAAGGTACAATAATGGTTTGGGAAGGATAAGGGAACTGAATTAACTGTCAAACATCTGTTGAAGTAAATATGAATTGATATAAATGAAAATTTAGTTAAAGAAGTATAACTATCTAGTAAAAGGTGATAGAGACGGTGTCATCAGCAAATGGTATAATAGAAAAACCTAGACATTTCCCCAAACAGACACACTGCCTAAATCACAATGTAATATCCAAAAATTCATAGTGGGAAGGTCAATGTATAATGAGGAAGTTGTAGTATCCCAGATAAGATGAAGGCTATAAATAGCTGAATGAAGATGGTCAAGAAGCCCAGGTTTACCTTATCAACACGAGGCATTCTTCAAACCTGCATTGCTTATGGTCACAAAGTAAAATTTTATGCACAGTTTCTTTCTGGCAAGAAAAAGAGGCAAGTGAATTTTATGTACTGTTTTAGATCCTTTGAGGCCTACTCAAAATATGAGCTCCTGTCTCTGGACTGAGATCATTGAAGAGGAGTTGATAAACTTTGCCTCCTTCATCTGGTTCAGAACAATGTCTTAACAGTTTGTGACAGTACAAGAAGATCTGTAGAAAGATATAAGAGCAAGAGCTCACAAGCTTTAAGAAAAAAGAAAGAAAGAAAGAAAGAAAGAAAGAAAGAAAGAAAGAAAGAAAGAAAGGAAGGAAGGAAGGAAGGAAGGAAGGAAGGAAGGAAGGAAGGAAGGAAGGAAGGAAGGAAGGAGGCAGGCAGGCAAGCAAGCAAGCAAAGCTTGGGCTGGAGAAATGTCTTAGTGGTTAAGGTACTTACGTATGAAGCCTAAGAACCAATTTGATTGTCCAGGTACCATGTAAACCAGATGCACAAGATGGCATATGCATCTGGAGTTCATTTTCAGTGACTAGAGGCCCTGGCTTTCCCATTTGCTCTCTCTCTTTCTCTAATAAATAAATAAATAAAAATAAATATTTAAAGAAAACTTCCTTTATAAAAAAAAGAAACTTGAAAACCTAATTTGAAAATAATGTTCAGAAGCTCAGAGAAAATAGTCTACTCTCTCACAATCAATTTAAGAAATTGTTAGATTCTCTCAATAATTTATTCAATTAGTGTTGTACCCTGTAAAATTTGAATCTTATTGAGTTTATTTTGCTTAGTTTAAAATGCCATTTGATTTGTAAATTACACACAGTTCATCCATTATATACTTTCTAATTTCAACATCCCTTTCTTTTCAAAGGCGTTTTTATGTTTATTATTATCATAATTAACAAATGTTTCATATGGATACATCATGTATTGGTACCCTCTTTTCCCTCATTCCTGCTCTCATCAATATGAATCATGAAAGCAAGTAAAAAAGAAAATAATGTCAGCAACATAGAAGATTAACTACTGGAATAGAAGTGTTCAATGGAAGTGAGGAGTGGGGGAGGGTATGCTAGAAGATATTGGGAGGGGATTATGACCAAATCACATTATGTTCAAGTATATAATTTGTCAATTAAATAAAAACAATTTAAAATGGAAAAGCCTGAAAATAGTATAAAGCAGAAATTCAGCAGGTACAATGATTAAAGCAAAAATAAATGCAATTTAAAATTTTCAGTAAATACTATAAAATCAGTGACAATAATTTTGGTTTCTTGATGCTAAGATTTAACACAATAAACAAATTTTTATCAAGATTACAGAGTTAAAAAGTACTCAGCAGGGCTGGAGAGATGGCTTAGTGGTTAGGCGCTTGCCTGTGAAGCCTAAGGACCCCGGTTCGAGGCTCGGTTCCCCAGGTCCCATGTTAGCCAGATGCACAAGGGGGCGCACGCGTCTGGAGTTTGTTTGCAGAGGCTGGAAGCCCTGGCGTGCCCATTCTCTCTCTCTCCCTCTATCTGTCTTTCTCTCTATGTCTGTCGCTCTCAAATAAATAAATAAATAAATAAATAAAAATTTTAAAAAAGTACTCAGCAATAAATGAAGGTAAAAGAAGATGCATGTAAAATTGTTTTTAAAGAAAGGAAAAGATTATGAGACTGTTTACATAATTTTATGTGTTCATTAGATAACAGGAGAAATAAACAGATTTTTAGAAGCAGAGTCTACTCAAAACTGAATGATGAGGAAGTCTTAAAATCTGAAGAGACTTATAACCAACAAGGAGACAGATTGAATAATAATTGATACTAATTTGAGAAATTCTTCCTCCAGTAAAAATAAAAGGAATAGACTGATTGGTTATGAATAGTAAAATTATAAGATATAAATCATCAATCAAAATAAAATCATATTTTACATTATTGATAAAAATATGAAATGAAAATGATATATCCATTTGCATAAGCATCAGAAAGTAAAGGATAGTTAGGAATAAATTTACCAATGAGGCAAAACACTAGTTTACTGAAATAATAAAACCGTGCTTGAAAACATTAAAAAGGACATAGAGTCAGACATTCAATGTTCATGGATTAGCATGCTTATTATTGCTCAAATGTCCATATAATCCAATGTGATCTATAGATCTAATGTAATCTCTATCAAAATCCCAATGACATTTTTACAGAGAAATAAAAAATAAAACACAATAATACTCGATACTCAAGGTGATCTTGAGGAAGGTAACAAAGATGACGGCTTCATAGGTAAAATTTTGAAACATAATAAAATGCTACTGTAATTTAAATGTTATAACAGTTGCAAAACACAGGCATGTAGATCTATGGAACAGACTAGAGAAACCTAAAAAAAACCCTTACATGTATGGCCAAGTACAGCATGTCTCCTTAAGCTAGTGTTAATGTGTGGGTTCTTCTTCTAGTGAACTGAAAATTTCCCCTTAGTTGGTGCTTGTCTTCTCAAAGCAAAGATTTAAGCTATAAGACTATTTTATACAGAAGTTTATTTAAAAATAAGCAAAGTAAAGTACGCTTCAGAGAAATATTAGTATGCCCTATCCAGAAACCCAAGGGTGGAACAGCACACTGTGCTCTGCACTGTGGATTTCTACAGACATTTTTATGAATATTTATAAAGTAGATGGCATATACATGACATAAGGTGACCTTTAATCCTTCCAAATCATAATGGACCAGATCTCTCCTTTAGGGTAATTTCCAACATAATCCTCTTGAAAAGTTCATATGGTGGGAGAAAGGGGGCAAAACTACAATTTAAATATTTTAATAAAAACTGAGTATATGAGGTTATGGATCTTATGTTCATGTGTATGTCAAAATTAGTGAGCACCTGGTCCCTTAGTTTCTGATCTACTGGTAAGAGTCTAACTGTACTTTCAAGTACATTGAACCACAAAGAGGTTTTTGGACCATCAGAAGACACAACTACCAAGATACGGCTGCATTTTCCTTGATTTTCTCATTTTCACATTACAGGAAGCAATGCATTTGGATTCTCAACCATCCAGCCTTCTAGTTTATACTATGCTGAATGTTCTGAGTATGTCCAAATGGCCACTGCTTACATAATGAAAGTCTTTTTAAGGAGTTCCCTGACTGTGGATTTTAAAAGGATGGGACATTTACACTTTGTTTCTTACCTTCCTAAATACAAATGTGGGTTCGTCAATACAATGGAACTTCAAATTCTGAAGCCATTTGCCAGATAGAAGCCAAAAAACATATTTTTGTATAATTCTACTTAAGAAAAGCTACAAAACTTTGGAGATTTTTATCTCACCATGATATTGATGTGCTCAAGATTCAATTTTCATGGTGTTGCAGTTACCTTCTTGTTTCTCACACAAAGCACCTGCTCAAAAGCAGCATGTGGGAGGAAAGAGTTTATTTTGGATTACTAACTCAAAGAGAAAGCTCCATGGTGGCAGGGAAAAGGATGGCAGGAGAGAGATTGGACATCAACTTTGCCTGAGCAAGTAGAACACCACAGCATGACAGCTGAATAATGGCAAGAGGAAACTGGCTATAGAACCCACCAGCCCACTGTCAGTAACACACCTTCTGCAGCATGGCTCCAATTTTCAAATTGCCACAATCATGGGACCCAGAATTCAGTACAGATGAATTTATGGAAGGCAGCTAGTTCCAACCATCACACATGGTATTCAGGATGTATGTAGAGTTGATGGTGACACCTTCCAGATTCCTAGAGTATAGTGTTTTTTGTTTGTAAGAAGAGAACGAGAGAGAAAGGAAGGAAGGAAGGAAGGAAGGAAGGAAGGAAGGAAGGAAGGAAGGAAGGAAAGAAAGAAAGAAAGAAAGAAAGAAAGAAAGAAAGAAAGAAAGAAAGAAAGAAAGAAGGAAAATAGGAAGGAAGGATGAATATGAGTGTGATAGGGCCCCTTTTCACTGCAAGCAAACTCCAGATGCATGTGCCACTTTGTGCACTGGCCTTTGCATTGATGCTGGGAAACTGAATGCTAGCTAGCAGGCTTTTCTAGTAACATTTTTAACTGCTGGGACACTGCCCCAACCCGCAATCACAGTTTTTTGTTATGTCCTAATGGATGATGTATTTCCAATGGGAACTTCTACAATTTTCATCTTCTTTCTTTTGTAGAGATGTAGCTTTCCTAGAAAATCAAGTTTTCTGGGCACTTTAATATTTCCTGAAATTCTTGTTGACTTCTTGTTCTTCTAGCCATTTCAGTTTCTCAAAAATTGTCTTTTCAAAATATTTAAAATATCTATTTATTGCATAATCCTCTCACATTAAGTCCAAGAAGACATCATCATTTGAAAGTTTGAACAATGATTATTCCAACTGAGTTAGTATGTATAACTTTGTGCAGACAACAGACTATTGATGTCAGTTGTATACACTGAAAATAGTCTTTCCTGATAGGGCATATTTTATAGTTCTTTTAAATTTTTAATGCATATTATATGTACCCATTACTTTAAATAGTATATACCTCATAGAAGTTGTCAGCTAACAGTTACATGAATACTTTCAAATCATTATTCTAAAGCATAGGCATTTTCTAAACTGTTAGTAGATATTTAATGTTAAAATTTTTGGACTGGGGAGATAGCTCAGTGGCTAAAAATACTTCCTGCACAAGCTTTATTCATGGAGTTTGGATCTCCAGAACCCACATAAACTAGATACAAGCACCACATGTGTCTGTAACCTCTGAACACCTATGGCAATGAGAAGTAGAGTCATGACAATACTGAAGCTTGTAAGCCATCTACTCTGGATTCACAGTCACAGACAGTGACCCTGTCTGTAACAAGGTGACAGGCAGAGACTGATGTCCCCAGGATGTTTTCTGACCTCTACACTTTATTTTGGCATGCACGTACCCATACGCAAACACTCTACATGCATACACATATGTGCATAACAAAGGAAATTTGAAAAGGTAAGTTTTGAAATGTAGCAACTATTAATTCCATTTAGAGAGTTTACAAAGATCCCTTACAAGGGCTGTAAGAAGTTCAGTGGAGAAAAGCCTGCAGTGGTACTCAAAATCTTTCCAAACATACTTAAAATAGAAAAACAAAACATGGAGAACAAAAATATTTATATTTTATATGTGACCTCCAGGAACAATGGTAGCACATCTATCTCATATCACTTTACTTAATGGCCATGCTTTATTGGTAAATATTGGCTTAAGATGTGACCCCCCACACACACACACACATTTTACAAGCAGGAACACCAGAATGTAAAAACCCTATCCCAATACTGTCAGTGATTTTGAGAAAATGTGTCAGTGATTTAAGAAAAAAATCAGTGTTGCTATAAGTACTTTTAAATTTTTAATCACAGGTAGGTTACATATAGTATTGACCGCTAAATTTCGTTGTGTAGTAGAGTTCAATGTATCTCAAAGAAAACTGACAAAAAAAAAAAAAAAAAAAAAAAAAAGTTGGGGCATAAGAATCTCTCATTTTGATTGCTGTGTTTTCAACTCTTGGTTGTTAAGTGGCCTCTGAGTATTTTATTACATATAACCTGGCATCTGTGCATGCCCAGCATCCTTCAGTTGTCTTGATCAATACAGGAACAAGTCCATGAGCCGTGCAGTTAAGCTCCATTCATGTTTAAATTTCAGTAAGTATACTCATGTCTCATTTTTATTTCTTTGGAACTTTATTTTTTCAACGAAGATAGTGAAAATAACAGTTTTTAAAGATTTTTCTTCATTTGGGACCTTCGCTTTTGAAAGAAGAGAATGAGAAAAGACAATTTTTTAAAGTTTTTGTAGGTGAGCAATACTAGATGTATCTGCCTAGGGAGCAAAGCACTGGTCTCTATTGAGACATCTTCACTACGTTCCTGCAATTTTTTAATTAAAAGAAAATAAAATAAGGGAGAAAACACAAAATGTGATCTGTGATTTTCATCTTTAATGTGCTTAATATAACAATTTTCAAAGTTATATGATTAAATGGAAAAGGTGGCAAGGACAACTGTTTCCAGTGTCTGAATCCACATTGTATTCTACAATGACCTCTTACTAGTCCTGTGAGCTTAAACATAAGGTTTACGGGACTTAACTATTCTATACCTGTCTCTTTGTGTTTGTAGTGGGGCTAAGTATCTGTCTTATATAATAAGGACACATTTACTAGTGCATAGCTATCTGTTGGCTACTCTTCTGGCTACATCATGAAGGAGAAAGGTGAGAGGTATATCTCTGAGCCCTGTCCTTAACCAGGGAGTTACTGATTGGATGAACCTCAAACTTAGCAAGAACAAGGGACCTGCGTCAAATGGTCACAATACAACACTGGCTTTATGTAACCCAACTCAGCCTGGTATTTAATAACTGGAACTAACCCTACTTATAGCCATGTATGACCTTGCAAACTATTGAAATTCTTTATATCCCTATTTTCCAATGACTAAAGCTCCACTAATGCTAGAGCCTGCTGCCTGAGTGTATCAAGACGTACATGTGCTAATATGTTGAAAGTGCGCAGAGCCTGCCTGGCTCACGAAAGTACCCTCTGTACCCTCGCTCTTCTTACTCGCTGCGCATCAACAGGGCTCAGTATCTGATGTCAGTAAGGCAAAGCCCAGTACTGCTTCTCCTGGAGCCTCCAAAGCCCTTAGAAATCTCCATGGAAATGAGTGTTTAGAAAATTAGCTTCTTGGAGGAAGTCTGGAGTCTTCAGAATCCAGAACTGGAAGTAGTAATTAACGGCAACAAATGTCTAAACGTCCCCTCGGCAGTCCCCCGTGTCCTCTAGGCTCACACTTCCTGCTTTCTTCTTGTGAGTTGCCATATGTGCTCAAAACCCTTTGAGAGGCTTTGCTTAGCAGTCTACACCAGCTTCTTTTCTTTGCTCTTCTTGATACTCAGCAAGATTAAAATAGCCTGGTGCTCCATAAAAATCTGCAAAGCGTGGGTTACTTCCAACCACTGTGTTTGGATGAATTCCAGCGATTCAACACGACAAAGCACATGCTTGCTGACGCTATAAACCAAGAGGAAGCTTATAGTATTTGTTTTGACAAGTTTGGCCCCACAGTGTTTGAGAATATGCTACTCTTGCTGTCTGGGCCTTGTAGATTAGAACTATCATTAATATACTAGTAAACACCATCTCCTCTTGCAAAGAGTTTTGGGGGTTTTTCATTGCCTGTGGAGTAAAATCTTTCTTGATCTAATATTTAAAGATTCCTGTCTATTCTTTATAATTTATCCTCCTCTCTGGATAAGCTTACCCTGACAGTGGGTCTATAAACATGTTAAAATTCTGAGTTTAAATTAGTTTGTGATTAAATTAGCTTTAACTTAGCTGACCACATTCTTGCCCCAAATACTTCTCTCTCCTATCAAAATTACCCAAATTCAATTGCTCCATTCCATCTTTTTAGAGGTATGGGGTGGGAGAGGAAAGGAGAAAGAAATAGAGACATCACCTGTGATTGATAGCTGGTATCATCATATATTATCTTTTTGAATATAAGAGGGTGAAGATTTTATGTTTATTTTTGAAAATATTTTTATTTAATTATATGGGAGGGAGAGAGAGAGAGAGAGAGAGAGAAAGTGAAAATATGGGCATGTCAGGGCCTGCGGCTACTGCAAACAAATTTCAGACACATGAGGAACTGAACCCTGGTGGTCAGGCTTTGCAAGCCAGTATTTTTAACCACTAAACCATGTCTCCAGTCCCAGGTTCTGTGTTTCTTGAAATCACCAATCACTGCTTAGTGTTACAAAGCGAAGGACTGACTTCAGAGTCAGGCAGATTGTGGAGGTATCACAATCCAATTCAGCCTCACTAGCTGCCTCACCTTGGAGAAATCTGTCCTCTCAGGGCCTCATGTTATTGTGCAAACCTCCCTGATAGGTTCACTATCTATAAAAAAGCAAGATACATTATGTGTAGTTTTGGCAAACAGAGGACACCAATTAAGGTCAGAAATGGTGAGCTCTTGCTCCCCTGATGCCTAGCCTTTTACAGCTACAGAACAATTTTAGTCATGGGTTTAATTAATGTAAGGAAACAGTTTGCTCTCTAAGAACT
Source organism: Jaculus jaculus (assembly GCF_020740685.1). Taxonomy (NCBI): domain Eukaryota; kingdom Metazoa; phylum Chordata; class Mammalia; order Rodentia; family Dipodidae; genus Jaculus; species Jaculus jaculus. Next base: position 138,057,458 of record NC_059104.1, read on the forward strand.
TCTTCAGCTTCTGTTATCCCATCTGTAACATTCCAAGCACAAGGCATAAGCAGCAGAGGGGCAATCAGAATATGCAAAGTATGTTGCAGGAAGGAAGGGGGTAGGGCTCTAGGACAGGCAGGACAGGCTTGTAGAGGAGAGAGGGCAGAGAGGAGACAAGTATGGCTTGCAACAAGCTTTAAGGATGAATCCTGTTTGGTTCATTCCACAATGATCTTGTCTGTTCCTGTGTACAACTATCATGAAAATAACACACAGATTCCCTTTGCTCATTGATAATGGCTCCTCTCCTTGATCCAACATGCCTGAGAGTTGACATGACACCAGAAAGACAAGCAGGAAAGATGATCGATTCTAAAAGGAATGGCATGTCTTGCAATTTTAATAGCTCAGATAACTTCTCCAACCAATGCAGAATCTTTCTGAGAAAATAGTGGGCCTCATTAATGCCTGGCCTACAGACTTCTCATTGTTTTTACTTGTGCTATTTCTTTGCGTGTGGGTATAGAAGCAATAAATTTCCAGGGAAATGAAACTCACTTATCAGATTTCCCAGCATCAAGTTTCATATTAGGAATGAAAAAAATCAGTCTAACTGGACTCAATATAGCTGTAAACCAATATATGTAAGCCGTATCAGAGATTAAGCCTTTCTCGTTGCATTTATAAGCTTCCCATTTCAGTCTGGAAGGAATAACAATTTTCCTAGCTGTTATTTAATGATGCAAAAATATTCCTTAAAATAATAAACCAATTCAGGCACCTTCCAAGGGAATAACCAGTGTTCTCTTTAGAAGAAAAGCATAAATCAAGTGAGTACATTTTCTACTAAAAATATATAATCTAGAAGAAAATACAATTGAAGACAATGTCTTACTTTTTAGAGATGCTAGTAAAAGTTCCAGGAACCAGTTTATGAGGCAACTTGTGTCACATTTAGAAAAAAAAAATAACTTGTTAATCCAGCTTTTGTTTTATAAAAAATTAAGTTCAAGTCTCAACAAGTACAATTTGCTTAGCATTACTTCAATTTGCTATTCAGTACTTTCATTTTCTAACACCTTTGTAGTTTCTGTTTAAAAAAAAAAATAAAGGAATGCTTCACGAATTTGCGTGTCATTCTTGTGCAGGAGCCATGCTAATCTTCTCTGTGTCATTCCAATTTTAGTATATTGCTGCCAAAGCGAGCACTATAGTTTCTTAAATTTAAAAATGCAAATATAGAGTTATCATGAAGCAAAACAATAACAACCAGAAATGATTTGATGTTTCACATTCTGCCATGAGTTTGGTGAATGAAGGATGACGTGGAGGCACTGTTATTATCAGTATCTCTACTTAATGTCTGAGTTTCAATAAGCATACACACACAAGCACAAATACATACAATAAAAACATGCTCAAGTTATTCTATATACTATGTATGGCTAAAATTCTAATTAAAGAAGTTATCTATGACTCTACATTTAGCAACATGCAAAGTGAGTAATTATGCTTTTGAGAGAAGCTACAAAACCAAGCACTGGCAATTGTGGAAGAGTGTTGCATGGGCCAGCAGCTATCACACTTAAACCAAGGACAGATTGGCAGGGAGCAGAGGGGAGATCAGAATATAAAACCGCATGTGGCTCTTAACCAGTGCTGTCCACAAGCACTCTGAGTTGTGTTGTTTCTAAGTGATGGTTTCAATGTATAGTGCAAAAGGTCCTCTCTGTGACAAGCACTCGCCAGCACATTGATTTTAACCAAAATTATGAATGATGCAATCTTGATGGCCATCACATACAAAGAGCATCTTCAACAGGGGGCATCTGTATTCTGTTGAACTTGGACAGTTAGATGAATAATTTCAATTTTAAAATGCCACTTAAAGAAAGAATTTGTTTACAAAATGCCTCAGAACCACATCAATTGCATGAAAATGACAGGAGTTATTGGAATTTGTGCACTCATGACTTAAAATTATGTTCATAGCTATGAGTAAAATTAAAACACATTGTGAAGTGGAAGAAAGGAAAATTAGAAAATAAGAAAGAGTAGAAACAAAGGAACGATCCCTTGCTATGGCAGAAGTGTCAATTTTGTAATATGTCCATCACTTGCAACTGCTCTTTATTGAATAATATGTCTCAAGAATTCTCCACAGTTACATTTGCTGTGACAAATTTGCATTTCCTTTTGCTCTGTTTTCCCCATTCAGATAACACTTAAAGGGTGCATTGATTTTATTGTTATAATTACATTTAATGCATTTTAGCACATCATAATTGGTTCCTATTTGATAGGTGGCTTTAATTTTTCCTCTTTTTTTTCTTTAAATATCTATCTTAAAATCTGTTCAGATCACCAAATTAACCTGGAAAGTGTGTGCAAATTCTGCAATTCTATTTTGGGTTACATGCCTTTCTGATCTCGGCCACTAGAAGGCACTGCAGCCTGCCTTATGAGGGGGCTAAGATCTGGCGGTATGAGTATTCCACACAACTATGGGCTCCAGTGTCATTCCCTATTTAATGGCTGTCAGTGAGGGGGAAAGACAACGTGGCGGGTAATTAAAACCAAATTGCAGGCAGGAGATGACTGCACAAGAATGATATTGTCATTAATACTGATTTAACATGCACCTGGGTAAGGTGAGGGAGCGCGGCAAGGGAATTCACACTGAAGCCAGGGTTGCCTGATTTAAAGATGTAGTGTTTCCAGCTGAAGCATGTTTAAAAACTGAATAAAACCATCATATTATGACAGCAGAAATAAAACAGAAACAAATGTTCTACATATGTCTGAAAAAAAAAATAAAGAAAAACCTCGTCTACTTTTTCCAGTTCCATGAACTGAGTGTTTCTTGTCCTCTGAAGTTCAAAAGCATTTTTGCAGACCTTTTCTCCCCTGTCCTTGGCTTCTCCTCCACAGGCTGAAGTTTTCACTTTTCACAGGACTGTGGAGATGGAACATTTCATTAAAACAAGCATCATTGATGTATAAAGACTGTGTTCCGTGGTTAAAGGACTTCTAGCCTTCCAACATTTTAGAAAATTTCAACAGAGCATTCTTGAATTTTCCACTCATGATGAACACTTCTCTTGAAACATTGAAATATAGGGCTGAACCCTCAAAAAGAATGGTCAATCATGCTTGTAGTGTGATGTAGTTGGGTTTCTTAGGATCCATCTCATTTCTATGTCCCTAAAACTCTTTATGTTTTAGTTTTGGATAAGTCAGAAAATCTCAGAACACAACCACTAATCAGAGTTTCAATATCCTGTTCTGATTAAGACATGTGAAATATACTGAATACTCCAATATGCTCTAAACATTTCCATGGTGAGGGCAAGGTGAATTTTTACATCGGTCTACAGGCAGAAGAAAAGCACAGTGATTTCGATCATATACAAATTTAGTGCAACCTCTTATTTAAAGGGTTATGAGACATTTCAGGCAGAAAGTGCACCCAAGTTAAATGTGTTTATAGAGGGGGATAAATGGTTATAGTTTAGCCTATGCCTGGAAACCCTGTGCTGATTGATAAATCGCTTTCCTGGTTTCACCTTAAATGAAATGTGTGCATTATAGAAATGGTTATCCTTCTGCCCAGCACCAAAAGAGATGAATCATTAGGGATGTCATGAAGATTTATAATCACGCCATAAAAAAGTAAATTCAAAGAGCATTCCTTGGGCAATAAAGAACATATTATAGAGAAAGAACTCACTGAACAAGGTCAGGTAGGAAGAAATGATCAAATGCCGTGGCTGTTGGATCTAGATGGTGAGAGTAGTCTGAATACTCAAGGCATGAATTTTTCCATGGAACTTTGCTATTATCACTTTTAATGGGTCTCACATTGGCCAGCCTTTGCTTTCTATATTTATTTTTCTGTTTTGCTGCATCACCTCTTCATTATGAACTATAGTAAATACACGGGAAAGTCATGATCATGCAAAAGGGCAGTAAACCTCATAAGACTGCAAGAAAAAAAAAGGGGGGGGGGATAAGTTGGGAAGAACTGTTTATCTTTTGTAAAGAAATAGACTTATTCTGTTGCAGCATTTGGTGGCTGAGCTTTTTAGTGGATAAAGTGGAAGATGCTGCCAAAAATAACTTTATTCACTTGCCCTTTAAAGAATGTCAAAGAAATTCTCCAATAAGTAGAATTTCTGAAACTGGGATGCTTACTGGGTGAGGAGTCTGCCCAGTTCATGCCAGGCACTCCCACACCCCTGACTCCAGGCAGGAATAGCTGTGCTTTGGGTGCCAGACAGAAATTCATTTTTGAATTCTGTCCTCACATGTGAACTGCAAAACTCTCTAAGGCCTATTTCCTTGCAGATCTGTGAATTGTCTAGGATCAGTGGCTTTTATGAGAGGAGGGCAAAAGAACTGCATGATCTCCAAGGGGAAGGAAATTTGGAGACTAGAAGTGTCCTCACATTTCAGTCTGTAAAGAAAGCCTCTGAGGGACTGACTGTGAAGGAGGCTTGCTGACATGACTGAGAAAGAATGACTTGAAGGGAAAGGGATGCTTTGTGATAATGAATCCTGACTTAAGGATGGCTACAGGCAGCAGGTCCACATGTTCTGATAATCCTTCCCCACAATGCATGTGTTAGGGACATGTAGAGTAACTAAAGGATCAGTGCTCAAGCTTATCTTCCAGTTTTCACCCCATTTACTCTTGGAAGGAACCTGGCATTCGCTATCTCCTGAACTGCTTTCCCAGGTTACCGGTGTAACAAATATAATTTTTCTGCAAGATGGCTGCTGCCACAAGCGAGCTCAGAAATGTCCATTTTAATTAAACATTGTACTTTCAATTACATTTCACAGTTTGCACATGGTGACACGTGCTTTCATCACATGGCCTTTTGGATTTCTATATTAGTACTGTTTGCCCAGGCACTGGAATTTGTGTTAGGGGAAAATGACTCACATATTAAAACACACACACACACACACACACACACACACACACACACACACACACAAATAGGTTTTCTTTTACTTGATCTATGGGAGGGTATTTTCAGAAAAATGAAAAAGAATGGTAGCAATATGTTTCGACTTGTGAGCAGAATTAGGGTGCCCACTTTAGGCCCCCATTTGTTAAAAGAACAGCCTTACAATGGCTATAGTAAATATTTTCTTATGAATGCTCTTAACTGACATAAGAAAGAAGCTATGTAGTTTTATTGATGGTTATGTAATAAAATGTATTACAAATATATGATTTTTAATAAAAGCTACCCTAAATGTATTATATAGAAGTAAGCCAGAGATACTTGATTTCTATCTGCAAGAAATTTTAAAACACAAGGCATATATTCAGAGATACACATTTTGTTTCAAAATGACACACCAACACATATTTCAGAAACCTTTTTTTTTAATTTTTTTCAGATCAGGAAAGCATCTTTACTGCAACAAGATAAGGAATCTCATGCAGAGCTCTCTACAGCATAGCACTTGAGTAATTTACCATCTTAAGAAGGCAGGAATGAAATTTTGGTATGTAATCAAGTTGCACAGTGTTCCATTTTACAAATAGTTTTGGGGAATACTGTGGCACAGACATTCACTACCTTTAAAATAATGTGCTCAAGAGGGAATTCTTGGAAATGAATCAGTTTACGGGTGGTATTTTCATATAAATTAAAGTGAAAAACCTTGAGTGATCTTACCCAAACCTGACTTCTGGCTAGACATTAAGCTGAAATTCCATTGTCCCAATGTTGTGTATCTAGGCTGATTCTCATAGTAGTAACTTCCATGACTGCTTCATGGTTCAAGTCAGGCAGGCACAGAACTACTCACAGAGAAAGGCTTCCCCTGGGTCTTTCAGTTTCACTTTTTAACATTGCTTTCTGTTTTTGTTCTTCTTCCTTTCTGTCCTCCCTTTAATCATGGATGGCTATTTATGCTAGCATTTAGTTTCTTTCTTTGGTGTTTGTATAGTATATGTGGTGTGGTATGCATGTGTGGCATATGCATGTGCATGTGCACCTTTGTACATTCATGCAGAGAAATCACCAGATGTCCTACTCTATTCTGTCCCCCCTAATTTCCTTGAGACTAAGTCTCTAAGTGAAGCTGGAGTTCCCCATTTTTTTTTTCAACATGACTGAATCAATAGGGAGATCCCATGATTTTCCTTTCTCTGTAGAGTTAGAAGCCTGCATGACCATACTTGACTTTTTACATGGGTACTAAGCATGAAATGCAGTACTCTTGGTTGTGCAGAAAGCTCTCTCAACTTCTGAGCCATCTATCTGACCTTGACATTAGTTCTTAAAGGAAATAGCATCACAGATTTTAGCTACAATGGACCTAAACTTAGAAATATATGGAAAAAATTTACCAATGTAACTATGAATGGTGCTAGTGGTCAGAGTCAAAATTGGACCTCTGTATAGAACCAGTTTTCAAAAGTTAGATTTTTTTTAATAATAGCTTGCATGAATGAAAGTTTTCTACAACCACATCTTCTGAGATGAAGAAGATAAAAAAAATTCAGTGAAGCCTCACCTTTGGATTGCCTGAATAGAGATAAAGTTTTACCTGATTTGCTAAGCAGGGGAATACTTAAAGTTTCTATAGAGATGTATCTGGAAAGAAAAGTCAAGAAATTTCTCCCATTCAAAGAAATGAAGTAAACCCCTGCCATAATCACAGAAAGATAAAGGCTTTCAGGTTCAGCTGGACAAAAAAGCTCCCTAAAAAGATATTGTGGGAAAAGGCTCCCAGAAAAGACATTGTGGGCCACCCACAAAAAGCATGTAGTACTAGGCTCATGATATATCACATACTCAAAATGATCAGCTAGGGGATCCATAAAATGTACATCATTGTACATGTGTAGTATCTGTGCAAAGATACCTGTAGATGTGTACTTATGGATGGAGAAGACTGAAAATGATGACCCAGTCTTGAAATTACTCCCTTAATCTTGATAATCTAATGTGTAGATCTTCTCCTTACCAATATGTTTCTTAATGGTTTTATTTTTGTTATTTTACCATTCTGTAAGATAAAAGAAGGGTTTGGGAAATAATCAACTAACATCTGAACCCTTTTGAACATTTATCCAGACTGAACATGGGGAAATAATTTGCTTCTTTAGGCTGTACTTCTCTCCTTTGCAACACTCTGAGTAGTAACTGGGTTAGGAGGTCATACCTGAAATAAAAAAGTAAATGTAAAGAAAGTCCTAGTCCAAGGACCTAGCAAATAGTTAATATTCAATAGCTATCAGCTAACTGCTATCATTATACATCAACAGATGCAGCATATGAACTGCTTAAGATATATAGATATGATATACCAGCTTACTTATGAGGTGACAGCTATTAAGCCAAACCTATGTACCAACAGTAAAGCCTGGCACTTAAAAGTACTTGAATGATAAATTTAAGTGAATAAAGTATTGTTAGTGGTCCTGTTTTAGAATGCTAATCTTTTTATTCATGCCAGGATTTCAATTAATACACATATGACAAAGGGAACCACGCTTGATCTTCCACATCTAGTATTGTAGAGACTTTCTCCTAAAGAAGGTAGACACTGAAGAGACTCAAAATGCATCAAGGTTAAGAGTATTCTGAACACTCAACACTAATGAAGACATCTCTATCAAACCCTCTAAGGCTCATGTAACTTTGTGGAAGTAATAAAAGCATGTATGTAAGAACCATAGAGTAGGAAAGAGGAGTCTCAGGCACTGTCCTTAAGTCATGAACTGGTTGGTGCATTTATCATCTCACTGTAGTTGTCATTACTTGCAACTTCCACAGTTTGACATGGAGGATGGAAGATGACAAGCAAAATAAGATATCAAAACAGAGGGAGGACTACCTGGAAAGAAGTGGATGCTCAGGGCAAAGGGAGTGAGGAAGGTAAGAACAAATGAGGGTACTGAGACAGAAAAGCAATCAATCACAGTGTGCTTATATATTAATATATCTTATTTTTATTCTTTCTTTTTTAGAGAGAGATAGAGAGAAAAAAATTAGTCATACCAGGGCCGCAAACCATTATAATCAAACTCCAGATGCTTCCTCCACCTACTGAGCATGTGAAACCTTGTGCTTGTCTCACCTTTGTGCATCTGCCTAATGTGTGTTTTGGAGAGGCAAACATGGGTCCTTAGGCTTTGCAGGCAAGTGCTTTATCTGCTAAGCCATCTTTTCAGCCCTATGCTCATATATTAAAGTTCTCAATAAAACATGAAAAACAGAAAAAAGGAAGCCTTTATCCTAAATTATTTCATGTTTCAGTTATTATGACTAATGTGTCTCAATATTTGCATATGATGACATTCGCCACTCAGGAGACTCAAGACAACAAGGTGCTGAGAAGAAGGGGCAGTTGGATGCCCAGCACTAAATGAGATATCTCAATTACACCTGTGAAGCCTCAGGGAATGTTAAAAAAAAAAAAACAAAACAGGGAGCAGAAAGAATGTAAGAGACAATGGATTAGGAGAAGTACTTTGGAACACTCTCTTTTAGACATAAGTGGCCTCATTATATCACAGGGGTTCTCATTATCTGCACTATATTGGACCCATCAACATGGCCTCATGGATGGTGGAAGAAGGCAAAACAAAAGACATTACAAGGGAAGAGAAACTGTTTGGAAAAATGAAAGAATTCAGTGGAAAAGACATGAGGGAGGGAGGACAAAAGAAAGTAATAAGAGAGAATTATGATCAAAAATACACTATATACATGTGTGAAATTAAAAGTTTTATATGTAGGAATTGATGGGAAATATTGGAATACATCTCAATGGGATGAGTATGCCTAGGCATTACATTTCTGGGTAATATGATCAGTTTATGTTTATCTTTTAAAGACATTGTAAAAAACTTTTCAGAACTTGGTGTCCAATTAAACATTTTGGAGGGCAATGTATGAGAGTTCTACTTTATCAACTTTCTCACTTATACTTCCTGTTGCTACAGCTGTTCCACTGAGGATGCATTGGTTTCATGTTCTAGCTCAAATCGGTTTTTCCCTAGTGAATAATGCTGAAGAGCAACGTTTCATGGGTTCTTTACATCCCAAACATTTACTCATTTCAAATTATTATTATTATTGTGTTGTAAGAGATCTTTGTATATTTTTATGTCTAAGTTTTTAAAGGTAGATATGCAATTTGAAATCAATTCTTGCCATGAAATGGATATAACTCATATTTTTCATTGTCTTTTCTTTTGTGTGTGTGTGTGTGTGGTGTGCTGGGATGTACGTGTGGTGTGACATGGCAGTGAGTATTCTCTCAGATGCTGCCCTTCTCTTCAGCCTGCACTACACAAAGCTTGCAGTTTTACTCCATAAATGAAATGCAGCTTTCTCAGCTGACATCCCAGCATCATGCTGTCTCCATTGCAACTTAGGCTTCACTGTAACAACTTGATGAAGTATCCTCTCTGAGTATTCTTGCAGGGATTTCAACCTTGAAACACTTTACTTGGCCTCTGTGGCTCTTAGAATTATTGAATGAGAATCAATGACCTCTTGATCCTGTAGCTTTCATATCTCCAAACCAGCATTATGTGGCTGATGTTGTCAAGCTCTTCTCACAGTTTGAGGTGGAGCATGGCCCTTGGATAATGGTTGCTTTGGTTTTAGTGTGACTTCTAAACTAGCCCTGGGAGACACTTATCTTGGTAGTTGTTTATAAGCAGGAAACCCATATAGCAGCTTCTTCAAGTTAGGCTTTCTTCTTTCAAATGAAACCCCTCAATGATATGCTCAAAAGTCCGTGTCCGAGGTGGCTTAGATCTCTATTCAATAGACCAATAGTAAATGATATAACCTCATAACACAAAACAAAACTACTAGTGCATTATTAGAGATACAATGAAAATGAAAGGAAGCATCCTTCTCTGCAAATGTGACAATAGCTATTAATATTTTTAAAGTATACTAAAAAGAGCCGGGCATGGTGCTTCACATCTTTAATCCAAGCACTTGGGAGGCAGAGGTAGGAGGACTGCCATGACTTCAAGGCCACCCTGAGACTATGTATTGAATTCCAGATCAGCCTGAGCTAGAGCAAGACCCTATCTTGGAAAAAAAAAAAAGAAAGAAAGAAAGAAAGAAAGAAAGAAAGAAAGAATTTTAAAAAAGTAAAAAATAAAAGTATACTAAAAATATATAATTGATAAAACATTTAAAAATCTAGAAAATTACCTGAATATGTATGCAGAGAGGTATTTGAGCATATATGTTAAGATAGCATTTGTCACAATTTGAGGAACTTCTATTATAACTGATAATTCAACAACAAAGTAAGGCTAAAGAGTTATTTTCCCTGAAACTATTAACTAATAAATGTTATAAATATGTTGAAACTTTGGTTTCTATTCAAAAAACATCACATTCTTAATCAAATGGATGCAAGACATGACTTTTACAAGAAAATTAAGGTGAAGACATTGGAAATAAATATATACACTAATAACTCTTTTCATACTAAAAGCTATGACCTTTCAAGTGTTTATACTCTTGGAAATTTCCTAAATATCTTACAAATATTATTGTTACTAAGTTTAGAATGTTATAATCAAAAATAAATCCAGGGCTGGGAAGATGGCTTAGTGGTTAAAACACTTGCCTGCAAAGCCTAAAGACCCATGATCCTTCAGATCCCACATGCCAGATGCATAAAGGTGAGACAAGCACAAGGTTCCCATGCCCACTAGGTGGTGAAAGCATCTGAAGTTTGATTGCAGTGGCTGAAGACCTGGCATGCCAATTCTCTCTCTCTCTCTATTTCTCTCACTCTATCCAAAATAAATAAATAATCCAGAATGTAAATTAATATATAGAACATATTAATTATTATAAAACATTTTATATGAATGAATTATGTAGCTAACAGAAGTTACGAATATCTTCTTAAAATATTTAAATATTTATTTGCAAGCAGAGAGAGTGAGAGGGAATGTGAATGGGCATGTCAGGGCCTCCTGCCACTGCAAATTAATTTTAATTAAATTAAATTTAGATGCATGTGCCACTTTGTGCATCTTGTTTACATAGGTACTAGGGAATATGACCCAGGTTGTCAGGCTTTTCAAGCAAGCATCTTCAACCACTGGGCCATCTCTCTATCCTAAGAACTTAGAAAATATGTTGAAGAGCAGCATAATAACAAGGAAATTTGAAGGAAATAAAGAAAAGAAAGCCTTATTAATATACTGAATATAAAAATTTATTCATAAAAGTAAATGTTGTATAAAACCCATTTTAAGATGATTGTGAGTAAATTATACATATTATATAAATATAATTATACAAATTATATGTATAATTTACTCACATATATACATGTATGTATTTATATACCTTTCACTATCTTGTCAAGAATAAATCCAGTGTTTTCTCCAGTGAATAATACTGGATATATACAGTAATGCATTAGGCAAGCCTTTCTTTTTTAATGTAGTAGTACTAAACTAGAAATGACATATTTCCAAGCACATTGATGTATCACTGAATCATTGTACTTCAGTAAGAGCTTAGAGTAGATATTTAATATGATGAGTCACCCACATCATACATCAGCTCTAATATAATGCAATCAAGTTCAAGAATCTAAGACACAACAAACTGTCACCTGAAACTGTTGAAGATATACCCCATCACTGAAAATGTTATCCTTATGTGTGTGACTCATCTTATCTTTTCAAATTAAACTTTAGAAAACCACACTTGGCAAATAAATTTGTCCACATTTAGTAATATTAGGATATTTATCCTAATTTATAAATATATTGTATTATCCATTCAATAAACAAATTACCACAAGACAAAAAAATTGACAAAAATATAGTAAAATAAAAAAATGGCTAAATTATTTAAAATGGAATTTTATTGTTACTAATAATTTTTAATTACTAACACATTAAGCATCAGTAATGGCTTGGAAAGACTGTTATCACACAATTGGAAATGTATATTATTATTATCTTCAATTGGACAAATTTCTTCACAAGGATAGTGAATCACTTAGCATTGTTTAACAATGCTTAAAGCATGAACTCTTTTGGCCCAATGATTCCTTTCCTATGACTTTATCAAGGCCAATCTTCACAAATTATTGAATGAAGTAGCTACAAGGAAAAATTTCTTAAGGGCATCATACCTTCAATTCTGTATAGGACAGGTACATTTAAGCACTGGGGAAATTCCTAACCCTTTCCATATAAAAGCAGTCACAATGGCCAAAAAAATAAGATAAATTAAACTTAGCAATACATAATTGACCTAACTGAGCTTATTCCAGGAGTGATGCAAGGTTGGCTCAACATTTAACAACTTTCTAGTATAACCAATTTAAATACAAAAAAATATTGCGTGATATAGTTGCTCTAATAAATTAAAATTTTATTTGAAAATTACATAGGGAAAATTAAATATTAATTTTTATATAAATCACATGCAAATTTTAAATAGAAAGGCACTTTATAAACTTCAGCAATGGTATCTTCAAAATCTACAGTAAATATACACAATACTTAAATAATAACAGCTTCCCTCTGGAATTGGAGGTGGAGATAAGGGGTTGGAAAATAGTATGCCTGTGATTACTGCATCTATTAAACATCACATTGGGTTTCCTACTGGGTGTAAATTTATAGAAAAAGTGAAAACACTATTTGTAGATTTGTGTAGATACTGCTAGGAGTAAGAGAACTATGATAATTGACGAAGAATATTGCGTTAGTTGGCTTTGTTTCTTGTGAAAAAATTCTAATATAATTAATTTAATAGCAGGAAACCTTTACTTTGATTTCAGAGGTTCAGTCCATGGTCACTAGGCCCCATTGTCTTTGGTCCTGTGGCAACACAGTACCTGGATGTGCAGGTGGTAGAGGAATTGCTCATATAATGGTACCCTGGAGACCAAATAAGAATGAAGGAACTTGGGTTGGAGGGATTGCTTAGTGATTAAAGCACTTACCTGCAATGCCAAAGGACCCAAGTTCAATTCCCCAGGACCCATGTTAGCCAGATGAACAAGGGGGTACATGCATTTGGAGTTTCTTTGCAGTGGCTGGAAGCCCTGATGTGCCCATTTTCTCTCTCTGTCTTCCCCTCTCTTTCCCTTTTTCCCTCTCTCTCTCTCTCTCTCTCTCTCTCTTACTGTAAAAAATATATTTTTAAAAATATAAAAAGTAAAAGAAAATAAAAGAATGAGGAAACTACCAGGATGCCAATATTCCCTTCAAGGGAAATCCCCCAGTGGCCTAACTTCCTCCCACTAGCCCAAACCTTCCAAAGGTTTCATCACCTCTGAGTAACACCAGTATGTGAGAAGCAAACCCTTAGTCCATACTGCAAAAATATGGTAATTAAAATAGTATAGTTTTGAAAACAAATATTGAGTGTAGTGAGTCCAACTTAAAATATGATACTTATTCATGATTCCATTTAGATAAATTTCAGGAAACAATCAAATGTCCACCTCCACCATAGCTGGTAAATATGAAAAGAAATTCTTTTAAAATGAGTTCACTTTTATTAAGGCAAGAGGACAATGTATAATTTTTTTTTTGGACAATGTATACTTTTTAAATGTTTTCTAGGTCTTGGCTGCAGTAGCAAAAGATAGGTATAAGGCAACAATGTGCTGTATGTAAAGATGGCATGTACCTACCACACCCAAAATCAAGGTTGCTGAGAAAGATGTACTAATAAAACCTGATAAGTCAGGAGTATTAAGTGTGAGTGTACCTTTTTTCCCCATGTCATTGCTCTAAGAGATGAAATGACTAGTAGACAGAGGTAAAAACCATAATTACTAACAGTACTTTAAAATGGATACTTGCACATGTTAATAACTGTGCTGTGTGCTGGAAACAGAGGTTAATTTTTGACTTATAACAACTGTTCCTACATCTCATTTAGGGCACATGGCAAGAGATAACACTTCATGGTTGCTTCCACTAATAGGACCATCCAGAAAGATCTGGAATTGATGGGTCAGATTGAGTACGATCTCTCCATGAGTTTTGAAATAGAACAACTTTTCTTTGTCCAGCTGATAAATTTATTGGAATTTATCCTGTGGGAAGTACAAAAGTTCCCACTATATTCTTCCTACTCTGATCAACAGTTTCTGCTACAAGTTAGATTATTCATAAAAAAAATGTTCCCTATGTGCGAAAAAAGGGTGAACCAAACCCAGGTTCTATTCCTTAGGATCCATGTAAGCCAGATGCACAAGATAATACATGTATCTGGAAGCCCTGGCAGCCCATTCTCTCTATCTACCTCTTTCTCTCTCTCAAATAAATGAATAAATAAATATTTAATTTTTTTAAATAATGCAATATTTAATTATTCATATTGTACATTACTTAAGCTGTTTCAAAAATTCTCTGTTCACTAAAATGTGAAGGTTTCAGTATCAAATACAAAAAAATGCAGATATTTCAGGGAAATTAAAGTTGTCTGCTGGGCTGGCAAGGTGGCTTAACAGTTAAAGATGCTTGCCTGTGAAGCCTGATGGCCTGGGTTTGATTCCCCAATGCCCACATAAAGCCAGATGCACAAAGTGGTGCATGCATGTGGGATTCATTTGTACTGGCTCTAGGCTCTGCTGATTGTCTCTTTCTACTTGCAAATAAATAAATAAAAATATTTAATTTAGAAAACTGCCTGCATTTTCATAGTGTGAAATGCTTCTTGTATGATGTTATATTGTTTATAAACATGTCTTTGACATGGAAAATCTCTTGTTTAATTATAATGAGGACGTTGCTCCTGTCAAACACAGTACTCCATCAGGAGCTATGAAAATATGATATAGTTGCATAAAATTATGTTAATGTTTTAACAAATCACATCTTTTTAAATTTTTGTCTTTGTAAGTATAGACCCAAATTTTAATTTATTATTTGTATTTTCATATCATTCTTTAATTTTATGACCAGCTGCTCAAACATTATTAAATTGAAAAGCACAAGATTAGCATTCAAGTTTTCGTTAGAAATGCTTAACTCTCAAATACCATATTATAGTTTAGCTATTTATCTATAATCAAATGTATTATAATTAGGTATGCAGTATTTTAAATCCATCTTCCAAAGTAATCTAATTTATATTTATACCTTTATAATTATATTAAGTGCCAATGATTACTAGAATCTTACATATTGAGAATGAACAATACATTAAAGAGAGACTTTTATCTTTTTCTTGGTTATTCGATCTCACTAATTATATATTTAATAATGATAAATTACAAGTTAATGTACATAATAGTTTTATTAAATCTAATTCATAGTTAAATGCTTATTTAATAGTCTAAGTTAGCATTGCCCTTTAATCTCTGTCAGTAAATTAGGGATGCATTCATCCACCTAAAATTTTAAGAGTTTTAAAATAACTCCTACAATTCTCTGTCCCCTTTTCTTAAATTTTCTCATAAACCAATCAAGTTGCTCTAGCTAATAAAACAAAGTCAAGGAAAATTACATTACATTTTAAATTTCAAATGATTGAATTTATTTGGTTTTCTGGTTTGAGTACATTTAATACATAGAATTAATATTTATATGAAGTGATATATTAAAAATGAGAAGTTTTCATTTTGCTGCGTCATCTTCAGAAACTTGTTTACAGTTTCACGTATCATTTAAACCTCAAACAATGCTGAGGATTTGGTTGTAGTTAGCACTTCTTTTTTTTTAAAGGGAGAGTAAAATGGGACATGTTGAAAGTTAACAAGACTTTTTCTAGGTAAAGATGTGGTGAGTAGAAAAGCTAATCACCTGGTCTCCAGGGACTGTCCTGAGCCATATGTTTCCCTAATATCATTGCCTTGTGCTTTAACTAATCCACACTTAAAGTATGAGAGATGCAAATATAACTCGTAGGCTTTTATCACCTCCATACAAAATGAATACGTTCTTGGTTGTATAACAAATTTTTCTAATTATACCCCTTGAGGTGGAGATTTCCCACTTACTAAACCATATATGATTTTTGAATTCTTTTTTATGTCCACTATAAATTCACAAGACTTTATTTCCTTGCACTGCTAAATAATATAATTAGATCAAAGGAAATTCACTTCACAGAATTGAGGCAGATATCTTCTGTAAGAATCTATAAAGGTAAGGGCAGCACCAGTCAAAGCACTCTGGTGTTCCAAATGTTCAGCTAGTTGCATGTATACAGTGATGATAGAAAAAAAAAAAAAGACTGCTTCCTTAAGCTTTGAGAGTGCTAAATGTGTACAAATGTTTTATAGTGTTTGAGTAAAATACATTAAGAAACCCCACAATTCTTCAGAGAAGGAAGTAAGTAAGTGGTACCATGCATACTTTCTCACCTCACTTTTCCAGTAACATATGAAGGGAGAATATACCACTTTATAGCACAGGGAAAAGTAGCTCACACAGGCTCAAATAAACCTGCTTTTATCAGGAGCCAGATATTATTTAATTCTCCAAATCTATTTTATCCACTTCTTCCATGAATCTTACAGGCTTAAAGAAAGTTAAATATTAAAGTAGGCATAAAGGATCACACTTTGGTTTGATTATCCTTCCTGCCCTAAACAGGGTATTCTTCCATACTGAAAAACATATACAAGTTTATGTTCATTTGATGTATAGTCTGGGTCTATTCAAAGTGAACAAGCACCAACTGTACTGTCAACAGAGGCTTGTGAACACTAAGGGTTAGTGAAATCACACTGAGATAGAACCCTCCTACAAAACTTGTCTCATTCTAAAATAAGCTTTCCAATGCAGTCCAACTTTTTATCTAGATATCAAATATTTTGTTAAAAGAATATATAAACATGAATGTTATTAACAGTTGCTATCAGCCTTTTACTTTGAGCTGACCCCAGTGTCAAGTGAGTTGATTATAGTTAAGCTCACAAAAGAAACTTTCATTCTCAGATATTTATTTTAAACCACTTGAAGTGGTAATTACACTTTTGAAAAGAAATTATATATATATATATATATATATATATATATATATATATATATATATATATATATATATAATGTGTGTGTGTGTGTATGTGTGTGTGTGTGTAATTTGAGACATTTCAGATAAATGGTCAAATTTGAGAGAATCATTCATAGTCACTGCAGGCAAAGCATTTTCATACCTAACAACTCTGGTTTTATATCAGCTTGCTTCCACACCACGTCTTCCAGAAGTCTCTAGACTCAACAGAAGAATCCATTTCACCCCTCAGGCCTGAAGGCCTAACCCCCAATGAGATACATTGCCTCATTTTGCTTCCTCTCTTAGTATCTTCTCTAGGTGGCAGACTGGAGAGATGGTATCTGGAAGGTGATTTGGTGAAAATCGTGGTAATTTAGCAGCAATTTTTGTGGCTACTCTACCCCAGTGGGAGTTATTCCACTACCGCGAAAGTAAGAGTTTTGATCAAAGATCCAAGTAGGGAAGCTGATATACTCAACATGAAGTTAAGTTGAAGAAATGGGTAAAACACACAGAGCTAATTCTAACCTAACAGGCTACACTCTGCACAAGATGCACGGTGGGTACACACAGAAACGCAGGACTGCGGTGAGGGCTGAGATTAAATCACTGGCTGCCACCACCGGTGTTCTTTCCCCTTGCTGCTTTCCTATGTGGGAAACGCTTATGAACCAATATGACTTCAGAAAGATACGTGAGACAAGTGATAAACAGAGACAGAGAAAATGAAACTACACCGTCGTTCATGCCTTTCCTCATTGTTCATAGTCAAAAAGCAGAAATTCATTGACACCCAGGGTGCTAGCATGGGATATCCACTGTCTTGTTTTGTGATTCTAATAACTTTAAAACATCTTTTGGAGAGTAAAAGTGAAAATTTTCTGTCTTAAACCATCTTTAGGAATATGTGCAAGAAAAACTAAGTCTTACTGAATCTGTAATTAAAAATGAGGTACAATTCCTTAAACACCACAAAGTGAATCTATGCTCCAACCATTTATTAAGTTTTATGTTGAGCCTAGTATAATGAGCATATTCTGGATACTGCCATCATAGCTCTTGTAAACCTCCCCACCAACTTTCAAAGGTTTTGTGAAGCAATTTCTTTTTATCACATTTACAAAATACATTTAAAGTGATATTGGTTATCACTTTCTAGTTTCTGTTGTATTCCCCTAGCAATTGAATCTGTGTAGTGCCTTTAGGCATATTAGCACCTAGTTAAAGTAAAGCTGAATCAAAATTGCAGTTAGGTTTATATTGTGTACACTGAGGTATACACAAAGAGCTCACAAGTACTTCTCTGTCTAGAAATTGGTATTCAAGAATACTTGTACACTTTATTATGTAACTCACTCAGGGCTAAACAAAAGTTAGCCCAGAAGCCTCATCTTGCTATGAAATGTCCTATGACATGTCAATGTGTAAGTATAGTAAGAGCACAAATTTGAGGTATATACAAAGCCAAACATAGTGTTTAAGAAATTTTTCTAAACAGAAACCACATAATACTAAAAAGCATATTCATAACAAAATTTCTGTCAATTATATAAATTATAAAACAGTACGTGTAACAACAGTCATTAAGGTTGATGACTTTTTTTTTTCTTTTTTTGAGGAAATTTAAACAAAATAAAATATCCAAGCACTTGGGGGACAGAGGTAGGAGGATTGCGGCTACTATACCCCAGTGGGAGTTATTCCACTCCCTCGAAAGTTGAGTTCGAGGTTATCCTGATAGTGAATTCTAAGTCAGCCTGGGCTAGAGTGAGACCTTATCTTGAAAACTCAAAATAAATAAATAAAAGATCAGGGCTGGAGAGATGGCTTAGCAGTTAAGCACTTGCTTGTGAAGGTGAAGGACCCCAGTTCAAGGCTCTATTTCCCAGGACCCATGTAAACCAGATGCACAAAGTGGGACATGCATCTGGAGTTTGTTTACAGTGACTGGGCTGGAGGCTCTGGTGTGCCCATTCTCTTTCTCTCTATCTGCCTCTTTCTCACCCTATCTCTCTCTCTCAAATAAATAAAAATAATTTAAAAATACATAGAAGGACAGGAAAGATAAGAATTATGGAACTGGGTCTGGAGAGATGGATAAGTGGTTAAGGCACTTGCATGCAATGCCTAATGACCTGGGTTCAGTTCTCCAATACCCATGTAAACCAGATGCACAAAGTGGCATATGCTTCTGTAGTTCATTTACAGTGGCTAGAAGTCCTGACATGCCCATGCTCTATCTCTCTATCAGCTTGCAAATAAATTTTTAAAATTTAAATTAAAAAATTAAATTAGAAATTTAAAAGAAACACTTTAAAATCTCTTTAACAAACAAATTTTGGCACTGTTCATTATAAATAATCCTCAAATTTTGGTCAAGACACAAAGTTACAAAATCAAGAACCTTAGTAAAAACATAATAGACTAAATGTGGAGGAAAGCCTACAACTACATTTCTTTTCAAAGCAATTGTTATTTGTTCAATGCCATATGCTGCTCAGCAGTATGTTGCATTCATTCTCTACATTATCTCATTTAATATTTAGTCACATGCTATACATATTTTTATTATCTTTCAGATTAGGAAGATAAACTTTTAGGTAATTAATCAATACTTCCATGTAATGGGGTGGGCTAGTTAATACTTTCAAGTATAATGGCTAAGTCTTCGCTATTAACCAATATACTCATGTCTGTTAAGACCAGTTTAGTTAGTAATTTGATTCAATATTGTAAAAGTTGCAATGACTTTTTTTTTTTCTCAACCAAGATAAATTTTCTTTAAAGACCAGTCATGTAAGATGGGCTGGTTAAAGTTCCAGATGATATCATGCCTAATCATACAGCATCATTCCCTTATTGAAAAGCCATATTTTAAACTATGTACTTCACAATCTAGCCTATATCAATTCAGTAGGTTTGGTATTCTGCAAAGTATATTACTATCAGGCTGTGCCTTGCCCTAAGTTACTCATTTGTGTAAAACTTTTAAAACATTTTTATTTTTCCTTGATTTATTATTATTGTATATGTGATAACAGGTTATGCTCTTTTATCCCCTTGCCACAACTCCTATTACCTTGAGGGCTCTCCAAAGTGGGCTATGGTATTGATTGTGGGGTTAAAATACAGTCAGTCCAAGTGGGTTTTATGTTGCAGTGTAGTGACCATGCCTCTGATTATTCCTACCCACTCTGTGGCTCTTACAATCTTTCTGCTCCTCTTTCATAATATAGCGATGATAGGCTTATTAGCAGTATGTATTAGTATTGAGTTATATATAGCCTCTGGATTTCTGATTTGATAGGTTTGATTGATCACTGTGTTTACCATCACCCTGGAGCTGGTTGTCAGGCTAGCTGTAAGAGCAGTATTAATGTTGCAACTTCTTTGCAATTTCTCCTGGACCTTGACAGATGTGGTACAGGTGGCATTACTTATGGTGGGAAGTTGAATATCTTCTTATCTTATCAATGGATCTTGGGTCTTCTCCATTTTCTCTGTCATCTTTAAAAAAAAATAGATTCTCCACCTAAGAGTGAGAACATTTTGGGATAAAGGGGGTATGCAAAGTTATTTGTTTATTTTTGTTGTTGTTGTTGTTATGCAAGCCCACTCTTTTTCTCCAGAGACCAGTGGAGGCTTTTCTTTGAAGTCTGTGTTTCCTGACTATGAGATTCTGACTTAGTTTCCAGTAACAAATATGTGTTCTCTCCCACTGAGGGGGGCTCATGGCCAACCAGAAAACAGTTGGTTACCTGTAGAGGCTGTGTGCCACTGTTGCACAAGTTTGTATTTCTTGTCCAGGTGGCTGATTTCATAGTCTGCAGGATTCCTGGCTTATGCATGCTGTTGGTGACCACTGTCCTCCAGCAGGTCCAGTAAGGCTCTCCAACACTATGAGAGCTAGACAGGAGGGACCTAGTTTCCCTTTTAGTTCCAGCATGGTATTCTGATGTTCTGTGACTATAGCCTGGGCTGTCTTCAGCAATAGGGCTTACCTTGACAGTCATTTTAGCAATGGCCTACATTGTTTTGGGGACTTCATGGAACTCCCTGCCAATAGTTCACTGTGTTCAGCAACCCAATTCTGAGAGTTAACCAGTTAGAATCAGTGGTTTTTAAGGTTAAGCTTTTTCCACCTTCTGTCTGACTATTCTCCCTCCCCCTTTATTGGTGGTTATATTTATAGAACGCCAGTCAGACTGAGGGTTTCCATGGAACTGATTCATATTGTCTTAACATTTGTGTCATTCACTCACAATCAAGTCTACCCTCTACCCCTCCAAGCCCCTCTCACCCACTCCCCAATATTCGGTCCCTCATATAACATGTCAGTTAACTCCTCCTATCCTCTGACTTTATTTCTTCTCTTTTCTGATCTCTTTCCAGTTTCGTGCCCATATTCCTGGTGCTACTACTGTTTGCACTCACCTCCAATTGCTTCATGGAATAATAGTGATAACCTCTCAACCAAATATACATGTGCCTTCTAAAATAAAATATTATTATATTTTATTATGGATTTTATTACAATATATTAAAATAAAAATCAGATCTAAAATCCATTACCATAGTTTCTTCCTTAAAAACCCTAAAAATAAAGTAACTAGAATGTAATTAAAGGTAATAATGAAAGACTAAAAACTAGTGAGATAAAAAGTAGGCTTCAATCACAGGAAATGCAACAGAATTTATTTAAAATACTTAGAAAATATTTGGTTGAGGGGTTACCACTACTATTCCATAGATATAAAATTAATGGTGACATAATTATAAGATGATATGTTTTATATCATAAAGTTCAATGAATTTGCAAATTATATGAACAATGCATATTCCTATTATACACAAGATCAACTGCCACCCAAGATTAAACTGTAAACATTGGTTGTCAAACAGTGTTTTTTCTTTCAAATCAGATTTGTCAAGGGTTGTATTAGAGCTTAGCTGTTTTGGCTCAACACTGATCATATTCTGCTCTATAATATGTAAAGTAACTGTCTCATTTCTGACATCTCAAGTTCAGTACTTAAAAAAAAAAAAAAAAAAACTCTTAAGACATACTCCCTAATTTAGGATAAAGGCTCATGCCCAAACAATGGTCCTCACTGAAATAATTTCAAACTCTATGATTCTGTTTCCAGTTTCCCCTGTTTAATTGGTACCCACAGAGGAATCAACTAAGAAAAGATGTTTTCAAACGAAGGTGCCAAGACTTTATACTGTCTTCCTTGTCTTTTTGCTGACAATTTCTAAGTTAAATCAATTGGGTTAGATATATATTATTTTCAAGACTGGTAACAGGTTCTGCCTGTGTTTATAGCTATTATACATATAAAAGATAAGACATGTCTGCTTTCTATGTTTCAGATTTGGTATGCTGTCACAGAATAACTAAACTTGAGGGTAAACAAAGTAACTTAAAACATTGGTATCATTTATTGCATAAGTTTCAGTAATAAAATGTGATATATATGTAGACCATTCAAGGTTAGTGTAACTTTCTAAGTGTATTGTTAACCTATGTAGAAGCCAACTGGAATCATTGATGCTAAAAGGCCAATATTTTGGACCCTGCTCCCCCCAGTCATGAGGCCACTGGAGATGAGGGGACACTTCTACACTGACCCCTGATGAGTCACCTATCTTCCTGAACAGAGAGGACAGAGAAACCCAGAAATGAAAAATCAATGTACAGTCTGAGACAGGAGAATCATCACTGAGGAAAAATCAGTCTTCCTGGCTTCCCAAAGAAGGGAAATCTACTTGGCTAGCATGGCCCTGACTTACCTTAAAGGATAATACCAGCTATTGAGCTACTCCTAGGGCCTAAAGCCTCATTTGAAGAGCCATTAGTGATCTCCAAAATTAATCCTTGATTAAATTTTGGCTATTTGCTTGAACTTAAACACTCAGGGAGAAATGTGTAACCAAAGATAAAGGGATACCTTAAATACATGAATGGCCTGTTAAGTAACACAACAAAGGCTTTCCAAGAGGGTAAATATACAAGGCCTTACGACATGTTGTCCCCATCTCTAACAGTTCTAATTCTGTAATAAGGAAAAACAACCATAGATGACAAAAGGGTAATTTCCAGATCCAAAATATATATGGATGACTCTGACCAAAGGTTATTTAATTCAGTAAACTTCCTTATACTGGGAACAATGATGAAACTCTTCTAACTTGTGCCACTATATCTCTAAATAAGTTCTGAGACCAAAAATATGTTTGTATAGCCTTTAATGGTACTCAGTGGCTCTATGGTACCAACCTTTGGCCCTAGATACCCTCAGAGCAAATTTAAAAATGCACACACCGGAAGGATATTATACAAAATATAGTATATTTACCATTATCAAAGTCAAGCATTATGCATATATGCCTGTTAACTCTGCTAATATGTGTCTGTTTTATAAGCGATATAGATACAGATTCAGGCCAGGTCAAGCACTACTGTGCCATTCAATGAATAGTTCCGGAAGAAAATCTCAACACTTCATTCTCAGATGGTCCAGAGACAATCCAATTCCACCTATCTGGGTTCCCTCAAATGCCTACCTGGGTTGAGCCTATCTGGAAGAGCCCTCTAGCTCTTACTCCCTACATGGGCTCTGTAACCCGCTCTAGCTACCCACATGGCAGAAGCTCCTTGAACTTTCTTTTCTCTTTTCCTTCTCAGATTTATTTCCAGCCCCTCCAAGTGGGATCTCTAGCCATGTGGGTGCCTTTCCTTGGCTCTGCACTTCCCTCAATAAATATAGTAATTTAATAGTAATAATAAATAAATAAACACAAAATCATGTTGAGTACACACCTATAATCCTTACACTCAAGGCTGATGTGGAGAGATGATGGGTTTATGGCCAGCCTAGGTTACAAAGCAACATCTATCTTGACCATTCTGGGCTATAAAATGAAGTCTTATCCAAAGTGGGGGGGGGGGGGGGGAGAGTTCCTTATCCTGTTTAAAATTTACTCTGTTAACTATACAGTTTTCTTTATAAAGCTTATGAAAATATTTCAGAAAGTAAAAGGGCTAATCTTATGTAAGCTCTGTTAGAAAAAATGAGCAAAGTATATTTTCAACTATTTTTTGAAATTTACACGTCATGAACATCAAAAATTTGCAGATATTAATATATTAAGTTACATTCATTGATGTATGTTAGATCAAATTTTCTTACCATGTAAAAACCCTTAGGTTGCATGGTCATGTTGTATTGTCCTTTTGTTTTGCTGACCTAACATACATCAATGAATGTAACTTAATATATTAATATCATATGTGTGAAATGCATCATTATAACTTTTCACATTTAAATCTTTAACACCATTAAACTGCTACTAAAGAGAAAAACCCATCATATAAGGAATAAAAAGATGTCCTATGGCTTGAGAGATGGCTCAGCAGTTAAGGCACTTGCCTACAAAGACTAATGACCCTGGTTGAACTCCCCAGTACTGATATAAACACAGGTGCACAAAATGGCACATGTATCTGGAGTTCATTTGCAGCATCTGGAAGCCCTAGCATGCCCATTTTGTTTGTCTGTCACTCTTATCTATATATCTCTCTGCTTGCAAATAAATAAATAAGACAAGGGTGTCCACTGTCCCTACTTTTATTTAATATAGTACTGGAAGTCTTAGCCATAGCAATAAGGCAAGAGACACACAAAAGGGGTACAAATTGGAAAGGCAGAGATCAAGTTATCATTATATGCAGATGACATGATTCTATATATAAAGGACCCTAAATCTACCACCAAACTGTTATAGCTGATAAATACACGAAAAATCAGTAACATTCCTATACACAGAGAATGAAATTAGAGAATCACTCCAATTCACAATTGCATCAAAGAAAACAAAGTACCTTGGAATCAACCTAACCAAGGAAGTAAAGGATCTCTACAGTGAAAAATACAACACACTCAAGCAAGAAATTGCAGAGGACAGTAGGAAATGGAAAAACATCCCTTGTTTCTGGATCAGAAGAATCAATATTGTGAAAATGGCAATCTTACCAAAAGCAATCTACACATTTAATGCAATCCATATCAAAATTCCAATGGCAAAAAAAAAAAAAAATTCCAATGGCATTCTTCATGGAAAAAGAAAAAAACAATCCAAAAATTCATTTGGAATCACAAAAAACCTTGAATATCTAAAATAATACTGACCAACAAAAATGAGGCTGGTGGTATCACTATACCTGATTTTAACCTATACTACAGAGCCATAGTAACAAAAACAGCATGGTACTGGCACAAAAACAGACATGTAGATCAATTGAACAGAATAGAGGACCCAGATGCAAGGCCAGGTAGCTATAGCCATCTGATATTCAATAAAAATGCCAAAAATACTTATTGGAGAAAAGACAGCCTCTTCAGCAAATGGTGCTTGGAAAACTGGATATTTACCTGGAGAAAGATGAAAATAGACTCTTCTCTCTCTCTCCATGCACAAGAATCAATACCAAATGGATTAAAGACCTTAACATCATACTTGAAACTCTGAAACGGCTGGAGGAGAAAGTAGGGAAAACCCTTAAAGATATTGGTCTTGGCAAAGACTTTCTGAGTATAACACCAATTGCTCAGGCAATAAAGCAACAGATTGACTGCTGGGTCCTCATGAAATTACAAAGATTTTGTACAGCAAAGGACACTGTGAATAAAGCAAAGAGGCAACCTCCAGAATGGGAAAAAGTCTTTGCCAGCTATACATCTGATAGAGGATTAATATCTAGAATATAAAAAGAACTCAAAAAATTAAATAATAGGAAATCAAACAAGCCAATTAAAAAATGGGCTATGGCACTAAATAGAGAGTTCTCAAAAGAGGACTAGACACTAGGATGGACGGGGATGGGGGAGAGGGCATAGAAGGGGTGGGAAACACTAATCTAGACCCAAACGGCAATGGTGCCATAAAATTCTACTTCCTAAAAGGCAGACCAAATGGTTGAACCCTCACCAGGCCCTTATAGGAAACACCTGAACCACAAGACACTGGAGACGGTAGGATCAATCTAACCTAAACCTTCTACATCTTCCCTCCTTCCCTCTCCCTCTCCCTCTCCCTCTCTCTCTCTCTCTCTCCTCCCTAACTCTTATATATTAGTTATATTCTTCCTCATTTTCTTAGTGGGCACTGACCTGTGACTCCCAGTACCAGCATGGGGCTATCATCCACAATGAGCTTTTGATCAGAGAAACCTACAAGGTTTCCTAAAAGAATGACAGATTTCTGTCAGAGTACTTGATGACCCACCAAAGGTTAATGGTAAGACCCTATTGCTGAAGACACCATATGCAACTGACATGTAAAATGGAACAGCATGGCTGGAAGCCAGGAGAGAGTCAGTCCCCAGACAGTCAGCATTTCTAGTGCCAGAAGGTGCTACATGGGTGACTAGGGAATATAACCAATATCTCTCCAAGCAACTCATGGTCTAACCTACTTAGCAACAAATAACCAGTTGTGATGCCCACACAAGTGCAATAGTGGCACACAGCCATGGTGGGGAACCAAATGCTCTTGATTTGGCTAACTGATCCACTCAGTGGTAAGGGACCCATAGCTGGAGCTGGGAAACAAGTCAGAATTATATCCAAACATAAACCCTCCCTCCAATATCAAGCTATCATCAATCATGGGCTACAAGAGGGCCTACACCTATTAAACATTCAATAAAAAAAAGTAAGGGTTATTTCATTTGTCCTGAAACTAACTTACTCTCCGTTGGAGAATCTGCTTCTCTTTTTCAGATAGATGCAGATCCTAAGGAGAGAGCCAGCCCATCATACCTCAAAAGGGCCCCAGCTGAAACTAAGAAAAATTAGTAAAACAAGCAAGGGTTCTGTTTTCCTGATGAACTAGATACCAGCACAAGGGGGAAGGAGACAAACACAGAGAAAAATCAACTCTTACCAAATCAGAGATCCAGAAGCTCAGAGGCCCCCAACACCTCATCACTTAAGCAGACCAAAAATGAACCCAACATGGCTCAGGGAAATTTTGCGGAAGTGGGGCGTGGAAAGAATGTCAGAGCCACATGTTTGGGTCAGGATATGAAGAGACATTTACCGTACCACTATCTGTGGGCTAACTCCACAAGGCATGACCCATATACCTCAACAAGGAGGGGCCAACGGGGAGGGGGAAGGTCATGGCTGAGCCTAACAATGGTACCAAACTCCAAACTGCCTGTTATTTGCTGAATATAAAACTACTTAAAAAAAAAAAAAGGTTAAAAGAGTTTAAAAATCAATGTGATGAATTTAATCATGAAATTAAAGAGGCATGAATAACAATAAAAGAAAAAGAAAGATTAATTTTTGGTTGTTTAGTTTTTCAAAGTACAGTCTTGTTGGGCCTTGATAGGCCCAGACGCGAGGCCTAGTGGAACTTCCTGAGCCTAGCTAAAGTTTGGTAACCTGTATCTGGCCAGCTAGGACTCAGCAAGACGCCTAATGGCTTCTTGCTTCCTACTTCCATGCAGGAGTTGGAATTATCATTTCAATAGTCACAGTTTACTTACCTCTCCCCCACATCCTAGAATCCCCACCTTCATTCCCAACATTATATAGGCAACTGCCTGTAATAATAAAGCGAGTTCCTGCTTTGACAAGAAAAAAAAAAAAAAAAAGAAGAAGAAATACAAATGGCTTATAAGCATCTAAGAAAATGTTCTACAACCCTAGTCATCAGGGAAATGCAGATTAAAACTATGTTGAGATTCCATCTCACTTCTATCAGATTGGCTACCATCATGAAAACAACTGACCATAAATGCTGGCCAGGATGTGGAAAATGAGGAACCCTTCTACACTGCTGGGGGGAATGCAATCTGGTCCAGCCATTGTGGAAATCAGTGTGGAGGTTCTTAAAACATCTAAAGATTGATCTACCATATGACCCAGCTATAGCACTCCTAGACATATATCTTAAGGACTCATCTCATTTCCTTAGAAGTACATGCTCTACCATGTTTATTGCTGCTCAATTCACAATAGCTGGGAAATGGAACCAGCCTAGATGTCCCTCAACTGATGAAAGGTTAATGAAGATGTAGCACATTTATACAATGGAGTTCTACTCAGTGGTAAAGAAAAATGAAGTTATGATATTTTCAGGTAAATAGATGGATCTGGAAAGGATCACAATAAGTGAGGTAACCCAGGCCCAGAAAGCCTATGTGGATCCTATGTACAGATGATTGGGCTTCTGTGTGAGAAGGAAAAAACAGTAACAGAGGACAGTAAGCTAGAAAAGAGATAGAAAGGGAAGAAAAAGGAAGGGAGGGGGTACTTAATAGGATGGTATTGTATATGTGTAAGTAGAAGAATAGATTAATGTGGGTGAAAAGGCCCAAAATGAGGTCTGGGGAAGAGATTGAATAAAGGAAAGGTGGAGGGACAGCTAATCAAAATCTAAGAGGATATAAATATAACATATGTAATCCTATTTTTTGGACAATGGAACACTTAGGAGATGTAGATTGTTGCTAGAAAATTTTGAGTGCCAGGGATGAGATATCTTCCAGTGAGTTGTTGGCCAGGGAAATCCCTGATGCCCCACCAAACATTATAGGCCATTGCCAAGGTTCTTGGTTTCCCACCAGGAATAGATGGTAAGACCTTATTGCTGAATAGTACATATACTTAGGCTGCAAGTATATGGAAATCTGAACAATCTTGCTGGATCTGATCTGATAACCTCCTCCATGTAGATCAGCTGACAGAAATCTGGAAGAAGCCATTCTGCATGCAGTTATATGGGAGAAAGAGAAGTCACCAGTGAAGATACTCATCAGTAGACACTGCAAGCCTTATAATTGGCCAGCCAGACCAAATGAATCAACGGGTGCAGTAGCGGCATATCTGTTATGGGGGAAACCAACTGCCCTCTAATTGGACTGGTGGCCCGCTTCATGGGAAGGGAATTCATCCCTGATACTGAAAACTTAAAATAGGGGTAGTCATGAGCCCTAGGGGTGTAACATCTGCTGCTACCTGGCTAAATGTATATACTATGCTTATCAAACTGCCCAGTAGGCACTTCTGTTAATTTTCACACCCTTGTCTTAATGGTACTCTCACTTTTGGTTGAGAATTTTCTCTTTTCAGATGGCAGTGACCTTGGGATGACTCAGAAGGTATCATGGTGATGGAAAGAAATGACCACAGTGCTCTGAACTGCAATATCAGTATCACATCTTCCAAGGCTCAGGGTCTAATGGGGAAGAGGTGGCAGAAAGAATGTAAGAGCCAAAGGAAGGGCAGGACTCCATACAACATGCTCACTCTATACACAAAATGGCCTGGATATCCATTGCCTCACAGTGCCTGACACTACCTGCATAAGACCATCATAAGAGGAGGAAAAGATCAAGACATCAAAAGTAAAAGAGAGACTGATTGAGATGGGGAGGGGGTATGATGGAGAGTGGAGTTTCAAAGGGTTAAGTGGGGGAAGGGAGGGTATTACCATGGGGTATTTTTTATAATCATGGAAGTTGTTAATGAAAGAATTAAAAAATTAACAAAAATAAATAAATTAATTAAATAAATAAGAATATTTTTAAAGATGTTATTAATCTTTCAAAGGACTCAATCCACAAAATTTTTAGTATTAAATCATCCTAATAATTATAGAATATTAGATATTTTCCCTTAAATTTGGTTTAGCAAAAAAGCATCAATTTATTTTTTGTATGTCTCCATTTGTAATAATGTCAGTGTGACATAGTTCCAGGTCAAGCACATTAGCATATGAAACTTGGGGTGGATACAGCTCAGTCATCACCAACCCACATGTCCACCAGCAGTCAGTCCCAAGTCTTGAAACAGTGAACCACAGTTTTGTCTGCATTTTAAACAAGATTTTATACCTATTGTCTAGATCTTGAGTTGCCTATCATGGATATTTGAGAGAAGGGGAAAGGGAAGGAGAGAAGGATAAAATAAACACAAAACTAAATCCAAAATGAACTGTTACCATAGGAATACATATATATATATATATATGTGAGCTATTTTTCATATATATATATATATATATATATATATATATATATATATATATATATATATATGAGCTATTTTTCAGAGAGACCTCCAAGGTCCCCAAAACAAGACAGGTTTCTGTGAAAGCACATGATTAGCCACATTAGGCAAAAGGTAATTCATTATTGCTGAAGACACCATATGCTACTAACACAGAATATGGAGATACCTGGCTGGAATCCTTAAGAAAGCCAGTCCCCAGTTAACCCATCCAGTGCTGGAAAGTGCTGCATGAGCTAAGGGGGAGAAATGGTCAACAACATTCTAAGCAACCAGAGGTCTAAGTTGCTCAGAAGAAAACCCCCTGACAAGATGCACATGCCAGTGCAGCAGTGGCACACAGTCTTGGTAGGTAACCAATAGCTTTCTGATTGGCTAAGAGATCCACTTGTTGTAAAGGAACCCATATCTGGAATTGGGAACCAGATAAAAATCCTATGGAGACAAAGTTTATGTTCTCCCATGTCAAGCTCTCACTGGTATTTGGCTAAAATAAGGAGTGAACCCATAACTGGTACTGAGAACCAAGTAAGAATCCCAAGAATAGGAAGGCCATAAATTCCAGAGAGAAGCTCCCACTGGTATTTGGCCAAGAAGAATAGTAATATCAAATTTCCTCTTGATTCTGATTAATAAATTTTTCCCTGACTCAAGTCATACACTCATAAGTGCCCATTCCAATTACACAACAGACACCTTAAAGGAAATCTAATTAGTAGGAAAAGTGCTATTTATAATAAGAATTATTAATGTTGGTTGTATAGCAAAATATGGGATTCAGAGACATATTTGTCCTTTCAGAGTCAGTTTCATGTTGAACTTCCAAACTGGGATTTACTGAAGCTTAAAGATTGTGAGGAAGTTCCATAATGGCCAAAGAGGCTGGCTCTGTTTCAGAGGTCTATGCAGTCAGAAATACCACAATGGGTATTTTAGTCTCAAGTCCATTTCATGTATTTGGATCTCTATTGATAGCTGCTTATAATTATCCTCATAGGCTTTGTGTCACTATTGCACAGGTGTGTACTTCATGTCTATTTGGATCTCTTTTTTTAAATTTAATTTATTAGATTTCCTTTCAGCAAATACAGGCAGTTTGGTACCATTGTCTAGGCTCATCCATGATCTACCCCCTCACAATGGACCCTCCTTGTTGATGTAAATGGGTCTTGCATTGTGGAGTTAGCCCACAGTTATTGGTACAATAAATGTCTCTGCATATCATGACCCAACATGTGACTCTGACATTCTTTCGCCCCCTCTTCCACAAAATTTCCCTGAGCAATGTTGGGTTCATTTTTGGTCTGCTTCAGTGCTGAAGTGTTGGGGGCCTCTGAGGCACTGGCTCTCTGATTTGGTAGGAGTTGGTTTTTCTCTGTGTTGGCCTCCTTCCCCTTTGTGCTGGTATTCGATTCATCAGGAAAACAGCACCCTTGCTTGTTTTACCAATTTTCCTTAGTTTCAGTCGGGCCCCTTTTGAGGTATGTTGGGCAGCTCTCTCCTTCGGATCTGCATCTATCTGAAAAAGAGAAGCAGATTCTCCAACAGAGAGTAAGTTAGCACCCAGAAAATTGAGATAACACTTTTTTGATAGAGAGTTTAATAGGTGTAGGCCCTCTTGTAGCCCATGATTGATGGTAGCTTGATATTGGAGAGTCGGCTTATGTTTGGGTATGGTTCTGACTTGTTTCCCAGCTCCAGCTATGGGTCTCGTACCACTGAGTGGATCAGCTAGCCAAATCAAGAGCAATTGGTTCCCCACCATGGCTGTGTGCCACTATGGCACTTATGTGGGCATTACACCAGGTTATTTGTTAGGTTAGACCATGTGTTGCTTGGACAGATATTGGTCTTTTCCCCCAGTCACCCATGTAGCACCTTCTGGCACTAGAAATGCTGACTGTCTGGGGACTGACTCTCTCCTGGCTTCTAGCCATGCCGTTCCATTTTACGTGTCAGCTGCGTATGGAGTCTTCAGCAATAGGGTCTTACCATTAACCTTTGGTGGGTCATCAAGTACTCTGACAGAAATCTGTCATTCTTTTAGGAAACCTTGTAGGTTTCTCTGATCAAAAGCTCATTGTGGATGATAGCCCCATGCTGGTACTGGGAGTCACAGGTCAGTGCCCACTAAGAAAATGAGGAAAAACATAACTAATATGCAAGAGTTAGAGAGGAGAGAGGGGGGAGGGGGGAGGGAGGGAGGGAAGATGTAGCAGATTTAGGTTAGTCTTGATCCTACCCTCTCCAGTGTCTTGTGGTTCAGGTGTTTCCTATAAGGGTCTAGTGAAGGTTCAGCCATTTGGTCTGTCTTTTAGGAAGTAGAATTTTATGGTACCATTGCTGCTTGGATTCATATTAGTATTTCCCACCCCTTCAATGCCCTCCCCTCCCTACCCATCCATCCTAGTGTCTAGTCCATGAGGTGCTTGCTATGTATGTAAGGTATCTTGAGTAGATTCAGGTTAGGTGTTGTAGGTGAGTGAGACTATGTGTCAATTTTTTTTCTGTGATTGGGTAAGTTCACTGAGAATGATCTATTCCAGGTTTAACTATTTTTCCTCAAATTTCTTTGTGTCATTTTTTCTTACTGCTGTATAGAATTCCATTGTGTAGATATACCACATCTTAGTTATCCATTCTTCTAGTGATGGACATCTGGGTTGATTCCAGCTTTTAGCTATTACGAATTGAGCCGCTACAAACATGGCTGAGCAAATCTCTCTGGCCTGTGGTTTGAAGGTTTTATGGTAGATGCCCAGTAAGAGTATAACTGGGTCGGTTGATATCTCTATAGTCAGCTTTTTCAGGAGTCTCCATGTTGCTTTCCAAATTGGTTGTACCATCCTACATTCCCACCAACAGTGAATGAGTGTTCCTGCTTCTCCACATCCTCGCCAGCATTTATTTTCATTTTATTTTTTGATGTTGGATATCCTTATTGGGGTAAGGTGGAATCTCATAGTTGTTTTAATTTGCATTTCTCTGATGATTAGGGATGATGAACATTTTCTTAAGTGTATGTTTGCCATTTGTGTTTCTTCCACTGTGAACTTCCTAACCCCAAGACATATTATCATTAAGACTCTAATCATTAAGACTCTATTTGGATCTCTATCGATAGCTGCTTATAATTGCCCTCATAGGCTTTGTTTCACTATTGCACAGGTGTGTACATCATGTCTAGCTGGTTGATTTTGCAGTGTGACGTATCCCCTGCTTGTCTGGGCTATTGGTAACCATTATCCCTCAACAACTCACACAGCATTTTCCAAAACCACGAGTACTAGCCAGCAGGGAGATGGCTTGCTTCTAAGGTTCCAGCATGGTCACCTGATGTCCCATGTTTGTGGCCTGCGATATCCTCAGCAATATTCTTACTGTTTAGCTCTGGTGGGTCACCAAGAGCTGTGGCAATGACCTACATTGATTTAAGGCCTTGAATTCTTATTCCTCCTTTTTCAGCCTTCAAGCACTGAGATAATGGGAATGTGCCACAACAAAACGGCTTTGCTTACTTCAAGTAAAAACTAGTATCTCAGTTAAAACAAGTGCACATGTTAACGATACAACACAAAAGAAAGATGAATTAGCTAGCAAGCAAATTGAAATGAACTCAACAATTCATTAGAGTATGTAAGTTAAAGTTACATGGCCCTTGAATGCAGGGCCTTCATAACATTAAGAAAAGATTGAGCACAAAGATATGTATAGTCCATAGACAAAAGGATTGTCACACACTATGCTAAGTATTAAACTGTATTTTTTGAGAATTCATTGAAATAATTTCTGGCAGTTTCCTTTTTCTCTTGCATTTTATTTTTTATACATACTTATATTCTTGTTGTTGTTGTTGTTGTTTTTCAAATAAGGGTCTCACTGTAGCCCAAGTGACCTGGAATTCACTATGTAGTCTTTGGCTGGCATTGAACTCATGGTAATCCTCTTACCTCAGCCTCCCAAAGGCTGGGATTAAAGGTGTGCACCATCACACCAGGCCAAATACTTAGTTTTATTAAATCTTTCCCATTCTCTCCTCAGTTCCATGTTACCCACCCTGGGCTATACTGTTCTCCTCCCTGCATAGGGAT
The DNA here is from genome assembly GCF_020740685.1 of Jaculus jaculus. Taxonomy (NCBI): domain Eukaryota; kingdom Metazoa; phylum Chordata; class Mammalia; order Rodentia; family Dipodidae; genus Jaculus; species Jaculus jaculus. The sequence goes on from NC_059104.1 coordinate 138,091,616, forward strand.
TTTATTTTAAAACTGAACATTTGCTTACACTATGCATAGCAATGCCAAAGCAAACTATTTATCTGTGAAAAAATATAACTATGAAAACAACTTTTTCAAGCCAAGTCATATCAGCTTCATTCACAAAAGCCACAAACTGAAACAATTCAGGTTTCAATCCATAGGAAAATGTACAATCTATGGCATACAAATATCAGATCATGCAATCACCCTGCCAGAAAAGTAATGAAGTAATAATACACAACATGAAACAACTTTGATATATCAGAAAATAAGGCAATGAAAGAGGAATGATAAAAGAATTTACACTTTGTGATATTCTGGAATGGCATATAAATGTGGTTGTGGATGGAAACAGGACAGCTCTTTTCTCTGATGGTGATAGGAAGTGGCATGAGGGAAATTTCTTTGGTGGCAGTATTCTATATCATAGATTTATCTGCACAGGTGAATGCATTAGTCAGAACTCATCAAATGGCATACTTAAGATTTATGATTTTTAATATATTACCTCAAATGAAAGAATCTTTCTTAAGCAAATATTGAAGTCTAGCTATTTTTATGTCTCAAGTGAACTTACTCATGTAAGACTTACTTTGAAATGCATGAAAATCATCAGATGGATTGATGAATGGAAGGACCATGCAGTAGATGCTCGTGTAAGTGACAAACAAATACATTAACATGACAAATGGAGATGCATATAAGGGTATATGTGTTACAAAATTCTTTCTTCTTTTCTGTATGTTTCAAAAGGTTTATATTAATACTTTTGTGTATGAAACAAAATGCGGACCAGAATTCACTAAGTTCACAGTCTAGCAATAAAGATTTGTGAGGAAATAATTGATGTATGATGATTATGTTCATTGCACTGTGGTGACATAGAAGACAAATCCTACTAATTAGTACACTAGGCCAAGTGAGAAATAAATTGAGTTCAGGGACTGGCTAAGAAGTTTGGGCAATATTGTTTGGTTTTTCAGGGAAAGGAAAGTTCTATACTTTGGTTATGATATTTCCAGCCAGAATCCATGTGTTCAAGCTTTGGGTTATTGGGAAGTAAAGATTCCAGTCTTTAAGAGGTTAAGCTTAGAAGCAGAAAGAAAGTTTGGGAGACTTTCTTTGCTTCCTTCCCACCATGGAATGAACACGTAATTCCTACAACATACTTCCATGATATGTTTTGTGTGGTATGTTTTTTGGATTTATGTTCCCTCACATGTTTTATTCAGTCTAGTAACTTGGATTTCCAGTTGCCTGGCTGGAGAGTAGACCCTGGAGTCCAGCATTAAGGTATTACTGGGGGCAAATAAAATTCCAACCTAAGGTATACAGAGTGCTTGAGTTCTGACTGGAGTTCCCAGAGCATGCTTGTTTGAGGTGATGGTGTTGCTTTGTTTTTTCCTATGTGGAATTGGTAAAGGGGACCAGTTTCTTCCACCACTGTGGAACTTCTCTGGATCCATAGCCTGAAATAAACTGTCTAGTTTGGAGCTTCATCTGAGCAGTGTGGAGCTGACAATAACAGTAATTGGTACCAAAATGGGTTGTTGCTGCGTGATGAATCTGATTACAAGGGGGTCAGGTAGCTTTGTTAGGTAGTTTAAGGTGGTTGAGGCCCAAAACTCAAGGGGTTCCTTAGACCTGTGATTTTGTGATTTTCCATAGACAACATGAGCCCCTCCTAGAAGCGAGAATCTCTTTCTTAACTATTCACATCTAATCCTGGCATTGGGGTTGGTCAAATTCACACACCAGACTTGGTGTCATGGTCTTCCCGAGCCAACCCTCACTCTAGCTCACCTGAGCCAGAAGTTGAATAGATGTGTGCTAATCCTCGCTCTGGGCTGTCTCCTGATCTTCAAGGTTCTGGCAAGCTTCTCACATCTTAGCATAGGTGAGCCAACACAAGGAGAAAATGTTCACCATAAAACCACATTGGCTCTAAACCCACTCTTGCCCTCTGTGTGACACTCTCAGCACTTTTACTCCTTTCTTTTCTTTAATCTAATAAACTCTCCTGAATCCTTACCCTTCTGGTCTATGGATTTTTGTTCTTCAAAGTCATATGAAAAGAATCCAGTGTACTCTAAATTTGTTTGCATATTGGTGCACAGGGAACCCCAAAATTCCTATTTCAGGAAAATGTGGATTTTTGTCTTTTGGAACTTTTCTTTTAGAGTAATAGACATAGACTTAGCATGTACACCTGAAGATGCCTTCCAGAGTGGCCTGGTTTGGAGTTTTATACCAGCATCTTGGAACTGACTACAGAGGTGTGCTACCATAGGCTCACAGTAATGTGTGCAACTGATCATGGATTGGAACTTTTAAAACAGTGAAGCAAAATAAACCTTTCCTCTTTTGAACTTGACTAAGTTCAGTTGGTGCTCCAGCAATAGGAATCTAGCACAGAAATATAATAAAGTACTCACAACCTTCTTTTTAACCTTGGGTAAAATCTGTTTGGAAAGGCCAGGAAATGGTTAAGCAATCGTACAGCTACTGGGATAGCTGACTTGAAATGAACATGGCTTAGAAGATTATTTGGAGTTTCTGAGGAACACCAGTCAACTGTTCTAGGACACATTCTAAATCATACTTCCTATGAGAGAATCTTGTTCATCAATACCAAGGCATAGGGCTCTTTCTCTCTGCAGGCCTGAGATATGGCTCCTTGCATGGAGCAGAGGCCATTGTCTTAGCATTACCATATACCTTTTACTTGTTTCCAATTTTCTTCTATACCACACGTATTTTCAGGATATATTACTAATAATTTTTGAAACATCTTGATTAAAAGAGTACTAATATTTCTAACTACATCATTATAATTGTTACATTAAATTCATTCTTCAGGCCTCATTACCTGAGGTCATTTTACATGCACTTATATGTACCTTTGAATGAGTAACACACAACACTGATGATGAATGTTTAAACTGAGGAAACCAACTTAGAAGGAAAACATGTTTTTACCATATTACTTAAATCTTAAGTACAAATAAATTTCTCAACAGCAATATGATGCTATCAGATAGCATTTCTTGTTTGAATATGATTTATTCAAAGGTAATGATGTGAGAGTACTCAAATGTTCATGTACACACTATTTCAAATTTTCAAAGTTAAAAAAAAAAAAAAAGCTCAGAAACTCTGTGTTTGGCCCACAAACCCCTTAAGAATAAATAAGGTTTTAACAATGTATAAACTGTCAGTGAAAGAGGTGATTAATTCTGTGCTAACAAATTTAAATGACCCAAGAGCATATCCTAGAAAGGACCTTGCTATATAGTACTGCAGTTAGGAAAACTGAGAAAAGATACTGTAGCCGTCAGGTTCACATTGCTGGTAGACATCACCCAACCAAGAGCAGCTTGTGGGAAAAAGAGGTTTATTTTGTCTTATAGGCTTGTGCTCTCCAAGCTCCCAGCACAAACTTATTTTAATGATATTCAAAAGAAGGCAGTTTTGTGCTATGTTCTATTCTAATAATATTTTTAAATAATCAGTTTAAAGCAGAATCTTTGGTATTCTTCTTTTATTTTACTTTGCTAAGAGATTTTCTTAAGTTGGTGACAGCAGTGTCAATAACTTTATATGCATGTAAACATCTGTAAGAATGATTCTTATGTAATGTTGCAATTCATTTTCACTTGCTTTAGCTTATTACATTATATAGCAAAGTAAATGATCTATGTTAAAGAAAAAAAAAAAAGGCTCAAGGGGAAGCTCCATGATGGCAGGGAAGGCATGAGCAGAGGGTGGACATCTCCCCTTGGCCAGCATAAGGTGGACAAGAGCAACAGGGGAGTATACCAAACATTGGCATGGGGAAACTGGCTTTAACACCAATAAGCCCACCCTCAACAATACACTCCCTCCAGGAGGCATTAATTACCAGTCTCCACCATCTGGGAAACTAGCATTCAGAACACCTAAGTTTATGGGGGACACCTGAACCAAACCACCACAGATACCAAAATTATAAAAGGAAATAATCTAAACTACCTCATGATCCAAAACTTTTAGAATTTTTGCAATCATATTTGAAACTCATTTTATACATAATATATTCACCATATTAATGGGACCTACCTGAAACTTCATTGCCAAATAAATTCTTTGCAATAGGGAATATAAAATAACAATTACCATTCATCATTTATTAAACCATCTCTTGCACTAAGATAAATTTACATTTACAAAAGTAGGGAAGTCAACTGTTGTTTCAACAATAGAAGAACCTGATAGGCCTACGGTCAGTGTATGTGTAATATGTGCTTAGTTGGCAGGAGTACTGAAAACTCAACTAAGTTCTCTCCTTGAAAATGTGTCTTCCCTTGTGGACTGATTCCTACATCTATACTGAGGAGTTAATCATTTGCCATTGGCAAGAAACAAATGCAGCCATTCTCATGCTGACATATAGTATCTATAGCTCTATAGATTTTTCAAAGAAAATAGATTCAAGCTCTACCAGACTGAAGGCTTGGGAAATAATAATCACAGATTCTTCTCTTTAGAGCCATTTGTCCTCTTGCTCCTGATTTTCATCAATTCTCTGTAATTTTCACCCACTCTGTCTAGGATCATGAGTTATCATTGGTTGCCACTGGAACACTTCAGGGCAATTTGTCTTATTGAAACATGGGCTGGCCTCATGGCTGTGAATAATCATTCACTCTCAAATATATCACACATTATCTAAAATTCCTTTCCCTCTGAAGGCAGACATAATGCTGTCATAGAACTGATGAAGCCAGAAATTAATTGTTTTCTTGCAGTCTGAAAAATGCATGTTCATTAAAAAAAAGTCACAGCTGATTGAAGGCATTTCCTGAAAATCAAGTAGTTAACCCTGCCTTTTGAATATGGGCAAGAATCATTTTGGCTTATAAGATTGCCAGGCACAGATCTGGAGCTAGCACTGGAGTGAACAAAGTCTCTGGGTGGCATTCACCTCCTTTTCCTTTTTATTGCTAAATTTAATTTGCTGAGGATTATTTTGAAAGACTATAGCTCTGTTGATTCTGTAATGGTATAATGTGTTTTCTGGGCTGGTAAAAAAATTATTTATCAAGGATTTGAATATGCGTGAAAATAGTATCCCTTTCTCTCACTATATGGTGACAATTCCATTTCTGATAAAGCTGACAAGTAGCTGGGTAGCAATGTCCTAGTTTGAGATGCGTTTATACTAGTGGCAGTGCACAGAAAGTCCTTCCTTTTGATTCATTTTCAGGGACCATCACATTTTAAAAGGGAAAACACTTGTAAAACTGTATTTTGAGTGTGTGTGGAGGGCTTTTGGACAGAACTATAATTTCTGCCAGCCAATAGTCTGGGGCATTGAGTGTAATATCCTAAAAGACACATGGATTGAATATTTCTTACAGTACATATGGACTCCAGATTTAAAGGAACTAGTATTTGGTGACACAAGTGTGGCATTTGCCTAATCATGTGAAAAGTGGTATGACAGCCACATCAATTGTTAAGCAACAATAGGTGTGTTCATTTTCACAACCACTCAAAGTGGCTAAACTCCATCCTAATATGTAACTAAAATACACATTATCATTATCACATTTCTTATCAGGTTTAATTTCTGGCCATATATAGAGATTTCTCTAGCATGGGTGTAAAGGACCACTTATTCATCATAATCCATATTGAGTCAGGTAGTTAATAGTTCTTGTAATTTCCAGATCTTTGTAAGAAGACTTCTGACTTCTACTGAGGAAATAGAGGAACTGCACTCCATCTACAACTATCTGCACCTACTCTCAGATGCAGTGAGAATGTATGAAGTCAAACATGAAGAGTCTTTATAGAGAATATTATAGTTGATTTATAAAGTCTCATTGTTGCTGTGAAATACAAAGAAAATTTATCATATAATGTTGGAGCAAAATCAAGAGCCAGATCCTCTGTGTCTTTGGTCTGTGCATTAAATTACTCAGTGCTTATGAGCTGCAGATGCTTTCCATTGTTTGATGTTAATAATCCACACAGAATAAGGTTCTGCAGGGTTTAGGGATGACATGTGAATGGTACCTAGCACAGGGCTGGGCCATATAGAATGCTCAGCCAATTATGACAAATGTTTTTAGGTGAATTTATTTTCACTATTCATGGATAAACTAAGCTTAAATTGTTTGAATTTAATCTATGATTCAAAAGAATAATAACTAAACAATATATTCAAATTATTTGTTATCAATAAATAATTTATTATCAATAAATAATAATAATAATAAATAGTAATGGCTATTGGTACTAAGAACTTAACATAAATGAGTAAATTTTTTAAAAACTGTTATGCTTCTCTAATCAGAATTATTTTTAGATGGTCACTCTCTGTCACTATTTTTGAGAACCATCAAAGAAAATAGGTAAATATTTCAAAGGAGGTATTTGTCACTGGAGCTGAGAGGAGGTCAAGTTTCTTATGTTTGCAAATATTAGTATTGATATCATTATAGATTTTCCTTCAGTCCTTTCTGCTGTTGTATTTAGGTAAAAGTATGTTATATATCAAGCAATCATCAGTTTAAATATGTCCTGGTACAATATAGGCAAAATGAATACATAGACATGCACACACACACACACACACACACACACACACACACACCAGAAGTAAATCTTCATTTGCTTCTTTTGGATTTGATATTCATAAACTAATTAAACAGTTGCTGTAGTGATTTACCGCATACTTGAGCTGAAGCAAAGAACTTGCTTTTTCTGTCAGCCAGCATTCACACAATTCCTATATTATTGAAATCTTTACTCCCAAGAAATAGCTAAAGAATTCTGCAGAGAATGCTTAACCCTCAGGGGGTTTTATGTGTGAATTATACTGGTTTGTCATTTACTTATTGTAATACTTTTTCCCATCTGAAATGTTCTGATAGAAAACAAAGTTTGGATCCAAGGTGGCTAATTTATACTTTTTAAAAGAGAAGAAAACAAGTGAGTGAAAATAGCATCTTAGCATTTTTTTTCATTCACTCAATTGGGAACCAATTGATTCAGATGCAATTGAACTGAATACACAAATGAACTGAGCCTAACATGGCTTATAGGAGCACTTTTTTTTTTTTAATGTGTCTCAGTGTATTGAAAACCTTTTAGTGCAAGGTAGGGGGTTCTCAGCCTTTTACAAACCATGACCCTACATTCAGGCACACTCAACCAGCCCTCTTCAGATGTGCCGAAGAATCTTTTGTTCTCCCTGTTCCTCGAAAGATCTGCTCACAGAATCCTACAGTGAGACACAGAGGGTGTCATGGGAATTAGCACAAAGGTTACAGGGTGCTCCTGACACATGAAGAGGTCCTCACTGCACGTGACAGAACAAATCCACTTCAACAGAGGGGAGGTCAGCCCCTGGGAATGGGTTCCAGCCCCATGACACCACATATCCTGGCAAGTTGCAGCCCAAAGACCCTAAGACTGAGAATCCTCATGTCAGTGGTACCAGTTCCCAGACTCTGGCCCTTGTGATGGTCCCACAGCATGGGTTTAATTGCTGTTCAAGCAACACTTTTCAGCTGGCAGCCCGAAGTGCCTGGGATGATTCTCTATTCTTCCATGATGTTTTGAAGAGACAGGCTTGGCTGTTAGTGTGAGAGGCCCTTACAAGTTATTTGTATCAGATACAGGCAGCCTAGACATGTGTTTTGCCTTCCTTCCTTCCTTCCTTCCTTCCTTCCTTCCTTCCTTCCTTCCTTCCTTCCTTCCTTCCTTCCTTCCTTCCTTCCTTCCTTCCTTCCTTCCTTTCTTCTACATTATCTGTTCTAAATGGGATTTCTCCTGAGAATTAAGTCTGGCACCTGAAGCATCTGAGAATATCAGTGTGATGTGTGGGAGTGACCATGTCTGGGCAGTGGGAGTGGGAATTCAGTGCTGAATGCTTTTCTTGGAGATTGACTATGTATACAATCACCCCAGGTTGCATCTTCATAGTGCTTGGCTCTAATCCACTAATTTTCTTCCCTTGACATCAACAGTATTTATAAAGGTATTAAAAGTATGCCTTCATGTAAACCAGAGCTAGTAAAGCAGAAAGCCATCTTTGGATTCTGGATTTATTCCCTTTTTATTTTAAACAGACTATTATCTATTGGCTAAGACAATTTCATTTCTCACATAGTTTACTGTCATACCCAGGGTTTTCCTCTCACTTTCCTTTAATGACTGTGGAGTATCTTTTATATCCTCTAAGAAATGAAGCAAACAACTCCTAAGTCTGTTTTGTTATTTTAAGAATTTTGTATTGAAATTTTGACTCCATGTAGTAGTCTGATGCAGGGGCCAAATGGCACTGGGTAGTGTCCGTCCCACTCATGCAAACAGCAAGAAAAACATGAAATTCCATGCTATTCCCATTTGCACAGTAGCACCTAGAATACTTCTGTGTTCTGATGCTGGGCTATTTCCTAGCCATGTTGTAGTGTTTGCACTTCTCTGTACTAAGGAATCTCTTTTCTCATTCATTCTGTAATTTCAATAGCAAATTCAGAATGCAAATCGATTATATCATTAGCAACCACACCAAACAAGAAAGACTTCATGAAAACTGGTAATAGAATCATGCATTGATTGTTTATATATTTAAATCTAATATTTTGCTAAAGTGACCACTTTTATCCCTAACTTATAAGACAGCTGCTATTCTTGACTTCACTGTGTATTTTAACAGATATTTGTTAGGAATGATTTTCTTTTATATTGAAAAGTAAGTCTGAAGACATAAAGCACCACGGAACTTGTGATAGACAGATTTTCTTAACACTTAGCACTGAACAATCTGCCCTTAGTTTTCTTTGCATACCCAGGAAAATTCTTACTGAAATCTTAGCGCAATAACCACTAATGTAATATTAGGCACATCTATATCCATTCTTTAATAAATACATGGGGAGTATACATGTTAAATCTATGTGCATAACCACATAGATATTATGACCCATGCTTTTTTTTTTTTTTTTACTCAAAACATGGCCAATGGAAAGAAGAAAAATTTATAGGAATTGCTTTATATACAAATACTTACATTAACAGTAAACATAAACTAGCCAAAATTTATCAAAACATAAAGACTTAGATAAGATAGGGCATGACCAAATGAAAAGCCAGTGTTACTATAAGGCTACTGTTATGCAAGCAATGTTCAGGATAGGGTAACAAAGAATTCCTTATGAATACAATTTATGTTTTTGTCACATTTCTACACAGTATGACTATATTCTCATTTATTTATTTTTTATAGGTAGAGATTAAACCTAGGGTCTTACACATGCTAGGGTCTTACACATGCTAGGATATGGCAATGAGATATATACCTAGTCTTCATTTATTACTGTTTTGCTGAGGGTTATTAAATTGTGTGGGTTGGCCTTGTACCCACATTGTAGCATCGGCCTCCTAAATTAGCTGGGTTTATAAATCTGTGCTTCTAGGCCTGGTTATATTCATATTTTTAACAACAACAACCACAAAATGATTGCCATTTTCCATATATTGGGTATTGATTAATAAAATAAATTGTGGTTTATATGTTGATTATGTAACTGAATTATCTAAGGAGGTGAGCTACTTTATGGAGATGTGAAATAAATGACAGCAAGTTACTGATGGTAACATATGAGTAATCACAGTCATCTTTATTGTTTTACAGAATGTCTTAGCAATTATAAAACCCTTTTCTTATACTTGGTTTCCTTTAGTAACTGTTTGCTAAAGAATAACACTTGGTTCTGGAAAGATTGTTTAGCATTTAAAGGTACTTTCTTGCAAAACCTGCCAGCCCAGGTTCGGTTTCCTAGCCACCCATGTGAGTCACATACAAAAAGTGGTTACAGTCATCTGACATGAGTTGATGATGGTAAAAGGCACTGGCATGCTGTTGTACTTATCTTATTAGTGCTAGGACAAAGTAAATGACCAAAAGCAATTGATGGAAGTAAAGGGTTTATTTTGGCCTACAGTCTCAAGGGGAAGTTTCATTATGGCAGAGGAAAAATGGCATGATTAGAGGCTGGATATCAGTTCTCCACAGAAGGTGGGAAACAGAAGATAGTGCACCAGGATCATATAAGGGGTAGCTGGCTACAATACAACTTAGCCAACCCACAGAAACATACCTTCTCCAGAAAGGCTCCACCTCCCAAATTTCCCCTAGCTGTGGGTATATCTGATTCAAATCTATATGTTCCTACACATGCACACTAATTAATTAACTAGATCATTATATAGTAAAATAAATTATGGTTTGGGGCTTATATTTCGAATCATGAGATAGCAACTACGACAAGATAACTCTTCTTAATCAGTTGATTTAAAAATGAAATAAAATTGCTTGAATCAATAATTTTTCAAGACAATATGAAGCAAATAAACAAACCTAACATTTCTATTACATCAGAAATGTTAACTCAAGAAGATGAGCCTATAAGGGCATGACAATTCTTTTCGTAATATTTATACGAAGAAGGTGGAAGCAAGAGGACTATGATTTAGAGACCACTCAAAGCTAACTAGTGAGGTCTTATTGGAAAGAAAAAGAAAAGGAAAGAAAGAAAAATGAAAGAAAAATCTAAAGATAAATAGAGCCTATTAATTGGCCAATAGAAATGCTTTACAGTTTCAGGACCACCACATAGGGAAATAGATTTCCTGAATCAGAGGGATATTTGAGAGACCAACATGGCTAGAATTTTCATAACAGAGCTAGGAAACTACCACATGATTATGCAGAGGAGTGTTGATCTACACATGAATCCATAAAAAGCATAACTCATAGAAATAAAGAAGAGCAATGCGTGGTACCCAGGCAAAGCTTGGAACAGTTCCTATTTCCATTACCTGACTTTTCATACTTACACTCTTCTAAAACTTTTGCACTACACTGGAAATAGTTACTTATGCACTGACAGAACTCTGTTCCCATTTAACAAAGCTTAAAGACCTGAAAGGATCATTTTTCCAAGTAATATACAAAATGAAGATACATAATTTTAAAATATGTTATTTATTTATTTCTTTATTCCTCCAGCGACTGCAAACAATCTCCAAACACAAGTGTCCTCTTGCACATCTGGCTTAAATGGGTCCTGGAGAACTGAATTGAGGTCCTTTGGCTTTACAGGCAAACACCTTAAAGACTAAGCCATCTCTCCAGCCCATAGACAAAGAATTTTATAAGATTTCACAACTACCAAACACTAATGAAGGCAAAGTTTATAATTTCTAGCATGCAAACTACATTTACTGGTCACACAACTCAGGAAAATATGACAATACGAACAGGAAAATCTATCATAATGATAGAGTTACTGATGCCAATTTTAATATAGTAACAAATGAAAACTATTACAGGTACATTACAGATGTGCATAAGTTCAAATAAAATACAGAAAACATCCAAATCAAACACCCAGTAGTCAAAAATCCAAAGTACAAATAATATTATTCTGGATGGAAAGGGAGCCAGCTTCATGTGCAAAGTGTTTGTCTTGTGAGTATAAGAACTTGAGTTTTATATCTAAAGCCCATATGTAAAAAAAAATACCACCAAATCAAGCACGGTGGTCCAATACCCAGCACTAGGTATTGGAGACAGACAGATCTCTGAGGCTAACAGGCTGGCCAATCTAGCCTACTTGTTGAGTTTGAGACCAACAAGAGAACTTGTTTCTAAATAAGTGGGTTCCTGTTGAATGGCACTGGAAGTTATATGCTGACTTCCACATGAACATGCACACATGTGAACTCCACACTCTACAAAAAATATTAGACTGGTGGCATTATCGTTAGATTAAACATCACAGAAATAATTAATGAACTTGAAAACATACTCAAAGAATCAATGAAAAATATGCAAATAAATATCTTATTTTTAAATATTTTAGTGATTTTTCTGAGAGAGACAGCAGACACTATGGGCATGCCAGAGCCTCTTGAAACTTCAGACACATACACTGTTTTCTACATCTGAATTTATGGAGGTACTGGGGAATTAAATCTGGGCCAGGATACTTTGAAAGCAATTTCATTTATCTGCTGAGCCATCACTTCAGCTCTGAATTATTATAAATATTTTAAAAGAGCATCAGTAATCTGTGGACAAACTTAAAGCTATTTAATGCACATATGACTGAAAGCTCCTAAAGGAGAAGAGGTGAAGTAGTCAAATAGATTTCTGAAGAAAGTATGACATAGCATTGTCTGACTGTGATACAAAATCTAAATATACAGATGCAAGAATTACAATGATGAAAAGTATGAAAATAATCACATCTCAAATATTTGTATGATATATATTTAAGCTGATGAAAATTCTTCACCAAATAATTCAGAAATAAAGTCATTTTATCTTTATAAGAAACAGGTAGAACTGTAGTGGGTTTCCATCAGAAAAGTTTTAAATAAATTGTAGAAAAACAGTGCTGAAAGGTCTAAGGAAAATGAAATGAAATTATTTTAGAGCTTTTAGAAATATAGGTAGTAACTGGGTTCCCTGAACAGATCTGTGTGTTGGTGCGTGTGGCAGTGTCCGGTGAATAGGCCATATTCTTGTTTCCTGTCTCCTCCCAGCTGCATGGTCTGAGTCCCCAGGGTAGACAGTGTGCAGGTGGAAGATCTCAACAACCAGTTGATCAAGCTTAATGAAGTCTTGATCAAATGCAAGAATGAATTCTAGAAAGCATTAGGAAAATCAGAACTCAAACTGAAATGATACCTCAAAAAGAGATGAACACAATGCAAACTAATACAACAGAAAAAAAAAAAAACAATTAGAAATTATATATATATAACTCTTTAGAACCACTCACCAACAGAGTTACTCATGTGTAAGACAGAACCTGTGGGCTGGAGAGATGGCTTAGCGGTTAAGCGCTTGCCTGTGAAGCCTAAGGACCCCGGTTCGAGGCTGGGTTCCCCAGGTCCCACGTTAGCCAGATGCACAAGGGGGCGCACATGTCTGGAGTTCGTTTGCAGAGGCTGGAAGCCCTGGCATACCCATTCTCTCTCTCTCCCTCTATCTGTCTTTCTCTCTGTGTCTGTTGCTTTCAAATAAATAAATAAATAATTAAAAAAAAAAAAGACAGAACCTGTGACCTGGAAGGCAAGACAGAAGAAATTGATTAGGAGGCCAAAAACTTTGCTAAGTTCAAAAAAATATAGTGTACAGAATATGAGGGAACTGTGGGATACCTACAACTACCATATATCTGGATCTTGGATATACCAGGAGGAGAGGAAATCCAGGCCAAAATTATTGAGGAAAATTTTCCAAATCTCTCAAAAGAGAGTCCTACTCCAGATACGAGAAGTCCACAGAACACCAAACAGACAGAAGCAAAAAAAAAAAAAAAAAAAAAAAAAACCTCTCCAAGAAATATCATAGATAAAACTCTCAGCAACAAAAACAAAGGGAGAGTATTAAAAGCAGCAATAGATAAACTCACAACATGCAGAAGCAGTCCCTTCAGTATCACATCATATTTCTTAATGGAAACCCTGAAAGCCAGAAGGTTCTGAAATGAACACTTCAAAGTCTAAAAACCTATGGATTGCAACCCAAGCTATTCTACTGAGCAAAAGTACCCTCATAATATATGGTAAAACATTCCAATGAAAAAGCCAATTCTATGATTATATGAACACAAAGACAAACATACAAAGAATACTTCAGGGAATACTTCACACAGAAGAGTCAAACAATCTCAAGAGCCAACAAGAAGATCACAATACCCCAAATAGATGAGGCTTTTGCTGGAGAGATGGCTTAGCAGTTAAGGAACTTGCTGCAAAGCCTAAGGTCACAGGCTTGATTCTCCAGGTCTCTCATAAGCCAGATACACAAGGTGGCACATGCATCATCAGTTCATTTCAGTGGCTAGTGGCCCTGGTATGCCCACTCTCTCTTTGTCTCTCTCTCTCTCTCTCTCTCTTTCCCTCTCTGTCTCAGAAAAAAATAAATAGATGATGTTCAAAATAGTATAAAACACTAGAAAGCACCAAACCCCATAAAACACCTCATCATGGCACAGATTAATTCAAACCTCACAATAATAAAAAGTTGATGGACTTAACTCATCCATCAAAAGACACAAGTTATCAGAGTGGATCAAAAAAAAACTGGACCCTTTTATTTGCTGTCTTCAAGAAACTCACCTCAGCACTAAAGGTAGACACCTCCCCAGGGAGAAATATTCCAAGCAAATGGAAATAAAAGCAAGCAGGTATTGCCATATTAATATCTGATAAAATAGACTTCAACCAAAAGTAATCAAAAAGGACAAAGAAGGCCATTTCTTACTCATCAAGAGAATGATCCAACATGAACATATCATAATCATAAATATATATGTGCAAAACACAGGTGCACCACAGTTTATAAAACAAAATCTACTGAACAATAAAACAGAAGTAAACACACCAACACCATCACAGTTGGAGACTTCAATACTGCACTATTATCAAAAGAAAGATAATCCAAGCAGAAAATCAACAGGGAAATAATAGAGCCCCAAAACATCATAGATCAAGTAGACCAAACAAATTTTTACAGAACATTATACCCCAACTCTATAGAATACACATATTTATCAGCAGGCCATGGAACCTCCTTCAAAATTGGCCATCTATTGGGCCGTGATGTGTGCCTTCATAAAGTTAGGAAAATTGAAGTAACTTCCAACATCATGTCTGATCACAATGTTTTAAAGCTAGAAATTAACAAGAGTTACATCAAGAACTCCACCAGTTCCTGGAGACTATACACTTTTAAACAATGAATGGCTCATGGAAGAAATAAAAAATGAAATTATAAAAAAGCCTAGAATTGAATGATAATGAAAAAGCAACCTACCAAAACTTATGGGACACAATAAAGGCAGTCCTAAGATGAAAAAATGTAGCCTTAAATGCCTTAATTAAAAAGAGAAAGCCCAAATTAATAACCCGATTGCCCATCTAAAGACACTGGAAAAACAAGAGGAATCCAACCCAAAAAGCTCCAGATTGAAAAAATATATATATATATAACCAACATTAGAGCAGAAATTAACTGATTGAAAACCAAGAAAATGCTTAAGAAATCAATGAAACAAATATCTGGTTCTTTGAAAAAAGTAAACAAGATTGACAAACCCCTAGTCAGTTTGATAAAGTGAAAAAGAAAAGAGAGAAGTCTCAAATTAACAAGATCAGAAATGAAAACGGAGAGATGACAATAGCTATCAATGAACTTGAATCATCAGGACATACTTTCCAAAGCTCTACTCCACAAAATTAAATAATCTGAAAGAAATTAATGAATTCCTAGACACATACCACTCTCCCGAACTAAACTTGTAGCAGGTTTGTCTCTTAAACAAACCTATCACTTCCATGGAGATTGAAAAGGTAATAAAAAATATCCCCCCAAAGAAAAGTCCAAGTCCAGATGGTTTCTCAGCCAAATTCTACCAAACCTTCATTGAAGAACTGAAACCATGTTTTTCTCAAACTGTTTTGAATAATCAGAGATGAAGGTATCTTTCTCAACTTGTTTATTGAAGCTAGCATCACCCTAACACCAAAACCACATGAAACACCCTAACACCAAAACCAGATGAAACAATGAAAGAAAACTATAGGCCTATATCCCTGATGAAGGTAGATGCAAAGGTCCTGAGCACAATTCTTGCAAACAGAATTCAACAACACATTAAAAAAATTATCCATCTGGGGCTGGTGGCACACACCTTTAATCAGTAGGAGGATCACTGTGAGTTTGAGGCTTCATGAGACTACCTAGTGAATTCCAGGTCAGATAGAGTGAGACCATACCTCAAAAAACAAGAGAGAGAGAGAGAGAGAGAGAGAGAGAGAGAGAGAGAGAGAGAGAGAGAGAGAGAGAGAGGGAAAGAGTTATCCACCTTGATCAAATAGGCTTCGTCTCAGGTATACAGGCATGATTTAACATATATAAGTTGGTCAATGTAACACACCATATATATAAACTAAAGCATAAAAACCACATGATCATCTCAATTGATCAAGAGAAGGGAGTTCTCCAAGGAAAATTTATAAATGGCTAACACACACTTAAGAAAATATTCAACATCCCTAACCATTAGGGAAATGCAAACTAAAATAACTATGAGATTCCACCATTCTCTAGTAAGGATAGAAAACATTAAAAAATCAAATGAAAACAAATGCTTCCAAGGATGTGGAGATATATGAACACTCATTCACTGCTGATGGGAATACAAGTTGCTATAACCACTATTGAGATCAATATGCAGACTCCTGAAAAGGATGAATATAGACTTACCAACAGACCCTGCTAATCACTTACTGGGCATTTAGCTTACAAGCTCCACATTTCACTTCTGAGATATTTGTTCAACCATGTTTGTTGCTGCTCAATTCATAATAGCTAAGAACTGGAATTAACCCAGGTGCCCATCATTGAAAAAAATCGATAACCAAGATGTGGCATATCTATACAATAAAATTCTACTCAGTAGTTAGAAAAAGTGACACAATGAAATTTGTAGAAAAATGGTCAATCATAGAACAGATCATTCTAAGATCATTCTAACTCACACAATCACAGAAAGATAATCATCACCTGGTCTCACTCATCTGCAGTTCCTAACATGGATCAGGCTGAGTAGGTGATAAAACAGAATGCTATCTCAATGCTTGGGCAATAGTGAGGGTAGGGCTTGGGCGAAGGAGAAGACTGAGGGCGTGGGGTAACACAAAACTGAACTAAATTGAACTGGTACCATAGAATCATCCTGGAAGTTATACTAAATGGCGGAACCCTCAACAGGACCTCTGGGGCAGCACCTGAATCAAATGGCCCTGGAGGGGGTGAGACAATGCCTAACCTTTAATTCTTTTGTTTCTCTTTCTTCTCTGTGTTTTGCTTTTTGTTTTTCTCCTTGGTACTGGCCTGTAATTCCCTGTACCAGAATGTGCTTTACATCTACAATGAGCTGTTTATCATAGAGACCTACTAGATCTCCAAAAACAAATAAGAAAGACTTCTCTCAGAGCACCTGATTACCCACCAGAGGTTAATGGTAAGACCCTACTGCTGATGACTCAATGTGCTCTTGACACAGACCATGGAGAGACCTGGTTGGAAGCTGGAAGAGAGCCAGTCCTCAGACAATTATCCCATCTAGTTTTGGAAAGTAGTACATGATCTACAGGAGGAAAGTGGCCAACATCTGTCCAAGAAACTGAAAATCTAAGCAACTCAGAAGCAAACAAGGTGACATGATGCCCACACAAGTGCAATAGTGGCACACAGCCATTGTGTATAACCAACCATTCTTGGATTGGTTAACATATTGACTCAGTGGAATAGAAACCATATCTGGAACTGAGAAATAAGTCAGAATCATATACAGATAATGATTCTGCTTTCCAATGTCAAGCACCTTCTAATCTTGGGCTATAAGAGGGTCTATACCATTTAAGTTCTCTCTAAATTAATAATGGTTATCCCACTTAACCTGTACTGACTCCACTCTCTCTTATAGAATATGCTTCTCTTCTCCAGATGGGAGAAGAAACTAAGGAGATAAATGGTCCAGTGTACTCCATTTGAAACTACAGAGGAACTGGGGAATCTGATATCAGAACAAGGGTGAAGGAGATATACACCGAGGACACTCAACACCTACCAAACCAGAAATTCAGAGGCTCCTAAGTGCGTACAGAAGCAGAATTAAAATGCACCCAACATGGCTCAGGGAATTTTGTGGAAGAGGTAGCTGTAAGGGTGTTAGAGCCAAAAGTTGGAACATTTTCCATAGAGAGATAGCTTCTTCCCCATAACTGACTGCTTCCCCTATGATGCATGGTCCATATTCCCCATGGGTTGAACTGTATCCCCAATGAGCAAGGCCTCTTCAGAAAAGGGGAAAGGAGGAGTGAAAGGATGGTACCAACATGTGTTGCTTGCATGCTAAATATGTCCATATATAAAAAAAAAAAATTAAAAAAAAAGAAATATGGGCAATGAATAAATATAAAAATAAAATAAAGACTCCATGATTCATACTGATTAAAATAATAAAAGAGATAAAATGAATGAGACCGATGGAAAAGATTTGGGCAGTATGATTAATCTAAACGTGTCAATAATTTAATTAAATGTATAGGGTTTAAATATCCTCTTATATGGAGGAAATACTTGATTGGACCAAGTATATGCTGCATATAAGAAACACATAATTTAAAGTCACAGTCAGTTTAAAAATAAATAAAATAGAAAAAATAAATCCTCCACTGGCCCTTACAAACTCAGGCTTGATACATCCATCTGCCTGCCATGCATGTGCTGCCTATTTGCCTATGCAAGCTCAGCCTTCTCTGCTCATCTACCCACTTGCTTCTCTGGCCACCCATTCCCACATGAGCTCAGGTCCATTCCACCTGCCCACTTGAGCTCAGGCTGATCCACCCACCCACATGTGAGCTCAGAACTGCTCTTCCCATCTGCTAGCTCAGACCAGCTCCCCCAAGAGCCACCACTTCCCCTGCCCATCAAGACCACAGTCCTACTCTCCCTGCTCATACACTGTGATGGGCAGACCACAGTGCAAAAGAAATAACATGAAAAATCAAATGCATGTAAATCCAGTAATATCACCCTGCCCTACAATGAATGTCTCTAATCAACACACAGAAGAGATATTAGGATCAGAACAACTCCAAAATGAAGCTATAAGCAATGTAACCCTGACCATGCTACTGGTAGAACTTGCAAAAAAGCAACGAAGAACCAATAATTGTGTAGATGCTGCCATCACTAGACTAGACCTAATACATAAGAAAATGGAAGGCATTCAAAGACATGATATGAAGAGATATGAAGCAGAGTCAAAAAAAAAAAAAAAGAGAGAACCTCAAAAGTCAGCTGCCAATGCTAAATGAAGACATAAAGAAATGCAAGGATGAATTCCAAGAAGCACCAAGAAAATCATAACATGATGAGAAAAGGGAATTTGACACAAGGATGAAAACTATTAATAGAAAAGTAGTAGAAAATGAAAACCTAGGGCTGGAGAGATAGTTTTTCAGTTATGGTGCTTGCCTGCAAAGCCAAAGGACTTTAGTTTGATTCCCATTGACCCACATAAGCCAGATGCACAAGAGGGTGCATGCATCTGGAATTTGTTTGAGGTGGCTGGAGGCCCTGACGCACCCATTCTCCCTCTCTTTCTCTCTCCCTTTGTCTCTCAAATATATAAATAAAAATAAAGTTTTAAAAAAGAAAATGCAAACCTAATTGAACAAACCAAAAACTCTTTAGAAGCTCTCAAGAATAGAGCCAGCCATGTGGAGGGTAGAAACTCTGATCTGGAAAAAAATACAAAAGAGACAGAACGAGAGTCCAAAAGATTCAATAAGTTCGGAAATGTCTGTGAACAGAATATGAGGGAATTGTGGGATACCCTTAAATGTCCTAACATTTGGATCATGGTAATACCAGAAGGGGAAAAAGTTCAGACCAAAGGCATGGATAACTTATTTAACAAAACAATAGAAGTAAACTTTCCCACTTTCTCAAAAGAAAGGCCTATTAAGATACAAGAAGCTAACAGAAACCCAAACATATTGGACCAAAGGAGAAACTCTTCAAGATATAGTCATTAAGACTCTAAACATTGACACCAAAGAGAATATCCTAAAAGCATCTAGGGAAAAACAGCACATCAGTTTTAAAGGTAACCCCACCAGAATTACTTCAGACTTTTCAATGGAAATATTGAAAGGCAGAAGGGACTGCAATGGAACACTGCAAAGCTTAAGAACCTAGGGCTTCCAAGCCAAACTACTCTACTCAGCAAAAGTATCCCTCATAATAGATAGTGAAAGAAAAACTTGCCATGACAAATTCAACTTTCCAATTATATGAACACTTAAAGAAACCTACAGAGGGTATTTCAGGAAATTATCCACACAGAAGTTTAAAAAATCAACTTTAAATGCCTACAAGAAGCAGATCACAATAAGCAAACTCAGAGAAGGTACAAAAAACTTTAAAGTCCATGTAAACATCCACCACAATATGACAGGGATCAAATCAAACCTTACAGTCATTACCCAAAATATTAATGGCCTTAAAACACCCATTAAGAGACACAAACTAACAGGGTGGATTAGAAAATAAGACCTCTAAATCTGTTGTTTTCAAAAAAGCCCACCTAACCACTAAAGACAGACACCTCCTCTGGGTGAAAGGGTGGAAAATGATATTCCAAGCAAATGGGAATAAGAAACGCAGGTGTAGCTATATTAATATCAGATAAAATAGACTTCAAACCAAAAAATGATCAAAAAAGACAAAGAAGGCCACTTCATACTTATTAAGGCAACAATCCATCAAGAGGATTTCACAATCATAAATCTTTATGCACCAAGCACAGGGCCAGCACAGTTCATAAAACAAAACCTACTTGACACTAAAACAGAAATAGCCACCAACACCATCAAAGTAGGGACTTCAATATACCAATATCAGTAATAGATAGATCATTCCAACAGAAATTCAATAGGAGAGTAAGAGAGTTTAACAAAACCATGGGTCATTTAGACCTAATGAACATCTATAGAACATTCCATCCCAAATCCACAGACTGCATTCTTCTCCACAGCCCATGGAGCATTCTCCACAATAGATCATATACTGGTTCCGAAAGCCTACCTTCATGTATTTAGGAAGATTGACATAATTCCTGCATAATATCAGATCACAATGCTATATTGCTAGAAATTAACAACAAAAGACCCACCAAGAATCCCACTGGCTCCTGGAAACTGAACAGCACACTTTTAAACAATAAATGGATAGTGGATGAAATAAAAAATGAAATTGCAAAATTTCTAGAAATGAATGACGATGAGAACACAGTGTACCAAAACATATAGGACACTATGAAGGTAGTCCTCAGGGGAAAAATCATAGCACTAAATGCCTTCATAACAAAGACACAGAGATCCCAAATCAGTAAACTAACCATCTACCTAAAGGCACTGGGAAGCAAGAAAAATCCAACCCAAAAAGCTCTAGATGGAAATAAATAATTAAGATCAGAACAGAAACTAATGAATTGGAAACTAAGAAAACAATTTAAAAAATTGATGAAACAAAGAGCTGGTTCTTTTAAAAAATAGATTGAAAAATCCCTGGCCAATATGATCAAGCAAAAAGAAAAAAAGAGAGATGATTCAAATTAACAAAATTAGAAATTAGAAATTTATTTCAAAAACCTCTACTCCACAAAACTGGATAATATGGAGGAAGATGATAAATTTCTGGACACATATCATCCACCAAAGCTAAACTTGGAGCAGATTAATCTCCTAAACAAACCTATCACAGTCATCAAGATTGAAAAGGAAATATAAAACCTCCCCAAAAAGAAGAGTCCAGGACCAGATAGCTTTCCAGCTGAATTCTATCAAACCCTCACGGAAGAACTAAAACTAATCTTTCTCAAGCTGTGCCATACAAATAGAGAACAGGGAAAGATCCTCAACTCCTTCTATGAAGCTAGTATCACCCTAATTCCAAAACCAGGCAGAGATGCCTCAAGAACATAAAACTACTGGTCTATTTCCTTAATGAACTTAGACACAAAGATCCTGAACAAAATCCTTGTAAACCGAATCCAACAACACATCAAAAGTATTATTCGCCTTGATCAAGTGGTATTCATCCCAGGAAAGCAGAGATGGTTCAACATATGGAAATCTGTCAATGTAATACACCACAAAGTTAAACACAAAACCACATGATCATTTCAATAGATGCAGAAAAGGCCTTTGACCACATTTTTTCTCCTAGAGTTTATATAGATAGATAAAACACTGAATGCATATATTACATGACCTAGAATTGAAACTCCTTTGGGGAACAAAGAACAATGGGATCAGTTTGAGTGACAAGTGGAATATGGGTGAATGTGCTAAAATATAATATATTCTTGTATGAAAATATTCTTCTAAAACAGTACAATTTACAATAATATAAACTATGAAAAAAATTAAAAACTTTGTGTGCATCTAGTAACAGAGTAGCAGTGTTTTAAAACATAAACAGAAGAAAAACATAACAGACCTAGAAGAAGAAAGTGATAAATCCTAAAGAATAACTGGAAACAAGAAAGTTCCCTTCTCAATTACTAGCAAAGAGAAACCAGTAAAAAGAGAAATATGAAACATTGATCAACAGTGTTGATATATTAGTAACAACAGAATACACATTGTTTTTTAACCCATCTGAACAAATTTTCAATGTATACTAAACTGTGAGACTAAAACAATTACAGTAAGTTAACATCATTTAAATATGTCCTTTTATTTCATGGAATGAAACCAGACATAAGAAACAAAAAGATCTTTGGAATGTTCCCAACTACTTAGAAATTAATAACTCATTTCTAAATAGTGTATTATTTAAAAAATTGATGAAAAACTTAGAAAGCATTTTATAAAATAAAAACAAAAATACAAATTTTTTAGATATTGCTAAATCAATACTAGTATAAAATTGATAGCACTATGAATCATGACGAATAAAAGAAATTCCTTACATTAGTAAAATTTTGTTTATAATAACCTAGAAATAATAGGAAACATCCAAATAAATCATAAACAAGAAATGATATAAATGGAAGAAAAAATATAAAATAGAAACCAGAACACAATACAGACCACAATAAAATGACAATTCTTTAAAAAGTAATTATATAAAAATTTGGGATGCCTTTGAGAGCAGTGGAATTATGGTTGGCTCTTGACGCTTTAACCAAGGATTTAGGGAGCAACACGCTCACAGTAACAACAGCAACAAAAGTCCACTAAGCCAGTGATTTTATGTCCTTGTCCATGATTTAAAGAATGAAGCCCACAGAACATAGAGGGTAAACTTATGAAATAATTTTTCATATAGTGGTTATATAGGTTATTACTGAGCATAAAAGATGGAAAGAAGGCAAACCCCCATCTTTCCATTCTGTACCTTTAACCAAGCACACCAGTTCCTTACTTATAAATCAACCTTCGTCAAATTCTTGGGGTATGGGTAAAATGCAACCAGTAAAGTTCTCTGCTTCCTCTTTGAAACTTCATAAGCCAAAACTTCACAACCCATAATTCCTTCTGCATTTTGCATTACCAAACCTATCAGAACATATAACCAAACTGTGACATTTCTCTAGCTCCAAGTAAAAAGTCCTTATAAATTCCTCTAGCACACAAGTTCCAAAATTCTAAAATCTGTATGGTCAGATTCATCACAATAATGACTCCAGTCATGGTAACATTTTACTCTTGCAGTTAACTCCATATAACTACAATATGCAAGAAAAATCCACTTATAGGAGGTCAAGGTCTATTTAAACCACTTCCATAGATGACTCACTTCCATAGGTCCAAGCAGAGAGACACCAGTAACAGTCACACCCCAAAACTGTCAGAACACCAACTGCTTGTTCACATATTAGGCCTGGACTCATGTTCCACCCCTAGTGACACTATCTCCAGTATGGCTGATGGATACTCAAGATACAAACAAAATTATTAACCACCACACATTCCTGAGTCTATAGGACCATACATTTGAGATACCACACTTCTTTCACAGGCAGTACAAAGGATTTTACCCAGAGTTATTTCACTCTGTGGTGGCTTGATTCTAGTATCCCCCATAAACTTAGATGTTCTGAGTGCTAGGTCCTAAGCTGATGGCAATTTGAAATTCAAGCCTCCTGGAGACAGTGTATTATTAGGCGCAGTCTTTTGAGTATAATGGCAAGCTTCCTCTTGCTCATGTTGGGCACACTGTCCTGTTTCTGTTGTCTATATGATGTTGCCTAGGAAGTGATGTTTACACTCTTTCATGCCATAGTTTTCCCCTGCTATCATGGAACATCCCCTTGAGTCTCTAAGCTAAAATAAACCTTTGTTCCCATAAGCTGCTCTCTGTTGGGTGTTTTCTGCAAGGACCACAAAACTGACTGCAACAATAAAGTTGGTACCAAGAAGTGGTATCATTGCTGCTAGAATACTGACTGTGTGGCTTTGGCTGTTTGGAACTGCTTTGCAGGAGGAATGTGGAAGGATTTGAAATCTTGGTTTAGATACCTTGCATTTCTTTAAATACTTCTCAGAGTTGAAAGACCTGAATGCAGTAAGAACTATGGATTGTGAGGTTTGACTTATGAGGGTGAGAAAAAGCTTTATGTGGACTGGGCTAGAATCAGTTTTTGTGAGAGGCTTTCTGCTTTATGTCTGACTATGTCCTGAGAACTTGGGCCAGGTTTCATTGTATAGAAATGGACTGATATGAATAGAGAGATGGCACAGACAGAAATCTTTGGGCTGAAACTTCTCTTTCAGCTGCAGTTTTGAAAGATCATAAGTATTGAGATTGGACCAGTTTACCTGCAATGGGACAACAGAAAAATACAGTCTTTTGAAAAGGCCTGAATGATGAAGGAGTGTCCTGTTCTTCAAAGTCTGTTTATCCCCCCACCCACTTTGGCTTAACAAGTTGGCACCCCACCTGGTAATATCGAGTATGAGAAAGACAGGAAAGAGAGGGTCATAGAATTTGGGACACATCTTGTATTTTGGAAATGGCCATGGGCAATGTGAATTAGGCTCACTGGATTACCTGCATAGAGATTCAATGGAGCCATCAGGTTGAACCATAATTCTAAGTGGAGACTCAGTGGAGATTCCAAGACTATTGGATGCCTGCCAAAGACAGCTTCTGGCACCAGATGAAGTTTTCTGGGTCAGAGAGTAGCCTAGTTAGAAGGACAAAATTGGAATTCCAGAGATTTGTCACTGGAATTATTGGACTAGGAGACTTCATACTGGTTAGTTATTGGATTTGGAGTTTCAGAGTTTGATGTCTACCCTGTTTGTTTTAAATCTTAAATTGGTTGAATATTTCTTTTCAACAGAAGCTAAAAGAAGAGTGTGAAATATATGTATATAAAGCAGAATGACAACCCAGTCTATTATACCCAACAAAATTATCCCTTATGGGCTGGAGAAATGGTTTAGCAGTTAGCAATTCCCTTGCCAGTGAAGCC
Source organism: Jaculus jaculus (assembly GCF_020740685.1). Classification (NCBI taxonomy): domain Eukaryota; kingdom Metazoa; phylum Chordata; class Mammalia; order Rodentia; family Dipodidae; genus Jaculus; species Jaculus jaculus. The sequence continues at coordinate 138,116,758 of NC_059104.1, forward strand.
TCAGGACCCAGGTTTGATTCCCCATTACCCGTGTAAGCCAGATGCACAAGGTGGCACATGCCTCTGGAGTTAATTTGCAGCATCTGGATGCCTTGGAGCACCCATTCTCTCTATATATATGCCTCTCTCTCTATCTCTCAAATAAATAAAAAAAATATTTTGAAAGCATTTATCAAATTTTAAAAAATTATTTAAAAACATCCCTCATAATTAAAAAAGAAAGAAATATTTTCTATGATGAAAATGGGACAAAAGAATTTGTGACAACTAAGCCATTCATCCATAGATGGTAGAGGATCCTGGAAGGAATACTTCAGATGGAAGACAATGTATAACATATTCAAAAGGATGGAGAAACTAATGAAATAGAAACAATAAACAACAATAGCCTCCCACTCCCTCCAAAAATCAACAGAATGAGCTGGTGCTTTGAAAAGATAAAGAAGATTGACAAACCAGTAGCCAAACTAATCAGAATCAAAAGAGACAAGAGCTGGGGCTGGATAGATGGCTTAGCTGTTAAGTGCTTGCCTGTGAAGCCTAAGGACCCTGGTTTGAGGCTCGGTTCCCCAGGTCCCACGTTAGCCAGATGCACAAGGAGGCGCAAGCGTATGGAGTACGTTTGCAGAGGCTGGAAGCCCTGGCGCGCCCATTCTCTCTCTCTCCCTCTATCTGTCTTTCTCTCAGTGTCTGTCGCTCTCAAATAAATAAATAAATAATTTTAATAAAAAAAAGAGACAAGAGCTGAATTATAAAATTAGAGATGGAAAGGGAAGCATTACTACAGATAGCAACGAAATTCACAGACCATAATGACATGCCTTACAAATCCACACTCCATAGTACTGTACATCTAAAAGAAGCATATGAATCTCAAATGCACAAGATATCAAAATTAGAAGAAGATGAAATCAATGATTTAAAGAGAAGGATATCCAGGAATGAGATTGAAGCAGTCATTAAAAAAATAAATAAAATCTCCCAACTAATAAAGCCTAGGTCCTGTTGGATTCATAGCAGATTACTATGAGATACTCAAAGAAAAGTGATAAATATGCTCACACATTACAACTATTCCATATAATGATAATATAAAAATAATAATATAATATAAAAAATTTGGAATAGCCCACATTTTTTCTGACTCCACTACCATACTGATCTTGATGACAGGTAAAGACATACACAAAAAAAGCAATAAATGACTAATTTCCATGATGTAATGGAATGGAGGCAGGGACAAGGGAAAAGAGGGTACCAACACATGACTTGTCCATATGAAATATGTTGTTAATAAAAAATATAAAAACTAGATGCAAAAGTCCTCAATAAATTACTTACATATCAAACTTAAGAAGTCATCAAGGAAATCATCTCCAATTATCAAGTTGGCTTCATTCTACAGATTTGTCATACATAAATCTATAAATGTAACACATCACATGAATGGCATGAAAGATAATAATCACATCATCATCTCAATTAATGGAGCAAACCCTTTGTTGACATTTAACAGACTTTCATAATAAAAGCCCTATAGAAGCCAGGAAAGGAAGGAATATATTTCCATAATCCCAATCAAAATACCAGCATCACTTTCACAGAAAAAATTAAAAAAAATACTTATATAGACTAAATAATGAAAAATTATAGCCAACATAATGCCAAATGGAGAAAAACTTAAAACATTTCCACTAATATCAGAAAAATGTCAAGGCTGTCCACACTTGATACTCCTGTCCAACAAAATACTTGAAGTCTTATCTTGCAGCAATAAGAAAAGACAAGAAAAGGGGCTAAAGAGATGGCTTAGTGGTTAAGCGCTTACCTGTGAATCCTAAGGACCGTGGTTGGAGGCTTGATTCCCCAGGACCCACATTAGCCTGATGCACAAGGGGGCGTATGCATCTGGAGTTTGTTTGCAGTGGCTGGAAGCCCTGGCACACCCATTCTCTCTCATTCTCTCTCTCTCTCTCTCTCTCTCTCTCTCTCTCTCTCTCTCTCTCTCTGCATCTTTCTCTTTCTCTGTCACTCTCAAATAAATAAATTAAAAAAAAAGAAAAGAGAAGAAAATAAATAAAATGATGTAAAGGGAAAATAAAGTTAAAAGTGTCCTGGTTACCAGTTAATCTCATCTTATACATAAGGGACCCTAAAGACTACTAGAAAACTATTAGAGCTTATAAAACTTTTAACAATGTTGTAGGATACAAATGTAACACAACATTCTTTAGTTACTTTTCTTTCTTTAATTTTTATTTTTTATTGACATCTTCCATAATTGCAAACAATATCCCATGCTAATTCCCCCTTTCTCCCACTTTCCCTATTGAAACTCCACTCTCCATCATATCTCCTCCCCCTCTCAATCAGTATCTCTTTTACTTTGATGTCATCATCTTTTCCTCCTATTATGATGGTCTTGTGCAGGTACTGTTTGATACTGTGAGGTCATCAATATCCAGGCCATTTTGTATCTTGAGGAGCAAGTTGTAAGGAATCCTACCCTTCCTTTGGTTCTTGCATTCTTTCTTCCACCTCTTCTGCAATGGACCCTGAGCCTTGGAAGGTATGATAGAGATATTTCAGTACTGAGCAGTACTCTGTAACTTCTCAGCACCATGGTGCCTTCTTAGTCATCCCAAGCTCACTGCCATCTGAAAAGAGAAGCTTCTCTAACCAAAAGTGAGAGTAGCATTAATATATGGTTATTAACATTAAGAGAAGTGCTTACTTGGCAGTTTGGTGAGAATAGTATATACATTTAGCCAGACAGCAGCAGACGTTACACCCCTAGGGATCATGACTAACCCTGTTGTAGGTTTTCAGTGTCAGGCATGTATTCCTCCCATGGAGTGGGCCTCCAGTCCAATTAGAGAGTGGTTGGTTTCCCCCATTACTGACATGCCACTATTGTACCTGTTGGCTAATTTGGCTTGGCTGGCCAAACATAAGGCTTGCAGTGTTTGCTCTTGAGTATCTTCACTGGTGATTTTTTCTCTCTCCCATTGAACTGCATGCAGCATAGCTTTTTCCAGGTTTCCATCAGCTGGTCTACATGGAGGAGGTTTTCAGCTCAGTTCCAGCATGATTTCTCACTAATATTGCAGCCCAAGTATGTGGAATCTTCAGCAATAGAGTCTTACAATCTATTCCTGGTAGGAAACTAAGAGCCTCACAATGCCCTGTAATATTTTGGATGTATCAGGGATCTCCCTACCCCAAAACTCACTGGACGGTATCACATCCCTGGCACTGAAAATTTGTTATTAAATCTATGTCTTCTGAGTGTTCCATTGTCTAAAATGTAGGTTTCCATATGACTTACTTATATTCTCTTACATTTTGATTAGCCCTCCCTCCACCTTTCCTTTACTCATTCTCTTCCCCTGACCTCACTTAGGTCTTTTCACCTCCATTAATCTGTTTTTCTACTTACATATATACAATACCATCCTATTAAATAAGTTCCCCTCCCTCCTTTCCTTTCTAGTCCCTTTAAATTTCCTATCTAGCTTACTGGTCTCTGCTACTGAGATTTATTCCTACTCACATAGAAGTCCAATCATTTCTACCTAGGATCCACATATGAGAGAGAACATGTGACATTTGGCTTTCTGGGCTTTGGTTTCCACACTAAATATGATCCTTTCCAGTTCCTTATATCGATAGTAAACATATTTAAAGTGTGAACTGAGCTGGAAGCTGCCTCTGTGCCAGATAGATGCTTAGAGATAAAACTTATCGAGAGTCCAGCCCAGCATTGCATTTGTGCACTTCACAGTCTACCTGTAAGAGAAGATGGGCTCACTGGTTAAATAGTGGCATGACAGTTGTAGGAGTAGCCAACTGCTATCAGATTGTCTTTGAAGCGTACTCTGCAGAACAGAAATTGTGCTTGACCAAACACCTGTGGCTAGGGACTTACCACATATTGGGGCACTCAGTATTGAGGTCCTGTTAAATGGTTAGCTTGTCAAAATGCCTTCTAAACATTTGTTTGTTACTGTATATTGGTACTCCTTCCAGCCTCGAGCACAGAAGTTGTTTTATGGAAAGGGCAGAGGTTAATGGCAGGACATATATCTTACAAGGTGACCAAGAATAAGCAACAAATGTTTACTTAGCCTTCAACATAACATCTAAAGCACACCCTCCATGTCTCACTCACAAAAGAAAGTGCAGAAAGAATGTAAGAGTAGGAGTGGGGGAGACAAGTTGTGGGAAGATGTCTACTGGATAAGACCTTACTGTTACATTCATGACCTCACAGTAATGTGCCTGTCAACTGAGCCTGTCATTATTCCATTATAGATGAGATCTTATACCTCCCAGAGTACCTAGTGGCAACTGTTGATTACAGGGAGAGAGGGAGTTATGTTCTTTACTGATAAAGAGACAGGTGGCTTGCCAACTTTCTAGTAAACAACCTTCTAAGGTCATACAATGACACTAATTTTACTGGATGGGTCAGAAAAAAAAAAAGAATGAAAGTAGAATGGAGATGAAATGGGAAGAACAAGAGTTTTAGTAAGAGGAGTAGGGGTAATGAAAGAGGATAATTAGAGGGAATGATACTAATGTGTTTGTAAGAATGAATATATAAATTCACTCAAAGAAGTGATGACAACACAAATAGTCTCATACCTAGAAAGGAGTTATAGAAAACAAATCAAATAATGAATATTGATTATGAAAAAGAGAGGTGTGTTCTAGAAATAGAGAGTTTGTTTTATATTTGAGACATAATCAAAAAAAGAAATAAAGGCTTTAGGAATGGCTTAGTGGTTAAGGCATTTCCCTGTAAAGCCAAAGGACCCAGGTTTCATTCCCCAGGAACCATGTTAACCTGATGCACAAGATGGCACATGCATCTGGAGTTCATTTGTAGTGTCTGGAGGCCCTGGAGCACCCATTCTATCACACTATCTCTCATTCTCTCTGTCAAATAAATAAAAATAAAATATTTTTAAAAAGAGAGAGAAACAATGTAATTAGCTGTATTAAAACCTGAAGGGACCAGACATGGTGGCACACCCATTTAATCCCAGCACTTGGAAAGCAGAGGTAGGTGGATCCCCATGAGTTTAAGGCCACTCTGAATCTACATAGTGATCTCCACATCAGCCTGGGCTAGAGACCCTACCTCGAAAAAACAAACAAAACATGCAAAAAATAAAAAAAAAACCTAAAGGAATGGGACATATGATTCAGAGGCTAAGGAAGCTTGGTTACAAAGATTGAAGTCATGAGTTCAATTCCTTTATTCCCCAGTCCACATGTAATGCCAGATACACAAAGTGACACATGCATCACATATATCTGGAATTTGTTTCCAGTGGCCAGAAGCCCTGGCATACCCAAACACTGTCTCTTTTTCTCTATCTGTTATCTATCTATCTATCTATCTATCTATCTATCTATCTATCTATCTATCTATCTACCTATCTACCTATCTATCTATCTATCTATCTATCTATCTATCTATCTATCTATCATCTATCTATCTATCTATCTATCTATCTATCTATCTATCTATCATCTATCTATATATCTCTACCTTTATCTCTATTTCCATCTCTATCTCTCTCTTTCTCTCAAATCAATAAACAAATCTTAAAAAAAAATATAAAACCAAAGAACACTGTTTCAAAGAAAATTGAAAGGCATTTTATAGAATCCAACACCTATTTTTCAATTAAAAATAAAACATGGGGGCTGGAGAGATGGCTTAGCAGTTAAGCGCTTGCCTGTGAAGCCTAAGGACCCCGGTTTGAGGCTCGGTTCCCCAGGTCCCACGTTAGCCAGATGCACAAGGGGGCACATGCGTCTGGAGTTCGTTTGCAGAGGCTGGAAGCCCTGGCGCGCCCATTCTCTCTCTCTCCCTCTATCTGTCTTTCTCTCTGTGTCTGTCGCTCTCAAATAAATAAATAAATAAATAAATAAATAAATAAAAATAAAACATGGGGGCTAGAGAAATGGCTTAGTGGTTAAGTGCTTGCCTGTGAAGCCTAAGGACCCTGGCTCGAGGCTCGATTCCCCAGGACCCACGTTAGCCAGATGCTAAGGGGGAGCATGCATTTGGAGTTTGTTTGCAGTGGCTGGAAGCCTTGGAGTGCCCATTCTCGCTCTCTCTCTATCTGCCTCTTTCTCTCTCTGTCACTCTCAAATAAATAAATAAAAATGAATGAAAAATAATATTAAAAAAATAAAACATGCCTAGAGATATGTCTCAGAGGATAAAATATTTGCCATACAAGTTTGAGTACAGATCAGATCTTCCGAATGTGCCCAGTTACCTCACTAACAATGAACAATGAAAGACTGCCTCAAACAAGGTGGAATACCACAAATGACACTTAAAGTCTCCACTGACCTCCACATGCACACTGTGGCATGCATGTGCCAACCCTGAAGCACATGAACATGCACTCCTAGCATGCATAACATACAAGAGCACACAGTGAAAAAGAATCTTGAAAGTCCTTGCTGAAAGTATATTTTGGATATGAGTACCCACCCTGTACAAAAGATAAATAATAAGTTTCTAGATTGTAGGCAACTGTGGAATGCTTTGTATCTTGCATTTTCTATGAAGTGCCTAATATGAGGTCAGATTTGTTTAGTGTTTTGGAAACCAGCAAGTAAACTGAGTCAAGGTTTCAACAAGCAACGTTATCATTATTTATAATTTCATACTTTTGATGAAACTAACATTTGCAGTCCCTTCTTTGACTCACATAAGTGTTTCCATTGTTAAAATTTTTCATAGATAATTAGATGATATAAGATAATAATGTTTTATGTTTACAATGCTAGGTTTTTAAAATCAAAGCCAATAGGTCATATGGGTTTCACAAATCATCTAGAATTTTTAGGTGTATCTATGACCATTCAATTATTATATTTCATATTATTCTATGTAGATATATGCAACTGGAAGTAAGGGATAATCTTATAGTATCTCTTGGAGTAGAATTTTGATTAATATTCATATAAATTAAGATAATAGTGGTAAAATTTCCTCAAAAAGCAAAATGTGTTAGAATCCTTATGTCACTCTAGATAGTGGCAGGGATTTTTATTATTTAGCTTTGGCTTTATTTCCTTTTGTTAAATTTCAGAAATATTTTCAAAATTGGCTAATGGAAAAAGATTCTCATGATAGATGGGAAAACCAATAAAATAGTATTGGTGACTTCTTTCGTTCAAAACCAATGTGAAGTTTTAAGGAAGCAAGTACAAACTTTCAGTGTTCCAATAGTCCTTATCTGTGACTACATGTATATCCATGGCAAGATTAAGATGGGATTTGAGCTATTCTGGAAGAGACCAGGAGTTCTATGACCTGCTCCAGATAGTTTAGAACTGTCAAGTTCTCATGTCATCTTAACAGTCCTCGCACATCTTGTTGAAAACCACATAGCATGTGTGAATTCTGCCAGAAAAAAACATAAAACCTTCTTCTCCATGAACAATAAATTTTCTACTATTGAAGCCATATTTGCCAAGGCTAATAATTTTATATAGAAATATTAATGAACT